>NC_044254.1:29434782-30034782 GCF_003957555.1 Calypte anna
AAATAAAAGTTCCCAAGGGAAGCTGTTGGACTCTACTGTTTCACTGTATATTGAAAAAATGTTCTGAGTTTAGAAAAGCTGGAGGAGAGTGACCAGCTCAGCACTTCAGGTTAGGAAGCAGCTAACCAAGGGCCAAGCCTCCAACAGCTTCTGTCTCCCCATGGGGACAGGACCTTGGGACAAGAGGACCTGCTTCCCAGTGGAGCATGGAGTGGCCCAAATGTTGTGTTTGCCTTTAGTCCCCTTCTGAAAGGCAAAAGCTAAATGCAGAGGTCAGCATCAGTAGGAGGGGAGGGGGCTGCAGAAGAGGAAGGGGCTCTGGAGGCAGCTGTCAGTTCAGTTCAGAAGTCTTCATCTCCTTTTTTCCAGATACTCTGTTTTACTCTGTTTGAGAGAGCTGGGGTTGTTCAGCCTAAAGAAGAGGTGGCTCAGGGGAGACCTCATCACTCTCTACAACTCCCTGAAAGGAGGTTGGAGCCAGGGGGGGGTTGGGCTCTTTTCCCAGGCAACTCTCAGCAAGACAAGAGGGCAGGGTCTCAAGTTGTGCCAGGGGAGGTTTAGGTTGGAGATGAGAAAGAATTTCTTTCTGGAGAGGGTGATCAGGCATTGGAATGGGCTGCCCAGGGAAGTAGTGGATTCTCCGTGTCTGGAGATCTTTCCAAAGAGCCTGGATGTGGCACTGAGTGCCATGGGCTGGGAACTGCAACGGCGGTTCAAGGGTTGGACTTGATGATCTCTGAGATCCCTTCCAACCCAGCCAATTCTATGATTCTATGATCATCTATGTGCAGAAACAAACTCAAGAAGCATCTTTGGCTCAGTCACCCACCCTTTGGTGGGTTTTTCTTGAGTGAAATCCCACTGAACCACTTGGGATGGGTGTTCAGGAGGAGGAGGAACAGGGGTCAAGGCAGCACTGAGCTGAAGTCCTGACACTGGCAGCTGCCTCCCCCCCTCCCCAGAGCCATTCAATAAATTTAAATGGAATTTGATGCTGCTTCTCACCAGCCTGATGGGGACCAGAAGGGAGATAAACCCCCTGAAAGGAAAACCAAGGCTGGCTTCTGACATTGCTATTAGAAGCTAATGCTGTTTTTTTTAATTTTTTTTTTAAATTTTAATTGGATCAGCAACTTCTCCCCAGCACAGTCTGTATCCACTGGCATGCTGGCTGCAGCCTTCCAAGTGTGTGTGTATGGCTGGGGATGAGAAAGGTTTACTGCTCTTGAGACATCATTTTATTATGAATGGAAAATACACTTCTTTATTGCCCATCTGTTGTCAGACACACACAGCAATTGCTTTTATTATTCAATCACCAGAGCACACCTGTGTTAATGGGCAGCTCTAAACACATCTGCCCCTATTATTCAGAGGAAGGAACTGCAGTTTGTCTGGAACAAAATGAGACACTACTCAAGTCCCTCTTTTAAGTCCATTCAGCCCAATTTATGGACATATTTTGTGTTCTCACTGCTTCACCAAGGCCAGAGCTTCGTGGGGCAGGCAGCAGCTCAGCTCACCTGCAAGGACTTCTCCAGCCTTACCAACAAGGACACCTCCTGCTTCATCCCATGCATCCCAAGGGTGGCTGCAAGCTTGGAGAAGAGAAGAGCATGGAGAATAACCTAGAAATCAACCCTTAGAGAAAGAGCCTCCCAGTGACAGAACTTGAAACTGGTTTATTTTCAGGCTGCAAAGCAAAGGGGTAGGCACTCATCTTCAAAGGGCAGAGTGTGGTTGTATCTCTGCTGGGGAAGAGCTGAAAGAGGAGTTTTTGCTGACCTTCCCTTATACTGCCTACCTTTAAAAGAAGGAAGCCCTAAACATCACCTCTAAGGGAGGAAGAAAAGGAATTAGAAGCTTCACATCTGACCCTAAATCCTTTTTTTTCTTTGACCCAAACTGAGACAAAGAGTAGGAAAAAAACCATCACCATTTTGCACAGCTGCAGGCTCTTTTCTTCCTGAGAATAATTCAATCCAAGTAACCAGGCAGAAGCCACTTGAAGCAAAGGAAGGCAATCAGTGAAAGCCAAATGAAGCCATTCAGAGAGTTCTCTGAGGGGACAGCTCCAGCTCTGCCAAATGAGGATTCTCTGCTTCCCTCTGGCAGAGCCTGAGCTGGGCTGGATATCCAAGGGCTGGATGCTCCTCCTTTCAACACAACCATGGTGTGTGCCACATCTCAGGGGGATGCTGAGCTCCCATCCCCCAGGGTTTCACACCAATTCTCCTCCAGGCCTCCAGCTGGGGTGTTCTGAAGGGCCAGGCCAGCAGCTGCTGCAGTTAAGAGGTAAGAGTTTTTTTCCACCTGAAACAGAGGAACACCCAGATATTCTTCTAGTATCAGTTTTATCTCCTGAGACAAGTAAAGGAACTGACAATTTAGTGTTTAAGCACAGGCAGAATTTGCCACAAGCAGCTTGCTCTGCAGGGACAGGAGGCTGAGAAGGAACCCAAAAATCCAGCCCACTCTCCCACCACTGCCTATTAACAGATACCAGGATTTCCCCAGCAGTACTGGGTTTCAGGACACCATAGCATTCATTAGGTTGGGTTTTTGTTTTTATAACCAACTGAAGGTCTAACAATCATTTTCAGCAATGAAATTCCCACCATGTGACTGAATTGTGAATGTTGATGGGGTACTTAGAACAATCAAGACAACTGCCAACTAGGAGTTACAGCCCAGTTTCACCCTGTCAAGCAAACTAAATATTTACACTCAATTCATTCAGTCTCTTGGACAAATATCTATAGGTTATTTTTAACTACCCAGCTACTTAGGAATAAACTTTGCATGTTTAGCCCCCAGAGCTCTGTCAGGAGCAGATCCAAGGTGGGGAGAAAGTGGCTTTGGTGTACAATGGTGAACACTGGGACTTTGTTTTCCTTTTCCTTGGGTGTCCTGCTTGGGTTACAGGCTCAAGAGTTTGCACTGCAGGTTGCAAATGATCCTGTTGCTAATGGCTTGGCCTCTGGGCTGACTTTTACTACACTTAGCATTTGACATAAATGTGCTGGCAATGCAGAGAATCTCATCCCATAGGACAATTTCAATCCAGAGAGCTCTGCTGGCTTCCAACCCAACTTAATTCTGCTACAGAATTGTGGGGAGGCTGAATCACCTCGTGTTTATTTACAGTTCACCAACCTCTCTTTTTAGAAAACATTGGCTTGTCCTATTTCTGCTGCCTGGTAACTTGGTGGTCTCCCCTTGAGCAATAAAATCATCCTAACAATCAATTGCAGTGCATGAAAGCAGGAAAATAAAAAACCTCTGAGTAAAATATATTCTATGTTTCAGAATACTGAGTGCCACTCTTCAAAGCACAACTCTCAGGTCTGTTCAAAACCCAAAATTACAAGATGAACAGAAGCTTCTGCCCTCTCACTGCTTCTCAATTTCCAGTTTTGACCATGAGCACTTCCACTTTGACCATGGCCAACTCACTTTTGGATCCAGGTATAATTTAATTTCAGACCTCTAGAAACACACCCCAGCAGACATCACTTTGCTTTTCTGATGCCTGGCTCCTGAGAGCAGCTCTGGATGCAGGACCATGTGCCTGTGACTCAAGGCTGACAAATCACTCTCTTGCTTTGCTCCTCCACTGATGAGCCCCAAGATGAGCTGTACATGGGAGCCTTTCTTCCCCAGAGCCTGATAACAAAAGTATTTTGGCTTTAACACCTTGATCAGGTCCAGCTTATCCACACTTAACCAAAGAGCTTCTGGTCTGAAGAGCTCTTTCAGCAAAGAAGATCCCTTCTCTTTCCAAGAAGACCTCAACCTCCCACCCCAGCAGGAAGCTGGAGGAACCTGGCTGTGCACTGGGAAATTTGGGGAGCAGCAAGCAAACCCAGTGACTTCCAGCACACAGCAGAGCTGGGGAGAGGCAGGGGCAGACCTGTGGAACAGTGAATCCTCTTGCACCTTCTCTGGCCCCAGCCCAAATCCTCAGTCAGCAGCAGTAAACAGGAAACCACCACTGAACTCACCCACAACCCCAAGCAACCTCCTGAACTTCTTCCTCCTGCAAAGAGAGCTGCCAGGGGCTCTGAAGAAGAGAACATCCACAAGATGTGAAGGAGGGAGTCAGGATGCTGCTCAGATCTCCCCAAGCTCAACATGGGGAAGGGCAGCACCTTAGGAATGCTACAAATTCCAGGTGGGATTCCACAACTGGAAAGCCTTGACTTGTATATTCCATTGTGGGTTAAAACCCAGGCAAGTATTTTTGATTGTATTAAACCATGTTCCTTACTAAAGCCTTCCAGCTGGTGAGGCAGAAAAGCACCTCCAGGGACCCCCCAGCTATTCCTCCCTCCTTCCCACTTCAGCTGTGCCACTGCTGAGCTGCTTGGAAGGCCCAAAGGTTGGGAGGTTCAGTGCCAGTTTATCCCTGTAGGTCTGAGATGCAATGCTGGAAGCATCAAGCACAACAAGAACTATGCTAAGACCTTAAAAAACAAAACCCAAAAATCTCAAAAAAGGCACGACTGAAGACATCACTTTAAATCAATATGCTTTTGCCATAAAAAATGGCTTTAAGACCTTCCAAGAGCTTTTAACTACCTTTCCTGTAAAGGGTTTTGTACAGTAAATGTGAGTAAGCAAATATTAAAAATAGCTGAGCAGGGACACTCTGGTTCTATCACTTTTAGCACTCACTCAAACATATCTGACTCACCCCCAGTACCTCCTACCCTCCCAGTTTGACCAGTGCTCGCTGGGACATCTCTTCCTTCACAAACTGGACACCCCAAGAGCTCCAGGGGTTCTTTGTGTCAACACCCACCACCAAAGTAGCATCAGAATTTCCCACACATTATTTTTTTCAGCCTTCAATGATCATTCCCATGTAAAAACATCCAGGGAATTATACAACAAAAGGACTAAAAAGCCAACAGGAAAAAAGGTTAGAAAATGAAGGAGTTGCTGTGCTTAAGTCACTCTTAAGAAGTTCAATTACCAAGGAAATAACTTCCTGACCCTCTGTCCCTCCTAGCTCAGCCTCTATCCAACAAAATCATCCTCCTGGAAACCCTGGAGCTGTGTGGAGCTTTCTCAGTGCAGCATCTCTGCCATTCTTTGTTGAAATCACCCCAAAAAATCAGAAGAAAACCCTTCTAAATCAAGTCAGAGTCTCATTGACTGGAGTTTACAGGAACCAGGAGTCACATATAGGGAATTTCCACACAGTTAACTTCCTAACATTTATACTTTTACTGAACATTTGCAACCAAAACATCAGAGAATGGAAAAGCCATTACAAAACCTCCATGCCAGATGTTCAGTTTAACCAAAACCAATCAAGGTAATCAGGTATCAGTGATAATTGTTTAATACTATATGGAGTATAATTTATATACCTAAGTATATAAAACCCTGTGTATTTTATATACCTAAGTAGTCCTCCAGAAACGTGCTTAAAAAACAAATATACCCAAGTCTCCACCAGATTTGCAGTAATATGTCCTGACCCAAAAAACTGAATTTTGAGACTGATGTCCTGCAGGAGATCAAAGTGACACAGAGGAGATGGTGGCAAAGCAAGAAGATGGAATTCATCAGCACACACTGTCAGCTTTTTATTACATCTTCACTTCTCACTGACAAAGTAATATTATGGCTCTTAAGGGACTGAGTGGCTTTTTTTAGATATCAGGGGAAAAGAAAAAACAAGAACCCAAAATCCGGAAGAAAAATATTTGCTGTTTTGGGGAAGTCCCATGTTTTTGAGTGCTCTATTTGCACTGCTTTATTAGGGACCTTACACATGAAACAGAGAAAACAATTCTCTATATTATGTTGTGCCAGCCTTAAAAACGTCTTTATGTTCTGTTTTTGCCAGGAAAAGCATAACATGGCTACTTTGGGGGATGTTTTCAGCATAATTTAAAAGAAAGAGAAGACAGACAAACGTTAAGCCCAGCCTGAGCCATCTGCTTCCCTCTCAAGCAGCATTTCCCTGCTTCCAGAGCTAAAAACCCAGCACTGAGAGTGCTCAAACTGACAACTCAGAAAAACAGGAACTGTGCCCTAAAACTGGGGTTTTGTATTTCCCCTTCTGAACCTGATACCAGAACTACCAATGTTTTACATCTAAGAGACCACGAGACACAAGACCTTCTGATTATTTTTTTTTTTCTGAGGTGAGGGCAAACAAAATCAATTATTTGCTGCAAGACTTGGCTCTGATTTAAACAGAAAGCAGCTTCACACGTTGTGTACTCTTTTCCATGAAGGAGAAAAAACAGAGGAGGGAACAGGGATGAAGAGGAAGGGCTAGAAAGGTCCCCTGATGAAATCCCACCACCAGGAAATCAGAAAAGCCAGAGGGGAAAAAAAAAAAAAGAAGAGAAGGAGAGAGGGGAGTCTGAGGAACTTTATATCACACTTCTCCCTTGGTTGTTTGGGTTTTTTTAATATATATATACACATACTGTGGTGAAACTGGATGCTTTACAAGTCTGAAGTCTGGATTTCAAAATCTATGGGGAAAAGGAACTTTCCAAAAGCAGCTGGGCAGTTCATGCTTCATCCCAGGTCTGCAGGCAGAGAACTTGCAAATAGCACAGTGCAGCTATTCCAGGCAACAAATATTTAACTGCAGAAGGCAATACTTCCTACTAATACTACAGGGAGGTGAAATAAAGCTCTGGGGAGCAAACCTGCCTGGTAAAGCACACAAACTGGTGTAGAAAATAAAGAAATTAAAAGCAGAAGGTGGATGGTTCCTACACTGAGTGCTGAGCTCACAGCCTGGTAGCTCAGCACTCTAAGATGGCTCCTTAAGGCTTAGCTCTAAATACTCTTAACCATAAAAGTACTTCCTTTTTTTTTTTTTTTTTTTCTGTCCTTAAAAGCAACGTGGAAATTTCACTGCAAGCTCAGATGCAGGAATCTTAGCAACAAATCCCCTTTCAAATCCACGTCCTTGCTTTAGCCCCAGACACACACATCCCCAAGCCTTACAAAAACCAGAATTCAACACCAGGTATTTATTTACAGAAGGCTCCTGGATTTCTAGGAGATAAGCAGCTTCACCTTAAACCACTCTCCTTAAGACACTGAGGCTGTCAGCCCATGGAAAACCAACTCAGAATGCATCAAGACATCAAAAGAATCATCCAATGCTTGGCTAGCTTCAGAATCTTCAGATCAGTCAAAAATCCCAATTTATTTGTAACCCACCACACTGCAAGAGGACTTCACTAAACAGCACTCGAAGGAGTTACACCAGACACATCTGTGCTGAAAGTTACCAAGAAACTGCAGAGAAAACTCACAGGAATGAGTTGTTGCTTTAGAAAAAAAAAATTATCTGTATTTCCTGTAGTAACTTGGATGTCTCACCCCCCCTACCCCACCCTCAGCAGTTTTCTTAAGCAATCTGATAATGATGGTATGAACCTCACAGAGAGGAAAAACCCCATTTTTAAACAACTAACCAAAAGCTTTCCCTATGTTTTACCACCCAGAAATCTGGCTGGAACCCAGCTGCATTTCTGCCTTCTGTATAATGAAGTAAAATCAGTTCATTTTCTTAAATGGCTAAATGCACAGAAATTGGACTTAACCAGGAATTACAAAGCAAACTTTTTTTTTCTTTTCATTTTTTTAATGCACATATCATTAATTTGCCAGGTTGTCTGCAGCTAAAACAGCCTCCTGCATTTCTCAATACCATTGTAAACACAGCCTGCCTATGCCAACAGAATTAAAATAAAATATTTCCTTTGTTTTTAAGGGGAAATAAACTCCCCAAAACCCCAATGTGCTGCCAGGCTACAGACATGCAGCAAACCAGCAGTGCAGACCTTGGCACTCCATGTCTGTGCACTCCAAAATGTGCCTCATGCCAGCACTCAGGGTGGGAGATGATCTCTGGAGATGTTCCATAGTTTTTTTCTCCACTCACATGGACCAAGGATGCTCATGCCCATTCCTCCCAACCCTCTGGATCTTGAGCAGAAGTTCTTGATAATGCTTGGCAATTTATTTTTAGGTTTTTTTTTAATGCATGGCACCTAGAATTACAGGAATCTCAAATTTCTCATTTTCTGTTTTCTTACCAAGCCACTGGAAAGCTGACTCTCCATATCCATTGGCTTCCAACAGGTTTTCAGGTTTTCCCCCACCAGTTTTCTGTGCACAATTAATCTCTGCTGAAAACCTGACAGTCTGGTGGGACAAGAAATCACTCTCCTGAGCAAATTCACCTGAATTGAAGCAAAAAGGCCACAAGTGGTTTCTAGAAAATCACAGTTCCCAGCATCCCCAAAGAGAGGAATCTGGATGCCACTGCTTCCTTACCACTCACAACAAAGCCAAAATACACATTGAGACTCCAGAGATTCAGAAAAAAAATGCTCTATATTTTTGCTTCTTTGATGATAATATAGAACTTGTTTGAAACACATCAGTAATACCAGAACACTTTTTTTTTCCCTCCTCAAGAAATACTGAGAGCTAAAGGACTGTGACCAGAAGCCACTGAAATGGGGGCAAAGGACTGCATTTGGCCTGCTTGAAACTTCTGGTTTTAAGTTATCATCACATGCTTATCCTAGACTCCTGGAAAATGCTTTGGACAAAAACTCTGAAAGAGCCACCCTGCCATTTTAGCTAGGAATGATGAAAGCTTCACTGAGAATTCCAGAAGCCAAAACCACCATCTTTAAATCTTTCAGATTCTTTGGCTGTTTACTGTAACAAGAGAACAAACAGATGTAGCAAGGGAAAGGGAATAAGCATACCAGATATTCCAATAAGAAGACATTCCTTACAGTTATTAAAATTACTTATTTTTAGAGGACTGAAACACACAAATTTAATCTGGCCATAAATTCAACAAGAGAATTAAACTTAAAATGCATATATTGGGGTGTTAATTTTATTAAACCACAACTTAGTAACCACCCTCAGAGTCCTAAAGTGTTACATGAAAGATTCTCCAGCCCCTTAATCATGAAAGAACTGTCTGGGGTACAAATTAAAAGTGCTATTAAAGATAACATTTTGCCCTAGAAAAAAAAAAATCAGGATTGAATTGTGACTTTTCTTGGCCTAAATCCAGTGCCTCTGATTTAGAACAAGAACACAACTATAAAATCAAAACATGGGAAAAGAAAAGAGCACAGAATTACTGCTAAATTAATTGGACTGAGACCCTCCTCCCCCCCTCCCCTTACATTACTCACACGTGAAAAATAAAATAGTTCATGTTTTAAGGTCACAGCTTCTGGAAAGGGACCAAATGCAAATCAAAGCTGGTAAATGGTCAGCTGTAAACTAAGAAAACTCGATGTGAGGACACAAAAATCAAAATACAACTCAACCAACAGCATCTCTAAAACATTCTGCAGTTTATTGCTACCATAGAACACACCAGGCTTCTCCATAGGACTGCACTTCTCAGGTCAAATTCCCAATAAGGTTCCTCCTCCTGCACTTTTAAAGGACATTTTATAGCTCCTATCTAATTATGGAGGAGGCTGAGAGATGGGGGAAAAGGAATTACCCCAATTCAGCACATTTTCTAAAGGGATATCCATGGGGTAGATGGCTTCAGGCTCTACAGAATGGTGCCACTTCACCTATCCTTAAGGACAGTTTGATTCTAGAATAAGTCCTGAAAAATTCAGCTCTATTAACACAGAGATAAAACAAAATCTCTTCTTAAGCCTTAGGTTGGGGCTAAGCAGGTATGTCAGGCTGTGCCCTTTCTGAGTACACACCACGAGATGCCTCACTAAGACCAGCAGAACAGCTTTGGAAGACCATCTGGAGGACTTATTTGTTCGTAAGATAAGGATCATATTGTCAGTCTTACCTGCTAACTAAACTAACTAAACACTCCCTCTCTCTGAAGCTGAGCAACAGAAGGTTTTGAAAAACAAACACCTTGGAAGGGGCTGGGAGAGCTGATCTCCAGTGCTCTGAAAAACCTCTAAATTACATCCAAGGGAGAGGATTTTCTTTTAAAGCATAATTCAGCCCTTAGGACATACCGCAAAACATTGCTAAAATGACTCTGGCAGTGAACAGCTGTACCTGATTTGTACAGGCAGCAAAGCCTGGTGAAGATGTCACTGTTTCACTGGTGGTTATCAGTCTTTGCTGGCCAAAAAAAAGGCAGCACATGTGGGTCAGGTGTGGGGAGGGGGACAGTACCTTCCCACAGAAAGGGAGCAGCAAACATTTTGGGGATGGTAACATCCCAAGTGGTAACGTGCCTGTGTGCAAGCTGCCTTGGCCTTGAACACAGAGCTAACACTGCTTAAATTGCTTATAAAAGGTGAACTGTAATATCTGCTCTATCTTCTTCCATAAAGCTCAAAAAAAGCCTTTGCCAGCTTCAGCAAACTTATCAAGAGACAGTGGTTTGCATCTCAGCTGTATTTAAAAGGCTGAACTTCCCACAGAGCTTGGGACAAGTCAAGTTCTTGTGTGATGGCCCAGCTCCAGTGCCCCACACTGATTTATCTGCATGGAATGCTATGGACCAAGGGTGTCAGCAGTGGCTGTGTGCACAGACAAGCACAGCAGTTTACATTAACTGCCTGATGAAATTTAATTAGTGGTTAAATCACCTCGATATCATGGCTTGAAAAAAAGTCCTGAGGAATTTGTTCATCAGAGAAAGCACACAACAGGCTCCAGGCATGCAACAGTCTCTAGGCATGCAACAAGGTTGTGCCAGCAACACAGAGGGGAAAGTCATCCATGATCTGGAATCTCTCCCTAAAGAGGGAGAGAACTCCCATGGATTTATAGGTTGGGAAGTCCTGCCCTCATAAAATTAATTCTCCAGGTAGACAGAGGAGGGTGGTTCTGTATAAATGCTCCTCTGCACCCAAAGTGAGGCACAGAGCACATCAGTGGGGAGATGCTGTGGTGCAAGACATGTCTAGAGAAAAAGACTCTGTGAAAGCTGGGATGTGTGAAGTTGTTAAAACTGAAAAGCATCCTGGGTTCTTAGTGGATGGAAGCCTTCTGAGCTGGGATGGATATCCACTGGAGAAGCCACGGAATGCCTGGAGACGGCGCTGCTGTCACCTGCCACATGAAATCAGGGCTGTGGTAACACCTCCACAGCACTGCTCACCTCCTCCCTCCACATGGACCAAGAAAAATGAGGGCTCATTTTTCACTTAATTTACCAGCAAACTTTTAATCCCACCGTGTTCTTAGACCTGGAGCTACCAGACACTCTTACTGCAAGGGAAACTTTCAGTCAAGCACTAAAGGGCGAAGGGTTGATCTGCACCCAGCCCAGATGATCACCTCTTGGGTTTTAGTTACTTAAAAGGCTCTCCTGGCATCTACTGAGCACTCAGGATTTAAAAGGTGACTTTTTAGAAGCAAAGTGAGCCCTCAGTTTCCTGATGCACCTTGCTTATATAGACGTAACTTAGCCATGTCGTAAGTCACATGCACAGGAAGCTGAAAGGACTGTAAAACCCACAAGGTTTGGGGTTTTTTTTTGTTAATTTGGCATAAGATATGCTGTTTGGGTGGGGTTTTTTTGTCATGATGAAGCTTCAAGTCAGCTGTCCCCACAGTTCACTTACCCCCCTGTGGCTTTGACAGGGAAATCAAACCCAATCTCTCTTGCACTGATCAATTCCACACTTCAAAGGAAGGTGCTGGGGGCCATGAGTTGCTACTAAAATAAGTGCTGGTAAAAAAATAACACAGGCTGAATTTTGAGAGGTGATGTAGGGGGGAAGACAAAGGCTTCCAGATGAGAATCCCAGTTGGAAATGCTCATGCTGGCAACACAGACCTACATAAAACAGGTTTACTGGGCTGGGGGGGCTTGCTCTACATCACCTACAAACACAACCCCGTTGTGCCCTTCATGAGGGCAAGGACACAACAGCATGGACACAAGGAAAAGTTTTCTTGGAAACAGTTATGATCCTCCCAAAAAATGGGGGCCAAGTGAACAAGAAAATCACACAAAGTGAACTGCAAATGCCAGCTTAGAGTTGTTCTTGTTTAAAAACCTCAGCACTGAGGGAGACCACATTGTTTTTCCATGCAGGAGGTCACCAGCTTGAGTTAAGATGTGACAGCTTGACATCCTAGGGCTAAAGAAACCAAAAAATGCAAAATAACAGATTAAAGTATAAAAAAACAGAGCCTAAAGCAATGTTTAACTTAGGATGGTACCTTTTATGCTGCTTTTTTTTTTTCCCCACTCCTTAAACACCTAGTGGCCTACAAGCTAATATAGCTTTCTAAAAAATTAAAAACAAACAAAAAAACTGCTCTGAATTTGCTCTGAATCCAGAGGAGCACAGACAGGTATTTATGGATGGCAAGCAACAGGAAGTTATTCAGACTGTACAAGTGCCAAGGCTTTTAAGGTTTGTTTTGTTTAATGTATCTCTCCGTGCTGCTGGTGTCTCAAAATGAGTATAAAAGTTAGTTCTGCCAAATTAATTTCCTGAAAAACTCGAGTCCATGTACAAACAAACTTCCTGCAAGTGTTCTCTCTCCTCCCTCCCTCTCTCCCCTGTCCGAGTCACAGATCTAACACTAACACATCATTTTCTTTACCTAAAAAAGTAGAAGGCTTAGCCCTGTCCTGCTTCCCAAGGAGAGAGGTGTAAGGATTTTTTCCAGAACTGCTGCCTGCAAGGTACTGCAGGCACAGGAACTTTCACAGCAGATACAACCTCCTAGCTTGAAAAGGATTTGGTTTTTTTCTGTACAAAACAGCATGAGTCAGTATTACCTCAATCCCATCTTCCAGCCAGTAAAATTAAGTCATTCAAAAGCTCTGAAGTGGAAGTTATTTTGACCGATGTGCCCCAGATGGAAAGGTAAGTATTAAGAGGAGTGCTAATTAAGTATTTCTATTTAACTGGGCTATCTGAAGGGTAATCCAGGCTCTGCTTAGCCTTCAGGTAGCTGGAAATGAGAGGAAACACAACACAGGAGGGAACACAACATAAATAAGAGGGAACACAACACAAATAAGATTTTACACAGCACCTGGTGCCCAAAGCTGCTAAGAACTCATCCTGTACTCACATCTTGTTGCCTCCACAGCCAGGCCCCCCTCAGACTCACTCTGCAAACAAGGAAGACTCCAGACCACACACATTTTCCTTTAGGATTTTTTTTTTTGCCTGGAAGTATGACTGGCAGATGTCACTTAGGTTTTGAGACCGAAGAGAACCCAGCCTTTGAGGGCTGGGGAAGGAACTTCCAGGAGAGAGTAGAGGAGAACCATGTTGGAGGAACGAAAAAGGTTGTTTAGCTCAAGTCAAGCACTGGCAAGTGGCACAGTCAAGATTAAAACACTCCAAGGGTTCTAAATCCATGGAATCCAGCATTATCTGCTTATCCACCTGCAGGCTGGCTCCTCAGCTCCCTGAACCTTCCTGTCCCCTCCTCCAGCACATACACAGGTAACCACAGCCTTGATTCATGGTAAATCCTGCCTGCTTCCAAAGCCAGAGAATACAGCATTAAATACCCAACTGACTCCACTTCTTAGCGGGCCCTGCTTTATGGGGCAGCCCAGCTTCAAAGTCTGAAACACCTGAGGGAGCAAAGCTACCAGAGATGTGCACTTAGGATGCATGAGCTTCTTGAAAAATGCCTTGTAAAAGCTTGTTCTTTACCAGCAAACCCTTGCTGCTGCTTTGGGAGCTCCATAGCTACAGCAGAACAGAGCCTTGGTATGTCTGGAAGATGGTTTGTTTACTATCAGAACCGCTGACAAAGCAGAACCAGTGGCAACACCACTTACTCCAGTCCAAAAGATTTTCCTATTCTTTGGTGCCTTGTTCAGAATCTTAACTCCCTGGGTAGGTTCCTCCTCAAACAGAAACTCTGATTTGATTTTTCCCAGGTTTCCTCCACTACTTTGCTTCACAGTTTGGGATGATCTACACACCCTCTGCTTTTCCACTGCCTTCCAGCTCTTGGCCTTTATTTCTTATCTTACCTCTTGCATCCCACAGAGGAAAAAAAATCCAACAGATCATTTTTATGCTATTTTAAGGTACAACCATAATCACACAACATGCAGAGGAACCATCTTTATGTCACTTTTATCAATGCCTACGGAGTCAGAGTATGGCAGAGGTAATGATATGCAGTAAGAGAGGTACAGACTATGCTTGTCCAAGTGGAAGCTGCTCTTCCAGTTTCCTGTAGCTGAGTTTTTTCCCCTGTTATGCAACCTACTTGACATTTATATAACAAGTTCAGGGGGGGAAAAAAGAGAATTATTCTAGCCACCAAAACTGAAGTTTTATAAGGCCTTCAGCACAGAGAAAATGTCAGGAACCTGTTCCTTAAAAATCCACCTGTGCTCAACAAGCCAGGAAATTAAAACCACTCAATTGCACTTCCTTACTTCACCCCTTCCAATCTGAACCAAGAGAAACTGCAACCAATTGGCCCATGAGAACCAGCATTATCTTCTTTTCCCAGTAACCTATTACTTTTTAGCATTGCTTCATTTTTTTTTAATAATCTGGAAAATGGGGAAAACAAATATTGGGCAGGGTACCTGACATGCTGCTCAGGTTATTAAGTGACCCTGCAGAACCCCCAGTCTGCCACATCCCATATTGTACAGAAACTGCAACAACAGATGGAAGCAACACTTTAGCTGCCAAACACCCCAAAATGCCTGTCTTAGAGAATCCACTTTCCTTCTTGATGAGGTTCAAGCACATCTGTCTCACCCTCCCAGCAAACTGAGCAGCACCAGTCCATGAAAAAGCTTTCTTTGCAAAAGGCAGGCCCTGAGTATTAACTGACTGAACCATGTGCTGAGCTGGAAAAGCCATTTTCTATCAATCTGGCAAGTGTTTGCTGTTACCAATACCTGCAGCCTAATTGCATTTTAAGTGCTTTAGAGATCTTGAGCAGCTCCGAGTGTGCTGACGGGAATAATGCCCAATCTTGAAGGAACTGCAACTGCTGGACAGGCTACAAAAGAACACCTGGAATGCTGCCAGTTTGTCAACCAGAAAAACACATTTTGTCATTTTTAATTGCTGTGGGACATGAGACGAGGCAGGAACCAAGTCCTGGCCCAGTCTTCTCTCTGTAATCTGGCTTCTCAGCATGCTTTCTCCTTCCTAGGATCTCAAAATGATCCTCTGCACATCTAAATAGGACCAGTTGTAAGGGTTTGGGTTTACTTCTAAAAGCTTTAACCTCTCAGAACAATTCAAACACCTTCCTCTTTATATAAACAGACCAGGTTCTTAATGTGTAATTCGTGCCCAATGCTGCATACAGATTCAAGGGTTCTCCATTTGGGTTCATGCTGTGTTTTTGAACCTCTCTCCCTCACACCAGGCTCGGGCAGCAGCATGATGTCAAGAAACCTGAGGTCAGCTCTGCAGCTGGAAAAGGTGTTTTACCTCCAAATGGAGGGAGGATGGGGAAGTACATGGTAGGAAAGAGGCAAAATCTTCCCACCCACAAGAACAGGCATCACTGTCAGGATGCAGCCTGCCAAAACAGAAAGACTTTTCCCCTCCACACAGAAAAGGGAAGTTGGTTTCTGTAGATTCAGTCTTGAATTTGCAAGACTGAACCACTACAGAAATGCCCACCTAAAGTTACTGAATTCATTTTATTTATTCTTCCAACTAAGAACCTCAGTTGACTTCCAGCAGCCCTCATAGGTAAGGTAAAAGAATTCAAGTTGGTTTAAATTGCAGGCTCTGTTTGACCAAGAAATTAGTTTAAAATGTCAATTTTACTCACTAATTCTGTTCAGGTAGACCTCAGCTTTTTGCTCTTCAGTTGATACAGGTTTGCTTTTGAATTAGATATTCTCTCCAGACCTTGCTTCCCACTTGTTTTTCCAACAAACTCATTGTACAGACAACTCAATTCAGACACACAGACACAGCACATTCTAGAACAGATAAAGATTTACAGAATCTACCTCTCAAAAAAGGACAATTTAGAATTAATTCTGAAAGATTTTTGCAGTGCAGAGACTTCCAGTAGTTCCCCAACTTACAAGCTGCTCCAGTTCTTTGTTTGAATTCTTCTGCAAATTTCAACCCACTCGCCCTGGCTTTTGACAAGTCTTTCACCTAACCTTTCCCAAAGGTCAAGTGTTTGCAGTTTTTCCCTTGCTGGAGCATAGTATATTCTCTGTTCCACTGGGCTTTGGGGCAAACTGGTTGCAGATACTTAGACAAGTAAGATATTTAAGGAGAACTGAATCACTGGAAACGTATTGACAAAAACACTCAGAAAATCTACCAACTTTCAACACCTCAAATGACAGCAGGAGCCTGCTGCAAGCTGTTGTTTGCTCAGACACCACCAGCATGTCCTTAACTGGCTCTGTACTTCAAAGCACCTGCCCTGCTGTCACCCAGCACAAACCCAGATCAAGGTGCAATTTCCTCCGTGTTTTAAAAACAAGGGCCAGGAGGAAATGTCTTCCACTCCCCATAAATGGTCAAAACTGAACTTAACACTGAGCTTCAGCAGCTGTGAATAAAAATGGTACCAAGGTATCCTGCTCAAGAACAAAACTGCAGATAATCCCTGAGAAACGACCACCAAAAAGTGCAAGAAAGTTCAGGGGGTTATCTGTGCCTCAAAACACAGCCCCCCACCCCTCACCCCATGAGCCACCCTTGAATCCAGGAGCATCCAGCAGAGATTTGGTGGCCGGGTCCAACCTCTCCTGTCACACCAAGTGACTGCCACGTTGTCTCTTTGCCATCAACCTACATGGTTAACAGTGGGGTTGACAAGCTTCAGACTGTGCTGTCCTGGTGCTCCTCAGATTTGAGCTTTCTTTATGTATTTTGAAAATCCAAACTCATCGGGATTATCCAAATATACACATTTCACACAGACACACAGCTCTGGAGGAATTATTTTAGGGTGTCTGACTACCTGTTCCACATCCCTGCTCGTCCTCTCCAGTGACAGATGTCCAACCAAGAGGTGGCCTCTCCAGGGCATGGCTGCCACCACCCTTGGGGGAAGGAGCACCCACAAGGAGAGGGCTGAAAGCTGTCCAAAAGTGTCTTTCTACCCCTTACACAACACGAGCAGACGCCAGACTGACAGCTGGACCCAATCAACTTTCCCAAGCCCTCCATTCCCACACAAGTGTGAGGCAGGAGCACCTCCAAGCAGCTCCACTTCCACAGACACCCGAGGACTGCCTGGGAGGCCGAGTTCACTCATCAGCACCGGGGAAGTTTGTTTTTTTGGTTTTTTTTTTCTCCGAACTTCACCCGTTTCCACCAGAACCGAAATTATTTCGTTCCGGTTCCTCCTACCGCCATCCCTCGTCCCGCTCGCTGGAACGTGACCCCCGAAACCCCATTTCCAGCCCGCCATGGTCCCTCTCCGCCGCGGGGAACCCACCGGTACCGACACCCCGGCCCAAACACCGGCTCTGGGCCCGCCCGCCGCGCTCAGCCCGGGAAGAGCCCGGGACAGCCCCGCACCGCCCCCGCACCCGTCGGCCATCTCGGGAGCCTCCCTGAGGGACAGCGCCCGGCCGGGTCCCCACCGCCCTCCCCGGCTGCCCCGCGGCCCAGGCCCCGGTCCGGAGCTGCGGGAATCCCCTCCGGCCCCACTCACCGCTTCCGTCGCGTCTCACCGGGCGGCCGTGAGGCGAAGGGGGGACGGGGGGAGCGGGGCGGGCCGTGCCCGCTCAGCCGCGGCCCCCGAGGGGCGACCCGGCCCACTTACGGTTCGGTTCGGCCCGCTGCGTCCGAGATGGAAGCCGGCGGGCGCTCGGCGGCAGGGCGGCGGTCCCGGCACGGCAGCGGCGGCCGCCCCGCGGAGCATGCGCCGGTCCCGTCCCGCCCGGGGGTGGCGACTGACTGACTGACTGACTTGACTGTCTGACTGCCCGCCCAGGGGTGGTGACTGACTGACTGAGTGACTGGGACCGCCTCCCGCGCTGAGGGGAGGGCGGCAGAGAGGGGGCCCGCGCAGGGCGGGAGCGGCTCTGTGGCTGAGGGGACGAGGAGGCGGCCCGGGGCAGGGGGGCGAGGAAGAGGGAGAAGGAAAAGGAGAGGGAGAGGGAAAAGGAGAGGGAGAGGGAAAAGGAGAGGGAGAGGGAAAAGGAGAGGGAGAGGGAAAAGGAGAGGGAGAAGGAAAAGGAGAGGGAGAAGGAGAGGGAGAGGGAGAAGGAGAGGGAGAGGGAAAAGGAGAGGGAGAAGGAAAAGGAGAGGGAGAAGGAAAAGGAGAGGGAGAAGGAAAAGGAGAGGGAGAAGGAAAAGGAGAGGGAGAAGGAAAAGGAGAGGGAGAAGGAAAAGGAGAGGGAGAAGGAAAAGGAGAGGGAGAAGGAAAAGGAGAGGGAGAAGGAGAGGGAGAGGGAAAAGGAGAGGGAGAGGGAAAAGGAGAGGGAGAGGGAGAGGGAGAGGGAGAGGGAAAAGGAGAGGGAGAAGGAAAAGGAGAGGGAGAAGGAAAAGGAGAGGGAGAAGGAAAAGGAGAGGGAGAAGGAAAAGGAGAGGGAGAGGGAAAAGGAGAGGAGAGGGAGAAGGAGAGGGAGAAGGAGAAGGAGAGGGAGAAGGAGAAGGAGAGGGAGAAGGAGAAGGAGAAGGAGAAGGAGAAGGAGAAGGAGAAGGAGAAGGAGAAGGAGAAGGAGAAGGAGAAGGAGAAGGAGAAGGAGAAGGAGAAGGAGAAGGAGAAGGAGAAGGAGAAGGAGAAGGAGAAGGAGAGGGAGAAGGAGAGGGAGAAGGAGAGGGAGAAGGAGAAGGAGAAGGAGAAGGAGAGGGAGAAGGAGGAGAGGGAGACGGAGGAGAGGGAGAAGGAGGAGAGGGAGAAGGAGGAGAGGGAGAAGGCCCTGCTGGTGCCTTGTGGAGGAAGGGAGGAGGTTTCACAGGGAGTTGGTGTGAAGTGAGGTAAAAGTTTCAGCAGGTGAGGTGGGACCCAGCCCAGTGCCTGGGGTTTAGTTGTAGGCACTCCAAAAACGCTGGAGTGCTGGTGTTAGAGGGTGGTCTTCTCCCAGCCGTGATCTCCAGAGAGGTGCAGGCAGAGCTAAGAGTGTGTTTGGGTCATCTTAAAAAAATCCCCCAGCCCCATTTCTTGCCTTGCTCAGAGGTAAAAAGTTCGGTGTTTACACCAAAATGAGAAGAAACACCCGTGATCCTCCCGGCTGCACAGGAAAGAGGTTCTACATTGGGGGTGCCGAGCTCTTCTCTAAAAGTCACAGGAAACAGCACAAGTGGAAGTAAGATCAGTAACAAAATGATTCAGTTCAATGAAATGAACTTCCCACAAACACAGATGTATTTGACATTTTCATCTGTAGGAAGAACCCATCTGCTCTTGCCCTAATTCATTAAGTTTAGGTGGATATTTCTGGAGCACTTCAGTCTTGCAGACAAAAGACTGAATTGTCCCGAAAGCTGAATAGGTCATGAAAAAAAAACAAAAAGCCCTGCGAAGCGTGCCCCTCTTCAACACAGCGGTATTTCCGTGTCATTCAGACTTACCAGAGGCCCCTGATAACATCTTTGTGTCAAGGTCTTCTCCTGCACAGCAGCACATGGCTGTAAAAATCCCTTTGCCCTCACAAAGACAGAGTTAATCTGCCCCAGGTTCAGTGCTTCAGTGAGCCTCAGCTTTGGAGTTTTCAACCTATTCTGCAGGAAAACAACCCAAAGGTTTTCACCTCCCAGAGGGGAGCTGGGAGAGAGGAGCTGATTGCCAACGAGTCCCAGGTGTGTGCATCTCCAGGTGGTTGTAGTTTACAAAATACAGATGAAGTAATTGCTTCTTATCCTCCTCTACCAAGGAGGAGCCAGCCAGCCAGCCAGCCAGCCGTTCCCCACCTATTTCCACAGCTGTCAGGGAACCAGTGGAGTGGAATCTGGATGGCTTTGCACCATCTTAACCTTTTTACAGCAGGCACGTGGCACTGTTGGGTCTGGATTAACCACAGCACACAGCAAAGTGCTGGAGTCTCCTTCTGTTTCCATCACCCCAGTAATCTTCACTGGTTAGAAAACAGACTGAGGCTGGAAGGAGAGAGGTCAAACCCTGCAGATAGAGGCTGTGACACTGCTCTCAAGCCTGACCCTTTTTTGCTTTCGTGTTCCCTGTAATCTGCCTGCAGTCTCCTTCCACTGATGAACGTTTTTTTCCCTTTCCATGGCTTTGCCTTTAAGATGACAGAATTGTTTTCTTCTGGTTGGGTTTTTATGCCCAGTAACATACAAGGTATTTCACATTTCTGCTTTTCAGGCAGAGCTTGCTTCCCAGCACAGCAACTGAGGCTGCAAATGTCCTGAAATCCTGAAGCTCAGACCTGCAAACCAAAGCAAAGCCAAGGAGGTGGCAGTCAGAAAAGGATTGCATAAGGGCTTAGCTTGAGGCTGCTGCAGCTCCCAGACCAGCTTTACCTCTGCCTCCATCTGAACTGCTGCCCAGAGACCAAGGCCACATCCAGCAATGACCCAGGCCATGTCCTTCAGTGATAGTTCTCTTCTCACGTGCTCACACACCTCAAAAAACAGTATTTAGAGTCTTGCAGAAATTGGGTGTTCACTCTCCTAGCCCTGCCTGCTACATCAGCCTTCTGCTTTTCCTCCTTGATTTCAGGACCACTGGTGTCTGCTGACTTCTACCAGTTGTTCTGTGACATGGGACTGGGATGAAATCAATGTGCTTCTAAAAATTACTCCAAGAACTATGTTAATAACAGAGGAGGACTTCCAGCATATCCCCAAAATGGTCTGCTTTATACCACAACATACCATCCTATGGGAAATATGTAATTTTGCATTAAAAACCTTAAAGTTGTTTTCTCTAAGGAATTAATCCCACATATTTGTAGCTATATGTCTTCTTTATATGCAGAAAAGGCCTGTGGTGCAAAATACATTTTTCTTTCCCCTGTAAATACTGTGCTGAGTTGCAGTGACAGGTCAGGAGAATGTTTGTATCCTAGATACTTCCATTTTCCAATTTCCAGGATGCACTGATACCCTCCACACGAAAAAAAAAAATGGCAAAATGCAGATGACTAGATTTGACAGGTTTGGTATTTGTGACTTAAAAATAAAACCAAATTAAACCACATTCTCCCTTGTTGTCTTCTTTAAGAAAGGGGTAAGGATGGATGCACAAATTATCCCTTGCTTGCTTGCTCTGCAGTTTGGTTTCAAGCTTCCAGATGTCAAACTTGCCTTCAGCCTCTGAAATAGTGATGTTTTCACACTGAAAAGCAGAAATGTTTTTAGAAAGCTTTTTTTTTTCCCCATGGCATTTCAAGGACAAGTGAGGGTCCCTGCCAAGGGTAAAGTGCTTTAAATCAGTGATGCCATCAGCTTGGGATTGCCTGGGCCCTTACAGAAATGTGACTTAACACTATCTAAGTGGGCTTGGTTTGTCACTGACTTGTTCCTGGCAGTACTTCTGGAGCCTGGTTCTTCTCAGATGTCCCAACAAAAATCAGGAGGTGGTGATGAAGTCACGGGCACTGTGCTGTGTACGAGGGGCTGCTGATTTCCAGTGTCAGCAATTCCTAACTTTGTTGTAGTATTCTAAACTATTCTGAGACCAATTCTAACGTGTGAATGCTTCTGCAGTGGCTGCTCAAATGAGAATTCATTTTCTCAATGATTTTTTCCCCCGGAAAGAAAAACACTCTTCCAGTTTTATCTCCAGCCAAAAAAAATTGGAAGTCACAAACGAGAGCAACTCGAGCATTTGTTCTTTGTGGTTGATGCAGCTCCTCTTTTCACTTAAGAGTTATTTCTCCTAACACAGAAAGCAGCAGCTCTTCTCAGGTGGGTCTGCAGCCCAGTGCAGAGGTGGGCCAGGCCACGGGGGTCCCACAGCACCAACCTGAGTGGCTTCAAACGCCCCGTGGGTGCCTGTCAGCTGGGTGCCACCAGTGAATTCACCCTGTGCCTGTCTCCCCAGCAGCAAACACTGAACACCAGCACCATGCAAAGCCCCCCAGACACATCAGTGATGGGGGGGACTTGCCAGGGGAGCTGTATAAATAGATAGGCAAGAGCACAAGTTCTTTCATCTGATCTGCTGCTTAATTTATCTGAAACTTCCTGTGCTCACACAACGTGTGTGGTGCTGCTTTCAGAGTCTCTTGTCTCTGCATGGGAAAGTAAGTGGAAGAGTTTATTTTGAGACATTTGGAACGTGTGAATTGCTGCTTCATCACTAATCACCCCCCCCATTTTTTTTTTTTTTTTGGAAGCTAAGTGGGGTTTCTAATAATCTCATTTTGGGGAAGGAGAGCTACTTCTTGTCAGCAGTCCAAATTTACTTTGCAAAACACCGATGGGATGTTGGTCCTCCAAAGCAGAGCTTGTTCTGAAGGTGCTGTGGCAGCTGCTGCTGAAAGCCAAGGGGGATTTCCTGCCCAGGGTTGAAGCAGTGCAGAGCAGTTTGCAGGAACCTGGAGCTCCATTTCCCAACTTCCCTGGCTGGGGGGCTGGAGTTCTCTCCCTTTGCTCCAAGGACTGTGAAGATGCTGCTGCCACGGCTCAGTCCTGCATCAGGGTTGTTCATGTTGCTGCTTGCCTGCATCATCTCTTTATTCCCATTGCCAGCTTTCTGGTGCTTTGTTTCCTCTCAACAAACCAAACCAGCAGCATGATTTGCATTCCCCCCCACCCCAGATTTCTCTGATGGAAAATATACTTTATATTCACTTGCTGGGAAGCAGAAGCTGAGTTTCTGTTAAAAGCTGTAGAGCAGCTGCAAAGGATGGAGTTACACCAGTGCCTGGCACACTGCAACCTAAAGCTGCTTTTTTGTCCCAGCCACCACTTGTTCTGGGACATAATGAAGCAGTGTGGTGGTGGCCAACTCCAAATCCCACCTTCTGAGTCCCACTCCAACCAGACTAATAAAAGAAGCCAAGTCCAATCAATATTGCCCTAAATCTCCAATGCATTTTCTTCAGCTCCTCTGCTTTCCAGTGTGGCTGTCTTCAGAAGAACGAGGTTTGTGGCACTTGTGGTACTGGTGGCAAGTCTGCTGCTGGGGGATGACCTCAACCAGAGCAAGAATTAAATGTTTTAGGGTTGGAAATGCCACATTTGTCACTACAGCATTCACTTTTCTGTAATGCCACACAACACTGCCTCATGGGTCCAAAGATCACTGGGTTTGTTTGCATGGCTGAGGGCATTTCTCAGGTCAGTGTCCAGCACCCAGGTGTCCCTGAGTCTTTCAGCTGCACACACCTTGCCTGGAGCACACAGCAAAACCTGCAAGGAATTATTCACAGCTGGGATCTCCTGCCATGCTTGGACAGCCTCCAAAGCACACTCTGTTGCAGCTTGTTTTCTCTCATCTGCACTTTTAAAACTGCATTTCCTTGGTCTTTGTTATAAAGCAGCATTTTTTTATGTGGCATTCCCCATATTCCCCCTCTCTCTGACATCTGGAGATGGAGAATGAAGGTTGTGTTTCCAGGAAGGGTGTTGCTCCTAATGGCACAGAAGGTTCAGAAACTGAAGCAAACAAGTTCTGACTTGTGGAGAAACATGGACTTTTTTCCCCAAGCCCGTTCAAGACAAAATATGTCACCAACAGGAGCTTAGTGTCCCAGGCTTTGCCTTCATCCTGCTGTGGTGCTAAACCATGTGCACTGTGGTTGTGAAAAATGAGATGTCAGTGGCCTCAGAGACAGAGGAAGGTGAGGTTTGGGCTGCTCTCTTGTCACCCTGGGTTGTGTTTCAGTGGCACAATCTACAGTAAGAGGACAACAGTTACACTGCATTTGGACACTGTTAGCTGTGGGTTTCACCTGTAAAAAGAGCATTCAGGTTGTAAAACAAAACCTGGTGAAAACAGCTGGTGCTGCCATTTCATTCACTGAAACCTGGGGAGGTGAGAAGCAGAGCAGGATTCTTCTCCTGTTCTCTGTAACTCTGGTTTTCCTCATTTCCTCTTAAGTGAAACACATTTCAGTCGATTGTTTCAAAAGGCTGTGGTGTGTTTCCTTTAACTTAGTTGAGCTGGAGGGGTGAAAAAGTGAGCAATCCTTTAGCTAAGAAGGAGCTAAACAGATACTGTGCTCCTCTTAATAGTTTTCAGACAAAACACCCACTGTGGGTTGTGATTAAAATGAGTTTTCCTTTAGTGGGGATGCAAACACAACTGCAGCAGAATGTCACATTTACATCTGAAATGAATTAGACTTCATTAGCAATAAGCCTCTGGAAATCTTCATTTTAATTCCCAGAGTGCCCCAGAGCACTGTATTTCAAACCAGAACCCAGCAAGGCTTTGGATGCTGGAGGCATCCTCTGCTGTCTTGAGATGTTGTTGCTGCTTTGCACAGGGTGGAAATCTTTCCAAACCCACCTGTCACTTGTTTTCTCTCTCTGGGAGCCTGGAGACAGCACAAAGACATCTAGACCAGCACAGTCTCTCTCAGAGTGCTTCCATGGGAAAGGTAATGCCTCCTGCTCTCCCACTTCCCTCTGGAGGAATTGCTTCTGCTCCAGGGTTCCATGTGTTCACATTTCTGCTTGTCTGATTTATTAAAGCCATGCTCTCCCTCTTCAGTCACAAGAGCTGAGACTTCCAGTTAGGAAAAACAGTTCCCTGTGTAACTTCAGAATAAAAATTAAAGCTGCTGATGTCCAGACCTTGTTACTCACCTCACCTTGGAGTCCTTTCTCCAGGGCTCTGTGCAACTGCCCAACCCAAACTACCTCTGCTGGTGCTGCCCTTGTGTCTGCAACCCTTGCCTCATTTCCTTGAACCTTCCAACACCACCAGCCCCAGGCTGGTCCCAGCAGCAAGGACAAGACCCAGAGATGGGGCCTTCTTGGTTGGAGCAACTTGCTGGTGTTGGGATGGGGTCCATGGCTGTTGTCCATCAACAAAGAGGAATCATTTGCTCTCCCTGAGACTTATTTTTAGGCAGGAGGAATCTGAAGCTTGTGGAAATGTTTAAACACGTGTCTCTCTTGAATTATTCAGTGGGCTTTGCCTGCTTCTGGGGTTAAATAAAATGGAGGGCAGTCACTAGTAAGCTCTCACATCCACCAGAGGGAGGAGGCAGCAACCTGTGGCCAAGGGAGTGCTCATAACCCCTGCTGATACCCACCCACTGCCAGCTGCCACCCCAGCCCTGCTGGGCTCCCTGGGCTGTACTGACCAGCAGCACCAGAGCACCAAATCTTTAGGAGTTTGCCTTAATTTAAGGAGATCAGTGTGTGCACAGCCCTGGGGACATGTCCTGCTGAGGGTTGCAGTGCCTGATTTCAGGGGATTCAGGGAACTGCCCAAACCAAGAGCTGCTTCCCTCCATACCAAGCAGCCTCACGTTCCTTTTCCCCTGTTTTCTGCTCCGCTTTTCCCAGTGTCAGATGTGCATCCCTGTATAGCACCAAAACAAACAAACAGACAAAGTGCAGCTCCCATCTTCCTGAAGTCAGCAGGGGGGTCAAAATTTCACCTCTGATCTGAAGAACAGCTTTTTGGAGTCAAGAGGGTCCTTCCTCAGGCTCCAGCAGTGTTTAGTCCTAGAAAGCCTGGAACACTGCCCCAAATTAAATGTGTGATTCTCATCTAAGTATATTAATCCCCACCTAGCTCTGTGCCCCTCTCCTGGGAAATGTTAAGAGCAAATTATGTACCAAGCTGCCCAACCTTATCACCTGCCTGAATACACAAATGGCAGCAGTAATTTCACTACTGTACTGCACTGAGACACTCACTTCCTGAGGAGTTCTGTCCCCAAGCAGATATCAATTCAAGTCACAGCTTCCCCTCATCACTCAAACTCCTGACAAAAATGCCAGGTTTACACATTCTCCAACAGCTCAGCTAAGGGGCTGCTCCAAAATGTGAGATATGACCAGAAATATTTTATGCAGAAAGAAGAAATGTTCCTGTCTCTTCACAGAGTACTCCTGGGAAGTGCTTCTCCTGGTGATGGATTTGTGTAATTGTCACAGTGTGACACAGAAAAGGACCCCTCACCTGGGAACAGGAGCTAGGAAAAAAAACCACAATATTCCACAGAGAACACTGAGAGCAGGAATGCAGCAGCTCCAACACATCGATCTGATTCAACTCAAAGAAAGCAAATATATGACTGTGGATGAGCTGAGCATGTTTGCAATGAATGAATAATGTTGGATTCTTGATAAGCTCATGAAATTCTGGAGGCAGGGTGCTCTAACTGAGCAGCCTTTGGAGCTGGCATGTCAAGATGTGCACCTGAAGAAAAAAACTACTGTTGCTTGGCTGAGCATTCCTATCACACGAACAGATTTCTGATCACACAGTCATCCCCTTGTTTGGTTTTTTCCTTTTTCATTGCACTTCATCCAACAACTCCAGTCTCACACTCAGAAACTGCTTAATCTAAAACCAACTTTGTCATTGTTCCATTCTGGTACATCTCATGTTTGTGCACATCAGGACGTGGCAATTGGGTTCCTTTATTTGTGAAGAGGTTAATCAAGAAGGTCTGGATTTAAGTTCAAAGCCAGAGAGGATCCGAATGAAGAGTAATTAAAACTGATTCATATGAGGAACTGATTCATATGGGGAACTGCTGGACTTTGAAATGATGTCAGAGTGCTAGAAACTCTGTTGGGAAGGATTCTTTTCATTTCAGTACAATTAAACTGAGGTTTTTAGTACCAGTGTTGAAGAGTAATAGAAGTTACACTTAAAAAATAATAAAGATAAGCATTTTGGGACAAGACAACATCTTCACCTGGTTTCAAGGCTGAGAGGCAGCAGACAATGGAAGCCTTTTTATCCCACTGGTGTCAGAAGCCAGCTTGCCCAGAGCAGAAACTTTGACCCTTAAAAGGATGGTTTGTGGATGGGGGCCAGGAATAGAGGAACTGTTCTTGTCTGCAGCCCGAGGAGATGTCACAGTTGTTCTTCTCATGCAAAATGTGGGTGGGAAGGCAAAGGCCTCCAGATGGGAAAAGGGACTTTCCTGATCCAAAAGCCTGAGAACCACCGGATTAGAACCAGATAGTTAGAAATCCATCTGGAATGACAGCTGAGACGTGTCACAGGAGAAGTGCCTTGCCTTGGGATCAAACCCATAAATTACAGAAAAGTTTATCAGAAAAGGGATGGTCCTCAGAAACCACCTTTTTGAGCAGAAAATGCTGCTGCTGTGGCACTTTCTGCATGTTGTTTACATCTGGCTTTACCACAGTCTGTGGGAGGAAGTGCTCCCCTGCCAAAAAACCCTTGATAGTTGCATTGTTAATGGGTAGCAATATTTAGACCTAACAAACCCACCAGCACTTAAAATAAGCCTGTCCCATTGAGATATCAGCAGGGAACTACAGGAAAAAGAGATGGACTGTGTCTGCTGGGCTGGGGAGGGAGATAAAGGATCCTGATAAGTGTGATGGGAGAGGTGTTGTTTGCAGACACAGAGAGGATTCCAGTTCCTGCCCCACGCAGGAGCATGAGGCTGTACTTGTTGTGACAGGAAATGAGAATCACCATTTGAAGCCAGGGGCACGTCTCATCTCATCTCAGCAGCCTCTTTGCTTGCTCACCAGCACCAAGCTGCTCCGTGGCCCTGCTCACTCACTGACCCCCACGTCTGACCCAAGGTTTGGGAGCTGAGGAACCTGATTCCCTGGATCTGGTCCAGACCAAACCTCTGTGCTGGGCTCTGAGCAGTCATTTGCTGTGGGAAGGACAAGAACTTGTTTGTTTCTGGTGTTAAGTCAGAGCCCTCAACTTCGTATTCATCAGACAACACACAAACCATCCCTGGGGAGCACAGGGGGGACCCAGCTGAAGGCCATGACCCTTCCAGCTCCAAACTTCACAACCACTTGCCTGTCTCCCAGAAAAAAGGACACACAGCCCTCAAACACCTGCTGGCTCCTAAAACAGCAGCAGGAACAGAGCAATAGAATCAGAGAATGATTTGGGTTGGGAGGGACCTCTAAAGCTCACCCAGTCCCAGCCCTGCAGTGTCAGGGACACCCTCACCCAGCTCAGGGTGCTCAGAGCCTCCTCAAGCCTCACCTTGAACATCTCCAGGGATGAGGCCTCAACCCCCTCCCTGGGAAACCTCTTCCATTGTTCCACCACCCTCATGGGAAAGAGCTTTTTCCTACCATCCCACCTAAAGCTGCTCTTCTCTAATTTAAACCCATTGCCCCTCATCCCATCCCTCCAGCCCCTTGCACACAGTCCCTCTCCAGCCTTCCTGGAGCCCCTTCAGATCCAGGTCTCCCTGGAGCCTTTTTTCCATGCTGAACACCCCCAGCTCCCTCAGCCTGTCCTCACAAGAGGTGTTCCAGAGCATTTTCCTGACCCTCTCCTGGACCCACTCCATCAGATACATGTCCCTCCTGGACTGGGGACTCCAGAGCTGGATGCAGTACTCAAGGTGAGGTCTTAACAGAGCAAAGTGGCAAAATAACTCCAAGGAGATGAAACCCATCCTTGGGCAGCCTGCAAGCCCATGAATGCTCCTACCTTAGAGATCCCACAGCCCCTCTTCCCTCCCCTTCATCCTGCAGCCACACTGGGAATGTGGCACAGCACCTGGAGGAGTGCAGATGTGTCCCCCTCTTATGGGGACATCTCCAGCTGCTCATCCCAGGAGATGCCCACCTCTCCTTTTGGGGATGAGCAGCTCAAGGGAGCCCTGCAGGCTATGGAAAGAGGCAGAGAGGAAGCAGAGGGTTGATTCTGCTGAGTTTTTAACCTATCTAGAACTTCCAACTCTTGGTAGCAGGATGTCTTTTATCATTTGATGAGCTTCTAGTACCAGGGAGTCTCCAGACAGACTCAAAAGTCGGAACACCACCAATGATTTCCCATTTCAGTGAAACATTCCAGCCCACGTACAGCTCCAACAGACCCAGCCAGCAGCACAGCCTGGCACAAACACCTTCCAGGAAAGAAGAGCAGAGGAGTAACATAAACCATGTCACTGTCACCTCAGAGCAGACTGCTGGCTGAACTCATCCCTGGCCTCTCCCTGGAGCAAGGAGCAGCAGCAGGGAAGCAGAGGGCAAAGCCCTGCAGAGCCATGAATCATTGGGAAGAGTTTTCTAAACACTTCTGGGTTAATGACCACACTTAAGAATAAATTGTGACCTCTGGAAACTGCTGCATGCAGATTCCTTGGGGGGATGTGGGGAACAGGCACCACACTAGCATGTCTGCAAGACTCACCAAAAAAAAAAATAAAAAAATTAATAATCCCTTGGATTCCAAGCTCCACAACACAACCTGGAGTGAGGGACCCCTCTGCTGTCCTCCCTCAGCACTGCAGCCTGGCCCTGCACCTCCTGCAGGGATGTATAAAACTTCCCTTAATCTCCACCACACAAAAACCAGAGAGTAACTTCAGCCCAGAGAGCAGGGTCACTGAAAACTTTGTCCTTTTCAGGCATTTTGAAGACACTACTACAGGAATCACCCAAGGAATTTGCAGTCTCTCCCTCACTAGGGCAGAAAAGCCCCAAAAAGACCCAGCAAGGGGCTGCACCAGTGACAGCACCAACACCCCACTGTGTCACCCTGGCACAGCTGCAAAATAACTGTTGTCCCATATTGTTGTTCCAAAATAACTGTTGTCCCATCATCTACTGCAGATTGAGAGGCACAGAAAGTGAGTCAGGAGACCTGTCAGCCACCACTGAGAGACCTTTAGCAACAAGTATTAAAAAGTACCTAAAAAGGGCTTTGTTTCCAGTACTGCTGCAGTCCTTTCTCTTTGTTCCTGTCCCAGGTATGACCCACTGACCTGCCCCTCTGCTCTCTCACACTCCATCCATGCAGAGGACCCTGCTTCCTGCACCACTTGTGAAGCTTTCCACAGGATCACATTCCTGGAAGACCTTCCAAGGCAAAAAGAGTCAATTAACAGGCACACTGGCAACAAAGTCTCATATTTTATTCAAATAAAAGGTAAGGTTATTTTGTTTGTGGGTTGTTGTTTGCTTTTTTTTTTTTTTTAACTTTTCTGCAGAAAGGCACAATTCAATGGAGCACTCTTGGCTTCAGCAGGAGGTTGGGCTGTGTGTCAGTCAGTCCCAGGGCAGGGAGGAGTGGTGACCCCATGAAGCTCAGATGGCTGCCATCCTTCAGTTATCACAGTACTGTACCTTTACAAGAGACAGCATCAGCACTGTGATAACTGAGCCAGGGCAGCCTGTCAGTCATTGCAGCCCTCTCCTCCAGCTCCTCATCCCTCACGTGGCCCACAAAACCCCCATCCCCTCTCACAGATGCCCAAAGGCCAGGAAACGTTCAACAGGTTTGAATCAAGGAGGTTTCAGTCCAGAAAGTTACCCAGGGAACCAGTGCTAGCTTAATGACCACACAGGTTGCTGAAATGCAGGTCAAGGTGGGTTTATGGAGGAGCTTCTTCTGGCCAAAGCCACCAACTCTGGGTTTAATGGAGTGAGCAACCACCCTAAAGACACCACTACAGAGAACCCAGGTACCCTCTCACCCTTTTCAGTTCCCTAGAGCAAGACAGCAGCATTAGATTTATGCTACTTAAGCATCAAATGTCATGAACCAGTGGGCAGGGTGGCAGAAGGCCAGGGAAAGCTAATGGAGCTGCACTGCCTGGGGGAGCTGAGGAGCAGGATCCTGAGCAGCACAGGCAGGAGGGGAGCCCTGCATGGGGGAATTAATTGTACAGCACTGAGGACACATTCAGCTGGGCTTAAATTTGTCCCCTGTGCTCCTGGAGCCCTCTGCATGGCCATGGCTCTGAGGGTGGCAGCACCCAGAGTGAGGGGGCCTCGAGGTGCAGTGAGGGCACTGGCACTTTGAGCTCATAGGATGCAAATACAGAACTCTGCAAGAAGTAATTCCACTGGAAATCAATTAATCATAAGCTTACATTCACCTGTATTTTATCCTCCTTTTGTTTTGTTTTCATTTCCCTAAAAACAGGCACTGCTGGGGAAAAAAAACACCACAAAAACAAAGAACAATTTCTACAGAATCCCCCCCTTTGTTTGAGGGAATCAAATACAGGGGGTTCTGAAATGAGCTTAAAAAACACAACAGCTTTTACACAGTAAAATTAAACATGGTTTTAAGGTATTTTTTTTAATAAAAGTTCACTTATGATGTCGATGGACTCTACCAGTACAAGCTGCTCTCGTGTTTCTAGCAGGAGGAAGCAGGAACTCTAGAAGTGGCACAACACCCTAAATAACTGTGCCAACAACCAGCACGTCCTGAGGTGTTATGGAGACTGTTTGGAAAAGAGAAATACGTAACAGCTGGAGCCAGCCACCAAAATGGTGCCTTGCAAGTTTGTAACTCCAGAGGGCAACGGAGAGACAAATACCAAAGAGCCGAGGAGAAGCAAGCCCGTGGAAAAAAAAGTATTTGTACGTTTGAAAACAAACTCCATACATTACATAAAGAGGGGAGAGCCAGGAGATTATGCAATGCTGACATATGACGACAGAGATGATGCAAACACCTCTCCTAAAACTCAGAGATTTACCCCTGTTTGGAGGCTAATCCTGAAAGGCTCTGCTGCTGCTGCTGGAAAAACAACAAACTTGGGAGAAAATAGTAATAAACTCTGTACCTACAGGGGTGAGTGTTGAAAAGGAAGGAAGCTGCATAGCTAATGGACCACTTGGCCTCACTCTCAGGCATTTTTACACAACCATTACTATTCCCAGTAGAAAAATGCTCCTGGTTTCAGCAGGATGGCAGAAAGGGTGGGTTGAGGATCCTGCATTTCAGAGGCTGAAGGGATAGGAGAAGAATCACTGCTTTACCAGTGATTTCATCAACTTGATCTTGGCTTCAAAAGCTCTCTGCCCCACCAGTTACTATTCAACAATTTAAAGGGAAAAGATACACCAACCTCAAAGGTAAAAAATCCCTGCCCCACAACCTCTGGCACCAAAGCTGTTGGAGTGACACACATACTCCAGGGGCTGATGCCATTTTCTCTAGAGAGGAGCTAAGTCTGATACAGAGTTTGTTCCCTCTCATCTAACATCCATCTGCTGATTTCTGCTTAGCTTCAAAGATGCCCAGACCTGGTGCAAAAAGCCTGCATGGGTTCCCCCACTGCCACCTGAAAGAAAACAAGCCACCAAGCAAGCCATTTTTAAGCAAAACCCACATTAGTTTTGGAGTCAAGTACACATATTTTTTTTTTATTGCCAAGGCACTGCATATTTCCATATGCTTTAACAAAACTCTCTGGTTTCCAGTGCTTGCTGCCAGTCTTTTTTTTTTTTGGAAGCTTTGTAAGTTTGCCTGGCTGGTTTTTAAACTCCAGTTCCACCTCCCTTTGGGCTGGTGATTCTGTTTTGGTTTTTTTTTTTTTAAAAAACTTGTTTCATAGGAACTCAAATTCCTTCAGTAAGAGAGGGAAGGAACCACTGATGTGCCCTAATCACAGCCCACGAGGTGTCAAGCACTTTCCAAGTCCTACAAGCAGCTCTCACCCTGCCTTCCACAGCAGCAAACCTCATTTCCAGCTGGATGAGGGCGAGTTTAACAAAACAAAACAAAAAAGACACAAAAAAACCCCCCAAACCAACCCTGTGGATGTGTGAAGAGAGGAGACAAATAAAGCAGCAAGCTGCCAGGATGAAGCACCTTAGGAGCAAACCTGATTTCCAACTGGGCTAGCACGATTTTAACACAAACCTGCAGAACTCTGAAGAGGAAAGGAAATAAAACAACAAAGTTACGGGGGGTGAGGAGGGGCTGGAAGCAGCGCTGGGGCCCTGGGGCTGCGTTCCCTGGAGCCGGGAGGGATGGCAGCCCGGGGACTCCCTCCCAACTTCTTCCTTCCGACAGCGCTTCTCGGGGTACGCAGGACACGGGGGGAGGAGGGAAGGGAAAACACCGGCCCCGAACTCCCCGGACCGGGCCTTCCCGCGCCGGCAGACGGCCCCAAACCCCCGCCTCACCCCCTCCCCGTCCTCCGTCCCTCCGGAACGCTTGAAACCAACCAGGGCAGCTTCATCAGCGCCTTCCCCGCAGCTTCGGCGGCTCCCAAGGGGTTCCGGGGGGTTCCCGAGGGTTTCCCGGGAGGTTCCCGGGGGGCTCCCGCAGGCCCCGCCCGCACACCAATAGTGCGCAACGGGGGCCCCGCAACCCCCGCCGCTTCCCACCGCACACGCACACACCCGCGCTGCCTCCTCTCTCCGCACGCACACACGCACCGGTGGGTAGGGACGGGACGGGAGGTTCGGTTCGGGTCGGTTCGGGCCCCACCTGTGCGCTGTGCGGTCGGGGGGCCCGGGAGCGGCATGACGCAGCACGGGCGGGCGGCGTGAGGGCCGCCATCTTCCCGTGTTTATGGCAGCGCCGACACACCACGTGACACCCGCCGCTTCCGGGGGTGGCGACGGCGGCACCGGGAGGGGGGGGGGGGGGGGACGGACATCGAGAGACGGAGCGGCACAGCCTGAACGGGAGACCCCGGGTGTCCCCGGAGACCGCTGCCCCCAGAGCTGGGTGTTCCCGAAGCCCTGTCCCCGCAAAGGTCGGTGACCCCATAGCCCGGTGTCCCCAGAGCCGAGTGTCCCCCTATTCCGGTGTCCCCGAAGCCCGGTATCAGCAAAGCCCCGTGTCCCCATAGCCTCGTGTCCCCAAAGCCGAGTGTCACCGAAGCCCCGTGTCCCTAAAGCCTGGTGTCCCCAAAGCCCGCTGTCCTCAAAGCCGAGTGTCCCCATAGTCCGGTGTCCCCGAAGCTCGGTGTCACCAGAGCTCTGTGTCCCAGAAGCCTCCCGTGTCCCCGTAGCCCGGTGTCCCCAAAGCCGGGTGTCACCAAAGCCGGGTGTCACCAAAGCCCCGTCTCCCCAAAGCCCGGTGTCCCCAAAACCCGGTGTCCCCAAAGCCCCGTGTCCCCATAGCCCGGTGTCCCCAAAGCCGGGTGTCACCAAAGCCCCGTGTCCCTATAGCCCAGTGTCCCCAAAGCTGGGTGTTCCCGAAGCCGTCCCCCCAAAGTTGGGTGTCCCCAAAGCCCGGTGTCCCCAAAGCCGGGTGTCCCCAGAACCCCGGTGTTCCCAAAGCCCCGTGTGGTGCTGGGGTGTCCCCAAGTCGTTGTCACCAGCAGCCCCGGAGCGTGGCGGGCTGTGCGGGCTGTGTGTTGGGACTGTGTCTGCGGGCTCTGCGTGAGCGCAGGAACAGTGTTTGCGTCTACAGGCTGTGCGTGTACGGCTGTGCCTGTACGGGCTGTGCGTGTGTGTGCGGGCTGTGCGTGTGCGGGCGGAACGCCTGCAGGCTGTGCGTTTGCGTGCCGTGTTTACCGGCGGTCCTACGCGGGCTGTACGTGTGCGTGCGGTCTGTACGTTTGCGGGCTGTACGTGTGCGGGCTGCGTGTGCGTGCGGTCTGTACGTTTGCGGTCTGTACGTGTGCGAACTGTGCGTGTGCGGGCTGTGCGTTTGCAGGGTGTACGTTTGCAGGGTGTACGTTTGCAGGCTGTGCGTGTGCGGGTTGTACGTGCACGGGCTGTTCGTTTGCGGGCTGTTCGTTTGCAGCCCGTGTCTCCCGCCTGTCCCGCTGCTGTCCCTGCAGGATCCCCGGGCCCGCATCCCGCTCCCCGCCCCGCCACTCCCGGGGGTGCTCGGAGGGGCCGGGCCGCAGGGCGGGGGTTTCCCCGTCGGGCTCCGGGACTACAAGTCCCAGGGTGCCTTGGCCCGAGGGGGTGGGCGGGGGCCGGGCTCCCCCCGCCCTGCTGATGTGTACGGGCCGCGGCGGCGGCTGGATGCGGGGGGAGCGGTCGGGCCGGGGGGGCCGGGGCCGGCTGACGCCTCTGGTGCCCCGCAGGGAGCCGGGCCAGGCTCCCGCAGCCGGCCATGGCCTCCAAACTGTTGCGGGCGGTGGTGCTGGGTCCCCCCGGTTCCGGGAAGGGGACGGTGTGCGAGAGGATCGCCCGCAGCTTCGGGCTCCAGCATCTCTCCAGCGGTCAGATCCTGCGGGAAAGCCTTGCGGGAGGCGGCGGTGAGTGTCCCGGGAGGAGGAGAGACGGGGGTGGTGGGTGAGGGGGGGTCTCCGGCCCCGGGACATCTTCGGTGCAGCAGAGATGGGGAGGAGTGGGAGAGAATGAGGATGAGGATGAGGATAGGGATCGGGATGAGGAAGGGGAGAGGATGGAGATGCGGAGGGGGAGAGGATGAGGATGAGGATGAAGATGAGGATGTGGATGGGGATGATGATGAAGATGAGGATGGGGATGAGGATGAGGATACTTCACCCTGCTGCAGGTGGTTGTGCAGGAACAGGGATGGCTGGAGGGCTGGTGCACTCCGTGCCTGAGCAACCCCTGGGGCAGGGGTATGGATTTGGGAATGGGAGTTTGTCCCCCGGGAGGAGGGGAAACCCCACAGGGAAAATTGCTTTGGGACCCGGGGTGCTGAGCCCTGCCCTGTAGGGAGGGTTGTTGGGGTATTAGAGGGTGTCCCCTGCTCCTTGTGAAACTCCCTTCTGGGAAGCAGGGAGGTGGTGGCAGCACCCACTCTGTGGGGGTCACCCCCCAAACCCCATCCAACCTCCAACAGTGCCAGGGATGGGGCAGCCACAGCTTCTGGGGGCAACCAGGCGCTCAGCACCCTCACAGCAAAAAATTCCTTCCCAGTGTCCAACCTAAATCCCCTCTCCCAGTTTAAAGGCATTTCCTCTCATCCCATCACCCCAGGCCCTTGTCCCAAGTCCCTCCCCAGCTCTCCTGTAGCTCCCCTTTTTTCCAGCAGTTCCTTCTCTTGCTGCTCACCTGCAAACGCCCAACCCAGAGGGGAAGATGACTCAAGGGGCAGAGGAGCAGTGAAAAAGCACTGATATAAAACAACCCAGGAGAACCCAGAAGTGATTTCCCCTTTTTTAGAGGGGTAACAAAAAGAAGGAGGGGAGAGGGGGGAGAGGAAAAGGGAAGGTTAAAGTTTTTGAGAGCTGTGAGCTCCATCAAGGGCGTTGTACACAGCCTTGTGATGGTCACACATTTAAAAATACCCAGCTTTCCTTTTCTAAATAAAAAGCACAATAATATTTCCTTTGGAGAGAGGCTGGAAATTAGGAAAATCCCAACGAGTGCTTTGGCTGAAGGACAAAAGTCCTGGGGGCAGAGCAGGCAGAGGTGCAGCGAGCAGGAGAGGGGCAGTGGGCTGGGACTGTGCCCACCAGGAACTGGCACCCTCGAGGTCTGAACAAGTGATTCTCCTAGATTTTAAATTTTGGGTTGAAATCTTGCTTTAGAGCTTCTCAGGGGGACACAGGAGAGGAGAGAGAGGGGTGAGAAGGAAGTTAGCTGAAAGCATTTCCCAAAATTCAGCTTCCCAAGGGAAACAAGGCAGAAATAGGGTAAAATTACTCAGGAGTCAACCCACTGGCGTGACATTCAGGTCCCACCTTTGCCTGAGCCTCTGGTTACAGCTCCTGCCAAGCTGCAGCTATTTGCTATGTGGTTTTGGGTTGTGTTTTGATTTTTTTTTTTTTTTTTTGCTGTTTGCTTTGGACAAGCTGGTACATGAGGAGATGCAGCTGTCTGCCAGCTCCGGGGCAGATGAGGTGGAAAGAAAATCTTTGCCTGAATTCCTCCTCCCCCATGCCACCCACTGGCTTTGTGTTTTAGGGGAGCTGGGACCCTCCCCTCCCACCAGAATCCATGTCCCAAAGGGACCTACCTGTCAGATTTCAGCCTCCTTTCCATCCCAGGACAGCAGGCAGGATGATGCACGGGGGATTTTCCTTCTCAGGTGGCACCGGGAGCTCCAGGTGGCTCCTGGAGGAAACTGGAGCTGCTGGGCATGGAGATTGGTCCTGGTGTCTCAGGAAACCAGGATTTTGGTTTCTATCCGAGAGAGGAGCAGCTGAACACATGGCTGCTACTGACTTGCTGGGAGTTTTGCTCCAGTGACCCGATGAGCACATTTAATTTGTCTGCTAATTAATGTTTTGCTCAGTGGGTGCTCGTTCTGCTTGAAAAGGGCTTTTTTTGACACCTTAGGAACTGTGTTTTCTGTGCTGGGCAGGGGTGATGGAGGGTGGTGAAGGCTTTCCTCACCTCACCTTGCTGCCCAGGGGGTTGTCTCTGGTGCTGGCAGCATCCCCAGGGGCTTTGCAGGACCTGGCAGTTCATTTCCAGTTCATTTGCCCAGTTCCTTAGCTGAGGGTCTGCATCCCCCCCTGGGGACACCTGGGTCTCTGTCCTACTGCTGCCTTTTAAAGTGCTTCACTGGGTGTAGAAGTGACTCCTGTCCTCTCCTCCTGATGGATTTCATTTGTTGGCACCAACCAAAGGAAGCACCCCCCCAAAAAAAAGCCAAGGGGGCTGTTACCCTGCTGTCCATCCAGCACGGGGCTCATGGCCCAAATCTGGGGCCACACCAGGCTCTGGCTCCCCACAGTGACGTTCTGCCAGCAGGGATGGGGTGGGAGCCATGGCCCTGGATGTCATGGCCCTGTCCATGTCAGGAAAGGGTTCCTGAGGTCCCAAAACTGGGGTGACACCTGACTCTGGCAGCATCACTTGTAGTTGTCACCCTATCAACCACCCAGGGTCTTCATGGCTACAAAAAAAAATTGCAGGCAAACTGGAATGTCAGACACAACTGAACTTGTTGCACCTCTTCTTGAAGTACCATCTGCTGTACCCCATATAAGCAGAATGAACTCTGCATTTAAATTATAAAGGTTATAAATTAAGTGTAACTTTGGTGATGGCAGCAGCTGCTTGGGTGATGCCAAGGTGGATCCAGACATGGTGTTCCCCGTGGAGAAACCTTCACTGGAGCCTGGGAAGGTGTCTTTACCTTCCAGTTACCCCCCCAGTTACGTTCTCAAGGGTTTGATCTTGGAGAGAATTTTCTCACCTAAGCTTTGAGGTCTCAAAGGCCTTCAGGTGGGAAGCCTTCTGCTTTCAGCAGCCTTTTCACAAACGCTTTGAGGTTTGGGATTTGCATGGGCTGGGTGGTGATGCTGGTTTTGCTCACACGTGGAATGGTGAGTTTGCAGCTCTTCAGCTGGTTTGTGAGGGATGCCAGAATCCCCTGATGATGGAAACTTGATGCCTCTGAGCCAAGTGCTGCCAGGTCTGCAAGCCTGGCTTAAATACCACGCTTGTCCTCACGGCTCAGCTGGAAACTTCTCCACCCAGGCAGCAGAATTTGCAGCTGTGGCTCAGTGCCTGTAGGAACGGGTGTTCTTAGCATCTTCTCCCTGGTTTTAAAGTGGTGGCTTTAAAGCATCTGATCTGTGGCCCAGGGTGACCATCCCACCACTGGAGGGACGTGGAGGTTGCTCCGGTGTCTTCAGGATGTTTGATGTCCATCCAGTGCCACCTCCAAATCCAGAGGAGCTCCACGGGTGGCACAGGATGTGTGTGCCCAGTGTGGCAGGGATGGGGATGGTGCTGGGCTGGTCCTCACTGTGTTCCTGCTCTCAGGTGTTTTGGGCATTTCCATCTTTCCATCCCCAAAAGGACTGCGTGGCCCCTGGCAGCAGCTCTGAGCAGAGGGGGTGCTGCCAAAAAAGCTCCTGGAGGATTGATTTGGGAGGACGGGCAGATTTTGAGGGGGAGGTTTGAAGGTTTTTCTTTTTTTTAATTCTCTTGAACAGAAGTTGGTGTCTTGGCAAAGCAGTACCTTGAGAGAGGCCTTCTGGTGCCAGACCACGTCATCACCCACCTGATGATGACAGAGCTGGAGAAACGTCGAGAGCAGCACTGGCTGCTGGATGGTGAGTGGGACAATCCCAGCCCCCCTCAATAAGATTATTTTGCTGTTCATAGTTTTGGCAGCACCAGGAGAGAGAAAGCCCAAGGAAAACCTCTTACCACCTCCCTATGTGTCACTGGGAGGTGCTCATCCCTTCTTGAGACATCTCTCTGTGCTTGGGCAGAGGATGGGGTAGGTCACAGGCAAGTGTGACATGGGGACAAACATCTGTGGCTGTTGTAGGGACAGAAATCCTCCTGCTGACCTGCTGGAGCTCTTTGGAGTTGGTGAAGATGTAGAGCCAGTTGGTTTCTAGCAGACTGGGGCTTTGGAGAGCTCTCAGACTCCTGGCGGGACAAATACAAAATAATCCACAACTTAAATAAGAGGCTGGGGGAGCCAGGCTGCTTCCATGGGTGGCCCCAGAGGGGAGGTGGCTTGGGGTCTGTCAGTGTCACCCCACTGAGCTCATGGGGAGGAAGGCAGAGCCCTCCATCCCTATAAATTCAGGCTACTTTGGAGATTCCCTCTGTTCCTCCACCATCTCCCGATTCCTTATCCGGCATTCCCGGGCTGGGTGCTGTAGGAGCTCTTCTTATCTCTCATAGCCAGCTGGTGGGTGCTCATCTTGGGGCCCACTTGTGCTGCAGCAAGGAACCGTGGGGGGTTTTCAAGTCCAGAGCTGCAGGGTTTGGCTCCATCCTTGCCTCTCACGACAGCCCCTTCCTGTCGCGATACCCGGGCAGGTTTCCCACGGACGCTGGGGCAAGCGGAGGCGTTGGACAGGATCTGTGAGCTGGACCTGGTGATCAGCTTGAACATCCCCTTCGAGACCCTCAAGGATCGTCTGAGTGCCAGATGGATCCATCCCCCCAGTGGCAGGGTCTACAACATGGACTTCAACCCCCCCCAGGTCCAGGTGAGAGCTCCCAGGGTTCCTGTGCTGGGGCTGCAATGAGATCCAGAGGGAAAGATCAGAGCACCCCAGAAGCCCAAACTGGGGTGGGCTGGGAAGGATTCTGCTTTTAACCTGTTTCTCTGCTTTACTTACTCTCTTTATAAACAAGAGCAGCGTGATTAATCCTGGTTAAGGCAATGAGGTGGAACTGATTCCAGCCAGCAAGCTCCTGGGCTGGGACCATCCCAGCTCCCCCCAGGTAGCAGAGCAGAGCAGAGGATCTCCTCTCCATCTCCTCTGTCTCACTTTAAAGCCATTCCCCTTGTCCCATCCCTTCATCCCAAGTCCCTCCCCAGCTTTCCTGGATCCCTTCAGGCACTGGAAGGTGCTCTAAGGTCTCCCCATTGCAGCCTTCTCTTCTCCAGCCTGAACACCCCCAACTCTCTCCTCCTGGCTCCAGAGCTGCTCCAGCCCTCCCAGCATCCCTGGAGCCTCCTCTGGAATGGCTCCAACAGCTCCGTGTCCTTTTGGTGCTGGGGATCCCAGAACTGGACCCAGCTTTACTGCAGGGGGGCCTGATCAGAGTGGAGCAGAGGAGGACAATCCCCTGCTTGTCATGCTGAGCCTTCCTTCACATGAGCTGAGATGGTAAAAAAAAGGATGGGAGAAGAAATCCCAAGCAGAAGCCTTGAGGGGCTTTGCCTTCAGGAGCCAGCCTGGAGGAGTCGTGCTGGATTTTCATCAACAAAAAAAAAATGGGATTTATCTTCAACAGTGCCTGATGTCCCCCATGATGGTGTTTGCCTTCCTGCAGGGTGTTGATGACCTGACAGGAGAACCCCTGGTCCAGAACCTGGATGACAAACCCGAGGCTGTTGCTGCCAGGCTCCGAAAGTACAAAGATGCTGCAAAGCCAGTGATGGAGCTGTACAAGTGAGTTGGACCATGGTGTGCCCACCTAGAGAGGCAGCAGCCCTCTGCCCACCAGCCTGTCCTGTGCCTCCAACAGCCTGGGACTGCAAATCCCTTCCCCTCCTCAGCCTGACCAGGGTGGGAAACCTCCTTGCTTTCATAAAGTTGGGTTGGAAGGGACCTTAAAGATCATCTAGTTCCAACCCCTTTATGTGGTTTGTGGTTGTGGTGTCCCTCAGGGCTGTGAAACTCCAGCACAGGAGAAGCTCTGAGATGCCTCAGCCCATTGCTGGGCCAGCTGGGGGGTGCTGGGATGGACTGGTGCCACCTTCTCCTTCTCCCATCTCTCTTCCAGGAGCAGGGGAATTCTCCACTCCTTCTCAGGCACAGAAACCAACAAGATCTGGCCATATGTCTACACCCTGCTTTCCAGCAAGATCCCACCCCTTCTCTCAGATGAGGAGAACTAAAGAGCTTGTGCCAAGGACCAAGAGTTTGTTCCATCAGGGATTTGGGTTCTCTGCACGGGGCTGGGCTCAGATTGGGTGATGGATGGGGCCGGATCTCAAGTCCCTTCCCTGGGTGCTCTGGGTGACATTGCTGGACACAAACTTATTGTCATTATCAGGGTGAAAGGATCTTTGCTTCTAAGGTCAAATTTTCTAGAATAAGGATGTTTTTTTTCTCTCTCTTTTGAGGCCACAAAGGATTCCCACCCGTGGGCCATGTCCACACACAGACCAGGGATGCAGACAATGACCACCCTGGGTTTGGACATCTTATCCACCATGTCACTGCCACCCCCATGCAAATCCCAGCCTCTCTTTGTGCCTCCAAGGTGCCAGCCCATTGCTCCACAGTACCTTTCAATGCAGATTAGAATGTAAATTTTATTTTTTAAATCAAATTTCTTTTCCTATTAAACTTATTTCTTAGAGGAACCAAGGCTCTAACAGCCAAGACCTGGTGGCAGCTGGTGAGCAACGGGGGAAAAAAACGACACTCCCAAGCTTAGAGATGTGAAAATCACATTTCTAGTGCTAACACACACAAAGGAGGGAAAACTTTGGGGGTAAAGCATCCATTTTTGCTTCTTCCAAAGAGAGAGAGAGAGAGATGAAACCCCTGGTACAAATCAGTGCTGGACTGGTTACCATGAGCTGCTGTGACCCTGAGCAGCAGGGGATGAGTTGCACTCCTCTGTGCTTACCTTCCTTAGAGCTTTCAGTATCCCAAGACACAATCCCCTTTCTCCCAGGGATGTATTTTTTTTATGCAGGCTTCAGTTTTGGGGAGAAATCGAGTCAATCCCTCTTTTGTGCTGCCTTTGTCCCTGAGGTCCCCTGGGCTGGGGTGTTCCCGAAGTGATTCCCTCTGCAGCTAAAGATGCTCCATCCCCATGAACCTTAGAGGGATCAGAGCCTTCCCTTCCCCAGGGACATGTGTGGGGGGCTTCTGGGGGACATTCCCCCCCTATTTCCAGCCTCAGCTGACCCTGTCTCTTCTTGCTCACAGGAGTGGCTTTTCTCAACTGGAAGTACTGTAACCCTTTTTGGTGGCAGGACCTAAGCAATGGAGACATTTGTTTTGTCTCCTTGAGTTGCCTTATTTTATAGACTATATATTTAAAAAAAAACCAACAAACAAAACCAACAAAATGTGTATTTTTAAAGGCTTGAAAAAAAAAGAAAAAAAAAAAGGTGGTGAATTTTAGCATCGACTGAAGCAGTCTGGGCAAGTTTGTGCTGCTGAAATGTTTTCTTTTTTTTTTTTTTTTTATGCTCAGAAAGCAGCCCTGTGGCAGGGGATGGAATGCTGATGGATTTGGGGTTTTGGGGTGCACAGGCTCCAGGTGGGAAATTTCAGCTCATTCCCCAGAATCTTTTTTATCCCTGCTGAGCCACCCTTATCCTTGTGCTCTCCATCTGCCACAGGAGATCTCTGCCCACCAGTGGGATTTTATCCCTCCCTGCAGTGAAATCCTCCTGAAGGAAGCTTTGAGCTTTTCCCATGACCCTGGGATGAAAGTCTGGGCTGGTTTCAAACACAAATCTAGAAATAGCCTAAAAATGTCTGTGCTGTTTGCTTTCTAGCAGTGTCAGGCAGGAGGGGAGGAGATGATGGAGGGGGTTTTTTTAGGCAATAAAAGCAGCCTGGCCAGGCAGGGGGGCTGCTCCCTGCTGTCCCTGGCCCAGCTCTCCTGTCTGCTTTGTCCCATGCAGTGCCTGATGGCAGGACAGGGCTGGCAGGTGCCTGTGCCCCAGGAGAGTCACCCCAGTGCTTATCTTAAAGGCTTTGAGCCCTAGAGGTAGAAATCCTGTGGCTGTGCATGCATCAAGGCCTTGGGATTGATTTTTCTACAGAAGTTGTCATAGGGAGGGTTTTCAGAGACCAAATACCAGCAGGGATGAGAGCCTGGAGGGATGTGTGTTCCTTGCCTTCCCTCCATCCCTCCTTCACCTTTCATCCCTCCATCCATCCCTCTTCTCCATCCATCCATCCCTCTTCTCCATCCATCCCTCACCTTTTCTCCATCCATCCCTCATCTTCCCTCTCTCCATCCCTTGCCTTTATCCATCCCTCCCCTTTTCTCCATCCATCCCTCACCTTCCCTCCATCCATCCCTCATTTTCTCCACCCATCTCTCCTTTTCTCCATCCATCCCTCCTTTTCTCCATCCATCCCTCACCTTTTCTCCATCATTCCTTCATCTTCCCTCTCTCCATCCCTTGCCTTTGCTTTATCCATCCCTCCCCTTTTCTCCACCCATCCCTCCTTTTCTCCACCCATCCCTCCTTTTCTCCATCCATTCCTCACCTTTTCTCCATCCATTCCTCACCTTTTCTCCATCCATCCCTAACCCTTCCTCTATCCCTCCCCTTTTCCCCACTCTCCCCTCTCCTCCCTGCTCCTCTTTGGTACTTGACTGTGAACCTTTCACCTTTTCTAAAGTGACTCCAATTTTGTACTGACCCAAAATACTGTGTGGTGGGAGGAGGGTCTCTGGGGACCACCTGCACCTCTCCCTGGGGTTTTTTTTCCTGGAATTTCTTCCCAGTGAGTGTCGCTGCAGCTGTGTTACTGCTCTGAAGATGTAAATAAAATTTTTCTCCTGCTTCTCCTACCAGCCTCCAAGTTTTTTCCTTTGGGTTTTTTCACTGTATTCCTAAGTAGCAGCTTGGGGGCCTTGTTTGGAGTAAGTAGAGACTCAGAAATAATTAGGAGAGGTAATAAGTTAGAAAAAAAAGGGTGATAAGCAGCAGAGAGAAAGCAGAGGCTTGGCCTTGGCATCAGGTGTGTGCAGTTTGCTGGGGAGGGGAGAGGATTTCTTACATACCCAGTCTGTTTCTTGGCCAGCAAGGTTCAAAAATATGAAGTAGAAGAAAGAAGTAATCCAAAGCATCAACCTGAATGGATTAAAAAAGAAATCATCATTAATTCCATCCTTCCATTGGCTCACACACCAAGCCTCCCCTTCTCCCAGAGTGCCCTAACCAGTCTAAAAATAACATTAAAAAGATGGAATACCCCAAGGAGCTCCATGGGGTTGATCCTTTCTGTACTCTGGAGGACCTTTAAAACCTGGGTTTATGTCAGTTGGCTTCTTGGCCCTCTTGGGACTTGGATGGTTGGACTTGATGATCTTAGAGGTCTTTTCCAACCTTAATGATCCTAATAGGATCCTTAGGGATGAGGCTGATGCTGGGGTATGGGGGGATGGCAATCCAGGGGGCTGGAAAGGATGTGTGGCATCCATGAGAGTGTGAGGGCAGCTAAATAGGAGGAGGAAAAAGAGCTGCTGCCAGCTAGAAACTGGACTTGGGTCCAAAAAAAAACATAATTAGGAGGTGAATAAGCAGAGGGATGTGTGAGGAGTACCAAAATCAAGCTGAGGGCAAAGCCTTGGGAGCCAGGGTCGTTGGGGGTTGGTGTCACTGTCCCCACAGCCGCAGAACCCCCAAAATGGGGGGTGGCTGCTCCTTGCTGCAGGGGACCTAAGCCCAGCAGGACTGGGGACACAAAGAAAGCACCCCCAAAGCAGTGTGTCCCTGCAGGGCCACAGAATACTTATGTGCATTTCAGAGCAAGCATTGAAATTCCCACATTTCTATTTCTATTTCTATTTCTATTTCTATTTCTATTTCTATTTCTATTTCTATTTCTATTTCTATTATTTCTGTTATTTCTATTATTTCTATTTCTATTTTATTTCTATTTTTTGTACCCATTATTTCTATTATGGCTATTTCTCTTTGGGGTTGGGGGATACCCAAGGCAGATAACTGCAATCTCCCAAGGGAGGTAACTGGGGTTCCTGATGAGTGCTTGGAGGAGATGGCTCTGATAACTGGGAACGTTGTCATTTGCTGTGATCAAGATTAGAGGGGCAAATTAATAATGGATTTACAGCATCAGCTTGGACTCAACCTCACTGGATACCCAGAGGAGCAGCCTGGGTGTCCCTCGACCAGTGCTGAACTTAGACTGAGCCTGAGCTGCTCCAAGAAGCAAAAAAATCAAGGGAGAAGAAACAAAACAAAATAAAAATAAATTAAAAAAACCCCAACAACACATACACAAGGGAAAAAAAAAAAAAAAAAAAAAAAAAAGGATTGCTGATGTTTGCAGTTGCAGGCTCAGCCCTGCAGGCTCCGGATCCCGTTCCATGCCATATTTTAGAAGATGTGATATGTCTGCCTCCATCCTCATCTTTTCCCCCGTCTCCCTAATCCCAAATCTAACGCGGAGCCGCCGTTCCCAGGCAGCAGGAGTGTCCCAACCCGGGGCCATCCCCCCCGTGACCCGGGGCTGTCGCCGGATGCCGAGGGACGAAGCGGCGACCGGGAGCAGGGAGGGGAGGATGCTCGGAGCTGAGAGCCCAGGTAAGGAGAAGCAGCTCTGCCATGAACTGGGGGGGCGATGGAAGAAGAGGGGGAGAAACAGGGATGGGGGGGGAATGTTGTTTACGGGGATTTTGTGCTGAGTAATCATGAGGATCCTGCAAGGATAAAGCCATAAGGAAAAAAAAGCAATCAAATCCTATAAAGCTCCCGAGGGAAAGGGTTGCAGTGGGAATTGCTGCTCTGGACAGGGTGACACAGAGCCCTGGATGCTGGTAAGGGAATTTTGGGCTGGAATTGGGCAATGTGGAGCTGGGAATACAGTGTTTGGTAACCCCCTCCCCAGCTCTGGCTGCCTCTGTGCTGAATGCTTCTTGAACCCCAAAATAGGTGGTGGTGTATTTTAGGGCTGTGAAAGACTCTGAGTGTATTTACCTTCGATGAAGGGGGAAAAGAAAATAGAAATCTAAAGCAGTGATTTTCAGGTTTGAAATAATAAATGTAGCTTAGAGCTGTGCTTCCCACCAGCCGGGTAACTCAGTTTATATAAATGCTGCTGGGAAAGCCCCATCTCCAGCCTTTTCCAGCACATCCCCCATCAAGCTGACCTTCAAACCCCCCCTGTTTTATTATGCTGAGATAAACACAGAGCTGCATTCCCTTTCCAAACCCTGCTTCAGGCCAGAACAGAGCAAGAAAAACAGAGAGATAAATGCAGAAATCACTGCAACTGCTTCGGCCCTGCTGTGGCAGTGCCTGGTGGGTGCTGGAGGGGGGGACATGGGGCCCCCCCATGGCCCTGCTGCTGCAGGTAGATCTTTATCCCCCTTAGCATCACCAGAATGTGAGGTCAGGAAATATTTAATGTATTTTTGCCTCTTTTTTTTTTACTGTAGTCTCTTTATTACTGTGGTCTTTTGATTGCTGTCGTCTCATGTTGGGTACTGTCAGGGAGAGGGGGAGGAGAGGGAAGAATATTTACACAACCCCCCAGGTCTGCAAAGTAAAGACTTTTATTTACCTTCTTCTGCATTCCAACCAGGGCCTCCATCTTCTGGTATCCCTGATGGATTTCTCTTAGTCATAGCCTGCCCCAGAAGAAAAAAAAATACCTAGATATGAAATAAATAGAATCAAATCAACGTCGCCAGTAATGCAGCCGGCGGCTGGAAGGCAACCCCAGGCTGCACTATATTTAGCCAACCCTGACACAGCCAGCTTGTTTATGATCCTAAAAACCCTCCCAGCTGATAGATGCAGCATTTTGGGGTGGCTGCAGCCTTTAAGGAGGAATTTTTGTCCTTGGGTGGTTTTTTTTTTCCCCCGGGTAGCATAAGAGCCAATGTTTAATTGCTGACCCAACTAATCCACCTCGGCCGGCTTTGCCCTGCTGGAAATTAATCCCAGGGCCTCCCATTCCTCCAAACTGTTGTGGGGTTTGTTTTTCTTTTTTTGGGGGGGGAGGATTTGCTTAAAAAAATCCATCCCTGTCTTTGCTGCATTAATATGGTGGCAACCCTGGGGGGGGGGGTGGGCCACGTGGAGAAAGGAATCGCCAGAGCGTAGAAGGGAGAGTTTGGTACCCAGATGTTCTGCCCAGGTTTTGGGATTAAAATTGGGATTATCAGGGCTTGTGGGGTTATGTTGGTTTCCCCATATCTTTTGTCATCAAAATTAGATTCTGGATGCTTTTTCAGGGGTGGATAAAGCAGCAGTACAGAGGTCTCGACATTAAAATGCTGTAAAGATGACTTTTTTGGTTTCTGTTATTATTTATAAAGATTGCTTTCTATTATTTTATTATTCATTCTATTATTATTATTATTATTATAAATAAGATTTTTTGAACTCAGAGTAGTTTACATGACATTAGTGTCCAAGGCCCTGTAAAAAAAATATGGATTTATTTCTCCTGAATAAGTTGTTTCTACTAATCAGAAAGAATTTCCATCCCTGAATCATGTCTGGGAAGGGAAGGAACAAGGTTTGCAGAAAAAAATCAGGCAGAGAGACTGAGGCAAGGGCCAGGATTTTCTCCAAATCCTCTAAAATGGAGTAGGTTTCTGTTGGGTTTTTTTGCCAGGCAGGAAAGTTGTGAAGTTGATTCCTTTCTGATCTCTCTGCCCACGTCCCTGCCCCGGCACCATGGAAGTTTTGTTTAAAAAAAAAATAAATCTGGGTATTACACTGGTTTAAAAGAAAATACTAAGGAATTATAAGTGCAGGAGTTGAGTTATTCAGCTTTGTAACTCGTTGCAAGGAGCCAGGCTGAAGGGACAGCAAAGATTTTTATCCCAAGGCACCCACTCCAGGCTCATATTGCACATGGATTGATTAAATTGTTAATTTTTGACTGAAATCAGTAATGAAGGTGAATTCGTAGCTGTTCCTGCATCAAGGTTTGGGTGTTCCTGAACTCATGCCTTTCATTCTGACAGGGATCAGACACACACATATTTTGCAGGCTCCCAACCAGGGTAGAGGATGGCTGTGCCCAGATTTCTCTGGGTGTTCAGCCACTTACCTCCCACCAGTGTCTGGGAGATGATGAATGAAGGGTAGGTAGGCAGCAAAATATCTGATTTTTTACTTAAAAATCCAAGGAATGGCTACACAGCTTCCAATTTCCCAGCAGTCTGCAGGCTGGGGACTTCCCAAACCATCAGAGATTCCCTCCTGTTGGGATGCTCCTGGGTAGGTTTGTTTTGTCCCATCCATTTCTTGGTGAAACGTGGACTTTTTTAGCATCTACAGCAGCTTTGGCAAGCAGCTCCACAGCTTGGTGGTGCTGAGGAGCCAGGCAGAGCCTTCAATAATCCACAACAAAGTCTTGGGCTTGAACTGAGCTGTGTGTCATCCTTATGTGTCACCCCAATGAGCAAGAGAAGGGCTACCTGGCCAAGGCTCCTGGTAGAAACCATCTTGCTCAAGCTCCTCAGATGCCTTCAGGATAATTATCCTCAGGTTTTAGTACTATGACAAGAAGAAACACTTTGGTGGGAGTGGTTGTGAGGCCACCAGTGACCCTGCCAACAAGAGTTCCTTCTCCAGGGCTTGGAGAAGGACCAGGAGCACCTCTGGGATGAAGCAGTGGTTGTGTGTGTGTGTTCTTTGGTGACCATGCCCTGAAGAACACATCCCCTGGAGATGCAGAAGTGGCAGCTGAGTTGGGTCTCCTCCCTCCAGCAAAGGCTCCCAAGCTGCTTCTGATGGGGGAAGCCAAAGGTTTGACTGAGTTTAACACTGGGAAACAACTCCTGAGACTTTCCCAGGACCACTCTCAGAGATGTAGAAGACAGGAACAGTCAGTTTGGAAGTTCTTGTAGATTAGATCATTTGTCCAACCTCTTTCCATCCTGAACCAGCCCTGTTTGGCACCTCTCACAGGCAGGCTGGGGCATCTCCTTGTTTCTCCAGAAAACCCAGGCATGGACACACTATTCCCGTGGACAGAAAGAGAAATCACATGGCCATGCTTGACTCCATACAAAATACCACTTATTTACCCCAGCACAAGGCCAGATACTTCTTCAAAAATCATCTTCCTGGCTCCCTACTGGGCCTGATTTTTGTAGGACAAGGAGTAGAGCAAAAAGGGTGATGCCTCCTGGTGAGCTCAGTGAGCTCTTCGGGGTTCTGAACTGGTGGGGTTTTTTCAAAAAAAACCAAACAAACAACCCTCTTCTGAGGTGGAATTGTTCTGGCTCCCCTCATCAGGAGGGAAGGGAGAGAGTGGAAGGTGACAAGATCAGCTGAGTGGAATGGAGAGCAGCAGATGCAATCAAGAGGCAACACCTCCTCAGAGCTGATTCAAACAATATGATGCAGCTGAAGCTGTAGGATCTTTGGTTTAGCTGTGAAGACAAATGGCCAAAAATAAATGAGAAAAATGAAGATTATTCTTCACCTGTGTCTGGCATGACCCCCAAAGCCCTGGCATTACTTCTCCCAGCTGCTCTCCTCACTGGGGGGAGCTGGGGTGGTCCCAGCCCAGCCCAGGAGCTTGCTGGCTGGAATCAATTCCACCTCCTTGCCTTAATCAGGATTAATCAAGCTGCTCTTGTTTAAAAGCTGGTAGCTGGGGAGCCTTTAGGTGACCAGACGTGGAAGTGCTGGTGCCAGGAGTGGGGGAAGCCCCTTCTCCAAGAGGTATGGGATCTGGTGGCCTAAGGCAGTGGTTGGAGAAGGGATTAGGGTTGGGGTGTGTTTCTAGCAGGCCATGGGGCTTCTAGGGGTAAAAGTGGTGCTGATACAGACCTAATTGTCAGTGTGGTCACTTCTCCAGCCAGCTAATTTGGAGGGCAGGAAATTCCTGAGGTCAGGAATAAGATGAAGGGTCAAAATGCCAACCCACACCTTGCTACCCCCCTGCACAAGAAAAGCTGGGCTGTAGGTCTGGGTCCTGAACACACAAATAGGTGGTGGTGGTGGTTTCTTTTTCAGACCACCCCAAGTTCATCAAACTGCTTTGGTTTATACAGGTGCTTAAAAGCTGCCTTCTGCTGGCAGGATGGTTCCCAGCACAACTCAAACCCTTGAGAATGTGACAGTGGATGACCAGGGGGGTTACTGGGTTGCTCAAGGGTTCTCCAGAACTGAACCCTGGCTGCAGATCCCAGGTGCTCCTTTTGAGCTCTCAAGGAAGGTAAGGAGAGCTGAAAAGCTTGTGCTGGTGGTGGGTTTCTTGAAAACCTGTTTTATAGAGGATTGTTGAAAGTAGCCTGAATCCAGGAGGTTGTGAATGAAGGTTATTTGATCAGGATTTTAGTGCTTTTGAAGAGGGAAATTCCAAAATGTGAGTTTGTTTTGATGGCCCTGTGTCCCCCTGTAAGGAGCAAGGCACAGGTACATGTGAGGGGACAGGCAAGAGGGATGAAATCTTAAATTTTAATAGTTTGAGCTAAAGAAAGAAGAAGCTGCCCTGTGCAGCAGAAATATGAAAGCTGCCAGAGCACATCTTACTCTTCTTAACAGCCCCTTCATGGTTTTCATGTAGTGAGTGCACTCTGTATCCCAAGGCATCCCCTCTTCTCACCTATGTCCATACCTGGGTTGGGAATTGTTGCAGAAACCCTTTGTGCAGGGAAGGTTCATTGCTCCCAGTGGAGTAACTCTGGGGAAATGTTTAGTGTATTGAGTTTTAAAGGTGTTGCTCCAGGTATTACAATTTTTCAAGCTGTTGTTCTCACAGCACTCCACAGTTTGGAAGGGTTCATGGAGAATTAAGAGTCTGATGTTTCACCTTAAGTGTTCTTCTAGTTGGAGGAGAGGTGGAAAAACTGAAATTGCACCCTGGGGTATAGCTGGGGCTTAATTACAGCTAGAAAAAGAGATTTTACCCAGGAGAGGCTGTGACCCCAACAGTGAAACCCAGAGGCAGAGGATCTGAATCAATTGACTTTGCCAAGGTCAGGAATGGGGGAGAGAGAGTTTGGATCTCATGAGTCTTGAGCAACATTAAATCTTCAGCATGTCCTTAAAGGTCTCCCACAGCCTTAGTGGCATCTGCCAGCCTCACCATTCAAAAAAAGCCTGTGTTCTGTGGTATCACTGGTCACCACCCAATGAATCCACAGGGATGTGGGAATTTTGCTTGAGGGGGTGTTTCTCCAGATCTTCCTTCTTTTCTCTCATTTTGTTTTTAAAATCAAATTTACCATTTATTGGCCTCAAGTGGTGCCAGGGGAGGTTTAGGTTGGAGCTGGGGAACAATTTCTCCCTGGAAAGGGTTGTCAGGGCCTGGCCCAGGCTGCCCAGGGCAGGGCTGGAGTCCCCATCATCCCTGGAGGGGTTTCAGAGCCCTGGGGATGTGGGACATGGGGCAGGGGTGGCCTGGGCACTGCTGGGGGAAGGGTTGGATTTGATCTCAAAAAGTCTTTTCCAACCTGAACAAACTGGGATGTTAAGTTAAAAACATGGGCTGTGAGGCTCCAGTGGGCAGTGGAGGTGAAGCTGTGGCTGGGGGAGTATAAATCCTGGATTTGCTCAGCTACTTGGGGAAGGGTAAGCTGGAATTCCTTCTGGAGTGACCCTCTCTTCTGGCTTGTACCACTTCTCCATGAGGAGAACATTTTCCTTTCCTTGCCTGTCTCTGCTCACTGGTGAGGGGTGTGACTTCTGGGAGCAGGGGATGAAGCTGTGTCTAAGCTGAACTTCTCCAATTGATGGAGAAAGGCAGCAGAGCAGGCAGGAGGTGACAGCTGAAGATGAGGGACAGGTTGTGTCCATGTGTTCCTCAGCTTGTTGCCTCCATGCTTGAGTCCTCATGGGAATATTTCAGAGCCTTCCCCTGGATTTTTGGGTTTGGGCTGCTAGCTGAGCAAGCAAGGTAAATTAAAATCCACCTTGATCCCCCCTTAAAGTTCCCATTTTTCTCCTAGAGAACAGGAGTTGTATCCTAGGTTGATGAGGAGACCCAAACAGCTGTATTCCTTAGGAAAAATACCTGGGCTTTTATCTTCTCTTGATTAAATTGCTGTATGGGGGGGTCAGGAAGGAGGGGGACCCATTCAGGTGAGGATTGCACCCTCTGTATCACTTGGTACAGACTGATGGATGAAGAGCCCAGGAATAAGGGGGTAGAAAACACCCAAAATCCTCAATTCTAACCTTGAGTTTGAGCTGTGCCTGCTGCTGAGTGTGAACTGCTGATGTCAGGTTGGTTCATTTGGGTTTGCTGCTGGTAAAGCTGCTCAGATCCTTCAGAAGATTCTGGGTCACAGCTGTACTTTGGCTGCACTGGAAGAGAAAATTGCTGGAATTACATAAAAAGCAGAGGGCAAGGTTTGGCCCCACCAGATGCCCACTCAGCAGGGAAGTTTAGCCCAGTGTCAGTGAGATTTTGAGTTCTGGTTGATGCTATAGAAGGGCTTTGTGTTGCAATATAGAAGCTTTTTTTTTATTATTTTCTAAGCAGTGTCCTTTCTGTGAGAACTTAAAGGATGTTATGGCTTCTTTTTGCCTTTCCTTCAATTAAAAATAATTGAATTTAGAAATTAATTTCTTTTGGACCACCCCTTGTGGTCTAAAATGAAATTATGACCCCCCCAGCTGTGGCTGCAGGATGTGTCCAGCTGAGGAAAGGCTCATCAGTTGCTCAAGGACCTCTTTGGTCTTGGGCTAAGGTCTGGGTGTGTGTAAACAGCTGAAAATGGATTGAGCCCCCAAAGCAGCCATGGTTTAGCAGGCAGAGGCAGTGCTGCTTCACCTGGGTGCCAGCAGCTGGGGCTTGAGAGGCTTGGGGAGACCCAAGTTACCCCCAGAAGCTGTGGCTGCCCCATCCCTGGCAGTGTTGAAGGTTGGATGGGGCTTGGAGCACCCTGGGCTGGGGGAGGTGTCCCTGAGCATGGCAGGGGGGGCACTGCAGGAGCTTTAAGGCTCCTGAAGTTTTTTGGAGGCTCAGAGCAGAACTCCTGTGCCACAGCTCCTCCTTTAGAGCCCAGGACTGGCTGTGTCAGCTCAGCACTGGGTCACCTTGGCTGCTTCCCAAGGAACACATCTTTTCCTGGTAGGATCTGAAGAGCAATGGCTATTTCCAGACCTTTTTGATGCTGTTGTACTCCTCTCTAAATTGAAAGGTTTTGGGGGGGGAGGAGGAGGGGGGATGTCTTCCTTTTTTTTGGGGGGGGGGAGGAAGGAAGGATGTCTTTTTTTGAGGAGGAGGAAGGATGTCTTTCTTTTTGGGGGGGAAGGAGGGATGTCTTTTTTTGGAGGTGAGGAATATCTCTCTGGGGGAGGAAGGATGTCTTTTTGGAGGAGGATATCCATGTCGTTTTGGGGGAGATAAGTGTCTTTTTAGAAGTGGATGTATTCTGGGGGGAGAGTCGAATCTTTTTGGGAGAGGGATGTCTTCTGGGAGGAGGAGGAGGAGGAGGGATGCCTTTTGAGGGGGAAATCTCTCTTTGAGGAGACAAACCTCTTTAGCAGAAGGCGGGGGAACACTAGCCCGGCAGCAGGAAATGGTGGCCATTCAAAACTATATTTTTTTTTAATTTTTTTTTTTGGCCAACTCGCAGCAACTCACAGAGAAGGGTGGGGGAGGGACCAGGGACGGCTGCAGCCTTTATCGCTTAATTCATCAGAAGATGCTTCCACCGGGGAGAGGCGGGGGGGTTAAAATCCACCCAGCTCCGTGGCTTTACCGATCGCTTCCGGGCCTTGGAGGGGCGGGAGGAGGCGGCACCGGGTACGCGGAGGGAGGGGAACCCTCGGTGCCGCCTCCTCCCGCCCATCCCCTCCCTTCGGGGCGGCCCGGAGCCTTTTTTTTTTTTTTTTTTTTTTTTTTTTTCCCCTCCTCCATCCCCTTCCCCTCCCTTTTCCCCACGGCGTCAGATCGAGCTTCTCCGCCCGTTTCCTTTCCCTCCCCCCGCCCCTTACTCCATGAGCCTACTCGGGAGCTACCGGAAAAAACCAGGCAATGATGGCTACGAATCTTTACAGCTGGTGGACAACAACGGCCTTGAAAAACAACCCGGGGCTACTACGGCACCGAGCGGGGCGAGCGGACGGAGCCCGGCACGGAACCAGCAGCAGCCGCGCAGCGAGAGCTTCAGCACCATGGACAGCTCAGGTAAGGGTGGGGCTCCTGGGGGGCTGCGACGTCATACGGGGTCGTGGTGACGTCATACGGCTGGGTTTTGGGGGGACACAGACACACAATGGAGGATCTTTTGTGCGAAGGGAGGTGGAGGGAAAAGGGAAAGGTGGGGTTGGGAGAGGTTCCACCCATGTCCCTCAGCACTGCATCTCCGGGGCTCTGAAACCCCTCCAGGGATGATGGGGACTCCAGCCCTGCCCTGGGCAGCCTGGGCCAGGCCCTGACAACCCTTTCCAGGGAGAAATTCTTCCCCAGCTCCAACCTAAACCTCCCCTGGCACCACTTGAGGCCAAAAGTTCCTCTTGTCCCATCCCTTGTTCCTTGGGAGCAGAGCCCGACCCCCCCTGGCTCCAACCTCCAGCTCCCTCAGATGCTCCCCACAACTTCTCCAAACCTTCTCCTTGCTCTCCAGCCCCTTCCCCAGCTCCATTCCCTTCTCTGGACACTCTCCATCCTCTCAATCTCCTTCTGCTCCTGAGGGTCCCAGAAGTGACCCCAGGATTGTGAGTGCAGCCCCAGCAGTGCCCAGCCCAGGGGGACCTCACAGTCAGCTCCTGTTTTCAGTCTCAAAGAGGGAAATTTATGTTCTGAAGCTAAAATGGATGGAGTGTTTTGGGACCTTTCCCCATGTGATTTATTTCACAGAATCATCATTAATTTTTTAATTTTCATTTTTTAATTTTAGTTTTCCCCCTCCTCTAAGCATCCCTCAGCAACCCGAGTTGGATTAACTCTGAGAGCCACTGCACTGCATGCAGCATTTTATCTTTTGTTTTCAGTCAGGGAGTAGGGGACCAGATGGTCTTTCTGACTTGTAATGGGATTGGGAGCTCTTCACCCCCAAATCACAGGACCACGTTTCCCTGGCTCACCACCAACTCAGAGTACACATCTGATGGCTTTTAAGTGGTTTTAAAAAAACAAACTGGCCCTGGTTCTGCTGGGTTAGGTGTCCCCACCCCAACAACCATCTCCAGCCTTTGTAGGGAACTTGTAAAGCTCCAACTCGTGCAGGGAAATGCTCCCTTTGCTTGGGGGGGTCCAAATTTGGAGCCTGCCTGTTAGAGCTGAGAGATCTTACAGCACCACATGTGCTGTTCCATGGAAGAAAGGATTGGGCATAAGACAGTGAGGACTTAAAATACAGCCCCTTTGTTTCCAGGTAGTAACCTCTTAACAGAGAAAAACCTTTACTGACCCCCTGTGTGGACCTGAGGTGGGAGAAAACCCCCCTAATGACCCATGGCTGGAGCTGGGTGGGGAGTGCCTTCCCTTCCCCCCCATTTTTCTCATCTGCAATAAGACTTTTTTTTTTTTTCTCCCTTTCACCCTTTCCTTTTGAATTCGCTTTCAGGAATTCTTTTGGGGCTTGGCTTTAGTTTTGAAGTTTTTTTGTTTGAGTTTTGGGTTTTGTGTTTTCCTGGTTGTTTGTTTTAGAAACGTGTTTGAATTTGCTGCTGTGATGCCTCTGTGGCTCACAATCCCAGTGTGATGTGTCAGTAGATTCTTACTCACAGTGAGCTGCCCTCTCACAGTTATTTGGATCCCCACAGTTATTTGGATCCTCAGAGCAGATGCTCAGAGGTTGCAGTTGGTTTAATACCTATCATGAAAGCAATTACCTGAAAGACTTTCCTAAAACTTGGAGAAGCAAGAGGTGTGGGTGCTGGGGAAGGTGTCCCTCCTCTCCAGATGGGTGTGGGAGCATGTGGCAGCTCTGTGGCTTTTGTCTACATCAGCTTGGGTTATTCTGAGGGTGCAGTTGCTCTGGTTGGGTTCTTCAAGCCAGTCAGCTCCCTGCTGAGAGAGAAAAATAAAAGAAGTGCTCACAGGTAGCTAGAGAATAGTTATTTACAGGTTTTGTGCAATATTCAGCCATTTCAACCCTTCAGCTCTGTCCCAGAGCATTAATTGTATTAATTAATCCCAGCTGCTGGGCTGTTGGAAAGATCTGTCTTAACTAGGTTGCTTCTTGTAGTTGATTTTGGTTTAGACTTTGGTGATGCTCTGTTCCAAACCCTGACTCCATCCTCCTGTCTGCCTTGGTGGTTTGAGCACTTGGTGCTGATAAATGCCTGGTTTGTATGGGTTCCCCCTGAAGGCATTTTTCTCTGCCAAGCAGGAAATTCTGAAAGCTCAAAGAGCCACATCCACCAAGCCCTCAGGTGGGCTTGGGATTTGGTAATTGAAGCTGGATTGTGGGGTGTGATCTATCTGTAAGGCAGGGTGAAGATGGGTGATTGGGAGGGGGGGGGAATTGAGAATATTAAAAAAAATAAGACTGGAAAATAAGGAGGCTGGGGTTTGGGTTAAAGGGCAAAAAAACCCACACCCCTTTTGGGTTTTGTTGGTTTTTTTTTTAATAGAGAATATATTAATATTATAAATATTTGAGGCTCTTCCCACTGATGATGCCAGAGCCTAAACTCCTAGGATAGGCAGTGGGGGAGCACACTGAGGTGCCCTGACCACATGAGATTTCCTGATCCACTTCCCACCTCCCTGATCTCCCTTAGGTTTCTTTTTCTGTTGTTCATTTGTTGTTTTTTCCCCTGGGTTTGAACAACTTTCACATGTGGTGCATCAGCTGCTGCCTGAGCCATGGAGTCAGTCCCAAGGTACCAGTCCATGCCATGGGGCAATTTGGGTGAGCCTTGGGCAGGGTCACTGCCTGCACCTCTGGGTGCTGTTAAATACCATCATGGGTGATGATAAAGAGCTGGAGAATCAAACCTCCCTCTTCTTTAGGTATTAAGTGTCCTTGCACCAGGGCACTGCACTCTGGGTATAGAAAAAAAAAAAAAAGGCATTTGCTCTCCAGAAAATGTGTGTCTAGACTAATATTCAGCAATTATAGGAGGTGGATGGGTGAGGATTGATGCTGAAGGCAAAGGGCTGGTAATCTGGGGACAAATTGCTGTTGGTTTATCAGCCTGGCTGTATTTGCTAGCACTGCACTGGTATTAACTCACCAGAGTTGAGCAATTGGGCCCCTGTTGGGTTTTTCTATTAATTTTTCAAAAACTAATTCAAGCATTGCATCTGAAAGTATCATCTCTTAATGGGGGTTTGCAAGCTGAGGAACAGCTTCTGATAATAATCACTGGTTCCAGCTTTGCTGTAGCTTCTGAGCTCTTATGATTATTGGCTTAATATTTTATTTTAACTGGTATTGCAAAAGAAAAATGGGGAACAAAATGGGAGGAAGGGAGAACAACCTGTGTGTGGGAGGAGGTTGCTGTTGGAAGGCAGGATCTGGAAAAGGGAACTGGTCCATGGGGGTTCCTTAGGAGTTCTCAGCCCCTCCCATGCTTCTGTGCTGGGGGTGCAGGAGGTGGGATGGAAGGTCTGAGCTTGGGAAAAAAAGATTTTTCCAAGTCTCTAGGAGTGGTAAATGCTTCTTGGTTCAAGTGGTTAAAAATTCTTCTGTCCATCCCCTGTGCCAGGTGGAGAAGGGCTGCCATGTGCTGTGCCACTGAAGCAGTGACAGCTTTAGGTGCAGCCTGGGGTACCAGTGTGCTCCCAGGCATTAGGCATGGAAACTCCTGCCCACAGGAATGCTGAGTGCCTCAAGGTTGGGTTTAGCTCAAAAGAGCCAAGAGCAGAAACTTTATTCAGGGTAGGGTGGCTGTCGCAGTTCCTGCTGCATCTGATGGTCCTTGGGGAATCACCTTGCCTTTGGTTGCTTGAAACTTTGCCAGAGTGAAACAACAGAGGGTGAGAAGTGGGATAAATCTCAAGCTGAACTCTCCCAGTTTGTCCAGGGCTGGGCTGGAGTTCTGCAGTGCCTCAGGTGGGCATTAAACCTCTGAACTCTTATTCACTGCTGGGTGGTCAGCTCTTGAGGTGGGGTTAAACATCTCCTCTGGAATAAGCTCCAGGAATCCTCCAGGAAGGATGCTGGGGCTGGAAGCTTGAGGCTGGAGGGAAAAGGAGGTGTGGGGAGGCTGGAGCTGAAGCTGGTAGGACCCAAACCACTACCAGGGCAAAGAACAAATCCCAAGAAGAGCATCTGTGTGGTGTGGTGTTCCTTTTGTCCTTTTGTGTCTGCATTTTTGACTTGCTGAAGGTGCTCCCAAGAAGAGAAGCAGGCAGGGAAGAAGCAATTTTTTTTTTTTCCTTCTGTGGCATTCAGTAATTCTTCCTTAGCAGCTGGCTGCACATTGAAAGAAAAAAATGAGGTATAAAAATAACAGCAAGGATGCATGTTGCAAAAGGAAAATAAAACATTTTCTATGCTCTTCTGTGGTGTTTATAAACCAGCTAATCTGCAAAATGGCTTTGAAATACTCAGGGGATAGGGCTGCTCGTGCTATGTGCTTCCTCAGGCAGAGGAGCTGGGAAGGAGAAAAGGTTTTCAAGAAGTGGTGAGTGTTGAAGTTGAGATTTCTTGAACTCTTTTAGGCTCACAAACATAATCCCTTGTCCTCTGGTGATTCCTTTCCACTGAGTCAGAAGAGAGACATCTCCATGTCACTGGCAGGGGGACAAAGGCTGTGGCTGACAATGATGGTTTGTGTTCTCTTCTAGCTGCATTTTCAAACAGGGAGGAGGGTGGGTTTAATAACTCTCTTGTTTGCCTGGTGGGGTTTTTTTCTTTTCTTTTGTACACTTGAATGGTTTGGTGTTAGCAGTCATGCTTTCTGTTGTTGTTGTGTCAGGGAGGAGAAGGAGGGAGAATGTCAATCAGATATGAAGATTTCCTGGCAGTGGCTCTGTAGTCCAGCCCTGTATGGTGGCTGTTCAGTAGAAGGAGCTTGGTAAGGGAAAATATGTAACAAATGAAAGAAGTCTGGCACACTACTGGGGGTGATCTTTTCCTTCCTCCCCCCTTCAACATCCCCACTCTTCCAAAAAAGGCATCAACCTTCCTCCTATTTGTGGAAATCCTCCCTATTGATGGGGCAAGCAGCACTGTGGAGCTACCATTTCTCAAGCAAAAGCAGGAGGCCCTTAAATATCTGCATTTCCATCAAGTTTACATTTGGGCAGCCTCAAATGAACCTGCAGAGAAAAAAATCTTGGGTTCATACAATGTTAGTTCTGGACTTTTAGCATGGATAAGCAGAAAAAGAGGTCCCTGAGCTTCTCCCCCCTCCAGCTTGCAGCCAGCAGCTCTGAGTGCTTCCAGATGGAGGAAAAGGACCCTGTCCCAGCCCACATGCAGAAAGGGACCATGGTTTCTTTTAGGAGGGGAGAAACAGCTTTTTCTGCAGTTGGGGCAGTTCTGGAGGAGGGAGGCAATGCAGCAGAAATGCAGAGAAACCTCCCTGTGCCAGTGATTCCTTAAGGTGAGAACCCAAACCTACCCCTTTAGGAGCTTCTGGGTTTCTCCTGTCTCCCCTCCATCCTCCCAATCTCTAAGCCCTTTGTGAGCTTGTTATGGCTTTATTTTCCCAGCCTAACCTCACCTGAAAAGGATGCTTACAGCTCTGGGGAGTGAGGAAAAGCAGAGGGTGAACCTTTGGTTAGAAGTGAAGCTGCCCAGAAGTTCTTGGGTAGGGAGCAATGGAACTTTGGGTCTCTGTATCCCAGGGGAAAAGTCTGGCTAGGGGCAATGCCAGCTAATTGCTGGAAAGTTGCTGTAATAAAACCCCAAAGAACCAACCAACCAACCCCAAACAACAAGAAAAAAGCCCTCAACTATTTCCTCACTCAAATAAATTATTGATGGGGCTGGCGACACCGCCAGATGGGTCTGTGCCGAACCCTCTGTGGGCTGAACCCAACCCAACCTCCTGTTGCTTGGATGGTTTGTGTTCCTACCTCTGGCTCTGCCTGTTGCCAAGGGCTGGCTTAGGGGAGGAATATTTCAGCTTTTCTCTGGGTTTTGGATACAGCTGTGCTCTGGGGACCTCCTCTGTCCTTCCTCTTGGGACAGTCAGCCCCGCTTGGCTGGTGGGGAATCAAGCTTTCATCCTGCTCATGACCCACTGGGTTTTCTCTTAGCCCACTTGTTAGTGCACTGATTGTAAAATAAGCCAGCTGGGAGGGTGTGGAGTGAGGGATAATGCTGGTTTATAATTGCAGTGATCTGGGATCTGATGAGTTTTAGCTTCCATCAGGCTCTTTGTCTCCCCGTGCATCTCCTACCTCCTGAGAGAGTCCAAAATATCTTTGTAGCCTGAGCTTCAGCTTCCCTTTGGCCAGGCTGAACTCACTGCCATGGGCTTGAGCCTTTTTTCTCAGGGATTAACCCCTTCTCCACTCTGTGTTTTAAAGGATCAGGACAAGTGAAAGTTGGTGTTTGTACAGAATCACACTTGAAGAGATCTCTGCTCAGGCTCCTGGGGAATCTGGCTTGACCAGGAATCTGGGACAGCAGTGGAGGAGGGGACAGATGAGGCTGGTAGCCAAAAAAAAAAAAAAAAAAATCAATTTTCAGTGTCTGTGTGCATTTGAGGAACTTTCCAAGTAATTTCAGCAGGTAGAAGGGCTCCTGTTCCTTGTGAGTGCCCTTTCTGAGCTGCCTCTGTTGGTGCTGACTGCTCCTCAGCCCCTTTGCAAGCCACCAGGGAAACAGTTGAGGTAATTCTGACACTTGGGCTACGTTGGCTCTAAGAAAAGATGTAAGTGCATATGACAGCATGGATGGTTGAGAGTCTTTGCTAAAGCTCAGCTGTCCAGAAGAGTGCTGGGGGGAAGGGTTAGGGAGGATTCAGCTTCAGGATGCTGAGATTGTGCTCTGAGAATGTGGCTGACAAATGAAGCTCTCGGATCTCAGTGCTATTGATTATCCCTGGCTGCAAAGGAGATTTTCATTTAGAAGTCCCTGCCAACCCCCTGGCCCCCCTGAAAAGGGAGTTTCAGCTCTTCCAGTAATGTCTGCAAATTGATTTGCAGTCCTCTGGAAGACAAAGTGCTGAGCATGGATGATGGACTTGGAGCTGGGGATGCTGAGGGTGCCCAGGGATGTGGGGATGCTGCTCTGCCTGCCTTGTCTGGTTTCTGCACACAGAGAGAATCATTGATTCTCTGTAATCAATCTCCTGCTGGTTTGGGTTGGAAGGGACCTTGAAGATCATCTAATCCCAGTCTGTCATGGGCAGGGACACCTCCCACCAGCCCAAGTTGCTCCAAGCCCCCTCCAACCTGACCTTCAACAGCAGAGTTGAAGGAGGAACGTGAGCTGAGGCTGCTCCTCTGCTGGCTGGGGGGGAGGCAGAAGCACAAATAGTATTATTTCTTTCTTTTTTTTTTTTTCTTTCTTTTTTTTTTTTTTTTTTTTTTTTTTTTTTTCTTTCTTTTTTTTTTTTTTTGCTGAATGTTCTTTAAAAACAAAAACAAAACCCCAAACAATTTGGGCTTTGTCACCAAAGCCACAACAGTGGCTCCACTTCTTTGGGTGCAGGGAGCTTTCAAAGGGCCCTTTCTGCCCAGGCACAGGGCAGCCCCCACTGCATCCTTTTCTCTCATGGTAGTCTGAGGGGGGAAAAAAAAAAACCCAAACAAGCAAATAGAATTTTTTCCCTCTAAAATACTTTGTGGGGAGGGAGAAAGCTGCAGCAAGTGGCTCAAAACTTCCCAAAATGTGGAACTGGGGACATAGATGCAGCAGCTAGCAAGATTTTTTCTTCCTCATTGTGTCAGGCTCCTGCTGTGTCATAGAAGGAGAATTCAGAGGAGCATTTAATATTCCCAAATTAACCTCTTTTTGGGGAGGAAAGTGAAGGCTTTAGTGGGTTTTTTTTTGTTTGTTTTTTTCCTGGAGAAGAACCATGGTGCAGAACAGGGAATAGTTAGCTCTTTTCTTGCTCCATCTCTAAACCAGTAGCAGAAAGAGAGAATGTGACATTGAAGGTATGCTGCAGACTGAGGCAAACCCCCTTCCTTTCCCATGGTTTTGTGTCTGCTCTTTGTCTGCCCTTTAGAGGCAAAAAAAAAGGTCTGTTTACTCTTGCTAAGTAACTGATGAGCTAAGTACCCAACCCATCTTCCATTTCTAGATGTCTTGCTTTCACCTTGCTGCTCTCCAGCCAAGTATTGCTTCATCAGCATAAATATTCCCACTGACACCCTCTTAAATGCCTTTAAAATGTCAGCTCATTTCCCCCTGGATTCTCTGGAGAGCTGGAATTCATCCCCTGTGGCTTGAAGGGTTTGTGGGTTGCCTGGGAAGGGGATGGTGGTGATCTACCCCTCCCAGGTAGGTAAGTCCCAGAAAGTGCAGATTTTGCAGGGAAAGCTTCCAAATTGGGCAATGCTCACTTGTTTTAACCTCTGAGCATCAGCTGGTGGTGCTGGGCATCAGCTCTGGGGTCTTCTGCAAGACCACAAGGTGATGGTGGCTTGTTCCCCATCACACAGGGTCACACCTGCTTTGTTCACCCATTTCTGGTCCCCAGAACTCCAGTTTTTAAAGCTGAGCTGGTTTCAGGGGCTTTAGTTTGGAGACCAAACACAAACACTGCTTGTAGGGCTGTGGCCAGAGGTGGTGAGGTGAGCAGTTCTTTGGGGGGTACAGCAGGAGGGAGATGTTTCCCTTCTGGACACCACCAGGTTTTTTTCTCTGTCCATGTGCAGAAGATGAGTTTTGGAGTTTGGGTAATTACATCCTTGGGTGATTTTGCACCACTGAGAGGAGAGAGATGACAGACTTTGTGTTTTGGTCTCTCCCTAAGCCCCCAACACTCCAGAGCTCTCCTGTTGAAGCTCTTCATGTTCCTTTGGTGAGCAGGGGGTGGTTGGCCAGCAGGCAGAGGAGCCATGTTCCACTGCTCCTCTCCAGAACTGCATCCTTCTGAACTTCCCTGGTGATCCCAAAGTTCTCCTTTTGAAGCACCATCTCCTGGTGGGATGTGTCTAGAGGGGTTGTGCTGTCTCAGCAGTCTCTGCCTTGGGAGAAGTTCTGTGCTGGAGATCCTTTTTCTGATACTCTGTAAAATTAAGGTAGAGCAAGGAGAGAGCTTTAGTGTTCAGATTTCTGTCCTCTCCAGCTTCCATCCTGCACAGCACAAGGCTGGTGTTGTCAGAAGAGGCTCCTTCAGTTGTCACCTATCCAAGGAAATCCCACCCTTTGGGTGATGAGAGGGAAGGACTGATAGGAATGCTACTACAGGGTGTATTTTCCTTGTTGCTTTGTGTGGTGTCAACCACATGGGTGCTGCTGCCTCTTTTTCCTGAGTCTCTGTGGAGCAGAGAACATCATTGCCATCACTTTCAGAGTTATTTGGGAAGGAACCTCCTGTGCACCTTGGGCACAGCTGGCAGAGTGTGGATGTAAAACCACTGCCTTGGAAGCTCCTTCCTTAGGAAATGAGGAGGTTGCTGTGAGCAAGGGATCTCCTGGAAGCTGTACTACAAACACAGGTCAGAAGGGTGGCTCCAAGGTGCACTGTGCCCATCAGGGAATCTCCAGTAAGTGGGTTAATAGAGCTCTTGTCATGGCAGGAACAAGCTGCATCTCATCTATGCTGAGGTTAATTCTCCATAATGAGACTCAGTTCCTTGCTTGCAGCAAACTACTTCCAGGCAGAGAAACTTGTGAGCTCCTGGTTCTGCTGGAACCACCCTTTCATGGGCCTTTCTGCCTCTGTTTTAGTGTGCACCATAAATCTGGAATTAATTGCAGCTGCTGCTGCTTTTAGAAATAGTGACATTCTCACCCTTTCTTTTTCCTCCTTTTTTTTTTTTCCTTAGGGTTGATTTATATTCCAGGTTTTACATTTCCTTGTTACTCTCTTACAGCATTTCCAGCCATTAAGATCTGTCCTGTCCCACTGATCCCTTTGCTCCTTTTCCACATTACCACCTTTCTGCCTTCCTTTCTTTTCAAAAGTTTGACCTGCAGAACTCCAAGTACCTCTGGAACATCACCTCCTCCTTCCACCACAGCTCTTCTGGCAGAGTAACACAAAAGCCAGAAGAGAGACCAAACTAATTCTGTACTTGGAAGCCAATGAGTTCCTTTATTTTTTTTTTTAATCATGTTTGCAGTAGATGCTTGCAAGTGGTTTGGCAAAAGGAATACTCCAGTGCCTGGAGAAGGCATCTTGTGCTCTGAAGATGAGTGTAGAGAAGAGATGGCCTCTGATTTTACTGATCTAGCACAAAGCTCATGTGCACGTGGATTGTGACCACACCAGAGTACATTAAGCACCCTCTGTGCATAAGGGAATAATAAACAGCTTTTTTCTTTACCAGTGGAGCCTCCAGTTTAAGTATGTGTTTTATTTATTGATAACTCACTCCAGGTTTTAAAGACTGAATGCTCTTTAGATGGGTTGGAAATCTATGGAGTAAATCTTCTTTAGATGTAATGCTTTTTGTTTCGTAAGAGCCTGAATGCCTCTCAGATGTTTCTCCTGGTAGCAATGATTAGGTGAGCAGTATCTCAGGAGTGTTATATCTAACACCACTCATGGACATCCTGTGGAACCAGAGGAGTGAGAGCTGCAAGGTCTCTTTGTAAAATACAGATAACAAAGCCTGGCAGTACCACCAGCCTGCTTTAAACCTGAGAACTCTTCCAAATAAGTGATGTTGGCTTTGGTTCTGTTGTACTTGAAGGTGCCTCATCACCAGACATGGAGTCCAGCTATGGGGGAGGCTTGCTGGATATGGTGAAAGGAGGAGCAGGGAGACTCTTCAGCAATTTGAAGGATAACCTGAAGGATACCCTGAAAGATACATCTTCAAAGGTCATGCAGTCTGTTGCCAGGTACAGTACAGCTGAAGGTGCCTAAAAAAAATGCAGGTAAAAGCAGGACCTGCAAAGTGCTGCTCTGAGCTGCTGTCTTCATTTGCTCAGCTCAACTTTCCTCCCACCTAATGAAGGGAGGAGGTGAAAACCACAAGTGATTTCTTGGATTTTTGTCTCATTATTGGTTTTTGGCCTCAAGGAAGCAGGAAAACCAAGGTAAAAAACTAACTGAGCTTCATAGTAAGTGAACATAAACATCAAGTGGAAGTGGAGCACTTGGTCTTCAACTTTTGGGTTGACCCCTGTGGCCACTACTAAAAGATTTTGTCACTGAAAATTGGCTCATGTCTCATGCCTTCCCTTTGCTGGACCAGGAGGCTTCTTGCTGCTGTAGCTATAGCCACAATTGGAGCAGGAGAAAGAGGTGAGGTGACTTTGCTTTGGTCACCTCTGCTGGGGTTGTCCCCTGAGCCTGGCACTCCACCTGCCTCTGAGCCATATGGGGCTATGAGAAATTTAAGAAACTTAATGCAGGAGAGACCTCAGAGGCTTTGAGGGATCTGCAAAGTGACAAACTAGAGATTTCTCCTGAAAATTGGCACTGAAAATTAATGACAAAAGGGACCTTTTTATTTTTTTTTTCCCCCCAAAGCTTCTGCATCCAGTTAATTGCATTTGTGGAAGGGAAGGCTGGGTCACTGTCTGCAGGAAGCTGGGGGTATCTGCTTCTCAAGGCATGATGCTAAAGAACAAAGAATCAGTTTTAGGATCATCCTTTCCTGCTGTCAAAAGCAGATCTCTGGGGGGGGAAGGTGCTTTCCCTCTGGTTCTTGTCATGAGCTGTCTTCTGTAAACATGTGCATAATGTCTGTCTCCTGTTTTGCCTTCTAGTTACACCAAGGGAGAGTTAGACATTTCCTACATTACCTCAAGAATCATAGGTAAGTGATCCATAAATACCCCTTGGGAGCATCCCTGGGTTCAGAAGCCCATGAACACACTCAGCCTGACTTCTCTTCTTTCCAGTGATGTCTTTTCCAGCTGAAGGTGTTGAGCTGGGCTTCAGGAACCACATTGAAGATGTGAGGACATTTCTGGATTCCAGACACCCTGACCACTACACAGTCTTCAACTTGTCACCCAAGTACTATCGTAGTGCCAAGTTCCACAACCGGGTGAGTGTCCCCTGAGGGCTCCTCAGAAGGGCCACCAGGTCCCTCTCTTGCTCTGTCAGCCTGGCAGATGGTAGGGAGAGAGGAATTAGAGGTGTTTCTAAGGTGGTGTGGTTGTTTCTGGGGTCTGGCTGATGCCTGGGACCATGGGGATTGAAGAGCTGGGAAGCTGAGGGCATGATGCTGTGTCAGGAGCTTGTGGGGTTGTATGAGGTTGAGCCTGGGCTGCTCTGGGCTCCTACAGAGCTGTTAGAACCTGCTGCAGACAAGCAAGGGGTAAACCACAAGGGGCTTCAAAGAAATTTATCAATAAATAGGTAGGTTGCTTCTGTGTTGAACAATCCCTTGGGAGCGCTGTGACCAAGCAGGATGCTTTAGCAGGCAAAGCACCAGGCTGGAAACTGGACTGCAGGAGCATTTTGGCTCTGCCACTGGTGTATGATTTCCAAAACTCACCTTCACTCTCTGCCCCAGTTTTCTTCTCTCAAACCAGAGCAGCATATGGGAGCATTGCAAGGCTCTGCTTCATTAATGGCTTTTAGAGGAAATCTCTATGAAACACTGCTGTTGAAATGCAAGATTAGAGCTAATCTTTTCTGAAAGCTTCCTGTTCTTTTCCTCTCTTGCAAGGGAGTGATGATTTTTGTTCAGATGTTTTAATTCTTGTTGTCTTTGAAAAAAGCAACAGCAGTTGCCAGGCCTACCCTTGATCAGGGAGTGTGAATCTCATGCTGCATAAACCCCATTTCATTTCAGTTTCAGGTACAGTCTAATTTACCTTCAGCAGTTGCTCTGTTCACCAGGAATCACTCACACATGAAGCACATTTCCCAGTGGCAATCAGTAACCAGCTGTGACCTCAAATAGGAGTAAATGAATGGGAGAGACTAATTAAAAGATATCCAGGCCTCTGTACCTTCAGTCTCACTTGGTTCTGTTGCATCACTGCTGCTGCTGGGGGGAGGAGAAGGACTGACTTTTGAAAGCCCAGCACTAAACATCTCTTGGGAAATGGTTTGACCTGGCCATAACTCCTCTGCTCTGTCCCCTGGGCTTTATCTCCTGCCCCATGGCTCAAGAGATGACTGTGTGATGAGGTGCTTGGGAAGCTACTGCCTGGACAAACCCAGGAAGAAAAGGATGTTTATTTTATGAAAATATTCTACTCTCAGGTTATGGGCTTGGGAATACTGATTCCAGGTATTTGTCAGGAAAAATGAAATGTGCAGAACAATGTCTGAGATGGAAATGAAACAATTATAAATATGAACTTCACATATACTGGAAAAAAATACTAATGGGCTATCAAGGAGGTGGAATGACAGAGTATTTCCTGGATGAAGATGCCAGATGAGCTGAAGTTTTGAGATGCACACTTGTTCTTTGAAGTGAAAGGCTTTTGAGTTCCTATCTTTAAAACTTTTTTCCCCCAAATCAAAACAGGTCACTGAGCACAGTGGCACTGGAGGGAGGTGACAGCTCATGTCCTGTGGGGATGTTTTGCTGCCCTGATGTGGCTGGGCAGGGCAGAAAGCCCCAAACTCCCCACACCTTTGAGTAGAAGAGGGGACTCTGGACACAGAAATCTGCTGGTTGCTCTGTTCTCCTCCCTGCCCTGGCAGGAGAGCAGGGCTCATGGTTGCTTGAGGCTATGCAATCAGTTTGAAAACTGAGAACCCAAATACAGAGTTAATGAACAAAACTAAACTTCAAAGTTGCTGATGGATCACATTCCTGGCTGTTGCTGCCCTACTGCTCAAGGAAAATCAGTGCTGGGTGCTTGTTTCTGGAGCTTTAGAAGAGTTTGTTATTTTTCTGTAAGGTGGTTGTTCACGGGTGAGGTTGTGTTTGAAATAAATGCTTCATAGCATGCACTTAATTTCCTAATTGCCAGCCAGCAGGCAGCTGTGCTATTATAGGCAAAGGAAATCTATAATTATGGACTGTTGGGAAATGTGTATTATTTACTTGATAAGTGATAATGGCTTTTCCAGATACGTTGTCATGAGATCTGTGCAGAAGAGCATCAGTGATAGGGTCACTGCTCACGTTCACTCCAGCAGCCACAGGGAATCAGAATTGTGTATCAGTGAGCTGGTTGCAAGTGGATCTTGTGCCTCCAGCAGCCTGGTGCAGCAGTATTTAGGGGTGAGGAGGAGAAGACTTCTGCTTGATGTAAAAAAAAAATAGGCATCATAATGTGAAATTATGGATAATATGCAATAATCTGTCAGTTATGGCATCAGTACTCTGGGTGTGTTAAAGAATGGAATAAATGTTTATGATCAACACCAGCAATGAGAAACTACAGCTCCTGAGAGAGGAGAAGATGGGGGATGAGGATAATGCTGTAGGGAGGAATAAACAGATGTAGTAACTGATTCTCATCCTCCTCTCCCAAGGAGGAAGCAGCCACAGCCAGTGGTTCACTGCCTGCCAGAGCCTGAGCACGGACTGACTTGGTGGGACACTCTTCCACTTGCTCACCAAGTGCCCAGCTGAACTGCAGGGTGTTGTGGAGCCCAGAAACTTTCCTTAAAAAGTTTCTTAAAAGCCTTAAGACTTTTCTTTAAAAGTCTTAAAAAGCCATTAGACAAATGTTTAGTTAGAATCATGGAATCCCAGCATAGTCCAGTTTAAATGAGGTGGCTCAGTAGCCTTTCAAGCTGAGTCTTAAAACTGTCCAGTGTAGGGGAATGAGATGTTAGATCAGACAAAAATCCCCCAAATGCCAACAGGAATTCTGCCAGCTCCAGCAGGCTGGCAGGGGGGGATGCTCTGGGTTTGGCAGTGCTGCCTCCTTGCTCCATCCCTGTATCTTCTGGGTCTCCTTGGAGCTGTTGCTGGAGACAAAACACAGCTTGGTAGTTCTCTGGTTTGGGTCAGGATGCCTGTTCTGCTGTAGGATGTTGTGCAGGTGTATAGTGAAGGGTTTGATGAATACAATTCTAATGGAACCTGGAGCACTTCCTTCCTCTGAGAGATGGAGAAATTTGGAATGGAAATTGTATGGCTATTTAAGCACATTTGGGCAAACCATCTCCTTCCTGCCTCTGTTCCTCATTCAGCAGCATCCAAATGGCAGCTGAGAGAGAGAGAACATTCTTCAGCTGAGGACAAGCCTTGTGACATTTCTCATTGCAATTTCTTCTAGCTAGAGATGCTTTTTTTTTTTTATCTCTAAAAAAAAAGTGATCTCAATTAAAATCAGATGAAACAGTGATGTCTGTAGAAGGCTATTTGATGTGCTGTTCAGGACTGCAAGGACTGCTCTTGAGAAGTGTTGTGAGTCAGAACCAGCTCATCAATGAACAGCAGCTAGACAGACTGCAAGATCTGTGGGTTTTCAGCTCTAAGAGGTCATTCATTTCTCTGGCTTGTCTTAACTATACTTGCTCAGCTACAACTTTTTATTTTTAACAAAAGTTCCCCTTTTGTCAATCAAATATCTGCAAAATATGGCCTGAAAATCCTATGGCACAGAACAACTGAGAACAACAGATGCTCAGTGTCCTTTGAAAATCAGAGATGCAGTTTTTAGGGAAGAGCCATACAAATGCTTTAGAGGAGAAATCCATGTGCTGCTCTGAGACTGGAGCTTCAGGAAAGGCCCCTTAAAATAATCTGACTTGAAATGTAAATTTTACAAAAATGCAGAGTCAGTGACAGGACATCAATAGGATGGTATTGAACTGAATTATTGTTTTGTTTGTCTCCTAATAACTCATGAAAGGCACAGAGCAGAATTCTGCATGAGATGGAGTAGGTTTTAAGCACATAGCTCTAGGTTGTAGAAGAGAAGTATGTTTGTGAAAACATGAGGTGCTGGGTGCTTTCTTCTTTTTTATGAAGCTGATTTTTGTTCCTCCTGCCATCCCTGCAGGTCTCTGAATGCAGCTGGCCCACCCGACAAGCCCCCAGCCTGCACAACCTCTATGCTGTCTGTAAGAACATGCACAACTGGCTACAGCAGAACCCCAAAAATGTCTGTGTCATCCACTGCATGGTAAGGACACCAGAAAGTAACCATAAAGTCATAGATTGTGTTGCCTGGCTGGAGTCTGTGTGGAAGGATGGTGGCAATTCCTAAAAGAAATGCAGTGATATAGAAGCAGTCATAAAAGGGACCTCAAGGTCCATTTTCACTTGGGTTTCAGACTCTGAGGGTGGCTGCCTGCCTAATGGGGCAGTAAGTTTCCCATTCCTCCCTTGCAAATGAGCCTTGACTTCCAAGATCTTCCTTTATCTCCTGATAAGTGAGAGATGAGCTGGGTGGCATGGCACTCTGGTAGCACTGGGCAGGCTCTCATACCCATCCCTGCACTCTGAACATGCGTTTAAAATGAAGATTTTGGTGGAAGGGTTTGTTTTGGGGTTTTTTCTCCATTTATTTGGCACATCAGAGTTGGGGCATGGTTCTGCCAACACAATTCTCCATCATCACTGCAAATAAAAGGCAGACCTGCTCAGGTGCAAACTATAGGTTGAAGGCTGTGGAGTTTTTCAGGTGAGGGAACCTCGGGCTGGATTTTTGTGTTTGTTTTTGTACTCTTCCATGTTAAAACTTCTATGAGATGACTGCAGTACTCTGCCCTTTGTGCTCAGTTCCTGGTCTGTTTGAAGTAATGATAATAAAACAGCTTGGGAGCAGTCATGACACAACATTTGTAGACAAAATGTACTTCTGGGCTTCCAAAACAAGTCTAAACCATCCTCAGCTTTGGCTGCTTACTGGATATTATTTTCACTTTTTTTCCTGTAAGGGTGACAGAGCCCTGGAACAGGCTGCCCAGGGGGGTTGTGGAGTCTCCTTCACTGGAGACATTCAAAACCCGCTTGGACACGTTCCTGCACGATGTACTCTAGGTGGCCCTGCTCTGGCAGGGGGGGTTGGACTAGATGATCTTTCGAGGTCCCTTCTAACCCCTAGGATTCTATGATTCTATGACTTTGATCCTGGCCAGCTCAGCTCGCTGAGGTTCTGAGTATTAAACAAATGTCACAGCACTGGAAATTCCTCATTTTTGTGAGGTCTTGCTGGAAAGATGATTTGTTGGGATTTAAGGAAGAGTGGAGAGTGTTCTGCTGGAACTGGAAAGGCTGTCTCTGATGCTCAGGACCTTTCTCTCCCCCCTGCAGGATGGCCGTGCAGCCTCAGCTGTCCTGGTCAGCGCCATGTTCTGTTTCTGTCACCTCTTCTCTAACCCAGGCCCTGCTATGCAGTTGCTGAACACCAAGAGACCTGGAATTGTGCTGTGGCCATCTCACAGGAGGTAAGGCCACCTGGATAAACTCCCTGCAAGCCAGGAGTCTGTTAGTCTGTTATTTAGTCTCAGACTAAAACCTGCCCCAGCACTCCTGGGGCATTGGCCATGGCACTCGGTGACATTTCTGACCCCTTGCATTTTACTCACATTGCTACAACAGAGGAAGAAAATGAAGGAAATAGAAGAAAAAGAAGGAAAAAGAAGATTTTCTCACCAGGTGTGGGCAGCTGGCAATCCTGTAGTTAATAGGGCCTGGGTGAATCCCTCTCCCTAGGTCAGCTTTATCCTTATAGGAGTTTAGACTGTAAAAAAAAACCAAACACAAAGACAATTTTACAGTGTCCATTAAGGAGAGGAAAAAATGCCTGTCAGAGCAAACCTGGGAGCATTATGTATGCAATAGTAATGATCCTTCAGTGTGCAATTAACAATGTAATTAATCTGCTATGTGAGTATAAAATAGAAGGCAAACTCCTGGTAAACTTTAAAGATCATTGCTTAGCACCCTATCCTAAAAGATGAGGAGAAATGATCTCCAGCTCAGAGTTAAAGGTCAGTTTCTCTCCTCTTGAGCTCCAGTTCTTGTAATTAAAGAGAAACAGGAGTGCAGATTTTGTGCCAGCCACAAGGATGCTGGAAACCCCAGCCCTGGAAGTGTGATAAGAACTGTATTTTCCCTGGTTTTCAAGATAGACATATCAAGGTGTGATAAGAACTGTGTGTTCCCTGGATTTCAAGGTAGACCTTAGGTTCAGAATGAAACTTAATCCCCTGTGATGGAGATGTGAGTAATGGCTTTCTCTGTCTGCAGGTACATAGGATACATTTGTGATCTAATAGCAGACAAGCCCATCATTCCTCACTGCAAACCCCTCACAATCAAGTCAGTCACCCTCAGCCCAGTCCCCTGCTTCAACAAACAACGCAACGGGTGCAGACCCTTCTGTGACATCCTCAGTGGAGAAACCAGGATCCTGACCACTTCCCAGGAATATGAAAGGATGAAGTGAGTTGCTGTGAGCTCCTCCTCACCACCCTTGAGAGTTTAACAGGAGGAGGCTTTGGTTTTGCTGTGAGGTGGCTAAATATCTGTGCATGCAGTGGTTGAAAATCGGTGCTGAGAGTGAATGCAGAGGTTGCTGTGAGAGTCCAGGGCTGTGTGTGGTTTCTCCTGTGAAATATTAGTTTGGTGTTGTGGAAGGGAGCTTAACTGGGGGTTTCCTTCTCTTCCCCTCAAAGGGAATACCGTGTGCAAGAAGGGAAAGTCCTGATTCCCCTGGGAGCCACTGTCCATGGAGATGTTGTTGTTTCTGTCTACCACATGAGATCAACCATTGGGGGACGCCTTCAAGCAAAAGTAGGAGTTGGTTTCACTCTCTTGCATGGCAGAGGCAAAGCAGCAAAGAAAGAGGGGGTGAAATAGGGAGTCCAAGAATGCAGAAGAATGTAGAAGGTCTCCCCACTTTCTACAACACAAATTTGAGCAGTACCAAGTGAAAACCAAAGAACTGCATTCGGAGAAGTCAGTGATGCCTTTGGGATGTCTTTATGGAGGTGGTGGCTGCCCATAGTGTGTAGGATCCTGCCAGCTGATGCAGAAATCAGAAACCAGCTCGGGGCAAAACACCACCAAAGCTTCTACCTATGCAGCCCAGGAAGGTGGAAGATGTTCTCCTGAGGTCAGGCTGACTTGTTAGGCCATCACTTCTGTTTTGCTTGCTCTAGACCAGCCTTCACCTTTTCTGGTTGTTAAGCCAAAAAGGTAATTTGTGCAGGTTGGTCACTCATGGGGTTGGGAAAGACCATTTAAGCCCAGCCTGGAGAGATAAGCCCACCATCTTCATGGCCAAAAGATCAAAGGACTTGGGTGATGGTGGAAACTGTGGAGAGGGACCGGAGGGGGACTGGAGTGAGCATGCCCTGCTCTTTCCTTCCTTTCACAGTCCTGAAAAAGTGAAAATATTTGTTGGTGCAGGGTGATCCAGACTTTGAGACTGATTTTAAAATGCTGTTCTCCAGTTCTTGTGATTGCAGAAGAATTTGGAAATGCAGTCTGCTCAGGCTAGAAAACTGGGACCTGCAAGAAGGGAACCAGTAGCTGTCATGCACTAAGCTGCTCCATTAACCTTGATAGTGATGAGGGTTAATTGGCTCTCTTGGTGAATTAATCTGCTTAAATTGTTGGGACTTAAAGCACAAAAAAGGAGGAAGACCCAAGTTTTGACCCATCTGCTCTGAATGCCACCTCCCAGACTCCTGTGTTCTCAAAAGGTCACTCAATCCTCTGCAACTTCAACCTGAGATCTTGGTAATTTTCCTGAGGATGTGTTTGCACATCAAGCTGCAGAGTGACTAAAGATTGAGTTTTCTCCTCTTAATTTGTTTTTGGGGCTATTTGCTGTATGGATGACACTTTGTGGAAGCCTCTAAGTGAAATGGTCCTAGATTTTCCTAGGGTATAAACCACTTGCTCTGATGTATCCAGTGAAAACAGATGTCAGTTTTATTTAACTGCTATTAAAAAAAACATGAAGCTTTAATTTCATGAATGTAATCACTTGTTGAGCCTGGTGCTCTGTGTTTTTGGTTTGCTTTTTTTCAGATGACCAACACACAAATATTCCAAATTCAATTTCATACTGGATTCATAGCTCTGGGAACAACCACACTAAAATTCACCAAGTGAGTAGTTAAAGCTGAACATGAATCAAACCTGAAGCATAAAAGCCTTAAGGAGGCTGAAGGAGAATATTCCCCCCTGCAATGTGAGAAGTTTGTGTGCATGCATATACTGAAAGACTTCATATAGCTTTGCAGAAATATCCTTTCCCTTTTAACTGATCTCTCTGTCCCCATTTAGACCTGAACTGGATGCCTGTGACTCTCCAGACAAATATCCTCAGCTCTTTCATGTTATACTGGAGATAGAAATACAACCAACTGATAGACAAACAGAATTAACTCCCCCATGGGAGAACTTCACCACGAAAGACATCAATCCATCCATTCTCTTCTCCTCTCATCAGGAACACCAGGACACTCTTGCTTTGGCAGGTAAGAGCCAGACAGGTGGATTTACACACTTAGCTGCATCCTGAGCTTTGGGTTTGCTTGGTATTTTTTTTTTATTTTTAATGTGTTTCTTTGGTGCTGTGTGCTACAGGTAAAGGTCCCACTGATTCACCCCAGGATAACCTCAGAAATGTTGGCCAGAGTGCATTCTTCTCATCTCTCAGCTGGCAAGGTACGCAGACTCGGCCTTCAAAAGAAGATCTGCTTTGAACAAGATAAACAACTTTTTTTTTCTTTTCCTCCCAGGAGCACAGAGGCTGAGGATCTCACTGTAACATGTCTTTCCCATTAGATCAGAGTGTTCTGCTGGGCACACCCTGATGTTGCAATTGAGTGGGAATTAATTTCCTACACCCTTCTCTTCAAGCGTCGCCTGCTCGTGCTGTACATGACAATTATTGACATCCTTAGGGTGCAAAGTTCTGCCCCAGGGCCTCCTCTGCTCAAACCAAAAGGAACTTTATGAAAAACTTGCACTTTAAATGTGGTGCTGTGAGAACAGAGCAATTAAAAGTGCTCTGCTCTGCTCAATTTAATTGACAGACCACTTCCTAGGGCTGAGCACCTTGAGGGGCTCATGGTGCAGCTGCACGCAGGGCTCCTCCTCTGAGATGTAGGAACCTGGTGTAGGAGATCCTGTGGGCACAGCTAGGAGGGTGCTTCTGTCTCTGCTCCTTTCTTTGTTTTGCCTGGATTTTGAGGCATGGCTGGTGAGCATCCTGGATGCTTGGTCCTGACCAGAAGAAACTCCTTCAGTTTATCTGTAAGCGTGACACTTGCTGGCTCTTCAGCCTTGAGGAGAGTCACTTAACCTCTGTCTGGGCTTCCAAGTTGGCTCCTTGTGCTCCAGGCCAGCAACTAAAATCTTTGAAAAATTTATTTTATTTTAAATTCCAGCCCAACACTGTTGTGGTTTTCTCAGTAGCTTTTTTTTTTTTCTTTTTTATGTTCTGCATGCAAGCTGACTCGTCCGGAACGTTCGCGATGACAAAACTAACGGCTCCCTAATTTTATTTCCAATCATCGTTTAGATCAGAAATCTGACAAAAGTAGCTCTCACCCCACCTCAGAGGATCGAGCAGCGTTGGTGCATGAGGAAAGCGAACAGTCAGATGACGAACTCTTGTCCCTTTCCAGTCAGCACAGTAATGCCAGCGGTGACAAACCTCAGGGGACACCAAAACACAGCAAAAAGCAGCAGGAGCCTCCGGCACCACCTCCACCTGAAGACGTGGACCTGCTGGGCCTGGATGGCAGCCCCATGAGCAAGAGTTTTCCCTCGCAGCCCACTGCTGCCCCCTCTAACTCTGACTTGCTGAATGATTTGTTTGGGGTCGGTGGGCCAAGCTCCCAAGGTGGACAACCTGCTGCTGAGGAGGTCTTCCAGGTTGGAGGACCTGGATCTGTGCAGTCGACTCCTCGGCGCTCTGCAGCTTCAGCATCCCCGTCCCCATCCCCCAGGGTAGGAGAAGGTAAGAGGGGCTGTGCCTAGAGTGGGACTTGGGGGGACACGTGCACCTGGGACCATTGGATTCCTCTGGGATACACTAATTTTCTGCAAATGAGGAGCTGAGAGTGATCCCGAGAGGCCAGGCAGCTCCTCTGCTCCTGAGGCAGCAGCTGGTGCAGCTTCAGTCAAAAAAAACCCAAATCAGATGATCTGGTTTGGTCCCTAAACCTCTACTGGAGCTCACCCATGTGTCTGGCTGGCTCCTCGTGCTGACAGCCACTGCAGATCATATGTTTGCTTTTACTGGGTGTCCAAGAATGCCCATGAGAACATGTATTCATTTAAAGAAAAAATTAAATTGGAAAAAAAAAGCTTCTTGGGTTTTGGGTAGACTTACAGCAGCTTGAATTTCATTTATTTTTTAACTTAAGGGGGGTTTTGAGCTATGATGCTGGCCCTGAGCTATGAAATATGGCTACTGCTCTGTCTGGTTTTCCACAGACAAGACAAGCAATAGGAGAAGACTTTTTTTTGTTTCTTCAGAGGCAGGTTGAGATCAGGCTGGCAGAAGGATGGGTTGGATAGATGTGAGGGATCTTCTGGAGGGTTAAGTGGCTGGAAGGGGGAGAGTGAAAATCCTTTAAGTGAAAAGGTAAAGACCCCAGTCCAGCTGCTTAGATTCCTTGAGGGCCTCTGGAATAGAGTTTGCCAAAGGTAAAATGTGAACAAATGGTTGGATCTGCCAGCAGGTCCCTGTGTTTGGTCTGGATCCTTCACCTTGTGGTTGAAAAGCTGATGTTGTCACTGTGTGCTTGATTCAAAGAGCACAGGCTGCTTACTTCACATTTCCTCAGCAACTAACAACTCAGAGCATTTGCAGTGCCTGCCAACTTCCTTGGACAGAGATGGTGGTTTTTCATCTTAAGGAGGCACAGGCTTGGGGATGGTGGGGTTGGCTCTGGCTGGTTGTGCAGAAGTGGAGCAACAGCATCAGGAAAAAATTGCTGTGTGTTGTTGTCAAGCTTTGTAGAGTCAGATGGGGGCTTGAGAGAGAAAGGAAAAGTATCCACAGCTAAGTTGGTCCAAGCCAGGAAAGCAAGAATAAGAGCTTGTAAAATAAGTAAAGAGAGTAATTTATTGAGTATCCTAAATGCTGAGTAACATAAGTCATGAGTAGCAGCATTAGCACAATGCATGGTGTCTCGGGGTTGCATCTCTTTTATAGCAGCATATGTCACAGTGTTCAAGGTGCTCTTTCCCCTGTAATTGTTGGCAAGTAAGAATTTGAGTGACTTGATGGAGATTTCTGCTGTTGGTTGAGTGTTTTATATGAAAGACAGGCAAACAAATGGATCAAAGTTGGAGTTTGAGAACAAACTGAATTTTTGTAACTCATTAGGTAGGGAAAATATCAGTTATTTTTTTACAGCTGTCTAAAAGTCAGTCCTTCTAACATCAACATGTAGAACACTTGACAGCCTAAAATGATCTTGGACCATGCTCAACTCCTGTGAGAGACCAGGAATTGTGTCTGGGTGATAACTCCAAGCTCCAGACTGTCCCTCACCATCCATTTATGTCCTGGCAGTCTGTGCAAGTTGAAACTTCATCTGTAGTGGCTAAGTATCTAACTATGTGCTTTGACTGCTCCTAAATCCAGCCCCTCTCTTTGGAAAAGACAGATGGCATCAACAAATGTGTTGTCATGGCCAAATCATGTGGCTCTCCTGGGAACTGGTACTTTCCAGTTGCTCTCCCCCAGTCCTGTGCTGTTTCCTATTTGGTGTCAGCAGGTATCAGGTTTTCTTCTCCACACACCAGTGTCTTTCCCCTGAAGCATTGTTCATTGTACAAGTTAATGATTTAGTTTGCTCCCAATCTGTTTTTACAGCAACTGCCTTTGATCCATTTGGAAGTAGCCCTAAGCAAACGGGTCCAGACCTCCTGGGTTCCTTTCTTGGTTCATCAGCTGTCCCTGGTGATCCTTTCCTTCAAGCAACAAGAAGTCCTTCACCAACTGTGCACAGTGATCCCTTTCACATGGGTAAGAAAGTGTATGCACATGAAATGCTGCTTTGAAACAGTGATGGAGCCATTAAGTACAAACTGCTTACCATAAAATGACTCTTGACCACAGAAACCCCACGAAACAGGAAAGAGCTTTTTTGTCTCTAGACTTAAAGCATCTTTATGATTTGAAGTGTGGTAGGATGAGGCTTGTTTTGCTCCAGTCTGATACTTAATTAATGAGCTATTTGTATACATGAAGAAAAAAGAGACCATGAAGAATGTCTGCCTGCATACTCCTGTGGTTATGAGGTCTCATTTGAACCACACTAACATTAATTGGGCTAAATAGAGCATAGCATATTAAGCCTGCTAGAGAAAACAGAAGTCCTTTGGTAATTTTAGTTACAGGCATCTGCTTTCTTTAGATCTGATACTAATCCTGACCAAATTCACAGCTGAATTTGACTCTTCTTTGAAGAGAAGGATTTTTTTTTCCTTTGGACATCCTTCCCTTACTTTGTTGGAATTGTCCCTTAAGTTTACCCCCTTTTCCCCCCCCCCCCAGAATTTACTGTTATAACCTTCAGCACATTCAGATATGAATTAATTTGTGTCTGATCATCTAACAAATGTCCCTTGGGTGCAACACTCTGGCTGGAAAGCCAAGATGGCAAAGAAGGGAACTGGTGTGCTGCTGGCCCTGCTGGTGTCCTTGCTTTGCCAGAGGTATCGGGTGTCAGCTCCCTGAACGAGGCCTTTGGGTCACACTTGGAGCTGGCTGCACTAATGAAAGGAATTTCAATGGTATCCCAGCATGATGAGGTATTAAATGACAGTGTCTAGGGCTAATGAAATGCTGGCAGGGGTGTGCAGGCTGTGTTTGAGACAAGGGTAGAGGAAAGACTGTGTTCTTTTTGGTTTACATCTGTGGGGGCTGTTTTGCTGCAATTGGTTTCTCCATGCAGAGTATTTCTTTGGGTTGAGACATATTCAGAAATGCTAAACTCCATGTGCTGTTCTGCTGGTCAGGTTTAATAAATAAGTATATGAAGCCTCTGACAAAGGCAACATAAAACAAACTCTACAAATCTGTGTCTTTCCCTGCATAGCTCTGTGCAGGAGATGAGGAATGAATAAAATTTGCAGTGCCCATCGTAGGGATTCACTTCTAATTAGCAAATGATGGGTGGACACAATCCTGTCACCCCTGCTCCTCACCCCCTGCCCTTCCTAGATGCCAGATTATGTTGGGTTTGTTCTATTACTACAAGATACTGATAAGTAACCACTCTGCTTTAGCTTCCAGCACACCCACAGTTTCCATCCAACCAGATGTGTCCAGCAGTTGGGACTGGCCCAGCAAACCAGGCAAGTGTTATAAAAATTCAGGTCACTTATCAAAAAAACCCTTAATGAGGCTTGAGAGAGGAGAGGCAGCTGGAAGGTGCTACCAGTGACAGCAGAGGACAAGTTCCCACTTTCTGCTGCTTTGCCTAATACAATAAAACTTCAGTCAGGATTTTAGTTCTCACCTCAATGGCCTGGTCTCCCAGGATCTGGCTAGAGACCACTCTTTCTGTTCAAAAATCTGGGTTTCCTTCCTGAGGTAACAAGAGCCTGAAGCAGGACAGGTGCTGGGTGAGGGTTTATTTGTGCTTCATTCCAGTGCAGAGCCAAAAGAAGGACCTGGGGAGTGCTATGTGTTCCTGGGGTGCCAATAAACAGAAGCATGATTCTTCTCAGTCTTTGGGGAGAATATGGATGTCCTATCAAATCTGCTTCCTGAAGGCTTCCACTTAAAATATATCAATTTGTCATAATTGCTCTGTCACTGCAAGACAGCCTAGGGAACATTTTTGTCACTGATCCTAATGGTGAGTGGGTGTGCAACTAGTCGGGGCTAACACTGAGTTGAGACTGCTTGGGAACCTGACAATAGTAGACTTAATTTTTAAAGCAGTCTTCTAACATGTGACTGAGCACAGGGTAAGAGCTGCACTCATATAAAATAGAGATAAAAGGAGTTATGTTTTGCTTTTTCCCCTTTAAGGTGGCCTTGGTATGGGAAGCAAGTCAGCTGCCACCAGTCCTACAGGATCCCTCCACAGCACTCCCACTCATCAGCCTAAACCCCAAACATTGGATCCATTTGCTGATCTGGGGACTCTTGGAGCAAGTTTAGCAGGTTTGCATCTTTTATTTAATAAAACCCAAACAATTACCAGCTCCATGTTTTGAAGCAATAGAAAGGACAGCTCTGTGGGTTCTCTCAGCCTGCCTTCATGCTAGTGCTGCTTTCAAGTTTTCCCTCCTGCCCAATTCTCTGTAAGGTCTCCTAAATCTGTGCTTTTACTGATGCTTCATCAAAAAAACCTGCTCAAAACCCACTAGGATATTCCCAGCTCTAGGGATTGGAGCACACACAACCTCTGTCTCCTCAGTCTAAACAGTCTCTAAGGATGCTCTGTGTTTAACTCCAACTGGAGCATTGTTGCTGCAGCCCTTGGAGCAGTGCCTGGCAGCAGACTTTGGCTCTTCAAAGCTACTGAGGTCCTGGAGGAATTGGTTCCTTCTAGGCTTGACTCTTTTTTTTTTTTTTTTTTTGTCCTGTTTGCTTAGACAAGCATTTTCTCCTTGTTTTATCTCAGAAGAGGATCAGCCAACCCTTGACCCCAGTGTTAAAAAGGCAGTTCAGACAAATTATTTAAGTTTCCCTTAAAACCCAGCGTGTCTGCTTCTCTGAGTCTGGTAAATAGATTTTTTTTTTTTCCCTTCTCTTTGTCCCAGCCCTCAGCTCTTTGCAAGCCCTTGTGGTTTTATCTGATGTTTGTCTTCTCCTTTGCGTCAGTACCAGCATGGTTCTGGAATTAGGTTTCCCAGTTCCCTCTGCTGGATCACCAGCTGCTCTGCAGGAGCAAAATAAAAAGGATGCCAAGACCCGTGTCAGAGCTGAAGAGGTGCTTTTAAAACGTGCATTCTGCAGCAAAGTTCTGCTGTTTGAAAACAAAGGTTTTTTCACCCACAGGATGTTTAAGCCCAGTTTCTGGAGTCCAAAGGGCTTGATCCAGTTTCCATGACATGTTTCAGAGCTGGGTGTTGGTCTCCAATAAGAAAATGTCAACACTGTGTACCTCCCCCCACAAACTAAGCCAGGGGAACATCTCCTGAAGTAATAAGGTGCTGAACCCCAGGGCTCTGGGGGGTGATATTACATCAGCACAGGAAGGGGCTGTTTCAACACATGGCAACTTGATGTGGCCACCAGAACCCCCAGTAGCTTTCCCACTGTTTTCCCAACAAGCCACTGCTCCAATTCCTGTCCAGGCTTCAAAGGCAGGTGCTGTCTTTTAAGCCATTTACAGAGCAGGGACAGGAAAGTTGAAGGGCTTTGCTTGATGTTGCAAAAGTAAGCTCATGGGGCTGAAAATAGAAGCCAGCTGCCCCCAGGGGATTTGTTTAGAATCCCAGAGTGGTTTGGGTTGGAAGGGACCTTAAGCTCCTCCAGTGCCCCCCCCTGCCATGGTCAGGGACACCTCCCCCAGCCCAGGGTGCTCCAAGCCCCATCCAACCATCAACACTGCCAGGGATGGGGCAGCCACAGCTTCTGGGAGCAACCTGGGCAACCAGGGGCTCAGCACCCTCATTCTAAAAAAATCTCTTCCTAAGATCTAACCTAAATCTACCCTTTTGTAGCTTAAAACAATTATCCCTTGTCCTCTTGCTACATGCCCTTGTAAAAAGTCCCTTTTCAGCTTTCAAGCTCTGCTAAAATTGCATCCTGACATCTGCAGTGTCTTGGTTATTTTTGTTTCCTCTAATGTTGTGAAACATGTCCTGTAAATGCATGCTGCCTGCTCATCCTTCTTGCACCCCTGCACCCTCAGCAAAGGCTTAGGTTCCCTTTTCAGAAGGCAAATCAGTGTCCTGCTGGTGGCTGAGAAACCTGGGTCTGTTCAGCCTTGAGGAGGCTCAGGGGAGACCTTATGGCCATGTTCCTGTACTTAAAGGGGGCTACAAAGCAGCTGCAGAGTCCCTGTTGACAAGGAGTCCCATGGACAAGACAAGGGGCAATGGGCACAAGTTGATCCTGGGGAGATTCTGATTGGACACAGGAGGAAAATTTTTCCCTATGAGGACAGTCAGACACTGGGGAAGTCAGACACTTCCAGGGGAAGTGGGACCAGAGCACTTTGGAAAGTTTGAAGTCTCAAGGGGGTGCTGAGACATCTCACATGAACTCTCTCATATTAGAAGGGTTGGACCAGATGATCCTGGAGGTCCCAACCTGACATTCCATGCCCACCATCCCTTCTTTTCACTCTGCAGGTGGCCCTTCGTTTGCCAGCAAACCCACCACGCCGACGGGCATGGGTGGAGGGTTCCCTCCTTCCCCCCAGAAACCTTCTCCCCAGCCCATGGGCAGCAGTGGTTGGCAGCAAGGAGCTGGGTACAGCTGGCAGCAGGCTCAGCCCAAGGCCCAACCTCATGCCTCACCCCAGAACAAGCCCAACTACAACGTGAGCTTCTCAGCAGTGCCAGGAGCACAGAGCGACCGTGGGAAAGGAGCAGCTCCTGCTGGTAAGCTCTGGGGAGCTGGGCATCCCACTGCTCCCTTCCTTCTCGTGGTGATTTGATTCTCAAGCACCTGGAGTCAGTTAGGGTCTAAAGAGGGTAAGCTGTGCTGATGGTTTAATGATGTGTGAAGTGCAGTGCTTGTTTTCCTGTCCTAGGCATGGTGGGGTTGAGGAAATGGTGGATTCCAAGTGGGCTTCCATAAGAATTTACAAGTAGCCTATCCCTCTTGTGAGATCTTACACACTCATTACTACCAGGAGATTGTTGTAGTGATAAGTGTTGGGTGGAATGGGTAGAAAAAGGGTGTTAAATAAACCTGTATAGTGAAAACAACCTAATCTTTTTGCTCTTCAAGATTCAAAACCAAAAGTGTCTGCAGATTTTGAAGATCTATTATCTGGTCAAGGTTTTAATGCTCACAAGGACAAGAAGGGTCCCAAAACAATAGCTGAGATGAGAAAAGAAGAAATGGCAAAGGAGATGGACCCTGAGAAACTAAAAGTAAGCAATATTCTTGTATCTAAAACTCCCAGGTTATGTTTCTGTCCTAATGGCAAGCAGCAGTGGCTTGCTCAGTGTTCCTGTCAGGGCTGCTGGTCTTCCACAGTGCTCCAGCCCTGATTAGCAGGCACAGCTAATTGAACTAATCCTCTGCCTCATTAATCTTGCCTGCTTTGGAATTCTTTCATCTCTCCTCAAAAAACTGCCAAACTGCAGATCTGTTATGAAGGGACAAATTCAGTCTGTCTGCATTTGAAATGTGAAGCCAGGAACTGTAACTACAGAAGGATGCAGAGCTGAAAGGAAAAGCAAACTTTTGAAAAAGAGAATGTGTGAATGTTATTTTTAATATTTTTAATCTTGTGGAAAGGTTTCAGCTGTGCTGGTACAGACACATCAGCCACTTTTAAGTAAGCTAACAGCAGTCAGGCAATACTTTTCCCAATTCCTGAGCTGTACAGCATGAGCAGTTTGTGTGGTACTATTCAATGTGTGCAACATTTGCCTCCCCAGCTGATCCTCCCTTCCCAATATCATTCCCTTTGCTCTGATGCATTTTATTGAGTCCCTTCTTCAGCCTGGGACAATGAAATCTACTTGTGCCTTGGCTTTCCCAGTTGCTTCCCTTCCTCCTCCCCTTCCCTAGATGTGGGTTAGGGTGGTAAAGAGGATGCCATCACCTTGCTTTCCATGCTGGACTGCAGGGAGCAACGAGGCACATGGAGAGAATTGAGGCTTCTGAGTTTAGAGCTTAAAAGGATTTGTGTTGAAGCCAACCTTCAACATGAGTCTTTAAAAGATTTAACTCCAGTCATGCAGAAAAGATACACATCATGGCAGAGTTCCAGTTGAGCTTATTTTAGGTATGAAACTAAGCTTGCTAAAGAACCACACAGTTAAACATTTCATTTCCCCTTTGGCTATTCCATCTGATGACCCTGCATAAGGCTCAGCTCAGTATTTTGAGCAGGGTGTTACTCAAGGTGTGTCTGTGGTTTCAAGTAGTGACATAAAACCAAAGCTGAGACTGACTAACAGCTTCCAAAGGTTTTCTAAAGCTTGCACAGAAATACAAAATGCTCCTTGGGGTCACTGCTATTTAAATGAAGGAACTTTATCCTCCTGGGATAACGAATGGAAGGCATAAATTGAGGCTCACCTTCTTCCCTCCAGATCCTGGAATGGATTGAAGGGAAGGAAAGAAATATAAGAGCCCTGCTGTCCACAATGCACACGGTTTTATGGGCAGGGGAGACCAAGTGGAAACCTGTTAGCATGGCAGATCTTGTCACCCCAGAGCAAGTGAAGAAAGTCTATCGGCGGGCAGTGCTTGTCGTCCACCCTGATAAGGTAAGGTCCCCCTCCTTCCACAAACTCTGAATTTATCTCCTCATTGTAAGGTAAGGTCCTCCTCCTTTCAAAAACTCTGAATTTTTCTCCTCATCCTGATGAGGTAAGGTCCTCCTCCTTCCACAAACTCTGAATTTATCTCCTCGTTATAAGGTAAGGTCCCTTTCCTTTCATAAAGTCTTAATTTTTCTCCTCATCCCAATTAAATAAGGTCCCCCTCCTTCTACAAACTCCAATTTTTCTCCTCATTATTACATGGGGCATGTAACTGCCTGATTTATTACTGGAAACAGCTTTATAGGAAGTAATACTTAGAGATCCTTTTATCAGTTTGTGGAAGTGAGAGCTCTCATCACTCTCAGCCCCAAGACTGTGCTTGGTACACACTGCTCCAAGTAGCAGAGATTCAGATCTTTTTGTCACCCTCACTTTGACTCTTAAACCATCCTGGGGGTCAACAGCAATCCAGAATCTTCTGCCTGCTCAAGGAGACAAAGGGGCTTAAAATCAGATTTCTGAAAGGGAAGACCCAGGTTATCTGATGATGCAGCTTGGGGTCCTGCCAGCCAGAAGGCAGTGATGCCACCTGGGAACCCATGGGGTGATGAGGAAAGGAAGAAATGGGAAAGGGGATGGAAGTTCTAAGGAAATGGAGGCCCTGAGAACATCAGGGCAGTGGGCAAGGCTTGAGAAGTTGTGGGCTGCCCAGAGGGTTGCAGCAGTACAGCTTTCATCAAGGAACTGTGCTGGGGGGCAGCTCTTTCCCTTCAGGTAAAATGCCTCTTGCAAAGCCTAGGTTATTTTATTATTTTTTTCCCCTTGGGACTGCAGTGCTTTCCTCTCTCACACTTGGGTTATTCCTGTCAAAAGCTAAGTGAGAACCATTTGTGGAAAGTGAAGAAGAAATGCTTAAGATCTATCTGTTCAAATGTCCCCTTTTTGTAGTCTGATTTGGTAGATGTGACATCTCCTCTTTCTGTTTTTATTCCAGGCTACTGGGCAGCCATATGAACAATATGCAAAGATGATATTTATGGAGCTAAATGATGCCTGGTCAGAATTTGAAAACCAAGGACAAAAACCCTTGTATTAGGTACTTTCTCAGTCTCTACTACAGACCTGTGCTAGTGCTTATATAGTCTCTTGTCACAAATGTCACAGATCAAGCAAACTCTGCCTGGAAATTCAGAAGTTTCAGAAAACTGAGAGCCTAATACTTCTCATGAAGAACAAGAGAAAGGTTTCCTTATACTTGGATCAAGAATCCTGAGCTCAGAGGAACTCTAACCACCTGGCTTGTCAAAGGAGAGCCATGGGGTTATGGTTTCTTGTACTTTTTATATTTTTTCTTTGGATTGCAGTGGGGTGAGAGAGAACACATTCTGGGGAAAAGGTGGAATTGTTCTGTCTCCAACACAGTGTAACCACTGAATTTCCTTCTTGTTTTTTCTTTGTTTTGTGATATGGCAACACTTGAGTTCAAGAACTGGTGGTAAAGCCCAAACTTCAGTGTACTTTCTCCTTGGGTTTGGATCAAAGTCTATCAGATTAAAGTGCTCAGATGTGGTTTAGGCACACTCCTAACAGTCACTGTTTGCTTTTTTAATTAATCATATGGTCTGCCTGACCAGAGAGAGAGCTGAGTGCTGGGTTAGAGCTGTGTGGGCAGCTGGCTGCTGCTGCTTCATGCATTAATACTGTAGTTCACCTCCCAGCTCAGCAGTGAAATGGGCAGGAGGTATTCCTCAGTGTTACAGAGCAAGTATTTATTTTTTTTTTTAAAGCAAACAGCAAGTAATTGATGTTAAACAGCAACTTGTTGGTTTGTTCAACAGCAGTTCTGGGAAAATAGGGAGTTGGGGGGGAGGAAGGGTGAATCCCATATCTGTAGAAGTGATGAGCATGTACTGCATTTCTCATGAGTTTCTCATCCATAGCTTGAAACCACCAAAAGAAAATAAAAATTAAAAAAAAAATCAACAAACCAAACCCCCACTGTAAAGTTTTAGAAACTTCCCAGTCTGTGGCTAACACTTCACCTCCTGAGGATCTGGAAGACTTTTTCCACCTTGCTTGTGTCACCTTTATGCCTTGATCAGCTCCAGAGCACTTGGCAAAGGCTCTTGGCAGAACACAACCTGTTGTGACTTTGCTTTTCAGACCATGGTGTGCACCTGTGGACCAGGTCTGATTTTTTTTTTTTTGAGGTAAATACAGTGCAAATTGGTTATCTTTAAAAGTTTATATTGGACCAAAGCAATAAGACCCCCCCCTGGAAGTATCTCTGATGCTAAAGCTGAAGTGACTTTCCTACTTAGAAAGCAAGTTACACTCTTCACCCCAGAATTCTGGTATTCTCCTTTTGGTGAACAACTGAAGCTAGAAGTTTGTTTGCCAACATGTTGTATCTGTGTGGGAGCCCTGAGAGGGCAAATGTCTGCAGAAGATGGGACAGGAAATAAGTTGTATTAACTGCTTCAGGAAGAGGTTGCCATCTGATCTGAGTCTTTTCAAGCTGGTGGTTTTTAAAGACAATCCACTTGTTGCACTTCACATTTCCAAGTGGCAAACCTTTTACTGCAAAGACAGTGTGTCAAAGTCCATTGCTTTCTGTATAAAAGTCATTCTTTTTGTTGTATTGGTCCATTATTTAATACCATGAACTGAAAATGTGAAACCAACACCTAGGTCTCCTTTTATAGAAAAAGACCTTATGGTAATTATAACAAACTGGATGTTATTTATTAATGTTTTGATCCAGTATGTGCTTGTCTTATCTAAAGAGATAACTGGAATGTGAATCATGTTCCTGTGATTTGTTGGTTTATTGTTTCTCCCTCACATTTGTAGATATTGTGACCTATGCCTATGTAATAAAAAGGATCTCATTACTATAATGTTCTTTTTTTTAATAATGAAAACTACATTAGCTTATTTGTCATGGCACCATAACTCTGGGTACTCAAACACTCACAAACCACAAATCCATCATTAAACTTTACCTACCAAAAGAAACCCTACCCCTCTTAAGCTTTGATTACTTCCATCCCTAATGTTTTTATGGATGCATGAAAGTATTAGGATGTATGTATATCAAAATAGTCTAAAAAAAAAAAAAAAATCTTGTCATATCTGGTAGTGACAGAGGTTATCAATGTTCAGGTTTACTGCTTGACTAAATTATTGTAATTTTTGTAAATACAGTATATACTCAATGAAACTGTGACTGGTCTAAAACATTTGTATATACATTAAAAAGCTCAAATTAACTTACTCAGGCATCTTCTGTCCTTGTGGGGAACAAGCTCTACCTTCCTGCTGTTCACACAGTTCAGAGCAGTCTCTCTGCAAATGCTGGAGGAACAACAAGGAGTCCACATTTGATAAATGGAAATTTCTTTTGTCAGCAGTGTCTGATTGTGTCTTACAGGGGTGATTAACACCTCCAGCACAGGGCTGGGTGGTTCATGTAAAAGTAACCATAAATTACATGCCTTAAAGGTTGGGGCTTTTTTTTCACTATTAACTTTTATTTCCTCAAGAGCCAAAAAAAAAAAATAAATTAATGTGAAGCAGGCAGTTCCCACTAGTGCAAGTGGATTGTAAGAACAGAAAGGGCTTAATTTAAACAATATTTGCAGGGGAAAGGTGCAGTCTTTCATGCTGAAGAGAAAAAACACTTCAGCTGAAACAGAAGGGGATAACTTGAGTCAACCTTTTTATTATTACAGATGTTAAACCAAGTGCTGCACCAAGAGCATTTAATAACCTAAGTCTTCTAATTAGGAGGCATTCTAAACGAGCTAAAATTCCTCATGAAATTGGGAATAAACCCTAAAAACCCCACCTGCATTAGACAAGAAGTGAAACGACATGGGCAATACCTACCACAGCTCTCCTGGGGAAGGGGTATCTGAGGGGGTGCGTGACATTTCCCTCAGAAAAGGCTGTTCCAGCGTCAAAAAAACGGAGGTCTGGAAAATCAACTGCTCTAAAAGATGCGGGTGGAGGACGCGGGCCTGAGAGGAAACCCGCGCCCATTCTTTCTGAGGTGAAAACGCGCTTTTTCAGCATCTGCCTGCAAAAAGGCGGCGACCCATGGTGGGGGGTCTCTTTCTCCCCCGCCTGCCTGTACCCTCATCGTGCCTGCACTCCTCTTGACCCCACGGAGTGTTGACAAAACACGAAACACCCCCACCCGAGGCCTTCCCGCAGGCCTCACCACCTCCACACCGTCACCATGGCGACGGGGCGGTCACGTGGGGCGGGGCGGGAAAAGGGCGGGACGGCGGAAGTCGCGCGCCGCCACCTCAGCGCCGGCGGCCCCGAAGATGGCGGGAGTCAAAGGTACCGGGGGCTGCACCCACCCAACAACACCCAGCGAACCCCTCCGGGACCCTCCCGAATCCCCTCCCGGGACTCTCCCGTATCCCCCCGGGGCTCTCCCGTCACCAGGAGGGCGGCCCCTGGGTCGCGCTGCCGCTTCTTCAGCCGAGGGAGGAGCGGGGAGGGGTGAGGCGGGACCCGCCCCGCAGGCCGCCGCCTCACCGCCTGCCTTCTGCCGTTCGCAGCTCTCGTGGCCCTGTCCTTCAGCGGAGCCATCGGGCTGACCTTCCTCATGCTGGGCTGCGCCCTGGAGTATTACGGGTGAGCGGGGCGGCTTCGCTTCCCCCCCCTCCCCTTCCCTTCCCTTTCCCCCCTTTTGCGGGGTTGCGGGGTGAGGTGTCCGTCTGCTGTCAGGGGAGCTCTTGGGCTCGGGGGTTCTTGGGGCGTGGTGGTTTGTTGTGGTTAAATAGCACCACCTCGGAGAGGGCTTTGCGTTTCCCTAAGGAGAAAAAAAAAAAAAAATTAAAAAAAAAAATGAAAACAGCTTCGTGCTTCCTCAGGAACAGCGATGCCCTCTTGCTCATCAGTCATTTTAAACCTCGCTGAGTTTATTCCCTTGTGTCTCTAAACAACCCTTCTACTCCCAGACTCCAGTGGGGATAGGCTGGAAAATCGCGGGGAAGCCAAGGAATGCTGACAGAGAGCTGGGAGTGCAGGGCTGTGCTCTCACCTCCGTGTTGCTCCAGGAGCCCTCAAAGCTGTGGGTTCCTCTCCTCCTTCCCTGCCTTTCCTGTTTGCTCTCTGTTTTTGCGAGGTGGTGATGGGTGCTGAGTCAGGAAGGTGATGGAAATGGAAAAGAAATTCACCTTTGGTCAAGGGAGGGAGCAGATCCTGAGTGCTCCTGCCAGCGTGCAGGAAAAAACAAGGAGGAATTGCTCCTTTGTGTGAAAGCTCGTGGTTAAATCATGCAACACACTCTTCATAAAGCAGCACAGATATTGCATTGGCTTTTTCTGAGCTGAACAGACCTCTTAGTGAAGCTTCCACTGAACTGATGGTGTTTTTCCTTTTTTCCCCCCACTCCCCAGTGTGTACTGGCCTCTCTTTGTCTTAATATTTTACTTCATCTGCCCCATTCCCCACTTCATTGCCAAAAGAGTCAGTGATGACAGTGATGCAGCCAGCAGTGCCTGCAGGGAACTGGCCTATTTCTTCACCACTGGAATTGTTGTTTCTGCCTTTGGATTTCCCATCATCCTGGCTCGGGTTGAAGCGGTGAGTTCTGCTGGCTACATTTTCCTGTAAGACACCAGTTACAGTTACCAGTGTCTTTCTAGAGCCTGTGTTTAATTATGTTTCTAGATTCTGGTGAAAACACCCTGCTGAACTTTTGTTCCTGCTTTTGACCTGAGCAAAGTTTTTAGCTGATTTCCCCCCACCCCCAGATTTGTTTTGCTCCAGTACAAGATATTATCTCCTCCTCACCTCATGCCTCTCTCTGTCTCATAAACTTGTGCACTGCTTCTTGCACCACCTTCTTTATTTTTACCTCCCAGTGTCTGCCCTCCCCATTTATGCTGCTGAAAACTCTGTGACTGGAATATCAGTTAAAAAGATAAAAAAGGCCAAACTTCCAGAGCTGCCCTGCTGGTTTTCAGAGCATTTCCCAAGCTCATGCTTTGTTCCCCTCAAAGCCTGAGGAAATAACCTCTTTCGTCCCTCTTTGCTTTCTGAGCTGCTCTGCAGTGGTGAGATTTTGTCACCTTCGTTTTGCAAAGCTCCTTCTCAGAACGACCCGGTGGCGTTTATCTCTCCTGCCTCGGGTTTCCCCTCCACTCTTTCAGTTCTGCTTCAAACTTGTGTGCCAAGTTTTCCTTTATTTGTAACTCTTCAGTTTCCCTGACGCTGCCTTTTTGTTCTGGAGCTGTGGACCTGGCAGCAGGCAGAACCAGAAGTGACCACGAGGGGGAACTCCCACTCATGGTTATGTCTTTTAAGAATAAATGTCACTTCTTTGGGCAAAGCAAGCTGTTTGCTTCTAAGCCCATCTACTCTTTTCCATCCTCATTTATTTGAAAAGCTCTTTTTAATTTTTGTGCATGGCAGTGAGAGGAGAGCACTAATCCCACCAGGTTTTCCTGTGACTTAGGTAAATTTTAGCAGCTTTTTTGCCAAGGTCATGATTTGGTTCTAAACCATAGAGTTATTGCCTTGAAGCCTTCTTTAATGAGTGGTTGCTGATTGAATAATTAGTCTTATAAATAGATCTGCTTGTTGTTTGTCTTTTTTCTTGGTGCTTTTAGCACCTTTTTGTGGTATTTTCTCTAACGTATATAAATAACTGGCCTGAAGCTCTCTGGTGAGACCTGCTTTGATTGTTTCATTTCCTTGCATTTCAGATCAAATGGGGAGCCTGTGGTCTGGTGCTGGCTGGCAATGCAGTAATTTTCCTTACTATTTTAGGCTTTTTTCTTGTGTTTGGGAGAGGAGATGACTTTAGCTGGGAGCAGTGGTAGGACCTCGCTCTGGTGCTGGTACCACTTGGCAGCCTGGATCACCCTGTCTGTACTCTGTGTGTGTATAGATGATACCATCTCTGTGTGTGCACATACATGGAGTTTTATCAGCTTACAAAGTGCTTTTTTTTAAAAATAAAAATGCCTTCAGCCAAAGGGAGAGAGGCCCTTCTGACAGCTGACTTCATGCTGGAATCACCGTTGGCAGATTTGTACCCCAGGAAGTTTACAAAACAGAAGTGGTTTGTACTCATTTGTTCACTTTGCATTAACTTTTGGTTTAATCACAGAAGTGTCCTGGATACACATCACACTGGCCAGGATGCCTGGGGGTTATTCTAACCATGTTATCAAGAAAGATATGAAGGTTATCCTGCCTGCTATTGTTCAACCTGACTGATATTTCTGCTTTGGTTAGGGATGAACAAGAACTTGCTTTTCATTTGAGTAGTTGTCATTTCAGTGGTTTTTCTAATAGTATAAAAACCCACATAGGTTATGTTAACTCTTTTGCTGCTTAATGAGAGAAAAAGGGAAATATCCTTGGTTAAAAGTCACAGAACCATAGAATGTTAAGGGTTGGTTTAGGGTCATCTAGGGCAGGGCACACAGAACACATCCAGAGGGTTGGAAAGGCTCCAGAGAAGGAGACTCCAGAACCTCTCTGGGCAGCCTGGGCCAGGGCTCCCTCACCCTCACACTCCATAAGTTTCTCCTCATCTTGAGCTGGAACTTCCCATGTTCTACCTTCAGCCCATTATTCCTTCTCCTACCACAGGGCACCACTGAGAAGAGATTGATTGGCCTCATCCTCTGCACACCCACCCCTCAGATATTTATAATCATGCATAAGATCCCCTCACCCTTCTCCTCTCAAAGCTGAACAGCCCCAGGGCTCTCAGTCTTTTTTCACAGGAGAAATGCTCAAGTCCTTCCAAAAATCCTTCCATCTTCCCCAAAATCCTCCCATCTACATACCATGTTCATCTAGAAAAGAATTCTTGCTCCCCAAAGATACTCAGGCTTTGTCCCTGTTCCACTTTGATGTGCATATATTTTGGGAACAATGTTATAATGCCTCTTCAATGCTTAGAGCTGGCATTATTTCTCTTCTCTAAGACTCGCAAAAGAGGAAACAAGAGTCAGGACACTCAGAGTCACAATGTAGCATCAAACTCTGTGTTTTTGTGTCAGATGCCTGAGCTGCAAAGAAGTAAATGTTCTGCTGGGTAGGACTTTGTATCTCCTCAGTTCTCTTTGCTTTTAAAACAAACTTATTCAACTACTGTTTTTTTATTATCTGCAAGAAAAGGTTGTTCTATTAAAACACTATCTTTTAACATAGCATTACCCTAGTCAACATTCACAGAATCACACATGCAAAAGTAAACTCTTACTGTTTTGACTTGCTGAGTCCTGCAAGTTGTGGAGACACTGGAAAACTCCATTCTGATGCAGCCCCATCAGTAATCTGCAAAGGGGTAGAGGGAGAGACACCTGAGTTGAATGTGCCATAGAAAAATTGACATGAAAAGGACATGAAAAAATTCTCTTGCAGTGTCTTCTTCCTGACTTCAGGGGAAATCTGCTGGGATGACTGATTTGTAAAGTACTACTGTGGAAATTATTCTAATTAGGAGCCAGGTTGTTTAGAATAATCATAATTTCCACAGAGAAGCCCTCCTTTGGGTTTTTGTTTTTGTTTTTTTTTTTAATAGAATTTGCCTTTATTCCTGTACCACGACCTCTTTAGTTGAAATTGGTGAAGTAAAAGAGCAATGATAATACAGAGTTTAAGTGCCTCACCCTGTAAATGCCTGATGTCATTGCTAATAATTCTGTTTCACTCCTCTTAAAATACTTCTGTGCTTGCAGGGTTTAAGTTTTCCAGTATTTTAATTCCTTAAAATCTATGTACCAAAGGCTGCAAGGGAAATCTACAATACCAGTCAATAATTACTGATGAAATGATGCTTTCAAAGCAGCTGTGATGAATTTTTCTTTAAATTAGGCAGTATTTGTAGGCTCTGCTCTAGGTCTGTTAGTAAATGGGATGCTTGTGACAGCTTGGGATCCAGGCAGCAAACGTGACAATCTGACATGAAAAGGAGGACAGAAAGTACAGGCTTGGGGAGAGGTTGCTGCTTTGACAAGTTATTTAGGGTCCTTTATTCCCTTTGGTATTACTGTGGTTGGTGGGTACCTCCTGAGGTGGCAGGTAAATGTTGGGTGGAGAAAGTCAATGCTTTTTGTTTTTAATTCCTTCTTTTGAAGCAGCTTCATGCACTAATCCTTAATGTGAGCTCCACGCAGCTTTCATTTGGAAACGTTCACCTTCAGAAGTTGTGTTGACATCATGGAAATCTGCCTTGACCTCTTTGAAAGCAAATTGGCTTGAAGGAGCCTTCAGTATCAAATAGTCAGGGTTAAAAAAGAAAATAAAAAGAGAAGTAATTCAGTGCTTTTTTATCAAGATCTTCACTCATTTACACAAGCCTGGTGCTTTGATGCCAGTCCTGGGCATCCTGTCACTCTGGACCAGTAGCAGTTTACTGTGGTTTCTCTGAACTTGTTTTCCTCTATGGAAGTGAATACTATGTATCCAAAGTGCCTGAATTTCGATACTGTGCTGGTTTTTTTATTGTTAATTTTTTTTGTGAATGCATAAACACAGCAATATCACTCTGGTTTGTAATCAGCTGGAAACCTGTTACTGCATTTTATAAAGCTTCCTTGTCCACTAATCCTGTTTCCTGTAACTGGGAATGCAGTGCAGCTTTTGTAACTTAGGTAAAAACTGTTTTTATTTCCTGTGGTTGCCAGGTTCTTGAGATGATGAAGTATTAAAACCATGGAAATTAAAGTATACTCTTGGAGTTGTCTAATGAAACTGTTTTGAATTGTCTAATAAACAAACCTGATGCTGAAGTATTTGTCTGTCTGAAATTTCAAGAGGTGACAACACTCTTGTGTGAGAGGGAAGAGGAGACCTAAGCAGTGGTGCTTTCATGAGGGTATAGAGAACAAATTCAGAAGCCATTTATACCTGTATAGTGTAACTTTTATTTATAAAATAGAAAAGCTGTTTCCTGTCAACTTAGATTTAGCTGAAGGAAAAAAAATGAAATATTTAGAAGAGCCTTGCACTGGTTTTATAGTCAGTTGAGTCCTTTAAGAAAGCTGGCAACCCTGCTTATTAGTTATGACCTTGGGTAACTTCTTAAAAACTGAAAACAGCCTTTAATCCCATGAAATGAACATAAGCTCATTAATAGCCAGGAGTTAACCAAACAAACTTATCCTGAGACAGTCACACAGAGGTTTTTGTTGTTAAAATTATGTAAAGCTCTAAAATGATCTCTCTAACCTTGCTCTCAGTTGTTACCACAGCATGACTTTGGAGATACTGCATCATTTCCTCTGCAGGGATTGTTTCTGGGCTATGATAATGGATGAAAAGACTATTTCATTAAGCTGGATGCCCACCAGGTACTAATGACTGATTGGTTTGTTTAAGTGGCCCCTGCAAATCCAAGACAAGTGTGCACTAGAAGGCTTTCCAGGGAAGTGTCTCCTGATAAAACATGTAAGGAAGCATTGACTGATGAGCAGTGATTAATTAAGACCAGCTGGACACTCCTGGAGAAACATTTTCTGCAATTGATGTGCCTATGTTTATTTCTTGTTTGCTTGTTTCTCATTTTCCTCTTTGTGTTGAGATTTCAGCCCTGGGTTATGTAAAAAATTGGTTACAGTTGTTGATGTCCCATGACTACCACCTCAGCGGGAGGTACTTGGTGTTTATTTATTTTGCAAGCACTCCTTCCCACAGACAAGTTGTAGATTTTAACAAATAACCTGGGTTCTGCTGCTTCCTAACGGCCCTTTTTGTGGCTGGCTGAGTGTTCCCTGCTCCCTCTCCCGTGCAGGTGATGATCCCTGTACAGGTGGCTTTCTTCCTGCTGTTCCTCAACACCTGGGAGGTCCTTCTGGCCATCTATGAGGCAGATGCTGCTGGGGAGAGGGCACAAGTTATCAAAACACCTTTTTTCCTCCTGCCAAGAATCTTAGGAAGAAGATTTTTTTCCAAAATGAGGCTAAACCTATGGCTTTGTTTAATCAATTTAGGCATTGTGGACATAATTCTGCAAAATGACACGTAATGTAGCCTTGCTTTAGAGGCTTTGCCATCCTAAAAAAACTGCTTATAGCATTGCTGCCTTAAAATGAGGAGTTTTAAAGAGTTCCAGCAGGTGTCTTGATCTGAAACTCTGATGTTTTCCCTCTTCACTTGCTGACAGCTGAGCTGGCAGTCAGGGCTGGAAGTTGTCTGAGTGGTATTTTATTTTTAATGCCACGTTTTCCTGGGGAATGCTGATAAAATTAACTGCTTGGTTTTATGGAGATTAAAAAAAAACACCAACACAACCCTCACATGCAACACCCCCCAAAAAAACCCCCCAACATTCAGGTTGTATGGAGTTCACTGGAAACCCTTAAATGGAGGAGAGAGTCCAACAGAACTGGAGGCAAGAGGGGATGTTGATGTCCCCCTGGAGGTCCAGAAGTCAGCTGAGGCTATCAGGGTGAATTTTGCTTTGAGCTTCATTTTCCACTCTCCTGGCTGAGTTGCTTTCACTTGCTTCGTCAACAGGAATGAGTGACAGATGCTGCTTGGGTGTTTTTGTTTGCTTGAGGATCTGGGGAGAGGTCAAACGGTGTTTGTTGTGCTTAGCAAAGCAAATGCTTGGAATAAGAGGACTGATCCTGACATTTATATGTTTTGTGACTGTTTGATCTGGGCCTGTGATTTTGTTAGACATTTAATTCCTCTCTAAGGCTGGTATTTCACAACATAATGGGAGCCTTTGTTACCAGTTTGGGGTTTTTTTCCTTAAAAAAAAAAAGCCTTTGGACAAGACAAAAACCAAAGCTGCAATAGTTGTAACTTACTGGCTGCTGACCAAGTTCTCCCTTTTTGAAGCTGGTGGGAATTTGTGGTGTGGGCCAAGGGGATGGGGAAGGAGAGATGAAAGAACCCTGATGCCCTGAGCTGCTGAACCCCTTTGTGCCTGCAGGCAATCTGGGAGATCTTTGGGTCACCACTGCCCTGCTTGTCTGAGGCTGCTGCTTCTGGCTGCACTACAGAGGACAGGGGGTGATGTTGGCTGCAGGAATCCAGATGCCTGGATTTCAACAGATGGCACCTCAGGAGAGGGTTTAACAGCTTGGCCTTGTTTCTGGTATCATGGCTTAGTGTCACCCTGCATGGCCTGTCTCTGGGATTCTCTTTTTTTTTTTTTTAATTATCCTAACTATATTAATGATTGCAGTGAGAGGTCAGGATGTTTTAAAGCAGCTCCAGGATGGTAGAAGAATTTCCCATATAGTAAGTCTTGGCTGCTCTTCTGTCCATCTATAGATATCTACTGACAGATTAAAGCTTACAGTTCTTAAGAGGCAGTGGTGATACTTCTTATTTAAAAAAAAAACAAACCTCTGGGCTATAATATCTTACTTGCCTTTTTAGTGGTGAGATATACAGTAAATTCCTTGTGCTAAATGCTAAAGGCTTTGTTAACAATTTTTAAAGGAGTTTTAAAAGAGAAGCTTTCTCACTCTCTTTGGCATATTTAAATTTTTTTTGGTAATGCTCTGTTTTAAATAAAACCTCTTCATCATGTCCTAAGCTGTGTATGGAATGGGAGAATATTTATCAAATATATAGACCTCATGCCTGCTTTATAATCCTCAAAACTGTGCACTCTGGCAGTGTGTTTATGAGTTACTGTGTGAAGGTGGTTCAGAAATGGTTTCTCAGACTTTGTGGGCTTTGAGGTATTTTTAAAATCTATGCGTTTTTGATCTGCCATGAAAAGTTAATTTTTACTTCATCTTTTGTTACTAAAGTAGATGTTTCTGACAAGTGATGGAAGTCAGATTAATGAGAGCACTGATACCTCTGTATACTTCTTTTTCCTTAGTGACAAGAGTAACTACACTGACAGACAGAAATAAGCATAAACTTTGATTTTTTTGAGGGATCGTTTACAAATACACCCTGAACTTTCTGATTCTGTGTGAGAGGCTTTGTGTAAGTAAATCAACAGGTAAAACCATCATTCTTCCACCTGTTTGTCTGCCATTTAAGTGCCTGTTTTTATTGCACAGTTACTGTGTGAGGTGTTACAAGTTACTGCAGCTGATGGGATCCTGAGCACTAAATCTCTCCTGTAACGTGCAGGTAATGAGGAAGTCTGTGGGTAAACTCATTATGAAGCTCAATCAATACTTGTTTTCCTGGAATGCTTTTAGTAATCATGTTAACTTGACAGCATTTCCCTGGCCTTCTGCAAACTTTTTAAATTGCAGTCATAGCTCAGTCATTATATCTGCATTTTTATTTGGAGACTGAGGGTGGGAAGAGGATTTAGGCTATTCTGTTCTCATTTAGCCATCAAAAGTTCCCAACCCAAATGAGACCTTCTGAACTTCAGTTTTCTTCATCATGTTCAATAGTCAATTTGCTCTCTCTTTTCCACCACTCCACTTTCTTTGCAGTTGGGTTAATGACAAGTGGCAGGATGAAGGGAAAGGCAACGGGGTGCTTAGCTGGGGTTACCCAGGGGTGCCACAGTGTCAGCAACCAGTTCATGGCCTGCAGTCAGGGAATAATGGAATAATGCTGCATTAAATATGACCTTTCCATAGGGAAAACCTGTCCAAAGTGAGGGAACAAATTCAGTTTGTGTTTGACACCCTTCAAGTGGGGACCTTTTTGATCCTGGAGATCAGGAAGGGAGGAGATCAGGAAGGAGAATCATGATGTTTGGAGGTGCAGAGGACCTCTAAAGGGGTAAAACAAAGAAATGTGACATGTTAAACAGCATGCAAGGTGTGGGATGTGAGTGAAAGGCCAGAGGAGGTTTTGTCCCTCAGTCTTCTCCAATTGAGTCTTGTGTGGGCAGCCCTGCTCTGCATTCAGCACCACGTTTGGAAATGTTTGTCTGGTGTCCCTGTGATCCAGATTCCTCAGCTCAGTGGTGTTTGTGTGGCTCCTGCCCAAAAGAAACCAGCATGAAGGGCAGACTCCTTCCCTGCTCATCCTTCTGCTCTTTCCCAGCAGCAGCTCAGCCTTCACCTCCTCGTGCAGAAGCAAGAACTCTTGGCAAAAGGAGGAAATAGTGTCTGAGGGAAGGTTTTCCATCTGGAGTTCACGTGGGAATGGGACCCAGCAGACAGATCCCCTGCGTGGGTGTCCTCTGAGCTCTGGGGTGGTGACAACAGGAACCAGCTGCCCCAGTCCAGAGTTGTTGGCTTGCTCTGCCCATGTCCTCCTGCTCCAGTTTTGCTGCCAAGTAGAGAGGGCAACAATTCCAAGCCCCAGTGACACAGTCAGGAGGCAGCTCCAAAGGATGAGGACGTGGCACCCCTCCTGCTGGCCATGAATGGGAGCTGATTCCTGCCCCCTCACAGAGCCTTCATGAAGCTCCCTCTTCTCTTTGGGTTCTGTCTTCCTGCTGACCCTTTCCTTCCCACCATGGTCTTCTCTTGGGTCACTCCTCCTCTGTGCCAGCCTTATCTGTACACATCATTTCTGCCTCAGCAGGGTCCATCTGCTGTTTCTTCCTATATCTGCCCCATTTTTTCCCTGTCTTCCCACCATACACTTGTCCTATACCCTTGTGGGGTTTTTCCCCTTCCTTCTCACCCATTATTATTTATCTAGAAAAGAAGTCATGAAGGATGTCAACATCTCAGCATAGAAAGGCATCTACCCATTCCCCACTTTTTTTTATTTCCCCCACTCCATTTTTCTGATTTCCTTCCAAAACTGTTGGAATATTCCCTGCTGTATTGACATGGTCAGATCTAGCTCTAAAAAGTGTCCTGAGATAGAAAAGCCCTGACTGCTGCACATAATGAGCTCAGAATGGGCTGTGTTGCTTTGCTACTCTAATAGGAGAAGACTCCTTGTCCAAAGAAACAATAATCTGACATTTTACCACGATTCCTACAAGAGGAAACAATTACAGAAGGACTAGAGAAACCAGATTTGTCTTATTTCCCTGTGCTGCACTTTTTTTTTAACATACATTCTCCTTGTTCTCCCTGGAACCAGGTTTCTTATTCCCACACATGGGGCTTAGTCATTTAAAAGAAAATGAGATCAAGTGAATTTTAATTTGTAATTGGAGAAGTAATGTAATTAGAGAGAAAGACAATTTGTTAGAAAACAGGTTTCTTTCAGATGTGGCAGGAGTACAAAGGTTCAGAGAGCAGATTGATTCTCTCTATCTCAGAGTGCAACCCATGATGTAAATGTTACTATAGTAACTAGTGGGTTTATTTAAAAGCCCAGTAAATAGATGTATATAACTTGTCAAAATGTAAAACTGCAGAGTTGAAGGAACATTTGTATTTTTGCTGCAGTTTCCCCCAAAAGGACTCAGTATTTTCTTCCAGCCAGCTTGCCATTTGGCTTCACTAAGGACCTGAGACCTCTCGTGCAGCCACAGGCAGGCTTAAAAAGGGATGAAGGTTCCTTCTGCTGGGCTTTCTTTAGGATAACACAGAATATCAAATGCATCTCTGCATGTGTATAGCTGCAGGAATGCATTCATAAGGGAGAACTTAAGTATTGAGGGGTTTGCTTTTACTCTCTGTCCCAGTTATTTTTTTGTTTGGTTTTTAAGGCACATGTTGACTTACAATTAATTTCTCTTGACGATGAGATGCAGCTCCTACAGAATGAGGGGATCCCTGGGTTTTTAAGGTTAGACAGCAAGTCTCTAAAACCACCTTCTGCTCAGCAGTGCTGGCTGTGAGGTGCTTTTAATCCATTCTGCTTTGAAAACCTCCAAGGATGCTCTTCCTGTCCCACTGCTTGGCTGTCCTGATGGGGAAAAAGTTGTTCTATCAGTTGTGAACCCTCTCATTTCACTTGCTGCCTGCTGTCTCTTGTCTGCTGACCACACACCATGCTGAAGAGCCTGGTTCTGTCTTTTTATAACCATCCCCACAGGGGTTTTGTGCACTTCTCGCCAGTTTGTGAACAAGTTTGGCACTGACATGTCCAGAAGATGACGTGGTTTTCCTGCAAAAAATGCCTGCTGTTCCCAAGTATTTTTAGGATTGTTTGTATAGATGCTTCAGGCAGACTTGGAAGCCTCAGAGATGGTTAATGGAAGTAACACAGAGGCTGAAAGGCATAAGAAAACACACAAATCCAGAAACCTGATGAGTCTGTTGACTTGAATTATTAATGCGTGGGGAAAAGCATGATGCAAAAAGTGGGCAATTTGTCCTGTCTGAATCAGACTCTTTACACATCTCATGAATAATTTTCAAAGTCTCTGTTATCCTCAGTGAATTGCCAGCTTTGTGAAAGTTCTATTTCTATGGCTTCAGGGTTGTTTTTGATGCCATCTCCTGTGACTTTCTCCAAAGCAAGCTAGGGAAGTCTTGTTTACATTAAATAACTGTAAATTGCTCAGCTGGACAGAAAAAGTGGTCTAACAAGTCACAGACTGGAAGAGTGGATGTGGGGTGGTCGTTCAGGGCTACACCTGCAGTTTAAAACTTTGGTATTTTCAGAAAATCCTTGGCTAGCTGAGAAGTGTAAGATTTTTGCAACAGCTGCAAGCACCTTCAGAGAAGGAGCTGAGAATTCAAAGTGATCTTGGCCAACTCCTGAAGTGGCCTGAAATAAATAGGCTGACACTGAATACATAAAAGTGCAAGGCTCTTAGCTGAGAAATAATCAGACTGTTCAAACAAAAGTCCTGCAGGAAGCAGCTGAGGGTTGGGGACACGTGCAACCCAAGCCTGAGTCAACAGGGGTGTGGTGTTGGGAGGAAGGAAAGCAAACATCCTTATGGGATGTGTCAACAGGAGATCTGTCTGACCCCTAAATGGCACTACCAGGACCTTAGTTGGAGGATTTGGGGTATTGGTCTTCAGGAAAGAGAGAACTCAACAGGAAGGAGTCCAAAGAGTTAGCCTTAGCTGGTCTCCAGAAAAGATGATTTAGTAAGAAAGACTGAAAAATCTGGAGCTTTAGTTTACACAGAAGATGACTGGGATGAGACAACAACCTAACCTTGATCAAAGGGCTTCTGAAAGGAGGAGGAATTCCCTACTCAAATATATGAAAAAGTAAGGGGATTAAATTTCAGGAGAGTTGGTTGAGATGCTAAGGGAGGGGAAAAAAACCCAACCTTTAAAAAGAAAACAATTTACATCAGTGTAGGTTTTGTCCAGGTTTGTTGTACTGGTTCACTGAACACCAGTGCTGCATGGGAAAGTGAAAGAAATCATAGTCAGATGTTTGTCTCAAGATGTTCTAACCTAACCAGAAAATTATTTTCTATGGGTCTCACCTAGCAGGGATGTGGCAGACCAGATTGCTTGTGACTGTTTTGAGTTACCCTGTGAAATTCTGGGGTACAAAAATATCAAGAACAGCCTCACCTCAAACACAGAATTGTTTGTGGTACATTTCCCAAATGGTTGTATTAGAATACAGATTTAATTATTTTTTTAAAATACAGTTTATTAATTAGAGATGGTGTTTATTTTAATCAGGAGCAAAAAAAAAAAAACCTGGCTGATGCTGCTTTGAGGAAAGGGATTGTGAACTATGGAAAGTCAATAAATAAATTAAAGCCAATCAGTAGGTCTGTTTATACAGCCAGGGCAGAACTATTTGCACAACACATAGATGGTCTGATAACACCTTCAAGTCTGTTAACTGAGAAGAGCTTGCAGTAGGTAAAGAAAAATATTTTTCTTCATACCTTATGAAGCAGAGATACTGGGTTTTTCATTTATTTTAAAATAATATTGTTGAAAAGAAGAAAACATGGTGAATAAACCTCAGCTTCATGGTATCTGGGCATTGTCACTCTCTGGTATGCTGGTTCTGAACTCTTGCTGCCTTTTCCAACAAAAAAGTAAGATTAAAAGTGCATCTTTTCTAGCAGGGCTCAGTCCTCACTTTAAGTTCCTGGATGTAATTTTTGGGTTTGTTTTTTTTTTATTTTTATTTGGAAGTTCCTGTTAAATATGTGAATATGTGGTGTTGCTTCAGATATGCATCAGCTCTTTTCTCAAAGAGCAATTTATGCCAAGGACAAACACTGACGTGCAAAGGGGAGAAAATGTGATTTTACCTCTTGAGTAAAATGTGTTTTTTACCCACTAGTCTCCAGTTAAGAGAGCCAGCAGGTAATGGGTACATCCCTTACAGCAAAACCAGGTCTTTAAGTGAGATTTGAATGAATTACCCTCACTGACAGAAAATAACCCACACGAGGAGATGCCTTGCAAGCCTTGGAAACAACTCTGGAAGTGCAGAAGTGGGAGGTGCAGCATAAATTAATTTCCATCAGCAGTGTGACAAAAGGTATGTTCAAACAGAGAGAGAGAGAGAGAGAGGTAACTTATTGTGGGGTAGTGTCATAAATTTAACTCTGCATGTGTGGAAAGGAGAGTGGCACTGAGTGGTCTGAAGTGTGGGTGAAATGGGTTGTGACTCAAGTTGGAACAAAGAAACCTAAGGTGAGAAGAGTCTGTCTAGATTGTTTTATTGAGGTTTCTTTTTATTACAGGCACAAGCCTGTAAAATAATTTTGTGTAAACCAATTAAACCCTCAATCCATTTCATTGGGGTTTTTTTTGTCCTGTTATTCCCACTAGAAGGTAGCTGCAGAAACCTTCTATTGGCCAAGACTTGGGTTTTCTCAGGTCTAGATGTTTCTGTGGCAGGTTTATAACCATCTGACTTAGTGCCAGTGTTGTCCTTTGCTTTGGAGAGTTCATAATTCCTTCTCCTGGAGGTTTACTCCCCAACTGTTCAACCTCTCCACCCCCAGATGGTTCTAAATTCTTGAATTTATGATAATTCAAGCTCAGTTTTAGTTATTAATGTTCACTGTTGGTGTCTTTGGAAGGGCTCAGGATTTTTGTGATAATAATACATACACAGTTGGTCTTAAAACACCATTAGCCAGGAGACACAGGATAATGAGTTACTTTTGAAATAAAACTCAGACAATTTGAGGACAAATCACCATTTAAAAATCAATCAAAATACAAACTCAAATATTACCTACAACTGAAATCATCACTTCACTGAAGAGAATGACAAAACATGTAGTATTTTGCCCTGCATTACATTCTGCCTCATACATATAAGGTGTTTTAAAATAAGAGAAAGCTTGCAAATTCTGATCTTTTAAAACAACCACCTGCCCTTGAGTTATTGTGTAAATTTCCTGTATTTGTGTTGTTTGAGTTTGTAAAACTGCTTTTCTTGATCAAAACTGAACCCTTGCATTACCCATGAGCTGTTGTTTTTACTTTTGGATTGAAATAGTTATGTATAACAAATTGTTTATGCCTTGTGTTCACATACTTGATACAACTCGAAAGCCCCAGGCAAGCTATTAACATTGATATTTTAACAACATTGAAGAATGGGATTTTCAGAACCAAATTCTGGCATTTGTACACGTTTTCTAGGATGGAATTCTACAAATCATCATGACTTAATTGCACAGTGCTGCTTAATGTGCTGTTTAAGTGGAATCAGATTCTTTTGAAACACAAATCTTTGTCCTTCTGACAAGAAGACATGTCTGTGTGATGAGCAGTAATTTAATGTTTAGCATTTTGTGCAAATTCACAGATCCTTGGCAAATACAACAAATAAGCTTAACAGCCAGAAAGTGTTCTCTGTAATTCGAGTTTATGTCAGATATTATATTTATAATTGGCTATTCTGTACACTCTCTAGTGTTAACTGGAATAAATTATAATGATTATTAATTATATTTATTGATATTATTTACTGGAATGCTTACAGTGCATGATAATGGAATTCTTCACCAATCTGTGGATCCAGGGAGCACTGATTGTTCCACAAACTTTTTCTCTTTAGGTAAAATAGCCCCACTCTGCATAAAAAAAAAAAAAAAAGGGTCAGAACCACCATTAAACGCCCTTCTATAGTCATCATCATGTGCTGGGCTATCAGGAGAGGAAAAATTCAAATGTCAGTTCTGTTCTCCATGTTCATCCTGGACCAACTCCTGCAACACCTCCTCAGCTTAACACCCGTCCCACCTCGCTGGCTGTGAGTTCCAGGAAGGCTTCGACTTGATTTCTCCTTCGGGAAGAAGAAGAATGTAATGAATTCCAATTTTAATTCCTTTTAAAGATCTGTGGGACACACCTAGACCTACACCCACACCTACACTCACACACACCCCTCCAGGGCTGTGCTCTGAGGGGAGCTCCCGGCATCTTCTATGTGAGGAGAAACCGCTTCCCCTTCCCCTCAGACGGACCCAGATCCCCAGCCGGGTTCGGGAAAGGTTCGGGACCGTGTGAGGGGAAAAGAACCCGGGGGTTCCGTGCCATGTGAGGGAAAGGGGAACCGGCTTCTGAGCGGGGATCGATGGGGAAGGTTGGGCTGAGGGGAACGGGGCGGGACGAGGCGGGGCGGGCTCCGCCGGGGCTGTGAGGGGAGCGGGGCTGCATCTCCCCGGCGGGGGTTTCCCTCAGAAACTTCGCCTGTGGGTGAAGAAGACTTTGGGAACGAAGCGAAGTAGGTCGGTAATTTACCTTTTTTTTTTTTTAATATTATTATTGTTGGTTTGTTTTCCTTCGTTGTTTCTTTAACTGAGGGGTTTTGCGGTTTCCCCCCCTCCGACCGCCAGTTTCCCGCCGCTTCGCTCCCCTCAGCCCTCGGCTCCGTCCCCGGGTGAGGGAAAGGGTGAACCCGGGGGGTGCCACGCGTGAAATCCGTGTGGGTTTTGCCGAAATACGCGGCTGTTTTCAACCTTTAGGAAGCTGGTTTGAGGGTGAGTGTGGTCTTGAGGCTCACAGCTCGGCTTTTGCGAGCTTTGGAGGGTGGCAATGGTTGTACCCACGGCGGAGCTTTGTTTTGTTGTCTCTGGAGGGTGGAGAAAAAAAAGCGAAAAATGAGAGAAATCTCCGTGAATGTGGGTTGTGTGAGTCGCTGGTGCTGCAGGAGCTATTCGGGTCCGCTCTGATGGAAGAGCACTTTGGAAATTTAATGTTAGTTATTGACACGGTATTTATAAACGGAGTTTGTAGTGAAAAGACTGCGAGCCCTGAGCTGCCGAGTGTGGCTGCGACATGAAGGAGCTTTACAGATGGGCACAGGAGCTCTGTTTATAGCTGCCTGTAAGGAAGAAAACAATGTATAGAATGTATACATAGTTGGAGGGACCTTAAAGCTCCCCCAGTGCCCCCCCTGCCATGGTCAGGGACACCTCCCCCAGCCCAGGGGGTTCCAAGCCCCATCCAACCTTCAACACTGCCAGGGATGGGGCAGCCACAGCTTCTGGGGGCAACCTGGGCACCCAGGGGCTCAGCACCCTCACAGCACAGGATTTCCCCCTCAGATCTCCTCTCCATCACCTGTCTTGCATCTGGAAACCCTGTCCCCTCTATCACTCGATGCCCTTTTCATCGGTGAAAATTTGTGAGGGGAAGTGTTTCTCTTAGAAATGCTTTATTGCTGTATTAAAATCGGTGAATCCTCTGTCTCTGGAACTGTGGGGTCCTGAGCCAGCACAAACTCCAGCTCTGTGTTCCAGTGTGGTGATGGAGATGTAGGAACAACCCGTGTGGTTCCCCTGAGTCCCCTGCTCTCCATCCTGGTGGAAAGGAGCAGTTTCAGTACAGCCAAGAGGCATTGTACAGTCTGAGAAGCTCTCCAGAGTTTGGGCTGGTTTGCTGGTGAGTTGCAGAGGCTCCATCAGCTCTGCTGCTGCTTCTGCTGTGCTTGTTGGGGATACACAGAGCTTGGGTTGCCCTGGTTAAAGCTTTAATATTAGGAAGCATGATTATTCAGTGCCAGTCATCTTCCTTGCTGTTTTCTATGGTCCATGTACTCTGAACTCTTTTTAAAAAAAATAATATTTACTAATAAATGAAACAACAAACAAATGCCATGGAATTCCATGCCCAGGAGGGCTGGCAAAGAACCTGGCCAAAACCAAGAGGACTGGAAAGCTCTCAGCACCCTTAAAGAGCAGGCCTGAAGATGCTGTGTGTGGGCATTTTTACCAAAATGTTTTTAGGCTCTGTGGAGCTCTTTTAAAACTTAAAAACAGCTGTAGCAGAGGGCTTGCAAAAGTCAGGGACAGTTTGTATGCTTGTGGTATTATGTTCCTGTTTCCCATTAACTACCAGCTTTTGGGTGTTTTGGGGAGGATGGGGAAAAGAGAGAGCTCCAGGCACTGTATATATGTGTGTGTATATATACATACATATATATATATGTATATATGTGTATATATATATATACAGAGCTCTAGGCACTACCTGTTTTCCTTTGATATCCTCCACTGAGCTTTTTGAAAACTATAAAAATGCTTCTTATTTGGGTTTTAGCAGCATTTATGTGGCTACGGGATAAAAGTCAAGGTGTGGGAATCAAATTAACTGAAGTGAACCAAAATGAAGCCCTAACAAAATAATAGGCTGATAATTTTCAGCTCCCAGGTAATTTTCTGTATGCTTTTCAGGTCAGCTCTACAAACCAGGATGTCTTGGCAACTCATTCTGACCTTGTTTGTGCTATTGGGTAAGTCACTAAAAAAAAAAAAAGAGTTTGGAAATGATGCAGAATGGAGAGTAATCACCATTTCTGCTTTCCAGTGGTGGTTACAGTCATGCTGCTGGGTTAGTATCTCAGTGTTCAACTAGAGGACCTGATGTTGTGCAGAATTAAAGTGTTGACACTCTCAAGGTGCTGCCCATGTGCCTTATCAGGAAACATCAGTAGGAAGTGTGTGGTGAGTTGAGACACATCCAGATAAATGCCCAAGTTAACATTTTGTAAGGGTTCATGAGCAATTTTTGTTTTGTTATCCTCCCAGGTCCAAGTGCTGAGGGAAAATAAGCCCAATTTCATTAGAAGTGTGAGGTTTCTGTTTGGTTCAGTGACACTTTGGGGTGAGTTCTGCTTTCTTAGGTAGCTGACAGTCCTGCTTTCAGGGGCACAGTGCTGTTAAAGGGTGCCCAATTAGCTGCAAATGTTGGGTATAATGAACTGGCTTGCTAATTGGAAACATCTGGAACAATACTGGCATGTGCTCTGCAGGGACAGCCTTTCAGTTTTTTGATTAAAACAAGAACTATTTCAAGACTGTTGTTTTAGCTATTGCAAGATGTAGAACATGAGTTAATTTCCACCTAATGAACTGCTTGAAAATATGTGTGCCATTGCTGAGAGAGCAGCTAAAGTGCCCAGATGACCCAGGTGCCTTTCTGCCACCTGAGCTTTAATCTTAAAAATCCCTGCAGTTTTTGACAGTCAGCTATTTCCAAACCTTATCATTCTCAGAATCACTGTTACCATCATTCAAACAAGGACTTGCCAAGAAGAGCTACAGATGTGGTCAGAGCAATTTTATTTTGAAGAATCTTAAGTCTGCAGGGGAAGGTTTTTCTTTTCCTACATCTCTTTTCCCAGATTTCCCTGGGGTTGTGTAGTTACAGCTGGTTGTATATTCCTGTAGTACTGTCCTTTGGTATTTAGCAGTTACAGTGTGACTCTGTGTTATATTTACAGTGGAATTATTTTTTTCTCCAGGAAAGGAGCTGGATTGCAACTTTCCCAGCACTGCAGGGGGAGATGAGACTCAGACCTCTGTACTGGGTGGGCTTGGGTTTAGGAGTCACTGTATTTTGAGTTAATATAAGTGTTATATTGTATATAATTGTAATATAAGTATATTTTGAGTTAATATAAGCTGCTTTACCTCAGAGATGCTTCCCACAGAGTATTGAGCTCAACCTGTTTGAAGAGGCTGAGGAAACAAAACTTTGGGTGCAGTGGCTTTGGGGAAGGGGGGATTCTGTCTGCAACTCAGAGAACAGCCCCTGGCAATAACCTGATTTTTATGGAATAAATGTGTTTCTGTGTAACATCAGCCACCCTCCTTTCACTGCCAAGCAATATGAACTTTTATTTCCAATATCCTTGCCTTTTTATTTGCAGATTTTCTCCACATGGCAGTTGCCCACTGTATGGTCCATCAGATTCCTCCCAGGAACTTTACCTTACCCTGGATGCAGCTGAATGAGACATTTTTGAGTCCTTTCTCCTCTGGAGTTGTAAAGAGTTGGTCTGGTTTGAGGAGAGCACCCAAACCCAAGCCTCCCTTCCTGATAAATGCAGAAAGCTTTCTGTGCTGCCTTTGGAGTGATGGCAACATTGATTGTTCTTTGTACAGCACAACCATGCAGGCAAGGAAGTTCATTCCCTCTGAAAGCATCTCAGCCTCTCAGGAAACAGGTAGGTTTTCCACCCAAGGGTGTGTGAAGTTATTTCTTTAAAAAAATGATGGTTGGGGTTTGTTGTCTGGGGGATGGGTGGGTGGGTGGGTGTTGCTACTGGGTGTTTGTTTTTATCCAAAGCAGAGAACAGAGTATGGTAAATTCCTCCCTCACACAAGTCTGAGGTGGAAAGGTGAAAGGAATTGTGGAGCATAGATCCAAAGGGAAAAAAAAATAAAATTGTTGGCTGCCTTTCCAGGGGAAGGCTGAATGAAATATGTAGCACTGACTGTCAGGATGTGAGCCCACAGCTTCAGAGGTGTTAAGGCACCAAGAGAAATATTTAAAATATTTTTGTGGATGTGGGCTCTAAACTTGGGGTCCAGCCTCACCTTCATGAATATCTGTGACTTGTCCTCTCTGCGTGAGGGGATTTTATCCTGGCTCTGGAGTTGTTTTTGTTGGTTTTAGTGTAGTTGAGAAATGTCTAATCCCTTCCTTTGGTTTTAGGTTCAAGTTGGAACCTTGAATGTTGGATTCAAGGCAAGCTGGAGCTCTTGGTCTGCAGCCTGCGGTTTGTGAGGGTGCAGCTGGGAGCTGACTTGAAGGTTCATCTTTTTTATGCTGTGTAAGTCCAGACTCTTAAATTTGTCACTCTTAAAAATCTTAAAAAGCACTTTCTGAAACACCAGGCTCACAGTTAGCTCTGCCAACAGGTGATTAGTTGTGTACCTGTGGCTTATCTAAAAGGGATTGAGGGTAAGATGGGAAGTTTATGCTTCTGCCTTTGGATGAGAGGTGGTTAGAGCAGAGCCTCTCTCCTCTGGCCTTTCCATGGTTCTTAAAACACTTTAATGAAACCAGTGTGGACTTGCTAAACCATCTTGGCTTTTACAATCACTTCATTTTAAAGCTGCTATCTCCTTTCTGCCTTTTTTATGCTTTTGAGCATTCTCTCTCTTGAATTAATTATGTGATTGGCAGCTAACCCAATGCCAAGTGCTGCTCTGGTCACCTCTGTGCCTCTGGGAGGCACCCAGTGGTGTCACTGTGGTAAATACCCTCTGGAATGCTGAGAGATGGTCATGGGCTGGATAGGTCTTGTGCATGAGACCTGTCTGATTTGATCATAAAAAAAATAAATCTATTTGATTCCACTTGCAAACCCACTCTGTTCTTTCTGAATTACTGACAGGAATGGCACAAATACCCAGAGCTCATTTCCTAAGGAAACAGGCTAAACACAAGTTGTTGAGTTAGCTGAATTTGCAGGTGATGAGTTCTGCTTGAAAAGCCAGGTATCACTTGTCACAAATCATCCCTGCAGCCAGGCTAGAGAGGAAGTGTGTGAGCTGGCAATGAGTATGGTTGGTTAGTTGAGATAAGACTTGAAAGCTGAAATCAGATTTTGTGTGGATTCCTGCTTCCAGTGTTCCTCATCCCTCTGATTTCTGGAATACCCTTACACGTGTGTTTGGGGGAGAAGTAGGTCTGACTTGGCCTCTCTTCCATCCCATCTCAGCTGCAGTGGAAAAAGCTTTGCCCCATAATCCCACTGGAGTAATCTCTACCTTGAATTTATTTAATTTTTTTACTCCTGACATTCGTGGAACAACAGATTGGAGTCCCAGCTGGGATGAAGAGGTTCTTGGAATTATTATGGAGGGAATTCAGGGATTGTCATGCAGTTTGTGACAGGAGGCTCTCTGGACTCACTGGAGTCCTGGTGGTATTTCTGTGTTTGATCAGTTTGAGCTGCAGAGGTGAGAGGCAGTGCAGTCCCTGGTGCTGGGGAACTTGTTGCACTCCTCAAATTTCATATTCTTTTTTTTTTTTCTTTTCTTTTAGAAATGTCTGAACCCTGTTCTGGGGTAGCAGCTAGCAGAGCATTTCAGATCTTGGTGAGGTGACAGCTTTCCCTGCTGGCTTGCTGATACCTTGACATTTATTCACATGAGCCAAAGTACCTTGAAAACATTCCCAGTTTTAAAAATATGCATTCCTGGCATGTGTTACTCCCTGGGAGTCTGGAGATGAAGCCAGACTTCTCACATATAGGAGAGGCAGCTTATAAAAATAATGACCCAGAAGAATCTACTACAAAAAAGCCCAGGTCCTCAACAGCTTTTAATTTAAATTTTTTTCAGCATCCTTTTCTTTTACACAGCCACAGTTTGCCTGCTTGTAACTGACACCACGTGGCTTTGAACAGAAGATGTGGTTTTTCTGCCCAAAGCAGCAGTCTTTTTTTCTGTGGTTTTTCTGCTCTGACAGCAGCCTGCAAGAGGCTGGAGCTGGGGTGGTGAGAGGGCTTTTACCTTCCCTAGCAGCATGTCTGTGGGAGGAGACAGATCATCCTGAAAATTAATTAGACAAATTAGCCATAACTGTCTACCAGAAGTGACTGATCTTTCCAGTTGCATGTCTTCTAGGAATGCTGGAAGCCCTGGTGGTTAATTACATGAGCTGAAATCACTTTGCCTTGGGGATCCTCTCCCAGTGACACAGATGAATGCTCCCAGTGTCACTTTGAGCACTGATTATCATTTGCCCTTCCAGCAGCTGGGGATGTATAGGGTGTGCTCATGCTTCTGACCAATCTGAAGCACCTCTGAGGCTCTCCTCTGGTTTGGGAACTATGTTTTTAAGGATAAATCATGCAGTTTGCCTCAAGGCTGGTGGCTGAGTTGAGGGCATCAGTTACACATTGAGCCTTTTTCAGCTGGAGAGCATTAACCTTTTATTAGAGACTTATCCTCTCACCAGCCAGCCACCCATCAGATGTTCTACAGTTAAACAGGGCAGCCTGTTCAAATACCATCCTACAGCTACAATATATCAAATACATTGAGATATCATGACTAAAAATCCCTAGAGCCCCAGCCAGTCAGTTCCTCATCAAAGCAGCACCTGCACAAACACAAAATATATAGATAAAATATTGAAAGCAGGGTTACAGTGGTGACACAGCTGCCTAAATGTGATGCTGTCCCTTTCCTGAAATCAGAGGCATACCAGAAGGCCATGGATTTCTTCCTCAACCAGTTTTCACCTTGGATTTTCAGTGATTTGACCTTGGACTTTTCAGTGCTTGAGCTGCAAGAAATGGGTTGAAACTCAATAAAGACATCCTGCAGGGTCTAATCTGAAGTCTAAAAGTTCACCAAGATTAATTTAGTATAATTAGCACCACCTCTGAAGTAGCTTGAGTCCTGCACCAAAATACAAAACATTTAGGAGGTGTTAAGGTGTGGACTGACAGATCTACCTGTCCATAGCTCACCAGTGCAGTGTTTGGAGTGGAAAAGAAAAGCAAACCTTGGACACGTGCCCTTGTTGCAATGTTAGTTACTTCTGGGGTTCAGAGCATGCAGGATATGTGTTTTTCCCCCTCTCTTCTGCAGTCTCTTTTGTTTTAGTCCCATTTTTCCATCTTAAGGTCACATTGCTTTTGCATATTGTCCCTCCCTGCTCTGCCAGGCATTAAAACTTGAGGCCAGTTCATTATTTTCCTGCCTAATCTCAGAGGTGGGCCCTGATAGTCCCTTCACAGAAGTTCCTCTGCTTAGTACCTAGCTGCTTTTTGCTTACTTATCTGTGCCAAGAAAAATCTCTCCAGTTCCAGTGCCCAGCACTATAAAACTAAGTGGGGAAATAGGATGTGCTCACTGATTTTGTAAGCCCTCTGTCTTTCCCTCCACCACACTTTGGGTCTGGTTGGACCTGGTTACCCTTGCGTGGTGTCAAGTGCTTGTGGAACCAGGATTTACAGCTCCTCTTGGTGTGCTGATGGAAAACTCCAGGTTTTAATAGCTTGGTGCTTTAGGTTTTCCCTAAATCTCTCCTCTTGCTTTACTGGATGAAGACACTGACCCCTCCTGAGCCTTGTGAGAGCTTTACAAGCCTTAAGCTCCTCTGAAGTCTGTACCTACAGCTCAGGAACAGTGGTTATCCTGTGGCTGGATCCATCTGGAGCTGACAGATTCCTCCTGCAGTCCCAGGCTGTCACACTCCTCCAAAACCACTTTGTCTTTCTGGGGTTTTGCTTGTAATCAGGGCCCAGGCTTGGAAATTTGGAATAAACTGGTGTGGGGCCTCTCCTGATCCTGTCCTCCAGCATCTTCTCCTCAGTTTTGGGAGTCCCTGTGTCTTACCAGTTTGTGGGAGTGCAGATATTTTTTAGGATATGGTTATTTTCCCACCAGGAGCAGACCTCTCCTCTGATAACATCCCTTGGTCTTTCCCCTTGCTTTGCTCTGGTTTCCTGCAGGGCTGGAAGGGAAGCAAAATAGAAGCAAAAAATTCTGTCACAAGGGGTGGAAGACCTGGCACAACGCCCCTAACATTGTTTTTTCCTCTGTACACAAGTGGTCCTCTGGGTGCAAATAAGGTCAGCTGGACAGTGAAAAATGGAAATAATTATTTTGAATGATTGGGAGGAAGATGAGGGGGGTGGTGCAGTGGTAACTGGTGGTGCAGTGGTAACTGCTGTCCAGAGAAATCAGATTAAAGGTACAGTTTGATGAAAGGCCACATTCTTATGGATTGATTGTGGGGTTTTGAGACTAATAAAAACTTTGAGCAACAAGAGAAGGCAGGGAAACTTAAAAGAAAATTCTACGAAGTCTTTGAAGGGAAATTCAGGAGAAAGAAATGGAGCCACAACTATAAAAACAAAAATGTTCCAAGTAATTTAAAAATCTCTGTGTCTGCCAGCTACCAGCAGCAGAAACTTTCATAATTTTCATGTCTTAAAGTCAATGGATCCTGGTAAAAACATCTTTAGGAATGTCAGCATTGACTTGACTGCAGCACTGTGAAATGGAAATGCCATTGATATGAATTCCCATAGCTTAGGGCATCCTGACTGCAGAGGACAGGTGCTGTGAGGGTATAATTATTGAAAATCCTGGTGAATACTTCAGAAAGTATCCTGAAACCAAGGTGGGTGCCTGATGTCTGTGCTGCTCACTGAATGAGGAGGTGAGGGGAGCCCTGATCCAAGGGTTTTCCATAGGGGCTTCCCTTGCAGTCCTGCTCAGCAGAGGTTTCATGCCCTTAGTTTGCTTCTGAGCTCTTTCTTAGTGTTTTACCTTTTTGTTATAAATCTGGGCAGATTATGGCAGCAGGATCAGGGAGTCCTGCCCATTTCCCCTCTGCTCGAGGTCCCAAAATGACTGAAAACAAACAAAAAAGCAGCAAACCTTGTCCTTTCTTCTCCTCTAGGGTAGAGTTCTCTGCTCTCCCTAAATTCAAGTGCTACACTGAGTCATACCAACTACAAAGCTGTTTGAAACCTTCCAGAAAGGTTCTTATTCTATGAACTTCAGTTTCTTTCTCTGAAATGATAAAACAAAACCCTTACTGTACAGAAATATTGCCAAAATCACACTGAACAATTCAAAATGTTAAGTTGTTGTGTTTGGGTTTGTTATTTTTTGGGTTTTTTTTTCTTTTTGTACGGATGAAATTTCAAAAGCAGGAAAGGATCCAGGGTGGTTTAAGTGTCAAGATTTTCCTTGGCTTTGTTGCAGTGAGAAGTTTAGCCAAGAAGTATTCATGGTGTTAAATTCAATACCTGTGAAACAGAAATAAAGATAAAGAATCCTTTGGGAACTGCAGTTTGCAAGCAGCCTCGTGCCCACTTGTGCAGTCTGCATTTTGTAAATGAGTATCAGAAAGAAGCTGATGAAGATTGAAAACATGTATAAAGAGGCTTCATGTGTATGAGGATTGCTCCAGAAAGCGTCTGTGGGCTGATGTGTTCATGGGAAGCTGTACAGCTCTGCTGCTTTCTCTCTCACAGGGAAGCTTTGTGTGTATTTTAAGAGTGAAAACCTAATTGTGATGGTCTGCACCTCAGCAGGATTCTTTCCAACATTTGCTAGCACCAGGAGACACATTGCACAACTGCTTGGATCAGTGGCTGCTTGGTGATTTCTTTCCTTGAGATCATATTAGGAAATATTCAGATTCAGCTGCTCAGGATTATGCCCATGAGTCCCCTGCAAGGTACAGCAGCTTTGTGTGCACAACCAGCATCTGGTTGTAGTCACCATCAGAGGGTGGACAGCAGAGTGAAGTACAGGTCTCAACTGGTGTTGTTACACATTTGTGTTAAATCCAGACCTTAGGAAGGCTTTTCATGGCATCACATTAATTACTGTGCTTGCAAAGCATTTTAAAAGGGAGAAGCAGGGAAGGAAAAGCAATTTCTGGGAAGCTGGGGAGGGGCTTTTCACCAGAAACAGTGACAGGACAAGGGGTGATGGCTTTAAACTGCAAGAGGGGAGATTTAGGTTAGATATTAGGAAAAAATTCTTCACTGTGAGGGTAGTAAGACTCTGGAATAGGTTGCACAGGGAGGTTGTTGATGCCCCATCCCTGGAAATGTTGAAATCCAGGTTGGATGGAGCCTTCTGCACCCTGGGCTGGTGGGAGGTGTCCCTGCCCATGCAGGGGGTTGGATCTTGATCTTTAAGCTCCCTTCCAACCCAATTATTCTATGAATTATTTGACTTTCTGCCTTTTTAACATCTCTCTCTTTTTTTTTTTTTAAATAAACTTTATCCAGGTAAACAAACCTCTACTGAAACAGAGTCTAGGAAGACATACAAGTGGTGTTTTGTTTTTTTTTTTTGGTTTCTGGTTTGTTTTTCCCCTTGCAGGTCAGAGCTGGGGCTGGGAGATGTCTCCACGAGCTCCCTGGAGGGGACAGTCCTGGCTGCTGAGTGTGACTGCAGTGACCCTGCTGCCTGTGGGTGCTCTGTGCCTTCCCTGAGCCTCAACTACACCTACATCATGTGGCTGAAGGTGACAATTGGTGGGACACCTCTGTGGTCACCCTTGATGTCAGTCAAGCCCATAGACATAGGTGAGCAGGACCTGGATTTTAAAGGTTTGGTTTCTTTTTAGGGGAGCACAGCAGTTGGATCCCTTTCCTGGGGAAGGTACAAAACCATCCTGAGCAAAGCTGAGCTTCCATTTCTAATCAGGAGCTCCCTGTGCTTGAGCCTGGGGCAGTGCTGGGGTTTCCCTGTCTAATGGAGCTGAAGACTTAAAAAGTGAGGGAAAAAAACCCCAAAACCCTTGTTCCTAAAGTAACTTAGCAAAAAAACCCCACCCCTCTTCTCAAGTAACTCAGTTGCCTTGATGTGTTCCTCCTTACACATGCAGTACCAGCATTTTTCAAGTCTGGGAAATCTTTCTCTCTATTTATGAAGTTCAAATTGCACTGAGATGATGAATTTGAGCTGTGCTGCTGTCCCCTGTGCACAGCTATTGCACAGCTTGGCAGATTCCAAAAGGGCAGGGACTCTGTCAGCTGGGGGGGAACAAAATAGAAGCTTTAGAAACTTCTTCCTAAGTGATGAGCTTTGCAGCCAGAATAAGTTAAAAGTCTCTGGGTGGGCTCGTTTTGAAGCTGAGAGGTTGCATTTTTCATCTTGCTGCTTTTTAATTATGCTACAGGGGAAAAAAAATTACAAATTCAGAGCTGCATCTGCCAGTATTTAAAAATCACGTGGTTTCTTCTGCTTAGTGAAACACATTTTAAAAATGCATAATATTAGTACTTGCTCTGCCAAGATTTAGCTTAATTAAGAATTATTTTGAAAGCAAAGCTTTGAATACTTGTGTAAGGAATTAGAGTTTTACTTGCTGTTAGAGGGTATCAGTAGAACAGACACAGTGATTTGTGCTGCAAGAGTCACAGAAATGGGAAATTGGGATGGAGAAGTTAAAAAGCTAAGCTTGTAAATCACCTCCTGCTGGTCTGCATAAAGAGAGTTGTTTTGAGATAGTGCATCTGTAACAGTGAAATCAGATCTGAGTGGGTGCAGTGAATTTATACTGAAAATAAGAACAGGGTTTTGGGAAACTGAGTGAGATTTTAGTAGAATCAGGGAATGATTTGGGTTGGGAGGGACCTCTAAAGCTCACCCAGTCCAAGCCCTGCAGTGTCAGGGACACCCTCACCCAGATCAGGGTGCTCAGAGCCTCCTAAAGCCTCACCTTGAACATCTCCAGGGATGAGGCCTCAACCCCCTCCCTGGGAAACCTCTTCCATTGTTCCACCACCCTCATGGGAAAGGAATTTTTGCTGACATCCTAATGCTGCTTAAATTGAGAGCCCATGAATGAGCCTTTCCCAGCCTCCTGCTCTCCCAGGTTAGCAAAATCGTGGGGTAAGACAGCATAAAGCCCACATGGAAGTTACTGGTTGGGTACTGGGGAGAATCATGGCCCAAGGCAAGAAATTCATCTTGTTTTAAACTTACTATTGGGTGGGACAGCTTGTGCTGATAAATAACTGTGTGACAGTGCCAGTGCTCTTACACAACATCGCTCTTATCATCCACTGGCTGGAGAGCAGCTCTTGAGAACTGACTTAGAAGAGAAAGCATGGGAGATATTTCTGATGGAGCAAAAAACCAGCAGGGTTAGTGGTAAACAATTAACGTGGCAATTAATTTGCCTGCAGCAAAGCCTGAACCTCCTCTGAACCTGCACCTAGAAATGACAGAGGAAGGCCAAGTGAAGCTCTGCTGGTCTGACCCTGTGCTGGTGCCATACCCCCTTCAGTATGAAGTGAAGATCTCAGGAGCTTCAGGTCAAACTGGCTGGCAGGTGAGTCAGCTCTGCTCATTTTGGTTTCCAGTCCAGGTGGCTGGGGCTCTTCCCAGAACCTTTTTTACCACCCAGCCTCCTTGTCCTGTGGCTCTGGTGGGTTGAGCTGTGCTGCTGCTCTGCTGCTCTCAGTGGTTTCACCCTGTTTGACACCTGTGGTTTCACACTTGCTCTTGAACCCCAAGAACAAAGGGTTGGAGTTGGATTTGAGGAGAGCCACTGCAGTGAGGAAAGATCCATCTCCTCTTGGGCTTTACAAACCCCTCCTGCTTTTGGATGAAATGCTGGATTCTGTGAAATCTGAAAGGTCAAGCTGTCTCCTTGCAGCAACCCCAGAATTCCATGAAAAATGTTTAATATTTATAGCTTCTCTTAGTGAATTGCTCTTCATGTTGCAACCACACAGCTGGCTCTGGAATAAAAAGCCCCTGTTAATTAGGAGGCCATAATGAACACAGAAAATAACACATTTTCCACCATATTCAGATTTACAGTAAATTTAAAGAATGAAAGCTTTTTTTTCTCCCCCAACTTCCTACCTGAAAACTGAACTCTAGACTATTGCTTTTGGTTCCTCCTGTCTCTTTCTTTCCCCTCTTTCATTGTACAACAGTAACAGCTTCTGATAACCCAACAGATGGTTTGGGGTGCTGTGGAAAGCTCCCTGGCCATGGACAGTGCACTCCTTGGTTCCTCATCCCTACTTGAAGTACGATGCAGGAATGGCAATGGTCCAGGGTTCTGGAGTGACTGGAGCACACCCTATAACCTCAGCTTGGGAGGTAGGTCCTGGGAAGTCCCCTCTGTGCAGGAACTATTGTGGGATGGATGAGATTTCCCTTTTTTTTTTAATTTTATGGAGTACTTGAGAGAAGGTGTTAGCTGGGGAGGTGCAGTGGGGCTGAAAACTCCCCTGGAGGTTCTTTCTCCTTCTGCTTCTCCTTCTGCATGGCTTTGCCTGAGGTTCTGCTCTTTCCTTTTGTGCAAGACTTGCAGTAAAGGAAATTCTGGATCAATGTGAGCAGACCATCAGCTCCATCACACCTCCTGAGGTCAAAAGGCACAGATTGGGCTTTGTAGATTTGCCATCATCCATCTAGGTGTCTAATCATAGAATTTTCAGGGTTGGAAGGGACCTTTAAGCTCAAACAGTTCCAACCCCCTGCCATGGGCAGGGACACCTCCCTCCCACCAGTTCAGGTTGCTCAGAGCCCTGTCCAGCCTGGCCTTAAAAACTTTAATTAATTAATGCTGAGCCCCACTCATTAACTGTGTTACAGCCCCACTCAGCTGGTGGCTTTAGTGTTAAGTATCTAATCTTAGAGAGTCTGATCCATTTACTCCCCAGGCAGGGTGAGTTCCTGACATGCTGCACACACCAAGAGCTCCCCTGGAACTGACTAAAGAGCCTTTCTGCTTTGATGAGGTCTCTGATAGCTCCTGCTGAAATGATAGATGGGAATGGCTCTTTATTAATGGTCAGAGTGTAGGAAATGAAGGAAAGAGAGGCTTTTTTTGGATTTTTTTGGAAGGAAAGAGTAGTTTTTCCTTTTCCCCTGAACAGTGATTCACTCCAAACCTGTGTCCCAGAGTTACACTAAAGCTCCAGCTGACAGGATTTCCACTTCCTTGCAGGGTTCAAAGGGGGAGATCCCTTTTCTTCAGAAACCCAAACATCACTCTTCTCTTACTTGGATTTTCTAAGAGGACAATTTCATGATTTAAAACTTTGTGGGGTTTGTGAGATGAGTTAGAGGCAGCAACCCTCTCATTGCAGCATTTAAATAAACTGACCTGATGGCTTAAAAAAGGAGCCAAGTGCAGAGCAGCAGGGTAAACCTAGTTTCCCCAGGTTTAATGGACAGGAGTTGGTGTGGTTCCCTGCTTTCCCTCTGCCCTCCTGGGAGTTTCAGCTCATTTCATTCCTCTTTGCCTGGGGGCATTAGGGATTGTTTTTATCAGAGCTGGCAAACATCACCTAGGGAGGGAGACATGAGTCCAAGGCTCATTTCTGCCTCTCCCCTGTGTTTGTTAACAGTAATTAAGAAGCAGGAAATTGATAAACACAACTTGATACCAATACCTTTATTCCCATCGATGGATTCTTTTGTCTATATGGATTTTTTTTTTGTTCTCTCTTGGCAGCTGGAGTCCTCTACTTCCCTCCCAAGGTCCTGGCCAGCGTTGGTTCTAACATTTCCTTTTATTGCATCTATCAAAACAAAACCAAGCTTGTAGCATCCCAGGAGATTGTCTGGTGGCTGAATTTAGCAGCAGAAATCCCAGCCAGTCAGTATTCCCTTGTGAACGATCGCGTAAGCAAAGTTACTCTTTTCAACTTGAAAGCAACCAAACCTAGAGGAAGTTTCTGCTATAAGGCATTGTACTGTTGTCATCAAAATAGGGAATGTCATCCTAGATACGCTGAATTATATGTAGTAGGTAAGATCCCAGATGATTTTGAATTATCATTTTGGTGCTTTTTTTAATAGCAAGGTCAGAATGTTTCCGTTTTGAACTCCAGTTTGCTTTTGTTGAGCACTTTTGAGCTGTAATGCAACTTGTTGGTTTGGGTTTGTTGTTTTGTTGGTTTTTTTTCTAAGTCAGTGCATCTTTATTAATAAACCTTCAATGTGTTTTGATTAGATATGAATATCAGCATCACCTGTGAGACAGATGGGTACTTGACTAAAATGACTTGCAGATGGGCTGCAAACCCAGACACTCTGCTCCTGGGGAGTTCCTTGCAGTTAAGGTACTACAGGTAGGTACAGCTCTGTTTATGCTTGCAAAGTGTTGCTCTGGAAATGCTTAGCAAAGAATTCTGAAGAGTTGGAATCCTTTTCTCTAAGCTGGACTTTTTTTTCCCAATCAGAACTCCAGTTTGTACCTACATGTGCAGAAAGGGGGCCACAGACACCCAAGTGTGTAACATGGCTTCTGTTTACCCTGGGTTTCAGCATTTGTAAAACCTGTAGATACAAAAGAGCTTTGTTTGCTTGTATCAGTTATAAAAACTACTCTCCCAGTTGCTTGTACCTACAAATTATAAAGAAATACAAAAAACCCAAACCCCATTCACAGTGAGCACTGGAGCAGTGGCCCAGGGAGGCTGTAGGGTCTCTGTCCTTGGAGATTTTCAGATCTCCACTGGGGCAGAATCCTCAGGCACCTTCATTTGTCTTTGAATTTAACCCTGCATTTTGAGGTCTCCAGTCAAGATTTGATTTTTCTAAAGTTCTCTATCTTTTTTTCTTTGTTTTCCTGTTTACAGACAGATAAAAATACAGAGAGGGAATTGAATTCACTCCATCTGGAAAAAAAAAATAATCTTGCTTGTAAAGAGAGAATCAAATCTTAGTTCATAAAGGGAATATTGCTTTGGGGAGGTAACATCTTTGGCAGCTGGAGCAATCCTAGTTTTGGCCTAGCTTGTTTTCAGGTAGCTGGTTTAATTTTGTCTGGTTTGTAGGCAGGAGACCTGGGGTGTGGTGCAGAGCAAACACAACACAACAAACACAACAAAATACAAATCTGAGTATTACATTGGTGGTCTTATCATCCTTACCTTCATCTCTCTGCCCAAATACTTCCTGTCACAGTATTGTTTTACCTTAAAACTAAAAAAATCCCTTTGAGTCACTGAAATATTAAAGAAACAAGACAGACAACCCTACCTGAGAAAAAAATCTTCAGTTTTACTGCCCTGCTGGACTTGATGTGCAGGAATTGGGGCACACAAGCTTAAATCAGCCCCTAATCCTTTGGAAATCTGGGCTGTCTCTTCTCTTGGACTGAAGCTTGGAACCATCCTAGAACCTGGGTATCTCTTCCTCAGGATTTTGTGGACTAAATAAATGGAATGCTGGAGATTTCAAGTGGAGGCTTTTAGGGCAGGGTCAGTGCCTAGCTGGCTGCTGAGGTGGGTTTTGTTCCAGCTGCCTTCACAAGGAGGAATAGAATAAATGTAGTGCTGGGCAAGGAGGTTGAAATAAAAACCATGCTGCTCTTGCCGTGGTTTTTTTTTTTAATTCCCACTTTTTCACTCTCCAGGTTTAGCTAAAAAAGTTATTTTCTAGTAGGAAGTGATAATCTGTACATTTATTACAGTGCTCCTGCTAGATCAGAGACATAAATACATCTGGAAATGCTTCCCAGATGCCACTATTTATTGTGATTTGTTTGGTTCTTTGTTTGCTTGCTAGCATGAAGATCTGAAAGAGGAAAAAAAAAAAAATATAAAGAATCAAATCACGGGGGATGAAAAAAGCTGAGGTGTCAGGCATGAAAAAAACCTTTTTAGTTAGGAAAACACCAGTGCTGTTTGCATAACATTCTGTTGCATGTTGGGAACAAAAATATGAAGAGAGCTGGAATGTTTCCAAGCTTGAAACCAAGAGAAATGATCAGAGCTTTTCATTGTAAGAGGCACCACAACTACTCTGCAGTTGCTCATACTTGCTCAGACCTAGTCCTGTCCCCAGGAGGCAAGCTGGGAGTTAGATGTGTTAGTTGTGGTCACCAGCCCCAGCAGTGTTCCAGGAGCACAGGATTATTTTTCTTAGTGCCTGATGCAATCAGAGTTGGGGGATGAAACCCAAGGCTCTGCAGCCCCGTGGTGCAATGGGCTGTGCTGGGGGTGTTTTGTTTGGCTTGGGTTGTTGCTACCCCCTGCTCTGCCAAGAGAAACAGCACAGAAGTGATCACCCTGCAGGAAGGTGAGAACATGAAACCTGCAAACCTGAGGCACCAGATGAATCAGCATGGGCTGAGCTGACAGGAAAAGGAGGGATGGAAAGGGGGGGATTCAGCTAAGTGTAATTTTTGTGGTTGGCTTGGAGAACCAACACCCTCTGCCTGCCCACTGCCACCACCAGGGCACGAGCTGAGGAGGAATTCAGAGGAGTCTGAAAACTTCCCATCACTGATAAGATGTGCAGTGCTATTTTAACCACAGCCCAGCTCTCCTCTCTCCTGTTGCCAGATCTGATGCTGTGGGACTGTAATAACCCCCCTCAAAATCAGTATATTTATGGGATTTCCATCTTCTGGAGACCTCACTGCCCAGTGGATCCACGTGGCAGCTTTTCCCTGGATGCCAGCTGGTGTTTTGAAAGTCATATTCTTGGCTGGAATGAATTCTTGGCCAGAGTTGTGCCCTGCTCTTTTTCTTGCTCATACAAACCACTCAAGACAGGTGATTTATGAGGATCTGCAGGTGCCTGCTCTTGTCATACCTATTTCTTCTTGTCATTAATATCTTATCAAAAGATTTTTGCTCTGGGAAGAGCCTTCACGTCCTGCTTTTTTTTTTTTCAGGCTAAGAGCCAAAGCTTTGAGGAGTGTTATTTATCCATTTAGTGCAAAGTCAAGTTCAAGATCTGTCCAAATAATAATCAGAAAACCCCAGATGGTCCCAGTGACAGTATTTGCTTTAATTGCCTTCAGAATTCTCTTTGACTGATGCCCTGAGGAGCTGGTAGTTGCCATGTATTAATGGAATGTGGTTGGGCTTTTTTTTTTCTTCTCTCTTTCAAGGAGCAGAATTTATTGTGCTGACTTTCCAAGTACCTCTCCAAAATCAGAGGTGAAAGAATGCCATTTGCTGAAGAATCATTCTTATGAGTGCACTTTTCAGCCTTTTTTTCTTTTATCTGGATATACCATGTGGATAGAGTTTAAGCACTTACTAGGAACACTTGAATCCTCACCAACTTGTGTGGTTCCAGCAGATGTGGGTAGGTGAAGATTCCTGCACATCTTTCTTCACTTGTGACCTTGGATTTCATTCCTTAGATGGTGTAGGTAAAGTACTTCTTCATAGCATTTTTAATCAACTAAAGAACATGAAAATATAAGAGCTTTGTCTCCTAAAAGGCATTGGATTAAGTGTTATTTCCATACATTTTGCTTGGCATAGGAGCAGATTGTAGCTGCAGCTGATGCCTCTAAAATGCAACATCCAGTTCTGCATGTTTATCCTCCTGGGTGTTTTGCAAAGGCATCTGCAGAAACCCCACGTATTCTGGGTAAAAAGGCAGCCTCTCCTGGTTATCTACAGTTCTCAAGTCTTTATTTAACTCTAAAGTTTATATTTTGCTAAAGTGTAGCACTGTACTCATTACTAACTCAGTAAAATATTCCACAAAATCCTGGGGCCTCTCACTTTGGGGAAAGGCAGTGACTTTATTCTGTGCTGCCCAGGGAGGAAATGTAGCAGAACTTTACAAGTCTGCTTTATTCAAGTCACTGCTTTGAGTACAGAGGTGCTCTGTATCACAGCAAAACAAAACATTCTCATTCTAGCCTCACCCAGAATTTCAAGTTTATTTTTTTGTTGTTGTTTTCTCCTCACTCACTACTGGGTTGGTCCAAAAAAACGAGTTTTGGGGGTTTTTTTTCCTACCTTTGCTGTGCTAACAATCTAGGGGTTTGTGACATTTGTGTTCAGTCTGCTGGAGAGGCCCAGTTCTGGTGGAATTTCCTATGAGTAAAATAAAATGTTCACATAATATTTCCATGAATCCTTGCACAACCTCTGTCACCAGCACCTCCCTTTCTGGGCCAGTGCTGCCACTTCTTCCTGCTGTGGTGCTGCACCCCATTCCTTGTGTAAGAAACTTGGAGTTTGCCATTTCAACTTCAGGTTTTCTGTGGTGAAAAGTAGAAATGAACTTCCCATCAGACAAACCTTGCCTTTCTGGGTCAGCAAGGCTTTTTTCTGGGCCAGCCAGCCTGGTGAATTATTTTTGCACTCTGGTGCAGCTTTCCTGGAAGGAGCAGAGGCCCCAGCGTGGTACCTGCCAGGCTGAGGACAGAAGAATGCAAACCACCCTGGTTGGGTTTGATCAGAAATGTCAGTGCAGACATCACAGTCATGGGTTTTGTTTCCTTCCAATTTCTCTAGTGAAGCCACTTCCTCCCTCCAACCTTCAAGCTGAGCTCACCAGGAATGTTGGGCTGCTGAATGTGAGCTGGACAGACCCAGTGTTCACAAACGAGCTGAGGTTCCAGATCCGCTTTGCTGTCAACAGGGGAGAAATGGCATGGCAGGTATTGTCTTCTTTTTCTTTTTTTTTTTTTTTTCCTTAAGCTGGATTGAGAATTGAAGCTTTGCAGTGTTGTCATTTAGCTTTTTAGCTGCCTTTTTTTTTTTTTTTTTTTTTTGTGGACTTTGTGGCATGCAGTGAGCCAGGATTAGAAAGATTAACTCGTCAGGCCACTTCCATTAGGCCAGATGAATTTTCAGCAGTTTTGACTCCTAACAGATGACTTTTAACAGATTTTTTGTTCTCACTCTGAATGTGACAGCTTCATGAAGTTGTAAAGGCACCGAGTTCAGCTGTGATCACAGTTCAGAAACTTTGTGTCCAGTACATTGTTCAGATCCGGTGCAGGGCGCTGGACGGGTCGGGTTACTGGAGCAACTGGAGCAGCCCAGCCTACACCCTTGTAAGGGATATCAAAGGTAGGTGGGCTTGCTGAGCACATGCATGGGCTGCCCAGTCCCAGGCTGGGGTGTGACACTGTTCCTTCCAACCTCTGTGATTTTGCAGCTCCCTTGCAGGGCCCTGAATTTTGGAGAATTATTCCTGAAGATGGGGCAAGGAGGCAGAAGAATGTTACACTGCTCTGGAAGGTGAGAGCAGTCACACTGTGGATCCAAACCAACAACCCAAACTGGGATCCAACCAACACCCCAAAAAGGGAGGGTGAGAAGCTGCCCGAGGAGGCAGACTTGGGCAGGACAAGGAAAGAGAGGAGGCTGAGAGGAGATCTTAAGAAGAAATTAATTGCTGTGAGGGGGGTGGGACCCTGGTGGCCCCCAGAAGCTGTGGCTGCCCCATCCCTGGCAGTGTTGAAGGTTGGATGGGGCTTGGAGCACCCTGGGCTGGGGGAGGTGTCCCTGACCATGGAGCAGATGATCTCTAAGGTTCCTTCCACCCTAATCCATTCTCTGATCCTAAATTGCCTTTGGTGAGAGGGCAGTGGTCAATCTGCAGCACTGGGTCCCTTTTTTTTCAAATTGGAACAGCACCTTCTGCCCAAATACTGTTTGCTTTTGAAATCAAAGACTGGGACATTAATTAATGCCAATTTTTTCTGCAGCCACTGATGGAGAACCACTCCTTGTGCAGTGTGAGGCAGTACATGGTAAAACATCAGACATCAAGGAACACCACGTGGTCAGAATACGTTGGGAATGGCACCACCTTCTCCTTCCCTTGGACTGAGCACACACACACTGTGACACTGCTGGCCATGAATTCCATTGGAGTTTCTTCAGTGAATTATAATTTAACTCTGTCCCAGCAAATGAGCAGAGGTAAGACCACCAGTTCTGAGCTGTGGGAAATGCTGGGAGTCCTTGTGATGCTTTCTTTGTAATAAAATCCCCTTGGGTAGAATAAAAAAATGTTTTATGCCACTACATTCCCTTCTCTAATGGAAACAGATTCTGGATCTCACCAGCAGAGCTGTTTGAAAGATGAAATTTCCATCCCATGGCAATCTTCACGATCTCTGGGTTGGGAAAAGAGTTGTCTTTCAGTGGGCTGCCTTCCTTCCTCTGACAGAACAGAAAGTGATTAATCAAAGGAAAATAAAACCTTAACCATAGGGCTGCACTTTCATCTGCTTTGCCTTGGGAGCAGCCAGCATTCCTCCCAGGGAATGTTTTGTTGTTTCCAAACTGAACTATGGGCTTGTTTCCCTGGCTGCTCACCTGGTGGGCTGCCAGAGTGCATAGTTTTGGAGGTTTGGCTTCCCTTCCCTTCCATCCTCATTGATTTGGCCCCACTCTGCTTTGTTAGTCAAATAAAGGCTTTTTCTCCTGAACCCTTCAGCTGCAGAAGGTTGATGTGCAAACACAGGCTGGGGGCAACAGCACTGCAGCCTGTTCCTAGAACTTTACTGCTGGAATGAAATTTTAGAGGGATTTGTATGGATAAAGTTCTGTGAAACCCTGTGGTTGGGAGCAGCTCTAATGGGGAAGCATTTATCCACCTGGACTGTGGCTTTGGTCTGTGACTCGGATGGAGCAGGGCTGAGCTGGGGGGCTCTCAGTGTCTGCTTTCCCAGCTAAATGTTACCAGTCCAGCTGGGTTTGATCACCTTGTGGCCAAGGGGTGATAACTGAGGAGGCACAGGTGAGAATAGGGTATTTGTCTTGATGTCTGGTGAGAAACTTGAGTGTTGGGAAGAGTTGGAACAGACCAAGCTTTGCTGGCTCAGAGCAAAAGAGGTTTGCTGGTGTGAGCTAAGGATCAGATGCAGAAGATAATAATGAAACCAAGGAAATTCTGAAGTGCTGGAGCTGTAGGAGTCATCTGTGTGCCTGGAACACTCCCCCTGCTTGCCCAGCTCTGAGCTCCTGTAATTCAGGGCTGTTTTCTCCCTCTCCTCTCAGTGGAGGCTGTGCAGTCACTCAGCGTGTACCCCGTGAACAGCACCTGTGTGGTTCTGGTTTGGACACTTTCCCCTCCAATCCACGTGATAAAATCTTTTGTTATTGAGTGGAAGAACCTCAACAAAGAAGAGGAGATGAAGTGGGTGCGAGTTCCTCCAAACAGGAGGAAGTATTATCTTCATGGTGAGTGTGCCCTGGGGAACAAGACCCAGATATTGATTGTTATGGGGCAATAAAAATGCAGCAGGACTGAGCTCTCAGATTCCTTTTTTTTTTCCCCCCTCTCTCTGTTTCTGATGGTTTTTATGGTCAGGAGCAGTTAGAGGTCATTATCATTAGAGGACTGACTAGAGGACTGACTGCTGCATTAATAATCAGATTAGGCAAGACTGAAGCTGAGGAGGGTGTTAGTTTTGTAGTAACACAATCATATTGGTTCTGGAATAATTATCAAATTTAATGCCTGCATTCCCTGTGCATGGTGGCTTTAACCTTAGAAAAATGTTTTTATCTGAGCTCTGTAAAGGTGTTAATTCCATGACATAATAATGCCAGATTATCCAGGATAGATTAACAGTTTTAATCATCTGCTACTAAAGAGTGTATCTATAAGAGATGGCTTTCATTATTCCCCTCCCTGGGCTGGTCTGAACTCAGAGCCTCTGTGGAGGCAACTGATGAAAGGCAGGATTGCAGTGTGGATTCAGAACTCTGGTTTCCTCTCTGCAGATCACTTTATCCTGATTGAGAAGTACCAGTTCAGCCTCTACCCTGTGTTTGCAGGAGGAGTTGGCAGACCCAGAGCAACGGATCAGTTTACCAGAGGTGATGTTACAGGATCTTTCTCCATGGTGTTCATGGAACAGGAGGTCATAAAAGTAGCAGGAGAAGCCTTCTTCTCAGGAAAAGGTGTCAGTAAGGAAGTAATTGTACTATAAAGACTGATCAGGACTTCACTGGCTGTCACTTGGAAGCTTTGTGGATTTATTTGAGTGAGGGACCTGAGTTCCCATACACCTGGCTGAGATCCTTCATTCTCCAGCTGTGGAGTTTTATTTCACATGCTCTGACTTCATTTCAAACCAAGGGAGCAGTGGGCACCTCCCAGAGGGACAGAGAGGTCACCTCAGGGTTTAAATTAATTCCTTTTTGTCTCTTTGTCCTCAAGGTAAAGGTTTGATGTGCAGTAAAACCTTATTGAGGTGGTTTTTTTGTGTTTAAGCTGTTGTTTCTGCTGTTTGTTATTTCCCTGGTGCAGACTGCCTGCTCACAAATCATTTTACTGCATTATCATCCAAATTCCTTTGATTTCCCAGGGGGCTATGAAAAGGAGGATAATGCCAGCCTCTACATGGTTCTGCCAATAGTCATCTCAAGCTCAGTTTTGTTCCTGGCAGTGGTGATGGCTTCACACCAGAGGTGAGTTCTCCACTGGCAGAGAAAAGACCCAGAAGGTCTTCAGGAGAAGGTGGTGGTGCTTAGATTGGTGCCTGCCTGCTGAGCTGCTGGGGAAAGCTGGGAGTGGTTTTTCTCATCTCTTTGATGCATGTTGTGAGAGGCAGGGGACTGGGTGGGATACCAAGAATTAAAGTGTCTGGAGTGCACAGGTTTGTTTCTGGGTGGAAGTCAGGCCCTGTTCCCTTCAGATCACCTTCATTTTCAGAGGGAAGCATCACCTCAGTGTGTCCTACCTGCTCCTGAATTCTGCAGAGTGCTTTCCGGGCAAGTTGAGGAGTGTCCTGGGCTCTGAGTTTGTCCCATATTTATTTGTCACCACAAACTAAGGCCGCAGAGAAGCCAACTGAAAGAAATCCCTCTGGGTGTTGTGGCAGGTGGGTTGGGGTGATGTTCAGCACTGTCTGCCTGTACCTTTGATATTGTGCAATATCAGCCACCTGCTGTGTCACTTCCTTATCTTTGCAGTTCAGTTTTGGCCAGCTGTAGCATTTCTGGTGATGGTTTTGTTGTCAGAGTGCTCTGGTTGGATAAAATTGCTGAGTTTCTTTTTCCAGAGGTGAGTGACAGCAGTGCAGAATGTACCAATAGTACCAACTCCAGACTTTCCCTACTGTTTCAGGATGAAGAAGCTGTTTTGGGAAGATGTTCCAAACCCCAAGAACTGCTCCTGGGCTCAAGGTGTTAATTTCCAGAAGGTGTGTGTTGCCCTGCTGATGCTGCTTCCCCCACCCCATGGGTCTGGTTGCTGAGGTGGTGATACAGATGGAGCCACTTTGCACCAGCCAAGTTTCTCATTGTCCCAGAGTTTGGCAGTGTGTAATTATCAGGACAACCTCAATTCAGGCTCCTTCCTTCTGAAAGGAAAAGCATCTGTCTGGTGGCAGAAGATTTTTGAACAGGTTTCCAGGGAGGGGTTGAGGCCTCATCCCTGGAGATGTTCAAGGTGAGGCTTGAGGAGGCTCTGAGCACCCTGAGCTGGGTGAGGGTGTCCCTGACACTGCAGGGCTGGGACTGGGTGAGCTTTAGAGGTCCCTCCCAGCCCAAATCATCCTCTGATTCTATGATATTTTAGGTCTTTAGCTTGCATTCCCAGTGAAGGGGTTTTTTTCCCCTCATTTTTTCTTTTATTTCATTTTAACAGAGACTGGGCATCCTTGGAAGTCTAATGGTGGTTGCTGCCTGCTGAACCACAGGGCCAGCTACCAGGCTGTTAAGAGATTTTTTAATTAATATTCAGAAGAGAGGAAGTACAGATACTAACACACTGCTGAATTGTTTAAACATAAAGCCTGAAAGTAGCTCTGTCAAAAATCCACAAAGCCCTCACAAGTGCCCCATTACAAACTCATACCTCTCTGAATTCCCCTTCTGCCTCCATGGGGTTATTTGCAAGGTGTAAAATTAAGTGTACCTGCAAAAGTCAAGCTCTGGCCATGGCAGATCTTGGCCAAGAGCATATTTTGATCTATCTGTGATCAGCAACTCCAGTGCAAAGTGATTTTGACTCGGAGCTGCTTCAGACTTACAGCTCTGCTTTTAGTCTGTTGCTTACAAGACAAACCCAACTCAAAACCTGGAGTGGACAGGAGAGCAGAATACACTGCAGAGATGCCTGGGTTCTTTGGAACTGTCTGCTCAGCAGAGTTTGGGAGCTGGGGACCTGGGACTTCTCTGGAGTTTTCTGGAGCTGCTTTGCCTGTTGCTCCCCACACTTTGTGCCCCAGTTATACCATGGCTGTGAAAACTGAGTGCTGCTCACCCAGCTTCCTCTGCCATTGCTGGTGCTCTGGAGGTTTGCATTTCCCCAGGGCTCTGGGTTGTGCATTGTTTGTGATTAAAGGTCTGTTGGGTTTTAATAAGTGATGTGCTGCAGGTGGCAGATGGTGGCTTTGCCAAGCCACAAACCTGCCTTTGGCTGGGATGCATTTTAATCTTTGCAGGCAACAGGATCCCTGTGTTTGCTGAGGTACCCACATGCATTTGGAAGAGCAGAGAGTTGGAATGGGGTGAAGGGAGCAAAAAAACATCAGGAAGGGATCTAAACCCTCTCCTCTCCAGCTGGAGGAGGACAGGTGCATCAAGAGGAAACGTGGGGTTTGGGTTGACAGCCTCCCCCTAATATCCATCTCCCACTTGAAAATGCCATTAATAAATGCAATTAGTGACCTGATTTGGAAGAGCAGGAGGGATTCCAGGGTGGAGATTGGTTTGGGTGTGAGGGGAGGTGATGGGGCAGGTTCCAGAGCAGTTAGAAACCTGCTTGTCAGCAGGGAGCAGGCCTGGGGACTGAAGCAGCAGCCCAAGATGTGCTCCCTTCTCTAACTGCAGCCTAGTCCAAGTATTTTGACATATTCCTGGTTGTTCTGGCAGCTCTCCTGCTGTAAAAGTATGGTTTCCTGATACACACAAGATCTGTTTTTATCCGTTTGTTTTGTTGTGAATTCACTAGGAAATAGATGGGTTTGGGGAGTGCATTTTCCTTTTGCAGCAGCCCTGGTGGTGATGTCAGTTTGTTGCTTGTCTGTGTTTTCCATGGAAAGCCCCCATTCCTCCAAGTTAAATCTGTGCTTCTCTTCTTGCAGTTCAAACAGCAGCTGGGAACGCTGGAAAAATACAACTGAAAGAAAGGCTGAATTTGACCCTAAATAACCCAATCCTAGCAGGGAAAGGGGCTTTACTTGACCTGTAATGATGAAGTTTGCTCTTTATCCAATCCCAATCAAAAGCTGAGGACACCCAAGGGTGTAAAACCTTTGTCTTGCAAAGCCCTGGTGTGTGTTTTCCATGATTTTTCCATGTTGAAACAAAGGGACCATTCAGCTGCTTCCCTTTCAGCTGAAACCCCTGGGGTAGGAGCACAGAGCTCCTGCAGCACCAACAGTTCCTCCATTCCTTTTTTTGTCCCTCAGCCTTCACCTACAGACAGCCACAAGGAGGAAACGTGTTCCAGAGGATTTGCAACAAAATACTCTTACTAAAACTAGGGGGGGGGTTTTGCCTGGAAGTTTTAAAATCAGCAGCTCTGTAGGGCAATAAAGCTGCTGAATCCTAGGTGAACAATAAAATCTTATCTTGTCTTCCAGCCTGAAACTTTGGAGCATCTTTTTATCAAGCACCCTGCAGCAAAGTCTTTTGAGCCCCTGCTTCTGGAACCAGAAATAGTGCTGGAAGACATCCACCTTACTAAAGCCTGGGAAGAAGAGGACAGGGGAGGGTTTTTGGTGATGGATTCACTGCTGACCAAAACTCAAGACTCTGAACATGACTCTGCTTGCTCCAGCAGCCATTTCAACAGCAGCAGCTTCTCCCAGAGCTCCCAGGAGGAGGAAATCCATGGAGAAGTGGCAGGGCAGACAGATGTTAAGTACACCTCTGTTGTCAGTGACTCGGGACAGAGCGGGCTGTACGAGCAGAACTTGGGCACCAGAGGCTGCTTGGGGAGGTGCTGCTCAGCTGAAGACTCCTTGGTGGCAGGCACCACCTTCTCCAGGATCTTGGAGGTGGGAAATGGGACTTTCCTCCTGTTACCTGATCCTCCTGGCAAAACTCTTTCCCTTACTTCTTCCGAGGGATTTTCTGAGCCTTGGGACCAGGAGGAGGCTTTCCCTGGGGGAGGCAGCCCTGAGCAGAGCCCCTGTTACCTCGGGGTCACCTCCCTGGGCAGTAGAGAAAGTGACATTTTTGTGACAGAGAGTTCTGGGGTGACGTGCCAGCTCCCCACAGCTGAGCTGCTGAGAGAGGGGGGGTTCCCTCAGCACCCACCCCCTCAGCTCACCACCCTGAGGGACAAAGCTGCCCTGCCCTACGTGCCACAGTTCCAGGTGACTGCTCCCAAGGGGCAGGAGGCCACGGAGAGGAACTCAGGAGCCATCACACCATAACTTGGTTGCCTTCAGTGGTTCTGGGAGGGGGTGGGGGGTGATGCATCCCCCCTGGTTTTCCCTCTCCTGACTTCTCCCCTGGTTTGAAGCTGGGAAACTGGGTCTGGATTTGAGTGCTGGGATTTTAGTCGGAAGAAATTCTGCCATCCAGAGTCCTCCTCCTGCAAGTCTGTGAGGGCAGGGGCACCATTGCCCAGGGGAATGATCAGCTGAGGCTTTCCTGGGAAGATGGGGAAATGTGGGAGTTCATCCCCTGGGATGTGGGTGGCAGGAGAGTGGCTGCAGCCTGGGGAATGCTTGAGGAATGCTCTGTTCCCAAAGGAATCTCTTCCCTCAGGGGAAGTTGGTGGACACTCAGATGGAGCCCAAACAGTCCTCCCTCCCTGTCCCCCCAATCCTGGGGTGTTCCTCAGGGCCAGAGCAAAACCACAGAGAAAACACCTATGGGAAAGGCTGCCAATACGAGCTGATCCCCTCTGCAAAAAAAGATTTTAAGTATAATTACTGGGGAATCAAGCAATTTAGTCCCTTAATTTAATGAAGCAGCCTCAACACCCCTTTCCCAGTCCTGAGGTTTCTGTTGGTTCAGGTAAACCCAGGTCCAGGCCCAGAGAGAAGGGCAGGACACAGCTGGATGAGTTTATTCAATAAATATTTCCCCAAGCCAGCCCTCAGTCTGGCATTTATCTGTGTGGAATGGACACTCAGTCCTGCTCTTCACCTTTTCTGCACTCTTGTATAAAGCCAAAATCAGCATATTCTGAATCCACCATCTGCTGCCTCTGCCTGCTCTCCAGTTTCAGCTCTGGACACTCCTCTGGGCATCACTGCCTTTGGGAGGGGAAATGAAAAGCTGGGGTCACTCACCACTTTCTTTTCTCAACATTATTATTTTTTTTCCCCCTCAGCTTCAGGTCAGCTTGTTTGTTTAGCCCTTATTTTGAAGTACAGAGGACCTCTAAAGGCTGTACAGAAATTATATCTGCAAGCACAGATAAAATTGGCCACATTTCTTTAAAAAGACTTTAATTTAAATACACTGTTAGAGGTGCACAGCTCATTTCTCTAAGAAAACTCATCAGATGTGTCACTGTTCCTTTTACATGTCACTTGCAGCTATAGATAATTTTTTTCCAGAAAAACAAGGTCTGAGTTTTTCTTTCTTCCCTGCACAAACTGATTTCCTTGCTGTGTGTGTGGCTTTAGGGTCATTATTTATTCTTATTTCCCCCTGCTGAGAGTGTGACTGGAAACAACCACTTTGTGCCAGTGTCAGGGTGATTATTTGTGTGACTAAAACGTTGCTGATGTCAGTGTGGGTGTTTGCCTGGAGCAGTGAGCCCTTGCCTCGGGGATCACTTCTTTCTGGAGAAGTTCAGCAAAGCCCTGTGCTGGGTTTGGGTGCTGGAGGGGAAGAGGGACCCCTGGAGATGAGCAATGCAACATTGATAAATGGGCTTTTATTTTCCTAAGGAATTCATAGGCAGTTTGTAGCTGGCTGGGTCATTGGTTTGTGTTCTGGGTTTGTTGGGGTTTTGGGGTTGTTTTTTTTTTTTTTTCATCTAAATAAACCCAGCAAAAGTAAAGTTACCTCTTTAGGTATTTCTCCTGGAGCATCTGTCTTCTTCTGGATGGATGAGAGGCAGGAGGAGGCAGGACACACTCTCTGTAAAAACAAAACCAACCACCTCAAAACCAGAACGTGTGCTGGGCAGGAGTTTTAATTTCTGTCATTTCTGGAGATTTCAACCCGGTGCATTTTAAGGTTGTGTGTAACCAGCCCTACAGCACCATGCCCTCCTGCAGTGTGTGTTCATGCTTCTGTGGCTGTTTGCCACCATCCCATTCCACACAAACCTTCCTCTTGCTTTCATCACCCTCATTCTTTTCCACAGTCCCACGAAGTTCTCCCGAGGAGGTGGCTCCGTGTGCAGGGTTCTGCTGCCACCCGAGCAGGGTGGCTCTGGAGGCAGTGACTGCACCATCTCCAGGTGGGAGCCAGCCTCTTCCTCCCTGGAGTTTGTGTTTTGGGGACCCGAGGTGACATCTGGGGAAGCCCCGGGCCTCGGGCAGGATTCCATCCCCTGGCACAGGACCTGCGGGTACCAGCTGGGGCCAAGCTGCCGAGGACAAGCGGCTATTCCTGTCCCCTTCCTTCCTACACGGAATTCGTCCTGAATTTCCTCGATTCCTCGTGGCTGGGATGGGGGATGGCCAAGCCTGAGCCTCCCCTTCCCTTCCCACCGCAGAAGGCTGAGCAGAGGGAGCTGTGGCCAGGAGGTGGCAGAGTGAAGTAGAGCAGGAATGTCGGAGAGAGGCCCCGATCCTCCCTGCGAGAGCTCAGGACCTCCTCTGCTCACAGGTAAGGATGGAGGAGGGCCCGGCACACCTGGACGGGCTGGAGAAACCACAGGAACCTCGTGAAGTTCAACCAAGAAAGATGCCAAGCACGGGGGAGGAATCAGAGACCCCCAGCACGAGGAAAAAGTTCCTAGGAAAAATTCCTTTCCCATGAGGGTGGTGGAACAATGGAAGAGGTTTCCCAGGGAGGGGGTTGAGGCCTCATCCCTGGAGATGTTCAAGGTGAGGCTTGACGAGGCTCTGAGCACCCTGAGCTGGGTGAGGGTGTCCCTGACACTGCAGGGCTGGGACTGGGTGAGCTTTAGAGGTCCCTCCCAACCCAAATCATTCCCTGATTCTATTCCAGAAGTACCAGTACAGGATGGGTCTCAACTGGCTGGAAATCAACTCTGCAGAGAAGGATGTGGGGGTCCTGGTGGGCACCAAGGTGTGACTGTGAGCCAGCCATGTGCTCCTGGGACAAGGGAGTTCCCAGAGGTGCTTCCAGAGTGATTCTGGTGGGGAATTCTGTGCTTATGTGCTCCCTGGTGTGGAAAAAACCCAATTAGAATTAAAAACAATTAGTTCTGGTGTGAACTTCTGTAAGAGGAAGGCTTCCCATGCCTCCAGTCCTCCTGAATCAGAGAATTCTGTGATTTCCAGCACAGATTCTGACAATTTCCAACAATTGTCACAGTGGGAAAAGGCCTCCAAGATCACCATGTCCAGCTGTCAACATCCCCCCAGATTTTTGACTGCTTCACCTGGAGAGAGGACCAGGAAAGCAACAGGAGGTCCTTGTGCCAAGGCTGGAATCCAATCCCTAAGCCCCGGTGCACATACAGATTTTTTTTTTTCCCAAGGTGTAAGGTGTTTTTTTCCAACAACCATAACCCAGAGGGATGTCAGAGATGTCCTGGGGGCAGATGCTGCCATTCCCCCAGCCCAGGGCAGCACCGGGGCTCTGACAGTGCTGCTGGGAGAGACCAAAAAGACCCCACAAAAATAATTTCCTTTCAGGAGGAGCCAAGCAGCGCCCTGGTGCATAGAAACCTCCGCTGGGTTTTGGCAGGTGTCACTCTGTTCACTAATTATCCCCAACAAAACGCCAGCGAATCGCCTGTGTGAGGCTCTAATTAATTACTCCCCATCAGGAGCTTCTCACGCAAGAGCCGTCAGCGGCAAAGCAGAGGAAAAAGGGCTGAGAAACTCTCACTAGGAGCTGTGAAAATCAGTCTGGATGGCTCCTGAAATGATGCAGAGTCCCGCTGCTGGGGAACGGATGGAAAAACAAACGCTGGAGAGAGGTGGAGGAAAGGAGACCCTGGGGGGGCTTTTAATGGAGCTGAGGAGCCCTGGCTGGCCAGGACTGTGTGTGGAGCCCGTGGCTGCTAAAGGTCAGAGCCGTGCCCGCCTCTCTCTGCATTTCAGCTGTAATTAAGAGTGTCTTGTGCTGCCTTTCTGGCCACCAGCAGTGCCCGAGCCCCTCCCTGCATGGTCCTGGCTGGATCCTTTCTTCCTGCAAACGCAGCTCGCTGCCTGTCCCTGAGAATCCCTGTCAAAACATCCTCTCCCCTCTTTCAGACGTTAAAGACAGGTAACAACCTCCAGACCTGCTGCTGCTTTTACAGAGCTGCTTCTCAGCAGAGAAACTCCTCTGAATATTGAACCCAAGGGCTGTGGCACCTCCTGAGGAAGAAGGGATGTGAGGGGAGAGCCAAGGAACAGCCTCACCCTCGGTTCTCCCAAATCAAAGCTGGCAAGACACTGCAGGGAGACACAGGCTGGAGCTGGGGCTGGGAAAGAAACACTCAGAGGCTTCAAGCTTCAAATGATGATTAAAGATCTGAGCCAGCAGAGCCTGGCAGTGAAATAATTATTTAGTCTTCTATCTGCCTAATGTCAAGAGTGAGCTGAGGAGGCCTGATGCTGTTTGGCTGGAGCATCTTTGCTCTTTTTTGGACAGCTTTGCCTCGTGGGAGGGCAGTTTGCTGCATTTCTTTGGGGTTTCAGTCCACATCCTGCAGGCTGCCCCCAGAACATCAGGATGGGAGGCTTGGGAGTCAGCCTGGAAGCATGGTGAGATAATGAGGTCTGTGTTAGGGAAAAAAAAAAAAAAAAAAGAGGTATAAAGCTCATAAAATGCAATATTTGATGAGCATCTGGGGTGGTGGTTTGCAAATATCCTGTCAGAAAAGCTGCTGTGTGAATTTAATCATGGAATAATGGAGGTGAGGGGGGGACCTCTGGAGATGGCCCAGTCCAGCTCCCTGCTCAGCTTGGGCAGGCTGCCCAGGACTGGGTCCAGCTGGGGTTTGAGAGCTGAACAAGTTTCAGGTATAATTTACACACCTGAGTCTCCATATTTGTGCTCTATGGAGCATCAGTTGTGCAGGAATCAACACCTGGGATTTCCACAACTGCCCTGGGAAGAGAAAAGCCCCCTAAGAAACCAGGTAGAAACCTGACTGGAATTGATGGTTGCCACACTCTCTTAAGGATAAAGGATTTTAATCTTGTGCTTCACAGTAGTGTTGAGCCTTTAATATTTGTTGCCAAGCAAACCAAGTTTCCAGTCCATGTGGAATATGAAAGTTTTATAAAATGAAGTGGCTGGATTACTGGCACTTCAGGAACTCAAACCTTTCCCAACTGATCCTAGATGGGGTTGGAAGGTACCTTAAAGATGATAAAAATCCAGCCTGAAGAATGGTAGCTTAGTGGCAGGATGGCAGCTCTTTTGTCTTTTAGGTGCTTTACTGGTGATCAGATCAGTGTATGAGAGGGATCCTTACCTGATTTAGATGGGCCAAGCTCTTGGGGTGGGACTAGGTGGTCTCCAGAGGTCCCTTCCAACCCCTGAAGTTCTGTGCTTCCTGCAGAAAACACAAGGGCCTTTCCAGCCTGAGCTGTTATGCAAGAGAAGAGCTGGGGAAAAAAAAAAAGAGAAAAAAACTGTGAGCAGCTGTTTTTTCATAGAATTCATCAACATCTCTCCAACAGACCAGCCCTCCCTCCTACAGTTTTATAAACTGGGCTGGATGTATCACCACTCAGGTTTTAGGCTGCCAGCCAGTCCTCCCTGGGAGGATTTGTATTATTCACCAGCAGGTTTCTCTGCTAGTGTCAGCTCTGACCCTGGCCACCACTTTCCCCTCTGACCCTCTTGGGGATTTAGGTATTCATAAAAATCTGGGTGCAGTGGCTCAGCTCAGGGCCTGCTGGTTTTGTCAGCTAATGCTGGGTGGCTGAGGAGGAGGAGGGAACACAACCAAGGCTGTGGAGAAGCTGCAGCACAGGAGCAAAGCCACAGAAACCTCTCCTTTTCTCAGTATTTTGCTGAAAAGCAGCAGTCATGTCCTGTCCTCACCCCAGTGCCTGATGCCTTGAGGACAGGGGTGAAAGTGGGGGCTGCTGGAAAGCTGCTGAATCTTCAGCTGACTCAGTGGAACACCCAGGTTTTCCAAAATGGGGTGAAAGAAAAATAATCTATATTTCTGTTTTTTTTTTCCCCTGAATCTTGAACTGACTCAGTGGGAACACCCAGTTTTTCCAAAATGGGGTGAAAAATAATCCATATTTCTGATGATTTCTTTTCCCCCTGCTGTTATGTATATTTTACAGGGTATCCAGTGCTTCCCAGCTACTGTCTGGTGATGCTTCAGGACTAAAAAGTTCCCTGATGCCCAGCACTGCCCTGTAGAGACAAACAGGAGCCTGAGCCATCCCAGGAGGTGCTGTAGTGTCACTTCTGCACTGAAATGCTGCTGTCCCTCACCAACACATTCTGGATTTCAAAACTATTTCAGAAGGAATCATCCAGGGAATTATTCTCATTGGCTTTAGATTGTGACAAAACCTTTGATGCTTCCCATCTCCTGACTCCTGCAAGTCAGGTGTAGAAATGAGGAGTCCCAAACCCTTGGCTTTGCTTTGGGAAGCAAAGTGCAGACCCTGTTAAAAACTACACTGCATTTTTAGAAGATTTAAAAATCAATAAGCTGGGCTTCAGTTTTAGTAAGCTACTGCACTTTTTTTCCATAAAAAGCTGGCTGATCTTTCCTAGGGAAGCTCATCTGTTGGGTTTGCTGCATTTATCTGTTTAAAGGCCTGAGTTGGGAATCAATGGCCTCATCCATCCCTGTGGAGAAAAAAGCCTAATTAGCAGCCTCCCAAATGAACTTTGGAAGGGCTGGGAAGTGCATCCTTCACAGCACAGCCAACTGTTTCATGCCTTCCTCACAAAAGCAACAACAACAAAAAAGGTTTTTAACAACACTACAGCTAAGCAGGGACAGAGTGCCTGCCCTGCACCTTGTCCCTGTTTGCTCAGTCTGCCTCCTCTCAGCTCTTGACAGCAAAACCAACAATTCTCCTGCTGCTGGTATTAAATGTGGAGGGTAAATTTCACTGCCTGAGCAGAGAGAGCAGCTGCTCCACCCCGTTTGATTCCCCTCTGTTTGATCTGGATGAGCTGCTGCAGCTCTTTCAGCTGCAGTGGAAGGACAGAGATGGGAGCACGAGCACTCATTAATTCTGCCCAATAAATTAATTCATTGATCTCTTACAGGATTCAGGGGATTTTTCCTTCCCTTGTTCCCACAGTGTCCTAGTAATCTCCCAGCAGCTTTCACCTGAATTCCTTGTTCTTCTTCCAGGCCCTTTAAGGAAGCAGAGAGAAAGGACAATGTCACTGGGGTTTGGTGACATGAGGGCAGCGAAGGGGGAGGTACTGACCATCTTCTCTGCCTGGTGTTGGCAGCACCAAGAAACCTCCTCCAGATCTTCTCTGAAAAGAGGAATTTTGGAGGGGGCAGAGGGGAAGCAAAGAACCCAGAAAATTGGGTGAAATCCCACAAACCAGGACCCACCTTCCCAGTGGAAGTTCTGGTGTGTGTGTGTGGTGCCTGCTGGGGGAGTGGTGGAGGGTGCAGGACCTGCAGGAATCAGGAAACCTTTCTCCAGAGATGTCCTTCAACCCCAACCAGCAAAGAGGAGGCTGGGGAGGGAAATCATTGCACCTGAGACACACACGTTTTCCCTTTGGCAGTGGAGGAAGGGCTGTGTTCTCCTTATTTTTAGCATTGCTAATATCAGCCATCCTCATTCAAAACATATTTTCTTTTACTCCTTTTCTATTTTAATAGGAAACAGATCATTTTTTTTACTGTTTTGACAGTCCTCACTGAAGCCATTTATTCTGTTCTGCACAGGCTCTCCCACTTTTATTGCCAAAGTACCTGAGTGCTTTAAGTGAAATGACTAACATCTGCCAGGTTATTTTTTATTTTTCTGTCTCCTCAGGAAAAAAAAATAATAAATGAATGCAATAGTGCCCAATTTCAGTGAGAGAGACTTTTTACCCCATCCTCTTTTACATATACATTGCTCTATTTATTTTTTTTTTTAATAGGTGAGAAAGCAAAGCTTGAGAAATGTATGCTTCCCATGGAGCAATAATGAAGGTGTCAGCAACACTCTTCACCCTTTGGGGTGGAATTCTGGAGAAGGTGGGCTGGCAGCAAGGAGGATTTGGGGTGGATTTTGGACAAGGTGGACTTGCAGCAAGGAGGATTTGGGGTGAATTTGGGATAAGGTGGTCTTGCAGCAAGGAGGATTTAGGATGGAATTCTGGATAAGGTGGGCTTGCAGCAAGGAGGATTTGGGGTGAATTTGGGATAAGGTGATCTTGCAGCAAGGAGGATTTGGGATGGAATTCTGGATAAGGTGGGCTTGCAGCAAGGAGGATTTGGGGTGAATTTGGGATAAGGTGATCTTGCAGCAAGGAGGATTTGGGGTGAATTTGGGATAAGGTGATCTTGCAGCAAGGAGGATTTGGGGTGAATCTGGGATAAGGTGATCTTGCAGCAAGGAGGATTTGGGGTGAATCTGGGATAAGGTGATCTTGCAGCAAGGAGGATTTGGGGTGAATCTGGGATAAGGTGATCTTGCAGCAAGGAGGATTTGGGGTGAATTTGGGATAAGGTGGGCTTGCAGCAAGGAGGATTTGGGAGGTGAGAACCCTGAGCTTGATTTTAGGGGGAACTGGAGGAGAGTCCAGGATGGTAACCAGTGATGTTCTGCTGGGAGCTTCCTTCCCAGCTGCATCCCCTGGTTGTACCCCAACTGAGAGGTGAGGAAGGTGTGAGTAGTTGCAGTCCTGTCAAGGACTCTTCAGGTTTCACCTGAATACTGAGTGTCTGAGAGTTCAGTAGATGTCTGTGGGGAATGACAAAGGCACCCACCACCCAGCCTGGCTCAGTGTCACTTAATCCTTTCCACAAGGCTGTCAGGACAGCAGACTTACAGGTACCAAGCCCCTTAGGGTGTCAAGAGCTGCTTGATACTGAAAAACTGGTGCTCATGAGTGGCACTTGGTAAATATCAGTGCAGCAGTGCATGAAAAGCAAGTTTTGCAGCTTGCAGTACAGGTTAGGAGTGCTCAGGGTCAGTGGAATATCTTAATGCTGTGGATGGCTTCTTGGCAGGCTCAGCAGAGGAAGAGAAGCCTGAGATAAGATCACAGCAACAGCCTCTTGATTTCACCCTCCCTCTGTCAGCCTCTGCTGAGAGGATTCAGGTGCCCAGGAGGATGTGAGGGGAGGAGGATCCTTCCAGCTGCAAACCAACCCGAGGCAGTAAGGACCAGGTCCTCCTCCCCTCAGGGTGCAGAGCTGCTGCCTCTTATCAGGCTTTGGAACTCTGACAGTGTTTCTGAATCGTTGACTGAATCAGGATTACTGACATCTCATGTTGCCAGGGAGTTAAAAGATTAGGGTGTGCTGCTCAGAGGGGGTGGGGGACTAAGGACAAGATTTCAATTTTCCTGAGATTGTAGACTAGAAGATAAGAATTTCTTTTAGCCACTGGAGAGTTTTGTTTCCTGACACAACTTAGGCATTTTTGGTGCTTGCAGCTGAGACAACTCCAAATATGCCACACCCCACAGTCACACGTTTGCCTGAGCCCAAACCACAGGGGTGAAATGTAAATCCCAGAGCAGGATTGCTGAACCTGACCTTGCTCTAGGGTTTCAATGTTTAATGCCCTTGCACAACAGATTCCTGGTCAGGTTTCTTCCATGAGGAGGGGAAAAAAGAAGAAATCTTGGTTTTCATTCCCTGCTCCTGCAGGCTGCCAAAATGCTACCAGTGGTTTTGCAGCCTCAGTTTTGTGAAAGGTCCTGGCATGTTTGGAAGCCTACCAAAAACCCCCCAAAACAGTAAAAATGTTTAAGAGTGAAGAAAATACCATGTGTAAGGAATCTGAAGAGTTTGAGCTACTTGACTTACCAAAAAGTGGATCAAGCAGTGGCTTGGTTAGCATGTAAAAATGAAGTTGTAGCAGGGAAGGGCCCAAGGCTGGGGAAATGATCTTTAGTCAGACACACAACACTCAGCAGGAGGGAACTGGTGAAATAAAATGGCCTATAAAGTCCAGAAGGTCAGAGTAGATCTGGTGCTGGGCTTGCTTGCCTCTTCTGGGGGCAACTGAGAGCTGTGTGCCCTGTTCTTTCTTAAAAGCACATTTTTCACATGACAAAGGTGAAGGTGTGCTCTACCTCAGGGGGAGGTTTAGGGCAGGGAAAGCCTTCCCTTGTTTGCAAGCTGCAAATCCTCCTTTTTTCAGGAGGGGATTTCAGATTCAATAGTCTAGGAAATGCCTAATAGAGGTTTTCCTTTTTTTTTTGTTTTGGCAAAGGAAAGGATGAGGTAATAAGTTATACTGGTGAGATAAAAATGCTTTAAAAAGTCTGGCAGTACAGCTCAGTGCATTCATGGAGGTTGCAGTTCTGCTGTAGCCTCGTTTGCAAGGTGAAGTAATGAAGGAAATGCACTATAAACTCCATATAATTTGAATGATCACCCTTAGCTGTCTTATAATTTTTTACACTACAAATACAGAAATAAATTTGCCCTTATTTGGGGGGAAACTGACCTTTTGTTGGTAATTAATTTTATATTTTGTGTATGCTATAAAGCAACTTCTGTCTATTACAGAAATCTATCAAGCAGTTAACTCTTAGTTTTACCTCAGTGTAACTGGATAGCTATACAGAAGACTTTGTTTTCCTCTTTATGATTATGTGGTACAAAACTTTCATTGAATATTGTTCTTTTGCAGTGCATAAAGGCTGGCTTATCAAGAGCTGGTTGGGTCTGTGGAGTATGAGGCTACGGGATGGTACTTGAGCAAGAGTTGCAACACAGCAGCCTTCTGTTCAGCTTTCAGAGGCTGAAGTCATTAATCCCTGGAAAAAAAAAAAAAAGAGGGCTCTATGTGTCATTCACAAATAGCAAGTTTAACTCTTAATTCATAAGGTGTAAGGTTTTATGAAAAGTTTTATTTTTGTACTCTGGATTCTGAGGTTTTGGGAGCTTGGAGCAAGTTCTTTAAGCATTTTTAATGCTGCTCCTCTGTGGTGAAGACTGAAAAATACTTTAAAAAATATGAACTAAGTTTTTCACTTTCATTACTCCAGAATCACTGTCTTTGATAAAGACATCAAACACCCACAGATCTCACCTCACTGCTGGGATTAACCACAAGTTCCTCCTGTAAGGAGAGCACATAAAATCCTTCCACCTAAGGGGATTTTGGGGGGTGGTGTGGGATTTGTGTGAAACCTTTTGCATCTTTAAGGTAAGCAGCTGCTGGTGTGGCTGTCCAGGTGTGCACAGCTCTCCATACCTTCCACCAGGGGATGGATGGATGGATGGATGGATGGATAGATGGATAGATGGATAGTGGGACCTCTGCCATGGCCATGGAGTGTCCTCTGCTCCCCGGTGGCTCCTGAGGGCACTGTCTCCTCTGGCGACTCCTCCGAGCCCCATCAGCTGCTTCCTCCCGCTCTGCTCCTAGGGACGCGATGAGAAATCACCTTTCAGCTAAGCTTTTTCTCTCAAACCTCTCCTTCACCGACCGAACCCCATCTTCCCGAGGTCCTGGGGATGTCTCTGCCCCATACCGACGGCCCCCGGAGGTGGGGAAGCGGCGGGGGTGTTGTGTGTCTGTGTGGGACACAAACCCTGATGGCTCCCGCCGTGCTGGGCCTGGGCTCCCACATCAGGCAGGGCCGAAAGCTCCGGACTGAGCCCATCCGGCACCTCCATCCCCTTCACATCGGGGGCTGGGGGGCTGCTCGGCCGCGGCTCCCGCTCAGCCCCCTCAGGCCGCCCCCGGCGGGCGGGAAGCGGGAGGCTGAGGCGAGCCCGCCCCGCGCCCACAGGGGAAGGCACCGCTCGCTCCCTCCCTCCCTCCCTGCTTTCCCCGGGCTGCCGGGAGGGAGGGAAGGAAGGAAGGAGGGGAGGGGAAGCGGGGAGCAGCCGAACCGCCGCAGCCCTGGCAGGTGGTGGCCCTGCTCGCTCGCTCGCTCCTCCGCCGCGCTAAGCCGCCGCCCCGCTGCCATTGCCGGCTGAGGGGAAGCGCCATGGAGAGCTGAGGAGCGGCGGCCGGCGGGGCTGACGGGGGAACCAAGGCGGGGAGAGCGGCAGAACCAACCCTCCTCCACCCCCCCTTCTCCTTGCCCCGGGAGACGACGGTGACAGCGAAGGTAAGAGCTCCCCGCGTCCCTGCCCGCTGCTCCGGAGCGGGGCTGGGCTGCTGCCTGCGCCTCACCGCCAAACGGGGCCGGGTGTCTGACAGCCCCGGCGCTGAGGAGGGACGGAGCGGGGGTCCCTCAGCCGCCCGCCCTCCGGGGTTTCCTCAGCCGCTCTCCGGGGGTCCCTCAGGTGCCCTCCGGGGTTTCCTCAGCCGCTCTCCGGGGGTCCCTCAACTGCGGGTCCCTCAGCCGGGGTCCCCTCAGCTGCCCGCCCGCCCTCCGGGGTTTCCTCAGCCGCTCTCCGGCCGTCCCTCAGGTATCCTCTGGGGGTCCCTCAGCCGCGGGTCCCTCAGTCGCCCCCCGAGGGTCCCTCAGCCGCCCGCCCTCCGGGGGACTCTCAGGTGCTCTCCGGGGGTCCCTCAGCCGGGGGTCCCTCAGGTGCCCTCCAGGGGTCCCTCAGCCGCGGGTCCCTCAGGTGCCCTCCGGGGGACTCTCAGGTGCCCTCCGGGGATCCCTCAGCCTCGGGTCCCTCAGGTGCCCTCCAGGGGTCCCTCAGCCTCGGGTCCCTCAGGTGCCCTCCAGGGGTCCCTCAGCCTCGGGTCCCTCAACCTCCCGCCCTCCGAGGGGTCCCTCAGGTGCCCTCCAGGAGTCCCTCAGCCACGGTTCCCTCAGGTGCCCTCCGGGGGACTCTCAGGTGCCCTCCGGGGGTCCCTCAGCCTCGGGTCCCTCAACCTCCCGCCCTCCGAGGGGTCCCTCAGGTGCCCTCCAGGAGTCCCTCAGCCGCGGTTCCCTCAGGTGCCCTTCGGGGGTCCTCAGGTGCTTTGCTCCGGGCACGGAGGTTTGTGGGGTGCCGGGGGTTGTTCGGTGCCTTGGGGTTGAGGGTAGGGGAAGGGGAAGGCGGCATCGCCACCTGCGCGCCGCGGGTGTGATTTGAGGAAAACGTTTTCGTCACTTGCGGGTTGTTTTGGGTGGTTTTCAGTAAGTTTCGGCGTATTTGCAATCACATGGCGGTGAAAACTGATGGGGAAAAAAAAAAAACAACAAAAAAGGGTTGTGTTTTTTTCCGAGGAGGCAGGTGTGCTTTAATTGTTGTTTTTTGAAATTATTGTTTTGGGTTTGTTTTTTCCCCAAATTCCCCTTGGATCTTTGTTTTGGACTGGTTCGGGCTGTCTGGTCCAGGAGCATCCCCCCCTCCCGAACTGCTCTGCCTCTGAAACCATCCACCTCCTCCGAACTTCTTTTCGGGTCAGCCCTCCCGATGTTAATTTCTGGGTGGCATTTTCTCTGCTAAGGTTTTACAGCTCTGCATCGTGTTCGCCAACATGTGGTTTGAGTCACTTTGTTATGTTTTCTTTTTTCTTTCTGATTCTCCTTTTCTCAGTTCATCGCTGGGTTTGAGCTTGTGAGTTAAGAGCCAGGACCTGCAAGTTGAGGGTTTCCTCTGGGTTGCTTCACATCAACCCCTTCCTGCAAGGAGGCCAGAGGAATGTGTTCCTTTCACCACCATGGGTGAAGGTTGGAGGGTGGTAAATCGGCTCTGGCAGGCAACAAGCTATTTACCCGAGGTCTTTTAGGGATGAGGAGTTGGTTTGTGTGGTGCTCAGCATCTGCTGTGACAGAAAATACCCCAAGAATTAACCCTGGAGAGAGAATTCTTGATAAGTTTCTAAGTTACCTTAAAAACAGAATTTATATGGTGCTTATTTATTTACTTTTCCTCTGAAATTCTGATGTCTGGAGGGAGTGGCAGTGAAAAAGATGACTAATAATTCTATTTGAACGTTTTAAATCCAATGAAACAGAGAACTTTTTGTCCCACTTTAAGAGAAATGCTCTTTTGCTGTGTTTTGTCCCTCGCTATCAGCTCCAGAGGTGGTGGCCAGATTGTAAACAAATCTCTGATTTATAAATCATCTAAAGCTCTTTAGCATAAAGAGTGCTTTCCTGGTACACTGTTAAGTATACTGGCTGCATATAGCAGATTATTCACAGTAATTATGTGCTTCTCTTGTCCTCTGACATATTTTAATATATTTCCCTGTCCCCCCTCAGGAACTCCAAGTACACCTCTATCTTATTTTATTCCCATTGGACACCTTAGATTTAAAACTCAGTGTTTAAACGTGAAGCTGAAATAAAATACAAGATTCAGCCTCGTTGGCTGCTGCTTTGAAAAACAAATCTTGGTTGAATTTGCATCCAGCTGCAAAAAAATCAAGGAGAGTTTCCTCTGTGCCATGGAGATAAGGGCTATACCAACTCCTGATCCCACGCTGCTTTGATGTTTGTAGGTAGGACCCTTTGCTTGTTTTTTGGTTGTAAATAGGCTGCTGCCCTCTGTGAATTACATCCTCTCCTTTTTTGGGGGTTGCAAAACCCCTTTGTGGTGTTTGTGCCTTCTGCTTTCTGCAGTTCCCTCTTTTGCAGCTACTTCTGTACCTGATGAAAATCCCACTGTTCAAACTCTTTTCCAGACCTGCTGCTCTGACCAGAACCCTGAGATCCTTTTCCTGCTGCCCTGAAATGAGGTGGAAGTGCCGCCTGGAGCTGTGCTGCTTGCTTCCTCCTCTTTCCCATTGCTTTTCCAGGCACTGGCAGCTTTGTGTCCCAGCCCTTCCTGCTCTTCCCCAGCCACCTCAGTACTTCCCAGCTCTTCCCACCTCAGGTGGAGGCCCTCTCCTTATTCAGCATTCAGGTCCTGACACAAGAATCTGATTTATCCATCAGGAAGCTTGTAAGAGATTAGCTGACTAATTGTCTCTGTGAACAGTAGTCTTGCTCAACTTATTCTGTGATAACTGGCTTGCATTTCCATATTTGAAAAGGGTAGCCAGGGGTAGATGTGTAAAATCCTTCCTAAAATGGCAATTTGAAGCCTTGGAATGATTTGTTTTACCCAAACAGCTCTGCCCTGGACTGATCCAAGCGTTGCAAACCATCCCTGCTATAGGTGTGGCTAAGTTTTTAGTTCAGATTAAATGCCTGTTATGCAGAAAATAAAGCATATAAATCTTTACACCAGTCCCATCAGTAAATGCAATTGCACAGTTATGGCAGCAGGATAAATATAGCCTTGGCAGATGGAAAAAAAATATTAGAAAGGCATAGAACACACAGTGATGTGGAAGAACTTCCCTGAACTCGAAGGCTGTTGCACGCAAATATGTGTTGACATACATCCAGTGTTGCTTCTTAAGAAAAAGGTTATTAATCTGATTTTACTACTTCTGCTTTGTTGTTCCCCCTCCTCCCTGCATTTGTCTCAGTGTAGAGAATTAAAATAATTTGTCAGCTTCACTTTCAGACTCTTTGCTGCTGCAGTGTTTTGGTTTCAGGCAATGCAAATGAATGGTTATTTAACTGGTTTAGGTAAAACATTTTAGCTGAATTCCTTTAATTATGAAAATAGCTTTCAGCTTTAAAAACTTGGTTTTAGGCTAGAAGCACAAGTTGATAGCATCATATTGCTTGCTAAAAACATGCACCAAAAGCCTGCTTCCCTGTTGGGTTGGTGTCATTCTGGGAGTGGGAAATGCTGTAAAGCCCTAAGTGCCATCATATCTCAGATTCTTTACTGTATATCCCATACTCCGGTTAACATTTTAGAGAGAGTATGATGAATGGTTCAGAGAAGAAAAGTGAAGAACCTTTTTCCTGGTTATACAACATAAGAACAAGTGAAATTCAAAAATTCAAGCCTGTGAGTTTATTTCTTTTATTCACTGGATGTATAATTAACCAGAGGGACTGTTTGCTAGAGCATTTTTGAAGCTACGCCCAAAATAATTTCTGTAAATCTCAGGAGCATCCAGAAGTATAAAAAAACTTCACAGATAGTGGGGAAAAAAAAAGAAAATTTAAGGAGCTGCAGAGAAGATGTAAATGCTTATTCTTCATAGCTTTAGCCAGTCTCTGAGCAATAAAGCTTGGAGGAAACTTCATAGTGGAGCAGATTATTCTGTGTCTGCCTGCAGTGGAATTTCTTGCACTTCCTGGTGAAGCATCTGGCGTTGCTGTCAGTGATGAGAAAATGGATTATTGGATGGTGATGGATTAGATCTGTGGCTGTTTAGATGCTTAAAAAGTGTAATTCTGTAAGTGCACATGTGCACTCTGAGTTTGGCTCTTCCCTCTGTTTGTGCACTTAACAATACACTTTATTTTATTAATAAAGCAGGGGAAGATGATCCAGAAACTCCCCCTGTAGTTGTCTCTGCTCCCCCCCTTTTTTTCTGCCTGTGTGGGTTTTTGTGTGTGTGTGGTTTGTGGGATTTTTTTCCATCCATCTCTCCTGAATGTTCTCTCTTCTTTGGAAGCCAAGCACAGAGTGTTATAAATATTTTTTGCCACTGGGGAATGAGGAGGCAAGTGGAACCAAAAGCTGTGTCAGGGGCTTTGTGTATGTGAGGGCATTCAGCTGCCTCCTTCAACCTGCTGAGAAGTTGTCTGCTCCAGGGGCTGCTCTTCTGTCCTAGCAAGTGGAGTCAGCTCTAAGATCCTTTTTTTGAGCCTTCACTCCATGAAGGATTCCATCCTTGGTGTAGCCATACTTGCTTTTCCTCACCAGTGAGCCCAAGTCCCTTGCCTTGCTGGCTTTAGTCTTAGGAATAAATACAGATGTTCCTTTCAGAGACCCAAATCACAGGTTTCATTGCAGTGGTGCTACCCCCCTCCTGGGACTAACTTTAGACATGGTGTCTCAGCACCTTTTGTGCCTCACACCAGAGGCTCCTTCAAACACAGAATCACAGAATGTTTGAGGTTGAAAGAGACCTCCAAGATCATCCAGTCCAAACTTTGACCAACACCATATGCTTCCTACATATGCTCCTTAAAGACCAGGTCCACCAGGCTGTGGAGCCACCTTGGGGAAGCCAGAGCCCAAGGCAGGTCCTGTCTGGGCACTTAGGGGATCTAAGGTGAACTTGATCAAGAGGAGCTGCAAGCTTAAGTGAGTTTTTGTATCATTGAAGACTTGAAATCCTTATTACTGCCCTTCAGAGGTATTTTCCCCCTCTCTTTGCATTCCATTCTCTGAAAATGTAGAGTGCTAAGCTGCCTGAGTCTTCTTAAGCTTCTTTTTATAATTGAAACTCTGGTTAATTCAGAGGACGTTTCCTTCTCAAGTGGTTGAAAGCCTCTGGGGTTTTGCTGTTCCTTTACCAAGAAATCTTACAGCAGTTGTGTTTTCCTGTTGATGAAATAGCATTATTTTGGTGTGTGAAGTGCTCTATCATGTGGTAAGGGAGTTTCTGATACAGAGGAAGCAGCAGAAGCCACCAGGAGTTGAGATGCCTGATGTTTCTTTCTTGGAGTGTCATGAGCAGTGCCTGGAAGAGGATGGAAACCTCCTCAGTGGTTTTGAGTTATGTTGAAGGTCTCAGCCACGTTTCAAGGTGACCACAAGGATGCAAAAACTACGAGGTCTTTGAGAAACACTTTGGATGTCCTTTGCTGAAAACATTTTTCCTGCCTGTTGAGAATGTTAAACTGACCTGGCTTAGCTGCTGAACAGTTAATATGGACTCATTTGCTCTCTAATTATTTGCAGCACAGCTGATAATACCCTGCTTTTGACCTGATTAGAAGCAGCAGATTTTGCAGGGAACAGCAGCTATTTGTGCTAAAACTTATGCCTTCCAAGCACCAAGTGCTGATGAGCAGCAGCAGCAGCAGAACTAGAGTGACTGTAGTTAATACATAACAGGTAAGAAAAGGTTGACTGAAAGTGCAGCTGAGCAGCAGGTACTAATATCTTACAATAAAAATGTTTTTCAACTTGCACAAATGGTGGCAGGGATTGCTGGTGAGATGTTTGCAGTGGAGGAATTCTTTTCCAAGAGGTATTCAAAGTGCATGTTGTGAAAGAATGCATGGGACAGAAGCTCTGTTCTGCAAGTTGAGAAGCTAGAAGAGAGCAGAGGGGAGAGAGAGGTCACCTAAAAGGAATCCAAGGAAACAATATGGTCTTGAAGACTCCAGATTGCTGGGCAAGGATGTCAGCATGGAGAGCAGCTGACAAGCTGATGCCAGAGGATGGTTTTGTAAGTCATGTCTATGAGAGCAGTCAGCTCTGCTCTCCTAAACCCACGAGGAAACCTGACTTGCTGGCAATGTTTTAGAGACAATATTCTGCTGAGGTTGTTATGTGGCTTTTATAGACAAAGATACCTCAGGGAAGCAGCAAAAGATAGAGAGCTTAATGCCAGGGTTTTCTCCTCAGTATTCTTTTAGATGTTTCTCTTTTACAACAGCACTTCTAAACCTGTAAACAAGAAGCTGACCCTTTCCTTTGCTAGAATAAACAACCATGGTATTTTCATTTTTGCTTTTGCCCGGGGTCCTGAGTGAACTCAGGTGCCACACAAGAAAAACAGTGGTTTTTTTCCTGGAAACTAATCCAAATAAAGAGACTGCAGAGTACAAGAACTGCAGTGCACAGGAACTCTGGGAGTCTTTGGAGATGCTGTGGTGTCTCACTGACATGTATGGATCCCTTTTGGGATGTAAACTGTAAAATGTCAAGAAAAAAGGGGAGAGATTTCCCTTGATGAGGGAGAACCTTCTCTAACCTCCTTGGAGCTAAACAAAGCTTAACAGCTGAGTGATTCAGCTTGATGTGGTTTGGATATTTTCTGCCTGCAAGATGATCACCAAGTGAATGCACTTTGGTTGAAGGAAAGGCACTATGCTCAGATTGAAAAATAAAACCTTGCAATTGGTTTTTGTTTCATTCATGCTTTTGTAATTCAGTTAATTGCTCAAGGAAGCAATAGACTGCATGCCACTTGAATAAACAGTACCAAAAAAAAAAAAAAAAAAGCAACCTTCTGAAATTCCCAGAGCACTTGTTAAATGTGAAAGATAAATCTGGAGCAGAGATCCTTGCAACAGGGATACTCTTCAAGAGTACTTATAAATAGTGAAAACAGGAGCTTCAGGAAGAGAGGCATCCAAAATGATTAATCCTCAGCAGTCACCATTTCTGAAACCACCTACCCAAATAAGAAACAGGAAATGATCCAGCCTCACAAGAGCTCTTGAGAAGAAAATAAGTATAAAACATGGAAACCTTCAGGGTGAAGCTGCTCTGCTTGTTGGGGCTCTGCTCAAAGAAAATCATATTCTCAGGATGCACAGTGTGCTCAGGAATCCTAATCATGCATCTCACCACAGTGCTTGTCTGGGGGGCAAGAGCTAAACCTACTGCTGCCTATTTTGGTCATTCTACTTGAAAAAAAAAAAAAGGTGTCTGTGTATAACATTTGGAATTGTTGTAGGCATCAGCCGGGAAAATTGTCAGTGAAATAACTCAAAGTTCTCCATTTTTACCTGAGAGCAACCTAGTGATGGTTGGGGTTCACAGTAACATGCCTGAGTGGGAGGTGAGGAGTATTTAGAAGCAGGATATTAAGGGTTATTCTGAGACCTTGGATAAGATCATCACTTCTGCCAGAAGTGCTTCTCTTCTTTCTGGAGAACTCTCAGAGCATTTAGTGTGTATCTTCTGGGATCCTCAAGGGAGAGCAGGAAACCTGCCCCATCACTGTCACCTTTCAAAGTCCCAGAGGCTTGACCAGGGAGCCTGATTGGTGAGGTACAGCCCAGGGGTTGGGAGGAATGATTATGCCTCAGTTAGTTCTGTTTTGGGCTGTTTGTATTTTTTTTTTCCTTCTGTCAATTCTTGGTCTCAGTTTTTGCATTTGCTTTCTGGAATTCATCCCAAAATTTCTATTAGAACCCCTCTTCACCCCACTTTCCCAGTGCATTATGTAGACATCTCATTGGCAGACTTTTGGATGAAAACCATTAACACCAGAGAAGCCCTTGGATGAGCAGGATGATTAGAAGCCTGGCAATTTTATGAAGCTGATGATCTTCTTTTCTCATTCTGAACATTTCATTTGCATTCAGCATATCCTGAAAATCCCCCAAATCCCCTGCCTATATTGTTAAAGGGTTGGTGCCTTACTTGCCATGTGTTCAGTGGTTCCCCTGGTCTGGGAGTGAATTGGTTCTGTGTGCTTTTTCACATTTTTTCATTCTTTTTAATTAAAATCTTTAATTTTTGGAGGAGCCCCAGGGCCTTTTTTTGGGGGGGATGGTGGTGGTGGTGGTGAGGGAAAACCTTCCACCTCTCTGAGCAACCTGGGCCAGTGTCTCACCACCCCCAGTATAACAGATTTCTTCCTAATATCTAGCTTAAACCTCCCATGTTTCAGCTTTAACCCATCACTCCTTGTCCTGTCACTACAGGCCTGAAAAATTGGTCCCCATCTTTCTCACAGAGCCCCCCTAAGGACTGAAAGGCACTGAGCAGTGCAGGGGATCTTTCCAGTCTGCAGATTAGCTGTGGATTTGAGAAAACATAAGTGATAGCTATAAAACCATCTTAACCTGCTTCTTCCCAGGGCCCTGGCAGTCCCAGCTGCAGTATTTAAGGATAAATAGTCTGCATTTGGTAATCATTCCCATCACTGAGCCACAGCACTTTTAATTAACCAACCACAGTCATGCTGTTCCCACATTTCTGCAACCACTTTGTGGTTGTATGAAACAGGTTTTCTTCCAGAAAGCTTTTGCTTTTCAGGAAACCAAACCAATTTATTTGTTCTTGAGATTGGGGCTTTGGGAGCAAAAAAAAGCTGCACCTGGATTAAAGCTTTGAAATGCTGTCCTGTGGCACACCCAGCAGCTTCACACCAGGTTCTCCTACAGACTTATAGTGTCTTTGTTAGTTTTCTTTAAAGTATGCCTAAAATGACAGGTTTTAAAGGGGTACTTGTAGGTGTTTAACAACTGCACTTTATCATCAGAATAATTAAATTCATAGAAATTAGCTGCTTGAAATTAAAGAAAAAAACACCACAACAAATTGCAAGCAGCATAAAATTGTTCCCCCTGTGTTCTTGTGTTTATCACCACATAATTGGTGAGTAACAAGTGTACAGTGTAAATACAAACAACTATTATTGCAGTTTCCATGATTTTTTTCATTTAAAATATCTGGAGAAGATCCATTTTCCCCCGCTGGAAGTCTGTAGCTCATCTTCTCTTCTGCAGAGGAGGGTGAAAGGAGTGTTCTCCATATGGCTGTGGGGTTAAAATTATCCTGAGTGCTGTGTGGCTGTGGCTCTGCAGATGAATGCAGTTCTGTAATTAAAAGGGGTAAATAATCTAAAAGACAGCAGGAATGCTTCATTCCCAAGTCCTTCATGGCTACGGGAAGTTCAGTTTCTCCACTGCCCCCAGGTGTCCCCATGCTTAGGGTTTGGCTCTTTCAAATGTGGACTTCTTTTTGCCAAAATAATAAATCATTGTGTGAAGTGATCTTGTGATCTTCATGTATTAACTCTCTGGGTATCTGCCTGAATTCCTATTTCAGAGCCCTGCAGTGCTTTGTGAGGACACCCAGGCTGTCTCCCAAGCTGGCTTCACTTGGCTGGTCTACCTGCAGGAGGGGCTCTGCCTTGCTCCAGGTTGGAGCAGAGATCTGCCCTGAGCCTGGGGGATGAAGAGCTAAGAAATTAGATTCTGGCTGCTTCTTTGCTTCTTTTCTCAGTAGTTGTGCTTGCAGAGTGCTCAGTCTTTTTCTTCTGGGATGCATTGTAAATGCCCCTTTCAGCCAGGTTACCAGCTGTTCTGGGCACTGTGTTTGCTGGGGAAAAGCAGCTGAGGATACATCTTTTGCAGATTTATTTTGGGCATCTTATTTGATTTCAGGAAGAAAACCATTTCCTTCTATTCTGAGTTTTCAAAGGGAGGAATAAGAGCATTTCCTTATCTCAGTGGAAGGAGATTTATGGAGGGGAGCACCTGAGTGCTGGAGCAAGTAAGGGCTGTAAAAAGCCTTTTGAAAGGAGAAGAGAAGCTATCATATAGTGCCTGCCCCAAAATCCTGTATGAACAGAATAAATTGAATGTAATTAATAACATCAAGAAGAAATCCATTAAGTTGTTATAGTAACTGGGAAGTTAAGGTTTAAAATGTATGATCTGAGTGAGTCAGCTCTGGGGGAAGGGATCTGAAAGCCCACATGCAGAGAGCTGGCAGCATCCTATTCCCTGGTCTCTTCTCTGTCCATGCCTGGGAAGCTCTGCTCAAAGAATACTGCATGGTTGAGGCTCTCACCAAATCCTGAGCTCCTTTGTCAACAGGAAGGCTGAGTTTATTTTACCCACCCTACCTGCTGAAAAAACACCCCCAAACCATGTGGTTTTCCTGTTGTGTATCTGAGTAAGGGTCAGTGCTTGTCTCTGCAGCATGGCTGGTGGGGCTGGGAGTTGGCAAAGCTCCCCCCAAATAAGTGGTAGTGGTAGCAATGCTTTCTGAGAGGCTCTTTCAGGATGGGCAGTTAAAAAATCTGTGGGTTCTTGTGTAGCACCACCTCGTTTCTGAAGGCCCCCTGGAAGGGGAGGATGTCTACTGAGGTTTCAAAAAAGGGTTTCCTCGGGGATCTTACTGATGGAGAGGTGCCTGACTTGTGTAAACTTCATTAAAAAATACTTGTGTGGAATGGCTGTGGGAAAGGGTTGTTTGGTTTGCAAATTGTCCTTTGTTTATCTGCATCTTGTGTTTTCTCAGGATGCAGCACTACAGGACAGAAACATTCACCTACCAGGTGATGGGGTGGATGGCTGAAGAACAAGGGGGCAGAAGGCTCCCCTCAGCCTGATGTGAAGCTGTCTTTTGCTGTCATCCTCTGGATGGGTCTCAGTGTGAAATTCTGCATCCAGAATTAATAATAAGCCTTTGGAATAGCAAAAACTGGAGGTTTCATAATGTAATTCTCATAACTCTGTAGCTTCTGCCCTAGGAACTCTGAGGTTTTTGTTGAGCAATTAATTGCGTAAGGGCAAACTCTAAGCCTGGAAGTAATTTGAATAGTGTAATGGGCTGGGGTGCTCTTTAAATATTTAGGCAAGATTTAGCAATTTATTGCATCTGTTCAGTTAAAAATTGGTATTAGAAAGGCTTGTCACTTAAATCAATCCAAATTCTTTTATTAAAAAAAAATGATTTATCAGCAGGCCTGGTGTTGGGGTTCCTTGAAGTTTATGTGGAATTTATCTGCTGGGGGCAGACCTTAATTTCTGATCAAGCTGCAGGGTATGCAAGTATTTAATTTCTGATCCAAACTTCACATTTTGTCTACCAGCAACTGAGGTTAAAAATAGGCAGGCTCCACTCACTCAGTAGAAATGCTTGCTCTATTAACAGAAAGCACTATATTAATAGAGGATAAATGCACATACATTTAACTGTGCAAAAATTGCAGGTGAGTATATGGCTGTACTAAAGACCTCAAAGAAATCCTGATTTTTGTGTGATCTGCTCCCTGCTGGGGTGACAAAATCAAGGTGAAAAGCTAATGCTTTTTTTTTTTTTCTTTTTCTTTTTTTAAAAAAGAAACCATTAAATTCTCCAAACTGTAAGAAAGATGTTGATGTATTGCTTTACATTTTGCAGGGAAAATAATCCCTGCTGTAAAATCCATCTAGTAATTTAATACTCCTGTTTTAGGAGAGGAATACAGTGCCCTTTAGCTTTCCAGTGAGGTAATCCTGAAAGATGAGCATTTTAAAACTCTTCTGCACGGTTTATGCCTTGGCAATTCTTGTGGCTGGGTGGTAATTTAATGATGTGGTAGGGCTGTAGTCCATTTTATATCCTCTTTAATCTGCTATCCATCTTTGCAAACCCTTGCCTTTAATTTTTGTTCAATTTATAGAAATGAAAGAAATAGAAATGAAAGAAAAAAAAAACCAACCCAGAAGCAGACCTGAGCCAATTCTTTTTCACTGGCTCCAAATCCTCTTACCTTGGGAGGGTTGTGCAGAGCCCCAGGTTGCCTGACACTGCTGTAAAAACCTGCTGGCTGCTGGAGAGGTGAGGCCAGGGGACATGTACAGCAAGTGGCACCTTGGGGTGGCTGTCACCTGGGTGCAGGGCTGCAGTAACTCCTCCACACAAAGACATCTTGGCAGCAAGGTCAGGTCTGCAGTGGGTGAAGACATCTGGCATTTCTTCTGCCCAGAAGAAAAATCTACTTTCTAAAGAAAGAAATGCTCTTTTTTTTTTTTGTTTTTTTTTGTTTTAACGTAAAACAGATCATAAGAGCAAAGCAGGAAACCTTGCTGAAAGATTAGGCCACTCTTGTGACTTACAGCATTTTGTAGGCTGATGTCTTGTGGCATAAAAAGGTCATTTTGCAGCTACATCATGCTGGTGTTTTGACACTTTTGCCTTGGAACAAGCAAAAGCACCATTTTCTTCTGCCCTAGCCTAAAATTAGTTTGAAAGAATGCTGCATGAAAATACCCAGATACTTCATTTCTGGTATAAAAAGAAAACCATGAGTACTTGCTATGCAAGCAGAACTACCTGTTTGCAAAATAACTCTTTCAAACAGATTCTTTTGCTTCCTTGCTGCGCAGGTGAGGAGTTGACCTTTACCACCAAATTTTCTCCTCTTACTAGAAGAGCAATCTTAGCAGTGGTTGAGTATCTCTTACTTCACAGAGCAGAGACTGTTGAAATGGAACCACATCTATAGATAAAAATGTTGGCTTTTGACCTGAAGAATCCATTTGCAGTTGCTGTGACTTCTCAACATCTCCAGCTGTGTGCAGAGCTAGAGCCATTTTCTCAGTGAGGTTGGATGTGGATCCCAGGTTGGGATCACTCTGACCATGCTTTGAACAGCCTGGGACACTCATAAATCCCTTTGCTTTGGAATTTCCAGGTTTGCAACTTCTTTCACAACTTTGGCATTGAGTTATTTGGAAAGGAGAGCCAGAATTTTCCTGGTGGCCCACAGAAAAGGACTGTGAGAGGTTGCTCATCCCTAGGAAATGGCAAGTCTGTGCTCTGGAGGATGGGGATGCTGCAAGTAAAGGTTACTGAGCTGTCTGCTCCTCATTAATTGCCCTTTTTGAAGGGACAGAATTCAGTCAAAGCTCTCTAAAGTATGAGAGTATTGGAAGTATCACCCCACATAATTAAAAGTTTAAAGAGTTTTAATTAACCAGGGGAAAAATTGAGAATGAGACATTTGAGGAATAGGCTGGTGTGATCACTTTCACCTAATATAACAGCACTTGATTTCTGAGGAAATTGCAGAGTGATCTAAAGTATTATTTCTTCTTTATGAAAAAATTAATTTAAATTAAAAATTGCTGATCATTTCAGCCTGGAATCTAAAATAAAGCAAATATTTTCCCAACAAGCAAAATATCAGACAGGGAAGGAAACAAAGCAGTAATGGAAAGAAACAGTAACATCTGCTTTGGCAAAAGAAAAATCCTGAAATAAGAAAGCTTGAATGTTTTCCTAAATCCATCTTTTCCTGAATCTCACTATAAATTAGTTTTCAGAATACAAAAATGTTGCCACAGATGCCATTTAAAATATATGCAATAAAAGACTTGAATGGAAGTCATCTTAGCTAGTGGGTGGTAGGAAACATCTCTGCAGCTAAAGAAGGCTTTTTCTTTCTGCTTTATTTTCTTATTTAATGGATGAAGAGGGAGAAATTTAATTCAGGAAGTTTGCTAGTATGGAAGAAAACCAGGGACAAATCAGGTTTGTAGTTGCCCACGCTAAGCTAATGGAATTGTGTCCTCTTTAATACTCCAGCTGCTCTGCTTTGCCTTTCCAGGTGAGATCTGACACGTAGGGAATTATTTTTCTGTGTGCCAAGGGGACTTTCTGAAAAGTGAAGCCATTTGATGAACCAGTTATCTCCCAAAGTGAGGAAATGATGATGGATGCTTTTAGGCATGAGTTTTGGAACAGGATGGATTCCTCCTGACAAGCTTGAAACCATGGTGGAGAATTTCCTTAGTTCTAGATGGACAATTAAGTTATTTTTGAAGCCTCCAAGTGTAGCTGTTTTTTGATCAATAGTAAATAGGTGAGGAGTAAAAAATTAGGTGAGGAGTGTGAGTTAAAAATAGGTTCTCTCTTCTAACCTGTGCATCCACAGCTTGAGTGCTCTTCCCTGGGAGCTCTTGTGCATCAGTCAGCCTGGCTGGTTCTCCATCTTATTTCTTTGGCTTCAACTGACACATGATTTTGAGTCCATCCCTTATTTTTCTCTGCATGAAAGAGAGAAGCTGAACCCTCTTGCCAAATGCTTTAGAGGTCTGTGGGTGCAAAGTGCTGCAGTGGTGTTAAATCCCTCCCCAGCCAAGGGGGGAGATGCTGGGGCAGCAGTTGGCTTTTCTTTTGCTGTGTTTCTCCTGATGATGTGTGTGGTCCAGGATATGGTCTGGAATTTTGGAGGCCACGTACAGAATGGTTGTTCCTGGACTTCACAGAGGAACAGCAGTTACTGCTGCACAAAATCTGTGATCTAAAAAAATAGCTCCTTTGTATTTCACTGATAAAAGTGGTGTTGCAGAGAGGCAGCCTTGTTAGAAGCCACCTGTGGTGCCTGGCTGGGTTGCTGTGCCCTAGGAGTAACCTCATTTTGTACTCGTTTAGCAGCACAGAGAGGACTCTCTCTTTCCTTGGTCTCCTTACAGGATTGTCTTTTATGAGCAGTCCAGGGTGAACAATTTATAAAAATGCAGTTTATCAGCTGCAGAATCCTTCTTCCTGGTAAAGAGAGGACACAGGGGGGGCAGGAGACAAACAGCAACTGCTGTTTCCCTTAGCACAGAGCTTCATTTTTCCTTTTTATTTCATATTTGTCTGTCTGTGGTCAGAAAAGCTGGTTACTTGTTGTCACTGTTATCACCACAGAAGCATTTTCTCTGTAATTGGCCAGGTAATGGGTTTTTGCTTCAGGCAGTTCAGTTGTTCTGGTAGGTAGGTGGTGGTTGGTGAGGCTGTGCTGAGCAGGACCTGCCTGGAGCAGGACTGTTCCAGAAAACCACTGGGGCTCATCATGAAGAGCTCTGTCCCCAGCTGTTGACCAGGAGCAGGAACCAAGCTGGAGCCTGGCTCATTGCAGGGGGAGAGGAGGCTGCAGGAAACCATGTTGATGGCGAGGCTCATGTGTGGATGGGGTCCCACCAGGAGGAGCCCACCTTGGACTTCTGGACTGGCTCCAGGGCTGAGCTTCTGCCCTGGGATCAGATGGAGGAGTTTGGCCCATTTCTTGCCTCCCATGCAGGGTCTGAGGGCTCTCCTGCTCTCTGGGCTGCTTGTAGGTGCTCTGGGTTTTCTCCTCCAGCCTCTTGCTGGTGTACAGTTCAGGTTTCCTCTGACCTTTGTGGGTCCCAGGAAGCTTTCTGGTGCTTCTCTAGGGACATTTTGCTGTTCTAATATTGCATTTTGTCTTTCCCCACTGTACTCCTGCTGCTTTGTTATGGAGGGAAGAAATGGCAAGGTGAGGAATATTCCCCTGCTACAAGACTTCTGGAGGATGTGTTCTGAGGATGCTCTTTCTCTGTAGGGAAAAGAGGGAGCTGAGGAGTCAAGAACTTTTCCTCTGGGATTAGAGCAGTGTCTGGGGGAGTTCAGGAAGGCAAGAACAGAACCAGTGGCACCAGGCAGGTGCTGCACTTGCTGCTGGGGACACCAGGAGTGAGTTTGCCCACACCACTCATCATCCATCCATCCATCCATCCATCCATCCATCCATCCATCCCAGGCTCATCCTGCCTGAGCTGGGCAGGCCAGCAAAGCTCAGTGCAATCTGCTCCCATCCTCAAAAATCCCCTGGGGAACAAGAAATCTATTTTTTTTACAAAGCCAGCCTAACAGTCTGAAGGGGGGCAACAGGCATCGTGTGCGTTTTGTGTCACGCTGGGGTTGTGTTGTATTTTTAAACAGATTTTTTTAAAACCTGTTTTTTTTTTTTTTTTTTTTTTTAAAAAAAGAGCATAATTAATAATTGTTCTTTGCTCTCTGAATGCTGTTCAGCTCTGCTCTGATGAGTGGGAGGCTCTGCGAGTCATGTACACGTGGAATAAGAGAGGTATAAATTGTGTCTTTTAATAATCTGCTTCACTTTTCCCAAGTAATTACCTTGCAAACCCTCTGTGTGCTGGCAGGTAGCACTGCTAAGCTGTATCCTTCCTTGCTGCCAGAACTGATTTTTAGATTAATTTCATTTGTCCACAATAGTAGACAAATTCTTTTAGACATCTAAAATTTAAAAATCATTAATATGGTAAAGAAAATAGAATAATGCTTTCTGAAGTTCTTTCTCCTGCCTGAGCTGTTAACATTTGCCCGAAAGTTTCCTGAAAAAAAAAAAGGTGTCTGGGCAGTAATAGTGAAAAAAAATACTGCTTTTGTTTCAGGGGAGTTCTGCAGAGCATGTTAGGGCTAATGACAGTAAGCAATGTAATGATACCTTCAAATTAGTATTGATTTTCCTGTCATAAATGAAGAGCAATGACACCCTGATTATACCCTCTGCTGGAAATAAAAGAGTTACTGGAATTCCTGGAATAGATTGACTTGGTTATTTCTCAGCTTTAATGATTATGTTGCCAGAGAAAAGATGAGTCTCTGCAATCCTCTTAACCTTGGCAATACCTCGGTAAGAAGCCTCTTAATGAAAGTTAAGACACTGTTTTAATAAGGATAATTTATCCAGTGGTAGCACAGGAAGCAAGGTGGTTTGGTTTTTTCTTTGGCCCTGCCCCAACTTGGACAGAACTTTCTCAGGTATGTCTGAGGGCTGTCCTGTATATTCCCCTTTTGTAATAAAACAATGGGTTTAATTTATATTGCAGATAAATCTGCATCTTTATTACATCACACTGATGCCTTGTGGCTTAAAAACAGGAACTAAAGGTAGACTTGGTTTGCATGCTCAGCCTGGAAACCACAGGCTGGCAATTCTGAGAAGGCTTAAAAGCAGCCCTGGGAGAGGACAAAGTGAAGGAGCCACTTCTCTAGCTGGATGATGTTGGTAGATCCTCAGCACTTCTCTAGTAAACTTAGCTTATGTGAGAATTACAGTGATAACAAATAAAGCTAGTGTCACCTCTCAGGGCAAATCCTTCTCTTCTGAGTTTGTTTCCATAGGCTACAGGCATTTGTTCAGGTAGATATCCTTGCTTTGATTTTGTGGAGTGCTCTGAAGCCTTCTCAGCATTGTATGAGAATTGTAGTGGGCTGACTTTTCCAAGGAGGAGGAGTGAGTTTCCTGGAGCTTCTAGAAGCTCTGCAAGCCAGTTTGGTTTCTTCTGTTCACAAGAAGTGGGGAAGGACCCACTGGTAAAACAACTTTTTGCTCTCTGAATAAGTAGTAAAAAGGGCTGTTGGGGAAATGCTGATGTGTATGTTTCTGGGGCAGTGTGTCCAAGCAGCTGGACATCATAGTGGCAGTCACACAGCTCAAAGTTTAGGGAGAAAAAAAAAAAAATTAGCCTAGGGCCTAAAGTGGTGAAAGGGAAAAAATGTAATTCTGCAGAAACATCTGACTCACATTTCTGTGAAGTTTTCCTTGTTGTTCAGTCAGCTTGTAAACATGCTACCTGCTTGTTCCTGCTGTGGCTCCAGGAGCTACTGGGCTGTGCCAGGCTGGGCAACCACTTGGTCCTGACCTCCAGTTCCTTGCTTGTAAGGAAACTGAGCTTCTGAGCAAGCTGGGGGCAAAGCAGTGCTCTCACATTCTGAGCTTGCTGGCTCTGTTTAAGCTAAAATGCAAACCCACACTGTCCAGGACCTGATGGCTGTTCATACCTCAACTTAAATCCATGCACAATTTCTTTGTCTTACAATGTGCAATTTCCAAGCCTGAAGTAAGAGCCTTGTGTGTTTTGTCTGCAAGAGCTAAACCCAAAATTATGACTTTCTTCTATTTTTGGTGCCTATCACCCTGTCTGAGTCTGAACTTCACCCTGTGAAATTTTGATGCACTTTAGGGAGAATCAAGTTTGAATCCCAGCTCCCAAATGATGTAATTATCTGTGTAAACAGATCATCTCCTTCCTCCCAGCCCTTGCCTATGTAAGACTTCTCTTTTAATTCCCCATTCTGGTTTCTTTTTCTGTCTCTGATCACCTTCAGGTTCTGCAGAACCTGTAAGGCTCAACATCTTGCTGCTAGGAAAAACACTGTCCCAGTAATGTGTGCCATGAGCTGGGCAGCACTGCTGGTAGTTGGGGGAAAAAAAAAAAAGAAAGGTGTGAAATTGCAAAATGTGCTTTATGATCTCAGTTTCACCAGGTTTTGTTTTGGGTGGTGGTTTTTTTTTTTTTGCTATTTCTCAATCTTTACATCTTGCCTTCTTGAGAAGTGGGAGGAAATGAATTTAGAGCCTGAAAGGAGCCAGATAAACAGCTCTGCTTGCCAAAACTTTTTGTTAATCCAAAGAACTAAAAGCTGCATGAGCAGCAAAAATAGAATCCTCCTGGCCCTGCCTTGTCCACCTCTTCTCAAGGAGGGAGGAGAGGGTTCATCTGCCTCTCAGACAACACAGTGGCTTTAAACCAGGTCATGAGGAAGCCAGAATGTGTGGGGCAAACAGTGGTGGGGGCGAAATGTCTGCCTGGTCTTCCAGCTCACACCAGAACTTTGCACAGCAAGATGCATTTTAGGAATGTCTTTAAATAGTGGGTTTCACACTGGATGGGTTGAGTGGCTATTTTTGAAAATGTGTGTAGGAAAAGGAGGCTTCGTCACACCTATCCATGTTGGTTTATCCTTTCCACTCCCTGCTGCCAGTTTTGGACCCCATTAGTTTTCTCCCTTTGCCCTAAGGCTTAATCACTGGAGCTGCTGGAGCTTTTGCTGTCGTTTTTGTAAAACATGGACACAAAAAAACCTTCAGGTGGAAGAACTAGGTCAGCTTGGTGTGAGAAGAAATCTCATACCCTACCTAGGATATATTCCAGCAAAAGGGATTAGGCCCAACTGCAGCACAGAAAGAAGACTTTTCTTTGTAGTCTGATATCAAATGCCAACCCCTGCTGCTTTTAGGCACTCCCTGTTGCCCACAATCACACAGGGAGAGTTTCTTTTTGGAAAGTTTGGGTAGCAGAAGGAAAGTCTGTGCTTCTAACAGGAGATTGCATGAATTTGACAATGTGCACAGGGAAAAAAATTTCCAGTAAGCCTCTTTGGGTTGTTTTGGGGTTTTGTGTTTTTTTTTAAATCTCCTATATGCTCATCCCAGGTGTCAGATCATTTCTGTAAAGCCACAAGAATGACTCAGATGTTAGCAGTAATTTAGTCATGGCTAACGGAAGTCTGAGATTATCTCTTCAGAATTGCAGTACACAGTGAAGCAAAGATGTGTTATTTTTTTTTCTTCATAATTATTCATCTTCTAGTTAAACTTACTTTGATAAATATTTATAAAGGAAGGGAAATCATGGTACAGGAGGACTCCAGCTTCCACAGAAACACTCTGTTAGTCAGTCTGGTTCCTCTCCCTGTGCCTCATCTATATCTGTTCTGATCCTAAAGTTCAGCAAAATTTAGGAGGTGTTCTGACACTCCCCTTCTTTCAGCTGTTTGGTTTTTTTTTTTCCCCTCCCCCAAGATATTTTTCTGGTTGCTCATTAATGTGTGTGTTCATTGACTTTAGGGTGTATTCATGTTGGTTTGGGAACTGCTGTGTTCAGCAGGGAGATGCATTTGTGAGTCCCACTGTGGTGCAGTGTGAGCTTGGTTGTGTTGGGCATCACCAAATCAGGGCAGTCACAAAGCACTTTATTAAGCACAAATCTGTATTAGACAGAAATCTGCAGACTGCTGAGTTCTGCTGCTTATGCAACTCCTTCCTCCTTTTGTTCTCCCTGGGAATTTTATCTCCCTGTGACAGTGGAATATGTAGTCACTTCTGGCAGCAGATATTCACAGTGGGTTATCCCCAGTCTGTGCCTGCACACCACTCTCATGGCCTTCTTCACCTGCATGATGTCTTCAGAGTGGTTCCAAAGAATGTTTATCAGGATGATAGGTTCTTTATATAAATAAATATAAATATCTATATATAAACCTGAGATAGTCTCATCTGGTTTGCTCTCTGCAGTCAGTTTGGGGTTATTTTTATACTTTTTTTACTTTCTCCTAATTGTTGAAGATTCAAAGAATTGTTAAACTTACTCTAGATTTTTATTCTGTGACTCCTGTGCTGCTGGCAGGGTGCTGACTCTTGGACACAAGAGGAATGATCTTCACAATAAGAGCAATCAGCCATGGGAATCATCTTCCTGGGGAAGTGGTGGATCCACCAAGATTTTGGACACTTTGAAGACTCAGCTGGACCACATTGTCTAGACCCTGCTTTTGCCAGGAAAGGTTGGACCAGCTGATCCTTGAGGTCCTTTCCAACCTGGAAGTCTGTGATTCTATGACTTTTATCACTTCTGGCCTTCTCAGCTAATTGTAAGAGGGATCAAAAGCTGGATGGGCTTTGGAGAGAGAAGCAGCATTGCCACACAACCATGCTGCCAAGTGGCAGCCTTGGGGCAGGTGTTGCTCTGGTAGTTTCTGTCCTGGAGGCTCTTGGTGATGTTTTTCTGGAAGCAAGCCAGTTCGGTGCTTTAGAAGAGAAATCCCACAGCTCTTTTCCAGGGCAGGAGGGAACATGCAGCTCTGTGTGCTGGCACTTGGGCTGAAATGGCAGTGAGTTGTGTCTGGCATGGAGCTGAGTGCTGGGAAGGCTTTGGCTGGGGATGAAGGGATGGATGTGTGTTGGCTGGAGGATCCCTCAGGAAACAAACCCAACTGGAGGTGCCTGTGGCACTGCCAGAACTGCAGGCAGACTCAGCTACAGTGCTGGCACTGTGTGGCAGTGCTTCCTCTGAGCTTGCTTGCTTTCTCTCTTCTTGGTTTAGAGGTTCCTTACGGCTCCTGTCTGTGGAAGGGCAGGTGAGCAGTTGGCTCCTGGAGACTGCAGTGTCCTTAGAGCTTTGTGACCAGAGGCACAGATGCTGTGCCTGAGAATGTGGCTTTATTTTTTTTCTTTTTCTTTAAGCTTTTCTGCTTGAAACAGGTAGAGGTGCCAACTAAATAACTTTTACCCTGGGCACAGTGGTGGTAAGCTGGATCTGAACCCTCCATGGCACAGCTAGGAAGCTGCCACACTTGGGACTTCAGACTTCTGAATTAGTTTTGGAGTGAGAACCAAAGAATGGGTCTGACACCAGCAGTTGATGAGTAGGATGCTTTCCATACCTCCTGTCAGGGCTTTGAATCCCAGAGAACTCCCTGAGCCTGCTTTGTGGGACCTGACTGGTCCCAGAATTCCCTGCCTGCTTTTGATGCCACATCTGTGCCTCATGGAGTGTTTGGTCAGGGTTTGGCAGCCCTTTTTTGCAGGTAGCTTGGATTACTTGCTGCTCCCCTGAACTTGTGGTGCCCGAAGAGATGATCCAAATCCAGTGGAAAATCCCTGATTGCTCAGTGAGCATCATGTTCAAAGTCTGGCATCACCAAGCCTGAAAGCACTGAGCAGCTTTTTTTGTTTATGAACAGTGGTCCCTCAGCAGTCATGTACCTCAAAGCTAATCCTTCCAGGCAGAGGAGAAAATGTGTTCAGCACAAAGCAAGTGGCACTCCAGCCCTACTTGTTAGCTGGAGGAAGAAAAGCCAACCACAGCCCCTCAATGTTTTCCCTGTGTAATCATAGAATCAGTCTTAGAATCACCTACAATGGCAATTTCATTTCTGCTGTGAGAGCCAGTTTGAGCCCTCCTCAGAGACCTCTGTACCTCTGAAAAGGGCTCATTTAGAGAAAAATTCTCTCCAAGTAGTCAGCTTTGAATGATTGTTGCTAGACATGTCTCAGGGCTTGCTTAGATTGCAGAGCCTTCTGAATCCTGGTTGCCTTTTACACAATTTTATTAAATATTGAATTGTCACTTGCACTAATAAGAGAGCTGCATTGGCATGGCAGCTGCTGCCAGGTCTTTTATGAAAATGGACAGCAAGTTATAAATAAGTGGGGATGTTAGCAGCTTGCTCCATAGCTTGTTGCCAAAACCAGTTTGGTTTTGAAAACTGCAATATTTTTTTTTCCTCCAGGTTGCCTGTCTGAAGAAGTGAAATTGAAGTCCAAGAGCTTTTTATAAAGGGGTGCACTTTAATCTTGATAATGAAGAAAAGCAGAAGTGTCATGGCAGTAACTGCAGATGAGGTAAGTTTCTTCTGAAAGCATGCTTTGTTTTTACCCAGAATTTTACAAAAATGAGAGCAAACTTAGTGTTGCTTTGCTTTGTCAGTCTCAGTGGGTCTTGCTTTGGCTGCTCACTGATTTCCTTTGAGTTGCTTGCAGCTCAGAAAATCAAGTAAGTGCAGTTAAAACCAAATAAAGAAACTTTCACACCACCAGAGTGCAGGAGAGGCTTATGCAGAGCATATCCTGCTCTTGGGGCAGGGCAGTGCTGGCAGGCAGCAGGAGCATTGGCCAACCTTCTGGAAACTCTCCTGGATCCCAGCTTTGTGTGTGTACCTCTCTACTTACAAGTTGCAGCATCTCTCCCCACTGCAGTTGCTGAGCACCTAATGGGATGATGTGTGTGTTATTCCATTACTACACTTGCTAATCATCATCCTAATCCCCTATTAATTAAACTCCAGTTCCCATTCTCTGGAGAAATGTATCACTTTGTAATGATGGGGTGATAACTGCAGCCTTAATTGTCTTGTTTGGGGCTTGCCAAAGATGCAGAACCACGTGGCATGTGTATGAAAACACAGTGGAGGAGTGGAACCTGGTAGTTTGTGTGTCCTGTAGCACTTCTTCAATAAATAAATGTTTCTTTTACACTTTTAGACCCCATGTTGCTCCGTTTCAGTCAGTTTGCCTGAGCACTATGCTGAGTCTACTCAGTCCTTGTAGATTTTGATGAAAGCCAATAGGAAGCTAAAAAATTCTGCTGAGTACATCTGAAATAATAACAACAACAATAAAAAAAATCACAGTCTGGTAAAGATTATTAATAAAGGCAGGTTAAGCCAGATCCTCATGTAGAAGGCAGACTTTCCTTTCTGGGGTTCCTAGGAGTATTTTTGACCTGAATTTTTTTGCTGTGAAAGAGTAGGGTCTGGATCACTGAAGATCTCCAGCATATTTCTGGAAACACAGCATGTCAAATGTTTTAAACTTCTCTCTAGGTCATTATGATGGTGATGCCTTAGTGACTCCATGGATCTGCCCTAGTGCAGAGAAGGAGCAGAGAAGCTGTGGGCCAGGTTGTTTCCTGTCTCAGTGCTTCACCTGGTAGTGGGATGGGCAAGGAAGCAGGGAAAGCTGAGAAAACTGGCAGTTTTCTAAAACAAATCCCATCAGATTTGTCTTTGACTCCCATGTTGAGATTCCTTGAGGTCAGAGAGTCCCAGAGAGTTATTCCATGGTCTCCTCAGGATGGAGAAGTTGCCTTCTGGTAGAACTTGTGAGGCAGTGGAGGACTCCTGCTACACTGCAGTTATTCATGGAGCACCTAATATCACAAGCAACACAGAAATAATCTCATTTATATTGAACAGTGTTTGGCTACCTAAATTCTCTGAGTAAGACCAAAGCTGCCAACCCTCTTGCAGTGCTCTTTTGCTGTGGGAGAACTTCTGGCTTGGGTTTGAGAAGACTGACAGCTAGTTCTGTGATTCATGGTGGTGTTTTCAAGTAGAAATCAGTAGAACCTAAAAGAGGAGAGAAAGCTTGAAATGATAAAAGGCCTTCTTTTGAAACTAGCAATGCCAGACATAGGGTAGGGTAACCTATAGGGTAGGGTAACCTATAGGGTAGGTTAGGGTGCCTTTTATTGAACAGCTCTGGGATGATTTAGGATGTGTCCAAGGCCTTTCTCTGCCTGGTGATTGATCAGAAAAGAAGTGTGTTCATGCTGAGGGGAGGAATGACACTTCAGATGGATGTTGAGTGGAATTTTTTTCTCTGAAAAAGTTTAAAAGATCAGAAGTTTAATGTGTCACCAAAGAGACCTGGATTATTGAAGGATTAGGTTAGAATTAACTGTGGAACTTAGACAAGTTAGGAGTGAATTTTCAAGCTCATTTGTTACTTGCTAAAATAACCCGGACTCTGCCAGGAGTTTCCTCTTTTGTAAGTAGCTCTGGGTGTAGAGCAGCAGTTCAGGGGGGTTTATCCTCATGGAGGAAAAGATTTGCAGAATCTCAGTGGCCTTTCTCTCTTTGCAGAACGCTCTGGATTACCTAGAGTGTGGGCTGAGCAAGTCCTACAGCACTTCCAGCCATGCTCTGGGCATAGACCTCTGGAGAGGAAGGAGATGTTGTTCTGGGAATTTGCAGTTACCACCACTGTCCCAAAGGCAAACAGAAAAGGCAAAGACACCTGACAGAGACATTGTCTGCAGACCAACAACTCTGCCTCTACTGACACCTCCCAGTATTGCCATCACCACTTACCAAGACTGGTAGGTTATTTCTCTCTGTTATGAATCTCATGCAGTTCTTGGTTTTTTTTTTTAGCATTTTATGGCTTTGTTTTATGGTTGTTTTGTTGGGTTTTTTTGGAAGGACACTGGATGATTATCTTGTATCTATTAATCAGTATTGGTGCCTGTCAATTGGTGTAGCATGGATGGAAGTTTGCAAAGTGATTGCCTTGTTCTTAACATTTTACTTCTGTTAAAAGCTCTTGTGCTCACTTTTTTTGGGTGCATCTTCATGAAACCTTTGTGTCTTCAACTCCACTCTTGCCCAGGGGATTGGTGTTCCTGGCTTTCCACCCACAGCAGAGTTCAGGATGGTGGTAGGCTCACCTGCAACAGGTTGAGGAAAAAGGCTTTATTTACTTCCTGGCCAGGTTTTAGAAGAATGGCTTGAAAAAAAGTCCCAAAGAAACTCTCAGGGGGATTACTAAGAGATGAATTCCAGACCAGAAACTTTAATCCCAAAATGATGAAATTGACCTAGAGAGAGAAAAAGAGAACAAAGCCCCAGGTGTTCATACTCTGGAATTGCAATGGTAGATTTGAATGACAAAATAAGGTTGGATACCCAGCATAAATCTTGAAAAAAGGGCATTGCAGTGCAACCTTAAATCCTGTACCCTGAACTTTCAAGTGTGGTTTAGGTTCTGGTTTTCCAGTGCTCCACTCTAACTTCCCTTTGCTGGCTGTGAGATGTGTTCATGTCATTACTTCCAAGTCCAAATCTGTTTTTAGCTTCTGTTAAGCTCAGCACACTTCTGAGCTGGTATTTCAGCTTGCACTTGGACAATTACAGAGGGCATGCTAAATGAATTTGGTAGAGTCTTTTAAAACCACTTTTCCTGTTGCAAATAGGATTTTTAAACTGTGCACTTGGATGGCTGAAACACAGAAATCAAAGGGGAATTAGCAGGGGCTTTTGTTCAGTTTTTTTTTTTTTTTTTTTTGCATTTAATTGCTGTGGCTAAATTTAACAAAATGAGTTAGCTCATTTCAGCTGGATTGGGAGTTTTGACAATAAAAGGCTTGGCTTACCTTTATTAGCATTTTGTGAGTGTTCCCTTCTGTGCATCTGCAGAGATTTGCAGTCTGGACTGCAGGAGGATGGGGAGCCTGTCCGTGTGGTCTTGTTTTTAAGGATGAGTGAGTTCTGATCTTTGAATCCACCTTCAGGCACGAGTTAGGAATTTCTCCTTAGTCTCCCTTGGAACACAAGAGGGCATTGCAGCTCCTCTCTTCCCTTGCAGCCCGTTGTGTCCCACAGCATCTCTTCTATCTTCAATGATACATCAGCCACAAAACCCCACTGGTGGTACTCAGGTTGCTGCTTTTTAATTACTGCTGTTAATCTCTTATTAGTGAGCAGATAGCTGCTGACTCCTCTTGTTTTGTTTGAGCCTTTCATCTCTGTTTCCAGCCTCCTAGTGAGTTGCTGGTGAGGGTGGCTGTGATCCAAGTGCTGCTCCTGCAGGTTGTGCCTCCAGCATCTTTGCATCCCCCTCACCTTCCTTACTTGGGCACTGCTCTCATTTTCCCCATTTTCTGGGTTCTAATCATCAAGGGCTTAAAATAGGTTAACACTCTTCCCTACCCCATGCCAGGTGGGTCCTTTCCTCCACCATTTCCATTTTCCCAGGGCCTGACCATTCTCTCAAGGAGCACATCCATGCTTGAGATGTTTTGTGGAGGAGTGGTGCAATCCATCTCTGGTCCTCAAGCTCTTTGGGCTGCTAAATTGTGCTTCAGTTCTGCCTAAAACACACCCCAGAGGCAGGTTAGAGTTGTGTAAGCCCAGAATGTGCTGTTGTGTTGAAACAGCTTTGGAATGATATGAGCATTCAGAGACTCAGTGAGTGGGCAATAAAGTGTTAGGAAGATTTCTGTGTAGATAAATAAAAAGTGATCTATCTGAGCATGGAAGAATCAGAGCTGCAAAACAACATTGCTACACTCCTGAGCATAGGATAGAAGTCCAATAGAGCTGCAAGTTCAGCACCCATTAGTGGTCAAAAATGCCAATTATTTGTTAAAGAATGGAAAGAAAAAGATTAGAGGATAAACCAGAGCCCCACGACACTGTGGTAGGAACCCATTTCTTGGTCAAATATTCTGAAATCACTGAAATTGTACAAAATTCAACCTGTAACATCAACATGTGCCAAGGGTGCCTTGATGGTGGAAACTTACCTGGTCCTGGGATGGTAACAGAGTTCAAATACAAGAGCTGTTTGGGAGGGGTGAAGCAAAATAAACTTGTTCCTTTTGTGAGTAGTTTTTCAGGCCCATTTTTTCAGAAATCCCTTTACATTTGACTTCCAGTGGTAACACAAAAGTAAGAACTATGAAGGGGTGAGCTGTGACTTACATAAACATTTTAAGTTAGCACACGTGGGCACCTCAAAATCAGAGATACTCTTGAGTTGTTTGAGTTGTTGAGTTTTCTTTTTTTTTTCTTTTTTTTGGTTAGAACTGGGTTTTCTTGAGCTGGACTAAGCTCAGTAACCAGCAAAGGAAAAAATGGGCAGGCTGTCAGCAAAACAAGAATTCTAAGGCAGCTGCAGTGTCATAATAATGTTTTGTGTGAAAGTGGCAAACACCAACAAAAGAACTTTCATGAATCATGCAAGAGAAGAGATATATAGGATATAGATCTTCAAGTGGAAATCTAAATGTAAGGAGCCTTACAAGCTGCTTTTGCACAAATTCTCTCTGTATTTTTATAAGACTTAAGATGGTTTCCACAATCCTCCATATTTTATAACTAAAGCTTTGTGGTAATAAATCCAAAGAGATGATTCCCCAAGAGGGAAAACCAAGGCTGTGAAGAATATATTTGTAGCTACACATTTGAAGCATCCAAACTAGTTTTCTTACCCTATTTTTTGATACTTCCCAGCTCCTGGGTTAGGTGTGACAGCCAGCTTCTAATTTATGCCATTGCTACACGTTTGGCTCAGGTCTCTGGAGACATTTTGACAGTTTTGCCTCAAGTTTCTGTGTTGAAACAAAAATAAGTTCTCTGATGATACCCAAAGCATAAGGAAATCAAGGCCTTAAGAATTCTTTAAGGAGCTGATCTGGTGAATATTAACTACAGTAAGGAGTGCACTTTTTTTCAGGGTGGAGAGATTCTCTTCTACATTTATATCAGATTTTTAATGCTGTGTTGAAATGTGCAGTGCCAAATGTCCACTGCAAATCTGCCTGGCTTTTCTACCAGGGCTAAAGGAAAACTCACTGGGTTTGAAGGCAGTTGTTTGCCACAACAACATTCTTGACACTTAGTAAAAAAAATTAATCTGTTTTTACTTTTTAACTGTTTCTTTTTAGCTCTTTTTTTACAGCATTTGTAATTAATCAATAAACCACAGGGTTTTGTTTCATGGTTCCCAGGCATTTGCCAGCACCCAGGCTACAGATTTCTGCCTCCTCCAAGAGTGTTCCTGTGCAGGTTGGTGGTCAGAAGCTGCAAAAAACTTTTCAGGGATTGATCCTATTTTCCATTTTCATCTGAAAAAAATCTTCCTGAAGCTGGGGCATGGATGTGGTGTTGAGTGTGTGCTTGCAGTACTGCAGGTTGCTCTCCAGATGGAGATCATGGGCAGCAAATTGCATTGCAGCATTAAAAACCAAAATGCCAAAAAATCCCTGAAATTAAAAAAAAAAACCTAATAAAATCAGTGTCTATTTGGGCAGCTGGGACTGACACCAAAGGTTCAGCAGAAATGCTGAGTTCAGCTGGGGCTGGCTTGCAGCCACCCTGAAGCCATCATCTTAATGAATTAAGGGATGGGTAGGGAAAGTTCAAACCATGAAGGGGATGGAGATTTGCATGGAGGATTAAAAAGGATAATAAAACTGTAGTCAGGCTGGGAAACTAAGCAGAAGGTAATACTCCCAGGCACTCCTTTCCATTGCTGAAATCTGTAAATCCCATGGAATAAGAGGAAATATTTAGGGTAATAGGGAGCTTAAGCAGCAGCAGTGGGGTGAAAAGCAGAAATTCAGGAGTTGTGCTGTTTTGGAGAAGTGTGGGGATTTTTCCTTTTTTTTTTCCTTTTTTTTTAATGTTATTTCAGGCTGTGGGATGTGAAACAGGTTGAAGTCTCATTTTTGTGATCATTTCAAATTCAATTAGACAAGGACTGAAGAAATATGCTGCAAGCTGGGAATAGTTAAAAAAAGAGAGGAGACTTTTCCTGCATGGTACAAAAAATAAAAGCCTAGAAGGTAAAAAAAAAAAAAGCCACCCCAAACTTAAAAACATGCTTTTTTGGGGTTTTGTATGTTTATTTAAAAAGTATTTACATCACAGAGTGGTTGAAGTTAGAAGGGACCTCTGGATATTATCTCATCCAAAAATGTTTATTATTTATCTGAATCACATCAGGTTTTGTTGTAAGAATCAATTATTCTGATTGAACTGGCTTCCTGTATTTCACAATGTGTTTCCTGTGGAGCATTTACTTACCTTGCAGAAGGAGGTCAGCTGTGTTTGTCATAACATCTCAGATCTTCTGTGGGGGAAGTAGTTGTTAATTACACTGAGCTGTTTCTGGGAGATGTATACCCTGCTCTGGTTTTGAAAAAAATCAGATTTATTGTGGTTTCTCCTAAGTTTCATGGCAATGTGAAAGATGTAGAGAGAACTGAAGAGTGTTGGATCTGGGCCTTAAAGGATTTCATCTGCTCAGTGATGTTGTTTGTTCTTCAGTAGGCAGAATTATTATCTGGCTCATTCCTGGGGCTGAAACACTGGAACTGGGAGGCTGAGAGCTGTGGACTTCTCAAGAAAAGCTGCAAATGCTCAGCTGTGAGGTAGCTCATCCACTGTTTGCAGGTAGATCATAAAAATTACCTGAAGGACTTCACTTAAATCTGTTTGGGCTCCCTCAGGTGGGAGGTAGGGGCTGCCTGCCTAGTAAGGGAAGAAAATCCCTTTATTTGTTGCCACTCTTCCCCCTCCCTGCTTCATTTTAACAGCTCCCAAAGAGAATCAGATGTGGACAAATGAGGTAATGTTAGAGAAATGTAAGATTTTGCTGCTTTCTCCCTCAGTAAAGTGTTTCCACCAGCTTGTATCCCACCTTGGCTTGGCTGGGAGGCTGCTGGTGCTTCCTGACCAGGAACTGGGTACAGGACCAAAGAAACCAAACCAAACCACAGTGGGAGGGCAGCCCAGACATCTGGGGGTCACTGCTTGTTTGGCTGTCAGTACAAATGCAAACCTCTCTCAGCAGAAACTGCTGCAGAGATAATTTGTGCTATCTCTGAGCTGTAACTGAAGCTATTTTCTCAGCTTAAAATAGGCAGATAAGTGTTTTGTCTGCCTATATTTAGACATTGTCTGTTGCTGTCGGGTTTTGAAGCTCCTGGATCTTTTTCTCAGTTGAAATATTTTTTCACTTTCATGTTTTAGAGAAGGCTTATGTAGGAAAAACTATGATTTTTGGCTGGTGTAGCTGGGATAGAGGGATTTTAGAAAGAAACAATGTTGGCTTGGTCACAGGTCTTGAGTTAAAACCTGTAATGATTTTATGCATTTCTTTTGGTACATAATTTAGAGTTTGTTATTGCAGTATTTATTTTTTTTTTTAGTTTGCATTTGTTGAATTCATTGCATTTAAGTCTGTTTACAAACTCAAAATGATAGCACCCCCTTTTTGTATGAACTGCAAGGTGAGCCCAAGGAATTTATTGGAGAGAATCCTCAAGTTGGATGCTGCAAGTTTTGCCTGGAGATACTTGTAGCTCAAAACAGAGGTAGCTGTAGGCACACAAACCAGGCTCTTAATGATTCATTTATAATTATATACCTCCATCCAGAATGGAGTAAGACAGCTTGAAACACATCTAGAATGGAAAGAAATGAGTCACTGTTAATTAGCAAAAGACAATGAAGCTGCTGAAATAATTATATTCAAACCCTGTCCTCCCAAGAACAGAAAATAAATGGAGATGATTGGAATACAGCTGATGCAAAAGCTGAGTCCAACAAGATTGTGACACAGATTTCTTATCTCTTTAAACTGGTGACTAACCATAACCTCATCTGCAAGGCAAGATCCAGCCCAGTTTGCTTTCCCACCTGGAGAGCTGCCCTCTGCCTCTCAGCTGACCTGGGGCATCAGATGGATTTTTGGTCAGTATTGCCCAGTGCTGCTGTGCAAGCAGAGAAGTTGTTTTAAATGTTGTTGTGAAGGGGCACCTCTAAAACCCACAGGAGAATAAAGATTAATGTTAAGTGCATCAAAATGCTCTGTGTTTTCCAGCCCCTCCCAGCTTTCCTCCCCTGCCTGCCAGCTTACCTGGTTTTCCAGTGATGCCTGGGCTGTCCCTGCAGCTCTGGGCTGTGGTGCAAGAGGAAGCATGAATTTATTTCTTGAATTAAGCTGCAGTGCACAAAGCTGTGTGTGAGTTCTGCTGATTGTGCACCAAGAATTTTGTGGTGTTTCCCAGCACTGGAACACGAGGCAAAGCTGGAGGAGTGGTCATGCTGGTGAAGAGTAAGTGGAGTGACCTTAAGCAGGTTTTTTGCTTTGTTCTGTTTTTTTAAGTGAAAAATAAGCATAAATAAATACACATTTAGTTTGAGAGAGCTGGTAGGGTGTAGGTGATCTGAGAAACATCGATCCTTGTGTGCAAAGGGGAGTGATAATTTGTGAGCCAAGTGCTGCAGAACTCAGAATCTGGAAGAGCAAGGGTAAAAGACAAAAAATAATGTGAGCTTGGGTTAGTGGTGAAGATTTCTGTTCCTGTTCAGCTATCACAGGTGAGCCCAAGAGCAGAGAAATATGTTGGCTTATAAAAAAGCTTGAAATCCTTCCTTTGAAAGGAGGGGGAAGTTTTTCTGAGGCTCAGCAGGGGTTTCTGTACCCTTCCCATTGCCTGAGTGGAGATGCTGCCAGCCAAAGCAAGCTGTGGTTTTTTAGGGGTTTGCATGGCAGGATGCACAAATCTGAGAAACCTTGACAAAGTGGGTGCTGGAGTTGGTTGCATCTGTTACCAGGAAGAACAATCCTCTGATTATATATTTTTTTTTCATAGTTGTGGTTGGATTGTTCCTTTTCTCTCTCATCCCATGAAAGTGACAGCTGGTAACATTTGTCTTTTACCATTAACAAGGAGGTGACCTCTGTCTGGGTTCCAGTGGGTGACACTGGGCAGGAATTAGGGTGCTGCTGGCTGTCCATGGGTGCAGAGGCATCTCTGCAGGGTGGTGAGCAAGGACCTGCTCCTGGCTGTGACTCACAAGAGGCAAGGTGCTTAGTCACAGGCAAATCCATGGCATGCACACATGCTGAGCAGCAAATGCTCCTTGCAGTCAGGAAACACACCACCAGTGTGTAAAATAATGGTGAGAGGAGAGGAGAGGTGAGCTGGCCTGTCCAAACAAGGATCCTCTTGGAGGTACCTTCAGATTACAGCTGTGTAGGAGCATAAAGCATTTTTCATCATGTCCAGTGCAAAGGATGTGGGAAATTCTAAGGTTTTGCTCTGGCTTCTCTTTGGAGTCACTCCAGAGAGGCTCTGCCTGTGAAGAGTGAGTTGGCTTATTGAATTAATTTGTAAAATATTAAGTTGTAGCTCTGAAATGAGGAAATAATCACAATACAGATTGGTATAATGTGTGATTACTCACTGTGGATAATATGGAGGGCATGTAAGTGTTTTCTGAGAAATCAAGCAAGACTCTGCTAGGACATAAGAACATAAAAACTTTAAAAAATGGCATTGTGGGATGATAAGAAATTGTTGGTTTTTTTTTTTGTTGAAATACTAAGAAGTGTGAGGAACTCAGATAAACTGTGATCTGTCTTTCTGTGGTGTGGTTTACTAGGAAAAAAACCACCATATTAGATCCAGGTTAAGGGCTAAATGGCAAGTGAAAGGCATCAGGGTTACAGGTACTGTTGGCTTCTTCATCCACATTCTGAATGCAAATCATTTGTCTGTGACAAAGGACACTTTGCTGTGCTCCACTTGAGTGGGACAGTGACCTGGGTGATGAACTCAGTGTTGGCAGAGGAGCATCCAAGCCACTCAGAGCTCTCAAGATATTTTTCTTGAAGATGGAGTTCATTGATTTGTGACTAATCTGAAATCCATTCTGGAGCTTGTTATAGAATCATAGAATTGCTCAGGCTGGGAAAAAATCTTCAAGATCATCGACTCCAACCTCGACCTAACCCTGTTACCCTCTCTCTGGTGACCCACCACTAAATCATGTCCCCAGGAATCACATCCAGACAGTTTTTAAGCACTTTCAGGGATGGAGACTCAGCCACCTCCCTGGGGAGCCTGTTCCAGTGCTTAACAACCCTTTCTGCGAAGAAGTTTTCTCCTGACATCCAATCCAAATCTCCCCTGATGCAACTAGAAGCCATCTTGACCTTCTTTTAAGTAGTGACTTAAAAATAAGTAGACCTTCTTTTTTAGGTCTTTTAAAAGACCTAAAATCTTAGAAAACCATCTCCAGAGGCTGTTATTGTTGGGTGCTAAACCTAAAATACAAGCTGCTTCCTGGGTGAGGGATAGGCTGATGAAAGCAACTGGCTGCTAATGAACTGGAGAGAGCTCCAAAGGTCACCATTGTATAGAGAGGGACCTGTTCAGCCTTTGCTAAGCTCATAGGTGTGGGTAATTTCTCTGTGCCTGTGTCCTGACTCTCTAAAGTGAGTCAGGATGGACTTTTCCAGCTGCTCCTTCCTTTTGCAGTTGGCTCAGCTCTTACAAAACCAAAGGGTTGCCAGGTGGTTCTGGCTTCTGGGGCCCTTCAGAGCACTCCAAAACATCACCTCAAAGGCCTCTCCAAGAATTCCTGGTGTCTGCCCTTCAGACAATTTCAGAGGCCCTGAAATCTGTAGGAATGGAGATATAACTTGAAATAACTAAATACAGAAAAACCTTTTCTTCCAGAGGTAATAAAAAAGGCAGTGTATTGTTTAGTTAAGGGTTTTGGGGGTTTTTTTCCTATGAAATGTGGGGTGTTTGTCAAGCAGACCAATAGTCAGTGATGTATTCTGCCTCTAATTCAGCATCTCAATTCTGGGAACTTCCAGGAAAGTGTAAGAAAAATCCTCAAACATGCAATTTGGAGTTTTCTGTCATGGAACCACCTTTTAGAAGCTCTAGCTGGTGAGACAGCGGGTGTTGCAGTTGAGCAAAGACAAGCATCTTTTGGGTTTTTTGTTTATTTAACTTAAAAAAACCCCACAAAACAAATACCAAAACCCCTCCCGGCCAAAGAGTCTTTCCTGCATTCAGCTTTGCTCAGCTTTCTATTAAAGGTTTTATTGAGGGAGGGTTGAAGATGTTCACTACATCAGCATCTCTTCAAAGCTCCCAGAGAATATGACTTTGCTACTCCATTGATAATATATAATCAATACAATATGATCCTATATATTGTTTTATTTTAAGTACTAGGTTTGTGTGGCATGTTTGGGGAGTTTTGGTGCTGCCTTGTGGCTCTCCTGTGTTGTAGGGAGATGTGGCTGATGAATTGCATCTCAGATTAGAAGAGTGAAATCTCCTTATTCAGGCCAAATCTATTTCACAGCATCAGGATTTGGTAGGATGGTTTGAAAGAAAAAAAAAAAGGTCAGATATAGGTAGATGTTTAAGTAGGGGCTGTCATTTAATTTTCTGCCACACTGAGGGGGAACTAAAAGTAAAATTGGGACCAGGATGGGGTAAAATTACTAATGCTGATTCTGCTTCTAATGTAGCACTGCCAGGTGGAAAGGACACAGTGTGCCCCTTGGCTGTGATAGAAGGGAAATGAAGGCAGCAGGAAATATGTGTTTTATTGTTTCCTCTCATGTCTGTCTCTCCAGCTTATACTCTTCATCTGTCTTTTCCCTTTTTCTGCGCTTGTGTGGGATCTGGAGAAGTAACTCCACCACTGGAAAGGTCTAAGTTCTCCCTTCTCTTATGCACTGGCTGTACAGGTTTGTTTGGTTTTAATTTTCTTGGGATCTTTTCCAGGTTTTGGCAGTGCTGCCTCCAGCTCTTTTCAGATCACTGCTGTCTTCCCAGCTCTTTCTCACCAGCCATGGCTCTGATTTCAAGCCTTGGCTGTCACTTCCCATCCTTACATTTTCATCCACAGTGACTTCTGTTGTTTTGATGTTGAAGCACTTACTCTTGGCACCTGTTTTCTTGGCCATTTTACCCTTCCACAGCTTGTGGCTCGTTGATATGTTCTTTTCCTTGCTCGAAGTTTCCCCCCAGACATTTCTCCCTTGTTTGATCCACTTACCTCCCCCTCACATCTTTTCCTCTCTCCCATGGCCTGCCTTGCTCTTATTTATCCCCAGCACTGGCTCATCTTGACAATTACATCTCCTGCCTTAGGCCCCGAGCTGCAGATCACATCCATGTCAGTCCTCTGACATTTCCACTGCAAATTTATTCCCTCCTCTGCTGCAGTTGCTTTAGCTGAGTTATTTTCCAGTGCAAGTGACTGTTCCCATGTTCTTGACTCTTCCCATCTTCTCCTTGCCTCTGCCTCTCTCTTCTCACCTGTCTTTATTGGTTTAGTCCCAGAGAAAGTTGTCATTTTGTGGCTTTTTTCTCACTTACCTGGATCTCCTTTTGCCCTTTTGTCCTAAAAAATCTGATTTTTCTGTCTTGGGGACACAGACATTGCTCAACTGCTCTCTTCCTCTAAACTGATCACTTCCTCCAGTGACCCAATGCTGGTTCCAGTTCTCCTGCCCCAACCCTTTTCTTTTTTAATGGGAATACACCACACCTCACCTCTTGGAGGGGGATGATGGTTTCACTGCCTCCTGCTTAGGATCAGATTGCCCTTCCATCTCTTTCCACAATGTTGCTGGCCCAGTAGGTTTTTTTTTTAACCTCAAATATGTTCAAATTAGAGGCTGCAAGTGAGATGCTGACTTCTGAGAGTCAGATTCAGTCCTTCCCTTGTGCATCAACCATTAATCAAGGTTCTAGAGATGACCATCTCTCCCAAGTCACCTTTGCAGTCCCACCTTTGCACAGATGCCTGACTTAAAGGAAACAAAAACTGAGGTGTAAGAGGGTCCACCCAATTCCTTCCAGAACTGACAAGTCCAAAGGAACAGACTCCTTTTCTTGCTTCAGGAGCACATATTACACCCATGCATTTAGACAGCAAATTGCTCAAAAAACAAGGAAAAAAGATGTGGGGAGGTTCTGCTTTATGTTTTACAGTCATTGCCCCACGTAATAATTTTTCCAACTGAAAGCCTGAAAAAGATCTTTTATTTTTGCTTTTAAAGACCAAATACTGAAAGCCAGGATTTCTGAAAAAGAGACTCAGTACTCAATTTAAAAATATTTCTCCTGGCTTTCCTTCCTTTAAAAAAAGAAGTAAAGGTAGCACCAGCAAACCACAATCCCTTGGAATAATTTTTCTAATTACTTTGCTGCCAGGTTAGCATTATTTTGGAGGATGCTGTGCTGCTGTGGATGGATGGAATGGTGACGCAAGGAACAGAGGGGAGCTTCCAAACTTTCTGTCTAAATGTGCTTCTGGAGGGTGTGCTGGATGGAAGAATTATCCAATTACTCTGCTGCCTACAGGAAGCACTGAGAAAAGTCAACTAACCACTCATCCTTTCCTGCTGAGGCATGTAGGACATTTCACAGTTCTCTCTTTGCTGGCATTTTATTTTATCCTGGCAATTATGACTTAGAAACAGGTAAATAATAGTGCTACTGTGAGGGAGAAGTATGTATTCTGGTTGCTTAGCAATTGCTCTCCACACAGTGAAGCTCAGCCATCGGGGAGGAATTGCATGCTTCAGGATGTTGTGTTCCACCTGTATCAGTTGTTCTAAGAAAATATATTAAAGCCTTCTGCAATCCTGGACACTTGGGTGAGCTAAGAAGCTTGGATGAAAGCTCACCCAAATATACTTAAACTTTGGAAAAATTCCTTAGTTGTCCTTGTTCTGCCCAATGATTTCATTTCCCTGCCAATTCTCCCAGCCCCTTTTCTTTAATCACCTTTTCCCCCTCCTCAACTCTTTCTTTGTATTCCTGGCCCCTGATGAGCTCAAATGGCTTCTTACTCTGGGATTACTGATCCTTGTTTCACACACTAATGGGCAATGATAGACAAATTGCTGTATGATGCTGTGTTAACCAGGGCACTGTAGACATTCAGGAAGTAAGGTGATGTCTGATGACCATTTTTGTTGCTGTATGAGGAGAACTTCAGTAAATTGGTCCTTGTACCTCTAATCTCTCCAGGTGTTCTGGTACCCTGGGTGTTCTGCCTGCTTTTGCCTCCTTTTGCTGATGGTAACCTCAGCCAACACACCAAAATCCATTTTTCAGAGTTATTGCCAAGTTTATTATGATATCAAGCTTTCATGCCAGTCAGCTTGCATCTCTTGAGATGTTCCAGCTCTCACCTCTTTCTTGGCTTATCCTGGAGCAAGGCAGCACGTTTCAAATACTCCAGATGAGCAGAGACAACTACAACATTGGCTGCACAGTCCTCCTACAACATCAGGAGCTGGCAGCATGAGGGATGTGAGACAAAGCAGAGAGAGAGATGTTCTACAGCTTTATCCAGGTAACTGCTACCTCCCATTGCCAGCAGGATCTGGGAAATACCCAACAGAAGAAATACCCCTCAGGTCAGCCTTCAAAATACACCACAGCTTGGAGGTCCACCTAAAGCAGTGGGTGGCACTTGGTCTTTCCATTCTTTGTGTGTCCACAAGGGAGAGTAGAGGAGGTTGGCTTCTTCCAGTCTCTTTTTTCCATCTTCATAGCTCAGCATTTCTTGCATTCCTTCTCCCCACCAGCAGCCTTTGAGCATCTCACCACAGGATCTCCTCCAACCTGTGGGGCTGACATCTCGTGGCTCATTTAGGAGTGTCCAGGTAACAAGCAGCAATCCCTCAATGCACACAGCTTCTGGAACATCTATGGATTCAGGGAAGGAAAGCACTAGCTCAGGATGGGGAGGATGCAGAGTGCTCTTAAAAGGTGGGGTTCCTTTTATCCTCCTTGCCATTTTACCAGCTGTACAGAAAGGCATGGAAATAGTTTCTCTTAACATCAGATCTCTGCTCTCAGACCCTTTCCAAGATCCCGGTTTGCTTCTCAGGTGAGTTAGGAAGTTTCTTGTTTTCATTTCCCAGCTTCTAAGCATTTGTGTGGATTTGGGATTTCACTCAGCAGAGCTCTCCAGCTTTCCCTTTGCCTGTCAGTGGCTGTCAGTGCAGCTGGGATGCAGGATTACAGCTCATGCAGGAAGATGTCACAGTTCCTTAAACATTAAATGTTCCTGCTCTGCCACTGGGTGAACCCTCCCAGTATCAGCTACCATTGCAATTTCCAGTATCCTTAGGTTAGGTTCAAGCAGGGCTTTTTACTTTCTAAAATATAGGAATAAATAAATGGCATAACTGCAGGTTGGGCAGGGTATCTGGTAACTCCTCTGTGGTCTCTGCTACAGGGCACATGAATGTTTTGTGGCTGTATGGAATCTATAGGGTCTGGGGGGGATTTGTGGTGTAACTGATGCCCTGGCCTGCAGATCCCAGCACTTTCACTGTGGGCTGGTTGCACATACTCCTTCTGCTCCTTCTTTCAAAAGAATAATTGGATTTACATTTCAGTCACCTGCTTTGGACGTATTAAGGAGATGCTCTGACACTCCCTGTAGTATTTATTACCTTCTTGTCAGCATTCAACCTCATCTCTTAACTTCTTTCCCTGGATTATTTTTTTGCCTCATAAGTGAAGATGTTATTTGTGTCCAGAGCAAATGTTAGGGTTGGGTTTTTTTGCCTGTTTTGCTTCAGTTACATTGATTTAATTTACATTATCTTTGCAGGGAGGTGCCAGGTCTCCCACCCTTTAGTGTTTCCCCATTTGAGCTCCTCCAGTGCCCGGCAATAGTTTTGCCCCTGGCCCAGCCACAGACCCCAGGACACCAGAGCAGGCAACTTTCAGCCTCTCCTCTGAAGCCTGCATTCTTGCACTCTTTGTTCTTGCTTACTATTATTCCCTGCTTTTCTTTTTGTTCCCACTTGACCTTTTCCTCCCAGCCCACCCTGAGCTCTCCATCCCGTCCAGTCCCCGGGCTGGCTCTGGGGTGCCCAGAACAATTTCAGGGTGGTTGCAGGAGGGAGCTGAACAGAGTCCAGTTGTCAAAAGAATTTTGAGCCAATAAGCACGTCCTGGGTGGAGCTCCTGCAGCAGCAAGGAGCAGCAGCAATTCTCAATGAAGACCTTTTTGTTCCATAGGTTGGGCCTGAATGAATCGGGTTCCCGGGCTCGGCCACAGCCCAGGGAATCCCTCGCTTTTCTTAGTGCACGCCACAAAAAAACCAACAACCCAAAACCAATCCCAACCCAACCCCAACCCCAGTGTTTTTCTGTTCGGCTCCTGAAGCCAAAATGCTATAGGAAGAGGGTTGATGGGGAGCTTGGCTGTGATGAATTTTTCATGAGCTGGTGCGTGGGGCTGAATGGCTCCGGCGTGCGGCGGTGTGTGGCTGGCAGGAGAGGCGCGCTGGCAGGGAGGCTGCTGACACAGAAAGGCTTTGGCTCATTTTCAGAGGGAGAGCTGGGCTGATAAAGGGTTTTCTGACAGCCTGGGCTTATCATCCTTCGATTTACACTGCCGTTGCTCCGGGCAGCCTTTCCATTTGGAGCTCAGCCTCGTGAATGAGCGGGGTGAGCTCCGCCGATTTATCAGCGGTTTCCATCGGCGGCGGTGCCGGCGTGATGGGTTTTTGTTCCCTTTGCTGAATGGTGAGAGCTCCCACAACCTCTGAGCTATGACAGCAAAAGATTCTTCTAGGGAACTTGCGACTCCCGAGTCCGAGATGTACATCAAGACTTTCAAAGAGCAGATGCACTTGGAGCTGGAGCTGCCCAAGCTGTCTGGGAACAGACCTACGTCTCCCAAAATCTCCCCCCGCAGCTCCCCCAGGAACTCTCCCTGCTTCTTCAGAAAGTTGCTCGTCAACAAAAGCATCCGCCAGCGTCGTCGCTTCACGGTGGCACATACCTGGTAAGACCTGCTGGGTTCTCAGGGTGGCTTTGCTGAACAGTCTGGGGGTTTTACCAGGGGAAGATGAATTGAGGCTCATTCCCGGGGCTCCCTGCACCCTGTTAGATGGATAGAAGGCAGCCAAGGGATGGGTAATGCAGTGCTGAGGCAGCTGTCACTCAGGTTCTGCTCTCCGGGATGCATCCAGCCCATTATTCCTGTGTGTGCTGTGGTTAATCTCAGTTGAACAAAGGCAGGAGCTGGGAACTTTCCCAGGCCTGATGGTGCTGTAGGTAGAGCACATGAATTCAGTTCAGAACCTCCAAGACATGGGTTTTGTTTTGCCCCTCTCAGCTGCAGCTGAGAGCAGGACACAGAGCGGGTGGTTTGGAGTTAAATGCTGGAAAGGGCTTTAACTTCACTGCCAGGGGTTTTTAAACAGGTTTTGCTGGTGACAAACATCTTTTCAGCCATTTTTTTTCAAGGCAACTCCAGCTAAGAGTCTGCTTTTCCCTCCCTTCAAATTACTAACCCCAAACAGTCAATTTGCATGCCATTAGTTGATTGTGAGCTGCCTCAGACTGTCAGTTATCCTGGTTAAACCATGCCATAAACAGTAATCAAAATATACCATCCTGGAAAACCTAGGAGAATCTCCTTGCTTCATTTTGTAAATGAATGTAAATGGAAATGTATTTTGTAAGTGTGCACTCTGTGGGTCTCTTACAGTCCACCTTTTACATTCCAAAAGTCTCTTGTCAATATGCACTAGTTGACTGTGGGAATTAAACCAGAAAACTTTCAGTACTGTGAATATTTTTCAAGCTTGCTCACACAAAGCTGTGTCCATTACCTTTTGGTTGCCCAGATGGAGCAGGGGGGAGAGGATGAGGCTGTCCTGTTGGTATCCCTAGGAGCCAGGTTGGGCTCTCTGAAATGCCCATCCTGGTCTAATGTTTAAAGAAAAAATAGGATGCTGTTTTTAATATGGGTTATTTGAGTGGTGATGAAATACTTCAGAGCTGATTTGAGTTCTGGAATGAATTCCTAATTGTTTGCTCTGAGTGGATTAGGAGCTCTTACAGTTGTGTGCTGGTAAACAGTAAGCAAATAAAAGGGAAAACTTTTGATACCAGGGACTTGTAGTGAGTAGAACTGAGATGACTGACTTTTAATTATTTTTTTTTAAATGTGGTCTGAGATGCATCTGTGGTGTAGCAGTGCTCAATTCAGATAGGAATTGCAGAATCATGCAGATTTTCTGCATTTTTCTTTTTTTAATCCAGGCAGTAATAACAACCACCCGAAGCAGTTACGTGCTGTAAGGATTTCATGTGTGCTTGAGCTGCCTGTAGCATTTTAATTGCTTGTAGTCAGTAGTATTTAGCTTTATGGACATTAATTCCCTTGAACATCTGTCAGATCTCTCAGCATTGAGGCACTGGGGTGCTGCTCATCTTAACCCCCACTGGGATGTTTGGAGAGATGTGTGCTGGGGGAAGACAGAGCTGCTGGGATTTTGTAGAGCAGAATGTGGTCAGGCTCAGCACAAGGGATCTCTATTGTTAAGTGGGGAAAAAAATTAATATAAATATATATGCACAACACACAGAGATATTTATAGGTCTAACTAATAATCTCTCCTGGAATCAGTTTGTAAAGGAGGTGGGGTTACTCCAGGTACATTTTTTTCATGGAGTGACCTGAGGTTCTCATACTCTTCCCATTTATTATTATTATTTTTTAAAGTTTTTAATATCAGGTGGCTGTAAACTGCAGGTTTGTGTTTTCTCTTTAGATGAGAAGCAAAGTATTATATAAATGAAGATGCTCACCCTTGCTGGGGCAGGTTTCCAGAATGTATCTGTACATAAATGCAGTCAAAACCTGTAGCACATCCAGACATATTTTCAGTTTGCTTTAGCTTGTTATAAACCAGGAGAGAATTAAAGCTATTTAAGTGTGATGCAATTAGAATGTCTTTACAGCTGCTTGCATGTGTGTTGGAGGTGGTGGGCTTTCAGCTGTGTGTGTGGATTTGCTTAGTAGTTGTTAATTTCTTGTGGAAACCTCATCACCTGGGCTAAGCAAAAAGGCCAGGTACACAAGGTGCTGGGAAGTAGTGTCTGGGTAGCAAAGGAATGACATCAGGAGTAAATATACAAGGAATACCAGTCCATAGCAGTTCTAAGCAAGGAAATGAATCCCTGCTGTTGGCTGGTATATCATCTATAAGTTCTGTAGCCTTGTAAATAGAACAGAGCAGAAACTTCCTCAGGGTGGGAGTTTGGTGGTGTGGTAAATTCTGATCTTTCATCACCTTTATCATCATTGCTAATGTTGTTACTTGAATCTGCTGCTCCTCTGCCCCTTATTTTCAGTTTTGTGTCTCCCCTTGCTCTCCTCCTTTACTTTTTTGTCTGCCTTTTCTAGGCATTTCCCCCTCTTTTATAACTGCATACATTTCAGCTCCTTTCTCCTGGTTATGCTGATGAAACTCGTGTCTTCATCAGCCTTCTCCAGCATCCAGTCATCAGATCTGTTGCACAAAGAAAAAAGAAAACAAAATTTCAGCTTTTTTTTAAAAAAAGGAAGCCATGACTCAAGTGCCTCAGTGCTCCCTCAGGAGCTGTGCCCTGCTCTCACTCAGTGCCTGACCGACGCGCTTGCCTTCAAACATCTCTTCAAGCAGCTCCCTTGAACAGCTTGCCATGGCTGCTGTTGCTGTGTCCAGTCTTCAAATGTGAATTTATGTGAAATATAAATTTTTGGAGCCTTTTCCCCCTGCCAGAATCCACATGTCTCATTCTTCTTTTCTTGCCTCTATCATTTCCACCCTGGAGATTCGAGAAGCCGATACCTTATTTCTTCCTTTCTCTCAGGTGCATTTTTGGGGGGGTTGTGAGGAAAAGAGCAGGCAGTGGCTGACACAACTTGGTTCCTCTTGCTGCTACAGATGTTTTGCAGAACATCCCAGTCCCTGAGTTTCCTCTGCAGTCCCTGGAGGGAGGGACAGCATCTCCAGAAGATGGGGAGATAGGCTTGGTCCCCAGGGCTTGCTGTGTGTGGCTGACACAGAAAGAGCGCCTTCCCTTTCCACCCCTCCTCCTCTGTCCTCCCTTGGCCTGGCCGTAGCCCAAGGACTTTCAAAGCAATAGTTTTAAAAATAGTTTTTATTTTCTACAGGTCTGCCATCTGATTTTGGCCAGGGGGTGCTGGTAATATCAGGGGGATTATACCCAGAGCAAGGTCCTGCTAAGCAATGTCTTGCAAGATCCTGAATGCCTTCTCAGAAATGTACATATAAGTGCATGCTGCTGCTTATCATCCAATTTTATTTAAACATTTGTCTTAAAAGATAATAACTATTTTTCCAATACATTTATACAGATTAGATCACCCAGTTTCTTAGTGAATAGATACTCACTACACCCTGTGATGAGCATTGGCTTTTTAATGAAGTTGTTGCTAGAATATGATGTTTATTGCCCACCCTTATTAAAGACTTTTAGTGGATTTTCTTCCAAATCAGTTCACATTTAGCTTTCATCATTTTTAGGGGTCTGAGCCTGCTCTTTTTTAATACCTCTTATCCAGTTTAAAGCACAGACACAAGGAAATTTTGCTCTCCTTTCCTTCTGGTTATCTTTCCATTCAACTGAAATCCAGGCCCACGTTTGCCTTTTAAAAGAGAATGCAAAATGTAAATCACATCCTAGCTGTAGTTTTTGGAAAACATGATCTGTTTTCATTACACAATAATCTGCAGTGGTGGAATTCAGTAAGTTAAATAGTATGGCACAATTCAGTCAGGGGGCAGCATTTGAGTTTTTTCCAAGCCTAGTGAATAACAAGTGATGGGTTTAATTGCTTCAAGCTGCACAAGGTACTGTAGGCAAAGCAGAGCTATCCCAAGATGTCACATTTTGTTTTGCTTTCTGATCATTGTGCTTCTAGAAGTAAATAGAGAAGACTTTACCTAGTGGCTTGGAACAGTGCTTCAGAAAATTCATTGCTGTGAGACTGGCTCTGTGCTTGGTGTTGCTGAGGATGTTTGTAAGGTCCATGGTTGTCTCCAGTCACTTGGTCACATTGTGGTGGTGTCTGCAAGTCCCAGGCCAAAACTCACATGGTGGAGGGGAGCTCCTGGTGAGACCAACTGCATCCAGCTGTGCTCAGGTGGCACCCAGGTCACCAGTGCCCCGTACAGAATGGTTTGGGTTGGGAGGGAGCTCTAAAGCTCACCCAGTCCCAGCCCTGCAGTGTCAGGGACACCCTCACCCAGCTCAGGGTGCTCAGAGCCTCCTCAAGCCTCACCTTGAACATCTCCAGGGATGAGGCCTCAACCCCCTCCCTGGGCAACCTCTTCCCAGAGGTTTTTGCTTGTGAGATAAAGGCAGTGTCTCTCACATCTCTCCCTGCAAGTACCATAAGATGTGGTTTTGGACCCCTTTCAACTCTGATATATACATATATATATATATAGCAGGATGCATCTCCAGGGTTCCAGCTCTGAATACCACACTTGTCTATATTGCCATGAGCTGGTCTCTGTGTTTCTCACTGCCTTTTGCTGTGATTTCCTGCCAAATGGGATGATTCTCTGGCTTTCTGGAGTTCCTGTTCTGCAGCAGGACTGGCACTAGGCACACTGTGTTGCTCAGTTATCTACTGAAACTCTCAGGAAAAGCTGGCTGGAGTGAGGAGGGAAAAGGATGAGGAAAAACCAGAAGGTTCCCTTTGAATGGGAATATGTTCTCCCATCTGTCTGGAGGAGAGTCCCAGGGAGTGGCAGGAAGGATTCCAAAGGACATGAAGGTGAGGAGGGGAGACTTGTGCTAACAGCAGGAACAACCATGTGCAGCAAACACAGAACCAGCTGTGGAACCTTTCCATCTGTCCTCACCCTCTGTCTTGCCTCTAAACCCTCTCTACAGCCATGGAGGATGGAAAGGAGAAACTTCTTTCATCCCCCAGCTGAAAACAAGTTGGTAAAATACTCCCCAGCTGATAAAAGGCTCAAAGAACAGCATCTGTGTTAATGAGTTGGTTTGGAGAGCTTCAGCCATTTCTCTGAGAGGGGAGGAAAGGAAAAGAGAATGAGGGAAATAAACACAATTTCTGGACTTTCTAATACCTTTAAGTCAGCTTTTAGTGTTTCCAGTGTGCTGATCTTATAGGAACACAGATGCAGAGGGGTTTCATGACTTGCTGGGGTAGCTGAGGGCTGCCTGGGGGATCCCTGCTACTGCTGGGCTTGTCCATCATCCTCTTTATCTCAGCAGCTTCCCTCTTGGCAGCAGCCTCCAGCTGGCACTGGCAGAGAAAGCACTGGGGATGAGGACCTTTTTATTTATTGTTGTTGTTGACATCGTAAGCTGCTACATCTGGGAAGCTGTTACATGAATGCTACTGCATAGGACATGTTTGGAGTAGAAAAGGAGAGCTTTTAGGGGCAGAGTTAAGGTATCTGCACTGGGTAGAAGGGCATTTACCTGCCTGTGTTCAATGTAACCTTGTTTGAAGGCCTTCTGCTTCCCTCCCCCACCCCCCATGCCAGCAAGTTACATTTCATCATGTCAAAGCCATTTATTGCAGCTTTTCCCACAACAGATTTAAATGCTATGAAGGCAAACCATCTGCAGGGCAGTTAATGGAATGAAATGAGAAGCATTTTATCAATTTGCCCTGAATCAATCTGTCCTCATGTGGAGAAACAGTTTTTGCTGCACTTCCAGCAGGTCCATGTGTCCAGTGTTAGATACTCAGTTGTCACAGAATGTCAGGTTGGAAGGGACCTCAGGGATCAGCTGGTCCCACCCTTCTGATATTACTGTTGATGTGAGATGTCTCAGCACCCATTGAGCTGAGACTTAAAGCTTTCCAAAGTGGGGGAATCCACCATTTTCCCTGGAGATCATTCCAATGTCTGACTGTCCTCATGGGGAAAAATTTTCCTCTTGTGTCCAAAACTTGTGCCCATTGCCCCTTGTCTTGTCCATGGGACTCCTTCTCAACAGGGACTCTGCAGCTGCTTGGAGCCCCTTTTAAGTACAGGAACATGGTAATAAGGTCCCCCCTGAGTCTCCTCCTCTCAGGGCTGAACAACCCCATTTTTTTGTGAACAAAGCCAGGTTTTTCTGAACAAACCTTTTTTTTCATTGCTAAGGTGATGTTTTTTCACTGGGCACTTGTGGATGATGCATCATGGTGCAGCCTTCAGAAGAAGAGGAATCTTAGTCTGAGTAAAAATGTCTTGCAGGCAGATTCCTCCATGCCTGTATGGTGAATAATTCCCACTTTATGGCAGATTTGCCTTGGTGTGGGTAACTTGCTGGGTTCCTGTTTCACTGATTCCTGACGTAGTGAGCTGTCTGGGTGTTGGCATGGAGAAGCAAGCACATTGTACCATCTGAAAGCATCCCTCCTGAAAGGAAGCAGAAGGAGACATTCATCTCATTTTATCAGTAAAAGAAACCAAAAATGGTTTGGTATTTCTCCCAGCTTTTATACTTCTACAGGTTGACAAAGGGCAACAGAGATGTTTCAGGAATTACCTTCGTGGTACTGAGGTGTAGCTTTCACCATAGCTTCACATGAACTGATCTGCAAATCTGCAGGGGTGTAGTTTGTGAATGAACAGTTGCTTGCTGCCTTCTCAGTGTATGCAGGACCCTAGAAAGAGCTATCTGAAAATCAGAGACATTTTGTGCTGCACTTTGTTTCAAGAAGCTTTAATGAACCCTGCAGACAGTGGGCAGGTGCAGGGGATAATTGCATAATGATGGACAACTTCATTAGGTTTGAGGGAGAGGTTTCTTCCCTAGCAATAATGCAAAATTAGCTCTTCCATTTTATTGGCTGCATCATTACCAAGGTAATACTGAACCTGTGCTGAGCCCAAGGCATTTGGGAGCTGATGCCACAGAAATGAGCTGGGGCTGTGGGACCCAGCCCTGGTCAGAAGGTGTTCAGTCCTTGTCAGTTCAGTTTCCAGCTCTCTGGAATTCTAAGTCAAATTATTTATTTGTATTTACTCTTTATTTCATCTGTTTGCTGAAGGTTAATTTGTATCATAGAGCTACTCATCTGGTTTAGACTGGAGTTGTGTTTGTCAGGTGCTGCAGTGCTGCTCTTTTTTCAAGCCCAGGAGACCAGGTAAGGGAAAAAGAGTTACAGGAATGACAAGCTAAAAACATCCCTTCCTGTATTGCTTGGATAACCAATCCCCTGGCTTATCTAGGAATGATTTTCTATTTTTCCTGAGGGGAAAGTGTACAAAACAATCAAATAGGACATGGAGAAACTCGAGAAGAGGTTGGCAAGGAACAGAGCCAAGGCAGAGGAGAGAAGGGGAGGGGAAGAATGGGTGGGCAGGAGGAGCTGGGCAGCAGACTGATCCCATGGGCAACAATTTCCAGATGTCTCTGCATCAGTTCTCATTGGCAGGGTCACTGTTTGTCACTAACATGTCAGACTGTCCCTAGGCAGCCACAGCTGAGAGGGAATTAAAGACCAGTGCCACTGGAGGGCTTTGAAGACCAGAGCCAGGCTTCCTAGCCTTCCAAATCTGTCTGTCCCTTCTGAAACTCCTTTTGGATTCAGGCTTTGGGGGAAGTTTTACCTGTTTCTCTCAGGTGAAGACCTACTGCTAGTAACCTACACTCTGTTTGCTGACTACTACTACTGTAGTAATTTATTCTGCAGTCATCTGTGAGGCTCTGTCTTTATCCCAATGGCCTGACTTCTGGTTTTTGGAGGGATGATGGAATGTTGTGGCTGGCAAACACCTGCTTTCCAGTTGGAAGCAAAGAGCTTTGAGTTACCCTGTGGAGTAAGTGGGCTGCAGTTCTCTGGAGATGAACTGGATTTGCTCCTGGATATCAGAGTAAATGGAGAGCATCCTGTATTTAAGTATTTCTTTAGTGGTTGAGTTAAATCAAAGCAAGAAGTCATTATACACATCCCTTAAGCATGTTCACTGACTGAAGGGTGCCTGTCTCCAAAGTTCCCTCTTCCTCCTTAGGGGATGTATCCTTTTAAATGTAGTCAAGGTTGGGATATTCAGCCTGGATCCCTTAACAAACTGTTTTATTGAGCTGCTGAAGGTCAGAGGTGGAACATGAAAGCAAATGGCTCTTGCATTGTCCCTCCAGGGTTTGTAGACTGAGCTGCCTCCAGCCCCTGCTGGGCTTGCTGCTTGCTTTTCCAACAGCTTCCTGTTAGATTAAACCAACCCACTAAAAATACTCATCCAGGGGTCACAATGTGTTCATGAATTATTCCAAGAGTGACCTTTTTATTTGCTGCTGAGCCTCTTCCGTTCAGGATTGATTTTATGGAAGTTGTAAATATTGTGTATTTCTGAATCATACCCCTGAGACATTGTTTATTTACTTTTGCTCTCAAAGGCAGCTGGTAACAAATGAGAAATTATGTCCTTACCACAAAGAACTCCCACACCTCAAACCCCTCAAAAGCCCAAAGAGCTCCATTGTCATTTAGCTGGTATTTGCAAGACCTTAAATGTTGAGAAGAAGCTATGTGGAGCAGTCCTTCTGTCTCAAGAGATCTCTTTGCCATCATGTTGCTGAGGAGATGCAGGTGGTTACGTTGGCATAATGGCCAAGAAGGAACAAAAGATTCAGGATGGAGGAGGGAACACTGGAAGATGCCTTTGGAAGGAGAAGTTGGTGTCAGGAGAAGCCCCCACTTGGTCATGATCTTGAAGTGGGCTTCTCTTCAACACAACCACCTTCCCAAATCCCCAAGACCTCAGGCTTTGCCCCGTTGTCAAGAAGGGATTGATGGCAGTCTGCTCTCTGGAAATCTGCCTCTAAAGAAAAAAAGGAATATGTTGAAATGTCAGGCTTTGCTATTTTTACACCCTGGCCCAGAAGGGAGCTCTTGTGTTGCTGCAGGCGTTGGTGAAACACGGCATGCTCACCAGAGACAATAATTACCCTGCCTCTTCTACTTGTTGGTTATTTTACCCCCCCACCCCCCCCCAAAAAAAAAAATGGAGCAAGAAGTAGATGCTTTCAGTCAGTCAGCTTTTTGTGAACTGGGTGGGAATCTTTTTTTCAGCTGTGCTTGGAAAGCACTGAAGGTGGGGGGGATGTTTAAGAACAGATTTCATGCTTTGGGTTGGAATTTCATTGACTCAGGTTCTGTAAGCTAGGACTTTACAGAAGGCTGAGTAAAAAATGTCAGGACTCTGCTCTGTGGAACAGAAATCTTTTCCAATAGGTTGTTCTATTGTGTTTGGAGCATATATGTGTTGTTTAGGATTCACATGGTGTTATCCTCTAACAGTATTTGACACAGACTCCTTCTGTAGTGTTCTCGCTCAAAACAGCCTCAAGGTGGATGTGAGGGATGGGTTTGATTGTAAGGGCTGGTGAAAATAACTTAGAATGAATGAAAAGGACTTAAAGTGATGTTAATTCAGGAGGTGAAATTTAAAAATCAAAAATTACAAGTTAAAGTCATGGATCTATTCTGTAATAGTGGGTGTGGAAGGAGTTACAAATCCTCCCTGTGAGCTGAGCTGACAGTTGTGTTTGTGTGTCAGAGCATTCCTGTCCATCCTCATCCACATCACTCACTCACCATCACCTCAGTCTCTTCTCCTCTCATCATTCAGACTCAAATATCAGCCCTGGCTTTCTCCTCAGCCCTCCTGGTAGTTGACTTCTTCTCTCTTGTTAGGTGAATCTCAAAAGAACGTTCAAACCAAGACACTGTGACCTTGCTTCTTCACTGAGGGCAGGGGGGATATGGAGCAGGAGGATGATGCACCCCAAAAGGGGGGGTTATGTTAGGAGCTGTGTAAATAACAGCTATGAAAGCAGCCTCAAAAATTATGCTGGTGATTTAAAAGCTCATCCAAGGTCAGGTTGAGTGGGGCCTTGAGCAACCTGGGCTGGTGGGAGGTGCCCCTGACCATGCAGATCTTGATGATCTTTAGGGTCCCTCCCAACTCAAACCATTCTGTGATTCTATGATCTTTAGTGTCCTTTCCATCCCAAACCATTCTGTGATTCTATGATCTTTAGGATCTCTCCCAACCCAAACCATTCTGTGAGTCTATGATCTTTAGGGTCCTTTCCATCCCAAACCATTCTGTGGTTCTATGATCTTTAGGATCTCTCCCAACCCAAACCATTCTGTGATTCTATACTTGTGTGCATGACAACATAATGCAGATTTTCACTGATCATCAAGTGGTGCAATCTGTGGGGTCATGGCAGTCAAAATTTGCAATCCCAGGAGCCCAGCATTGAGTCTGGAAGTTGTCTCTGGTGAAAATGCTGTCCAGAGCAGAGCAACTCTCTGCCCCCAAGCTGGTGGCATCTGCAGCAGCCAAGCTGGAGGTTTAAGTTGTTTTGTTGGCTGTTCTTTTGTTGTTTAGTGATTCTCATCCAAACAACCACAGTATTTAATTTCTCATCTCCAAGGTGTTCAAGATGAAATTACTCTCATAAGAAAGGTCTCAGATAATTTCTGATTTCTCTTGTTAATATGTTATGAAAAGAGGAGAGAAGCCAATTCAAATTCTTTCAAGACTTCAGGGAAAACATCTCCTGTGTAACAAACACCCCAGGTTTGTTCATTCACATGTACTGGGCTGGAAACTGATTTCTTGGTGAAAGAGCAATTGCTCGGTGTGAGTGGCAGCAGACTTTGTCAAATCCCAATTTTTTTTTTCTTTGTGGACTGAATGGTCCTGGGCAGGAGTGATACAAACTGGAAATGGCATTGCCTGAGGCAAATAATACCCTGCCCAATGTATTTGGTTTTGCAAAGATAACAAGCTGAGTTACATTTTTGCTTTCACTTCTATTAGTGGTTCAAGGGAAGGGGAGATAAGAAACTGAAACAGATCATTAAATCTGCCTTTTATCATGGTATCACTTAAGGTAAAAGCTAGTGATGCCTAAAGGGATATTTTAGGAAAAAAAAAAAAAGTAGTATTTAGTGCCATACAGAGAAAATAGAATATATCTTTGTTAGACTTACAGCAGTTGAGGGGGAGCATTTGGTTAAGTACCTAATGAATAATTCAGGGTCACTAATTTATGAACCCTCTCATACAGCCTAAAAGGCAACTTTCAGGGCCTGAAACAAAGAGAACAAATGCCCAGCATTTAGCTAACCAACAGCCAGAGTGGGAAGTTGGTGTGCTGGGAGGAGATGCTGTGATGAGGCCATGAACCTTTGACAGGCATCAGCTCTTGGCTGCACGAGGGGATGACTTAATTCCAATCAGTTTTCATTTTTAACTAGCCAATATGCAGATTGCTCCCCAGAAGCAGTAGTGCTATTATATTAATCAAACACTAAGTTACACAAGCAGGGGCATTTTATCAAAGCACATGGGTGGGCTTCAGGACCTTGGTGCCTGCACTCTGCAGTTCAGTGAAGTGGATTTGTTGAACCAAGGATATGATGCATTTTTGATGCTGTGTGTCTGCTGGGCATGATATGGCCCTGGAAAACAAAGGGGAGGATGTTCCCCTGATGAGCTTGCAGCCTTAATTAACACGACTTAACAAAAAAGAAACAATTACCACAGATAAAGGTTAAAAAGAGAGAGGTGAAATAAAATCAAATCTCAAATAGAGACATGAATTAAAGCAGAGATGTTAATGTTCAAGAATGCTTTGGCTCTGCTGAGAACAGCAAACATTTAATTGATACAGATTCTTTAATAAAACAAATGGGTTTATTTTAATCCTGGATCTCTTGATCTACATTTTCAGAAATTCAGATTTTGGATTTTGAAACCAAGGCATGAGTTGCAGAGCCTTCCAGCCCAGTGCCCTCTGACACGTCGCCTCTCTGAGCAGACACATTTTGAAGGCATTTTGGGTTTAAAGCAATACAGAAATTTCTAAGCCCAGCAGTCTGTTGCCTTTGGAAAGAACTTTATTTTTCATTTCTGTGTGACCTGAGTGTAGGCAATTACCTGATATTCTCCATTTGACATAAAGGCCCTGGCTTGGGAGTCCTGGAGTTGGTAACAATGGAGTAGATCAGCCTGCTCTCAGGGAGAACTGTTCCCCAAAATTGCAGATGGTTTTATCTTAATGAAAAGAAACAGAAATCACTTAGATTTCCAGAGCTGTTCACTACCTTTCAATTGGCCTTTTCTTGTGGCAGACACCTCCTCCAGGTAACTTTCTGTTGATTTGTGCTGGCACATTTGTGGGTTTGAGGAACAATTTTATATATCTCTTTATTTCTAAGAGGCAATAGAGTTGAGTTAGATTTGGGGTTTTTTTTTTGGTTTTTTTTTTTTTTTTCCTCTGGCTTTTTCACAGAGCTCCTGGAGTCTGTTAGAATCTAGGAAGTGGGAAACTGTAACCCTGAGAATGTTGTGGTGCTGAAAAATTGATCTGTGCAGCTTCTTGAAGCTGAAGTGAGTTTTGGCTTCGTGCACTGAAGTTAAATTGATGCAATTGCTGTGCCTGGTTTTGTCACCAATAATTCTTGCCTGGAGCAGGATATTAGAAAGGGCAAATGAATTAAAAACAGAACTGCCACCGACGATGCCTTTTTATTTGACTCTCTTAATGTTAAATTAATTGTTGACAGAGACTATTTAGGTAGATTGGATTTTGTGGTGTAATTTAAATTAAGCCATTGTGGTATTACTTAGCATGCAGGAAAGATCCTTCCAAATTTTGAAAAGGTCACTACTGTTAATCATTTCAGGAAGGCAATGAAATATTCTGGTAATGACTCATCTGCAAGGAATAACCAAGATTAAAAACTTCTTAGTGCTTAATAAGTGTGATGTAAGGGGACATGCCAAAGAGAGAAGCCTTTCTGCAGTGGCCGGGTGGAAGGCACTGGGTACACGTGCTGGCAGCTATTTTAGTTGTGATTAATTCTTGTTGTCACCCCTTGTGACAAAGGTGTTCAGCTAGCCATGTTATATAGCTAAAGAATGTAACCTTTGAAAGGATGGGACTTGCTTTTAGGGTTTGGTTTGGTTTTGGCTTCCTGTCAGAGTGAATAAATTGGGAATTCATCCCGGGGTAAATGTTGGAGTCCTCATGGTTCAGAGGGGTTTGCTGTAGTGGGGATTTGTGGTTGAGTTTGGTTCTGATGGGCTGTGGGGCTTCCAGGGACTTCAGTTTGAGTCAAGTGAGAAAATTTTGCCTGTTGAAACCTTCTCATTCCCTGGCTGGTTCTTACACCATCCACTTAGGTGTAAAGTCTTGGTAAGGAGGGGACAAATAGAGACCAAAGGAAGGGCTGAGCACATATGAATAGTAGGTGCTTACTGCAAGCATTTGGGTTGAAGGATTGTTACAGAAATATTTTCCATAACATTATATCTCCATTGAAAACTTGCCACCAGTCTCATAGGAACAAGGTCCTATTTTAAGGACCTATTTTAAACCTTTTTAAAATGCTCATTTAAAACATTTTAAGGCTGTTTTATTTTTCATCACTTGTGGTCTTAAGGCACCTCTCAGCATCACAAAATTACGTTTGAAAACAATCCACTGCCCTTCTGTACAGCTCAGTGTTTGTGTTAGGATTTATAGATATTAGACTAAATAATTAAGAAGCTACAAAGCAACTCAGGAGTTCTTTGTTCACCATGCTCCTAATGAGATCTTCCTCACCCCAAAGTCCAGCAGTCCCAGGTAAGGAGGAGTTCCTGTGGTTTACAGAACACATGAGCAGAATAAATACTGAAGGATTTAGCCCAGTAACATTTACTCACTGCCTTTTTGAGTGCCCAGCCCACATATAGTGTATTTGGTGAGTCTCTCCCAATGAGCTGTTGCTTTCTGGGCATTCTCCACATGCCCTGTGCTTGTCTGCAGGGTGAGAGGAGCTCCTCACCCACCACAGATCCTGCCTGAAAGGTCCTGCCCTGCTGGGGAGTGCCCAGATGAGGAGTCCTGCAGGTCTAGAATAAATTGTCCTTGGTGGCAGAGCTTCAGCTGCTTGATGGACTGTTTGTGTTTAGTAAACATTGTGGTCGAGAAGCTCCTTCTAATAGCTCTCTCTTTTATTCTGTGTTTCATCCCGTTATTCCTGGCAATGCTTTTATCTTTTACCACTCTAATATGGGGTTTTGCCTTCTTGTATTAATACCTGGAAGCAAATGTTGACAATCAACATAACTATATTAGCTAGAATGTGCCTCAAAGATGACTTCACTCCTTTTCATCTGTCTTTATACAAACCCATGGGGCCTTTTATGCTTGTTTTCTATTTCCTTCCAAACCTATCTAGTTTCTCCATAGCCTGGGCTGTCATTTCAGGTGTCAGCATTGCATTTGCTTTTCTATGCCTGGAGTATCCTTATCAGATTAATTTTTACTGGTAAACAAAGGAGCTTCTAATGCTGTAGACATATGATCTCAAAAATCCCATTTCACTCCAGTGTCCTGCTGTTCTTGTCTCTCTCAGGCTACTGCATTTTCCTGCAGACACTTTGTTTAGCAGAGGTTTTAATCAGCTGTAGCATCTTATTTTTTTTTCCTGCTTTTACCAATCTGTACCTTGCAGAGAGCAGAGGTGGAACAGAACAACTTCACATTCCTCCTCTTGCATTTATTTTTTAGAAACACGGGGGACATCTTCATAGCTTGCAGTATTTTTAAGATGGTGGTTACTTTATTGAGCTTTTAAAACATTTTTTTTCTCTCGTTCCACTGCAGTAATCCTTTCCTGAAATGGTTGGCTTGAGCTGTTTTGATTGGTGTGACATGTGTGGGCCTCCTGCTGCTATACTTGGATTTACGTTGTATGCAGAAGATTAATCTCCAGGTCATTAAGTTTAAGTCTTCTGAGGACAGACCAAGAGGAATTTTCTGGGCTGAATTGTTTGAGTTGCTGTTTGTATGTATTAAAAAAAAAAAAAAAAAAAAGTGCTGTACCAGCAGCCAGGTAGTGGTTCTTCACCTGTGTCTTATGATTTGCAGTAGGTAAAGTCATTTGATGTGACCATCAGCCAGGGTTGGGCTGTTTGGTGTCCCCAGGGGTGAACTGGTCTGCAGGGCTGCTGGAGAGCAGCAGGAATGGAAGTGGCTTTTTGCTTGCCTGGGTCTTCACCTCTCAGCTTGAAGTATGGTTGGTGAACATCAGGGCTGGGGCTGAGGAGCAGAGTTACTGCTCAGGTTTGATACTGAATGGGCAGAGTTATTGCTCAGGTTTGATACTGAAGGGGCTTGGGTGATTTTGGGGCCTTGGAGGGTGGAAGCAAGACCTTGAGTCACTCCAGAAGCTCAGTGAGGAGCAGATGGTGACAGCAGACAGGCTCAGTGTCCAGAGGGATGTAGGGAAGAGTAGACAGGATGGTGTTGGGAGGAAAGAGCCAGATGTGCTGCTTTAATCCTCCCTTGGTGAGGAGACCCGTGTCTTGCTGTTGGCCAGCCTTCCCCATACATCATCCTTCTAGATCTGCTGGGGCATTCCTAAGGTCTGTTGATGTATCTGTAATACAAGGCTCTGCTTTTCCCAGGGCACCAGCACCTCCTGTGTTTTCCAGGAATATTTAAGCCACATATTTAAGTGTGTTGGAGAGAGGGAGAGCAGGAGACCATCCTCTGACCATCCCTGAGACACACAGTCTTCTCAGCCATCCCCTTCTGCACAGAAGGTTTAATTTGGCTGACACCAAGAGGTTATCCCAAAGTACAAACCAGATCCATGAGATGAGATTAAATCTACTTTTTTTCTATTTTTTGAAGCTGAATTCATCCCGGGGTTTGCTGATGGGTTTGTTTTGTTTGTCTTGTTTATTGGCAGAGCAGCATTGCAAAGCACCGTGCTGGGACTGAAGCTGCTGTAGACCTCATCCAATAATTCCACCAATTGCTGTTGGGGTTCATCCACTAATTTTAATTGGTCTTTTGTCCCTTAATAAGCCATCTATTGGCCCGTGGATCATGCTGTTAAGTAGTGCAGTGGGTGTACTTTGTTTCACCATTCCCAAAATATCTGTGTGTGAAACAACCACGGCTGAAACCGCAGCTCCTGGCTGAGCACCGATGGATGGGGGGGAGCTGGGTTTTAGGAACTTTGGAAAACAATTTGCTTTTCAGTACCAGCAGTCCTTCAGTTAATGTGTTCACTTTTAAGGGCTGGAAATATCCGTGGAATGGCCAGGTGGAGTGAGAATGAAAAGAAATTAAGTTTTCTTCTTGAAATAAGGCTTGGAAATTCAGCACGTCCAAACATTTGAGTTGCTGTATGGTTGTGGGCAGTTGGAGATCTCTGGTGAAAATGAAGCTGAAAAACAGCAGGTTGCACCATGAGACACAGCTCTTCAGTCTGCTTCCAACACAAATTGGCCAGGCTGGTGCCTGGTTTTGCCAGGGCTGAGTTTGGTGCCTCTTGGTGTGCTTTAAAAACACAGCAGGGGGAGGGTACTGTGGAAATTCCATGCTGGATTTCATTTGGACATTGGTTCCTTTGGGTGCCCATAGACACCCCCAAAATTCTTCTCTGATTTAGTTGTTCACTAACTGGAGCAATACATATTGCAGGTCAGAAATTACTTGTGTCTGTGTGACTGGGTTTAGGGGATGCTGGGGTAAGGATCTGTGGGCATCAAGTGAATGGAGTTTGTTGACTTCCAGTCAAAACCTTGGGAGGAAGATTTGGTGGAAGCTCATTTGGACATGACCACAATCAGCAACTCCACACAGGCTCTGGTATAAATTAGCTCACTTACATGATGAGAAAAGAGGGTGGAAGGAGATGGGAGCACAATTTATTGGAGGCTTCTGCTTTGTCTTGGCTGCTCACTGATGCCCAGAGCAGAGGTTTCCCCTTCTTGCTGGAGTGACCACCTCGTTGTTGTTGTTCCTGGCTGCCTTGGGTCTGGGGTGTTTGCAGACAGCAGTCAGGGAGGGAAGATTTGTCTTGATCTTCAGGGCTCTGCAGAACTGGCTGCTGAGCACCCAGTGTCCCCCAGTGTCCCCCAGTGTCCCCCAGTGTCCCCCAGTGTCACCCAGTGTCCTGTTCTCTGGCTGAGGAACAAAGGGACACTCTTGATGAATCCTGATCAGCCTCCATTCCCCATCCCAAAGAGATGGGGCAATCTGAGAGCAGATGAGAGTCACGAGAGATTTTCTTCTTTTAATTTAAATGTATTCCTGGATGATTTTTCCCTCTGAGCAGCATGACTGTTCAGATGATTCACTGTTGTGTTCCTGTAGGACTTTCAGCACCAGAGAACAGGCAATCACAATGGCAGGTACTCGTGTTGCAGCTTGTTTACTTGAGGAAATCTTCATAAGACAAATTGGAATTCATTAATCTGTATCCATCTTCTCAACTCTTAATTATTAAATTAATTTTAGATTTTTAATTTTTTTTTTTTTTTAAAGCCAGCTTCATGGCAATGATCCACGTGTCAGGTCTGTGAGCAGACATCACACTTGGAGAATACTTCCACTAGAAAACCTGGAGTTTTACTGAAAAGCTGGGCTGCTTTAATATTGAATTACTGATATTAGGCCAAGAGAGAGGATAGATAGTTTTTGCCTACAGCACTAGAAGCACACTGCTTCCTACATTGTAATCTGTTACAACAATCATTTTCTTATTCTTGCATCACATACTGGGTGGCTGAGCAATGTTTTTACTTGTAACCTCTACATCCAGAAAGGCAAATACAACATTAGGCAAAGTTTTGGAGCAAATCATGTGCATTTTCACAGGTTGCTTTTATGAGGTGGGAGAGATTTTTATGGTAGAGAAATTGTGGCAGGCAGAAAGAAGGGAAATTGGCTTTGGTGGTTGGTTTTAATCTGTCTACAGAATGGCAGCAAAGGAAAAAGCTGCTTTTCTAAGAGTCATCCTCATGGTCTGGAGGAAGGAGGCTCTTGTGAGATTCTTTGCAAGGGCTGACCTCAGAGCTGCAGGATTTGTTTCATGAACCTCCCTTCAAGGAGAAGAATTGAAGGGAGACTGAAAGAAAATGGCAGAAATAGCAAACGTTGCCTTTTGGGAAAGCTCAGAGTTGCTGTTATTTATTTATTTATTCTGCTGGGGTTTTGAACCATGGGGCAGAGTGGAAAATAATTGCTGGAAAGATTGATGATTGCAGTTATGTAAGGCAGCACGGGTTGGTGGTGGTGACCATGCCAGAGGTGTCACCAGGGTCACCTTCCCATCCTCACTGTGACTGCTTCTTCTGGGGAAGGTTTCTTGAGCTCTGGGGCAGACTATGCAAATCCCATATCCTCCAGATCCCTTCATTCTGATGGTTTGGGGTTTTTCCCCCCCCTTTTTGCACAGAGATGTTGCTGTGATCTTTCTCACTTCCCTTCTCCGAATGTTTATCCTTAGTATGGTTGGAAAAGCTGGATTCCCTTAGCAGCCCTTCCACAGTGTGTGTCCCTCTCCCTGGTGAGACCAAAGTCCTTGCTTCAGAGGAAGGAGAGGAACTGTGAATGTTTTATTAAAATGCAGATCTCTAATTAGAGAGGGGGGGAAAAAAAAAGGCATCCATAAATAAGACATCTGCTGTGGACTAACAATAGTGAAACTGTGATCAGCTTTCTAGGTTTTAAATGAGGGAAAAAAAAAAAGTGTTACTCTTCTCCAACAGGTTTAGTTTGGTCTTGAAGGTCAACCATCTTGATGAGGAAAGGAAAAGCTGTTGTGGACACAGCCCAGTTGTCCCAGTTAGCAAAGAATGGTAAGAGGAGGCTCAGTAAAAGCAATTCTGGAGAAGAAGACAGTGGTAGGGAACCAGTGTCCCCAAACATTGTCCCCCTGAATTACATCCATGGAACAGGAATGATGTTTTTGCACAATCCATTGTAACCCTTCCTTGTCCAGCACTTTGAGAACAAAATTGCTTCCTTCAAATTATTTAAATGATGCCCCCTGGAATCCTGATGATTATTAATTAAATACACATTCTTAGTTGGGTTGAGGAGCTGGGGAATGGTTGAACTCTCCCACCACAGGAGTTGTCACCTGTTTTCATGCTTGGTGTATGAATTCTGTTGCTGCCTCTGTCCCCAAATATCATTTGTGTCTGATGGCAGTGAGTTAGCAAGTACTGTTAAGAGAGGGGTGACTTTCTCTAGGTAATCTCATGGAGTGACAAGCATTTATATTCTGCTTACCATTTATATTCTGCTTACCAGGAGATAATTCTTTTCTATTCCTTTTTTCACTGTTGTTTCAGAGAATGGTTTGGGGTGTAGGCAGGGCTGCCAGTCCAGCCCTCTGACATCAAAGCCCGCCAGGATTTTCTTGGGCAGGATTTAATTTCTTAGTTGTCTCTCTGACTGAAGTATATATAAACCTTTGTATCATTTATCTAATTCTTGGGCCTCTTGTGGTCTTACAGAAGAAAAGGCAGCTCTTTGTGTTAGCCAGGAACACTTGATATAAGATTAATGATAATTTTGGGGGTAATCCTTTACACTGATGCCAGCTCTTCTGGGCAGAATTGGATATATCTACCCAGGGTTTGAAATACAGCAAGATTACATCCCTAGTAAGCTTTTATTTTGCTTAGAATGCATCTGGTGGGGTAGTTGGCAGCCTGGATGAATGCAGCCACCTGGGTATCAGCCTCAGGAGTGTATTTCTTGGTTGTTTTATTTTCTATCTAGCAGGAGCAAGCTGCACTGTGACCCCCCAGTCACACCATCCCTCTTTCCTGTCAGGCACACTTGTGTTCTGCATACTTTACTCTGAGTATTGCCACTTACTCCTAGGTTAATAGCTACTTTGCTTCTCGTGGTGTGCTGCATCTCCCCTCACCTCTGCTTTTGTTCAGTGAGAGGAAGTTCTGTGATATAAAATCATAGAATTGGCTGGGTTGGAAGGGACCTCAGACCTATTTTTTTCTCCTCCCTTCAAAAACATTAAATATAATTTGTTCTGTTCTGAACACTACCCAACTTTCTCAAGGACTGGAGCTGGGATTGTTAATTTTACCTGCCAGCATCTCTCCTCCCCCATGCCTCCAAATGTCATTGGGATCATGGAGAACTTTAAGGATAGAGCCTGGTGCTCCAGTTATCTGAAGGGAGGGCTTGTCCTTCAGTACAATCCCTCTTCCAAGTTCCTCTCCAGGATGGTTCCACCTGATGAAACCAGCTCTGTCCTGGGTGATTCTGCTTTGTGCCAAAGTGTCACCAAATTGCTGTCCCAGCACCAGGAACCCTTTCTGCTGTGGTCTGTCTTTATGTCTTAACTGGTTGTGACTGGAGAGGGTTATTTCTCAGAGGTTTATCTCATTTTCAGGCTGGCAGGGTCCTGCATGTGTTGGGAAGTTTAACAGGGACAAATCAAGACCAGTAACAAATGATTGAATATTTCTCTGGTTAGCAACAGGGAGAACTAATTCAGGGTAACTGTTTGTTCTGGAGAATGAATTCTGATTTGTTCCTTTGCACTGAAGTGGATTCTTGACTGGGAGCAATTTCTGGATGTGTCCCCTTCTTCATTAAGCAGCATTTCTTACCACAGGCACAGGGTGAGCTCTTTAAATAGAGACCTAAAACCACCTACACACAGGAAGGGATTTTTAGTCTTCCTGCTAGTGCTTTGGAAGAGGGCACTGGAAATGTTGACCTGCTGGGATGCTTTGCCTTCAATGAGTCCAACTTGTCTTGGGTTTATTTCAGTAGAAAGTCTGAATTCCTCAGCCTGATTTACTGCTGAAGAAGACAGGAGAGGACATCACGAAGAGAATGAAAAATTACTTTTAAAAAATCTCAGAAAACTTTGACTTTTCAAGTCAAGGAAATAACACCCAGGTATTCCATGAATCCTCTTTGCAGGTTTTGGTTTTTTGATGAAAACACAAATCAAGGGGGAAAAGGGAAAAGCCAGCAGAAAGCAAACCTTTTTTTTCCCCCCCTTTTCAAGTGTATTTTAAAAATACCTGGGTTTAACCCTGCTTGTGTTTTCAGAAGGGGTGGCCAGGCTTATTGGAGTATATTCAGTCACAAGTTGTTCACCATCAAGCTGCCAACTGTGTGACATTTAATGGTTGTCAGTCACTCATCATTTGGAGAAGAGTGGAGGGGAAAATGGTGTTCTGATCATGGGAAAGCAACCGGGGTGTCAAGGAAATGTTTGAAATCCTGCAACTTAATTATTGCCTTCTCCCATGAAAGACAAGGGTGGGAGTCATTGACTCAAAAATAACCCTCATAAAAAGAAAAAAAAACCAGCCCACCCCAAACCAACCTCTCCTGCAGTTCTGGTTTGAAAACAGGTACGAAGGGAAATGACAGGAGGATTTGGTAATGGGGGAAAAAAAGGATAAAATTGCATAATTAAAAAAAGATTCACCAGAGTTGTTATCTTCTCAGGAAGGAGCAACAGGTTACAGAGAAGGAGAATCCTTTGGACAATCAAAGGAAGATTTAAAATTGCATACAGGAGGCCAGGTAGAAGCAAATATTGTGGGGGGAAACCAATCCTGTGAAGCTCACCTGGTGAGCTTTCTGCCTGAATAAGGTTGACTTAAATGTCCTGAAAATCTGCTGTTGGGTTGTGAAGCTTGGTAGCCTTTTGGTGACAGGAAAAATCAGTTGCTTGGTGTTTGGGAATGGGGGAGAATGGTATGGGGAAGGGATTGAAATGAAATCCTCTCAGGGAAAAAGGTCCAAAGGCTTCTCCTAGAGCTCCTGGAGATGAGGGAATGTCCCTCCACCAGGAATATTGCAGGGTTGTTTCTTTGCTACACGAAATGAGAACTTTGAAAGATTACAGAATAATAAGCACAGCTCAGAGCCAGCCAAGGAGCCTTTACAAGTGCTGAGTAACTTTTTTAATAACCAAAGACCATTAAAATCTAATGAGGAAAAGGAGGGTTGTGTCCCAGCACATGCTGCTGCTCAGCCCTGCTGTTCCATCTCCCCTTCCATCCCTGGCAGAGCCATTAAAACAGGGGGCTGCACCCTCTGGGCTGCTCATAGCACCTTGGGGAGGGAGATACAGGTGGGAGGCAGCCTGGGGGGGCTCCAGGGGAGGTTTTAGGGGTCTTTAGGGGAGGTTTTTGGGGGGGCTCAGCTCCTCCCAGCCAGCCCTCCCCTCAGGCAGGAGAGGCGAGAGCGATGCTGGCAGCAGCGTTGCTGTAACCATTGTTGTAACCACGACACTGAGGACGTCATCCCGGGAAGAAAGCAGTTGGAAGGGTTGGGGAAACAAAGCTGGAGCAGCTCAGCTTCTCCAGGAAAGGGTCCTTAGCAGGGCAGTGCCACATGCACAGCCCTCACTTGCATTCTGATCAACTCGCCCCTCCCGGCTGCTCTCGGGCTTCTTTAAAAACAAGTCAAGAATTAAAATGGGAATTGCAAAGCAATCCTCTGGCTCCAGGGGGGCTTCAGAAAGGGGAGTGGGCTTGGGTGTCAGAAAGAGGAGTGGGTTTGGATTTCAGAATGGGTTTGGTTTTCAGAACAGGTTTGGTTCTCAGAAAAGGGAAGGGGTCTGGGTTTGCGTTTCAGAACGAGTTTGGTTTTTAGAAAGAGGATTGGTTTTGGTGTTAAGGAGGGGGAGTGGGTTTGGTTTTGAGAAAAGGAAATGGGTTTGATTTTCAGGACAGGTTTGGTTTTCAGAAAGGGGATTGGTTTTGGTATTAAGAAAGGGAATGGGTTTGATTTTAAGAAAAGGGGAAATGAGTTTGGTTTTCAGAAAGGGGCATGGAATGAGTTTTCAGAAAGGGGAATGGTTCTGATTTTCAGAAAGGGGAATGGTTCTTGTGTTCAAAAAGGGGGCTTCTTTCACTTGCAGTACATCCCTAGGCAAGAGCAAACTCCTCTGGGCCCTGGTTGGTGGTGGGATGGGCATCAGGCAGTTTTCTCCTTTGAATGGTAACTTGCCTGATTCACCAACCCTCTGCCCCTCAGCTGAGCAAAACTGATGAAAGGCTGGGCTGGAAATGCTCTTGAAGTGATTTTTGTGGTTATACTGAACCCAGAGCAAACCTTGAAATAAAAACACTGGGGAAGGGAGGGCAGCAGATGTAAAAAACAGCCTAAAGGTAGGGAGAAAAAAATAAAAAAAAGGATGAAGTAATGCCAGTGAAGTGGGAAATACATGGAAAGGGAAGGACAAAGGGGCTGGAGGAGGAGGAGCAAGGAAGGAGGGAGACAAAGCAGGGCAGAGGGTCAGGGGCTGACGTCAGGCACTGCTGCAGCTGCCAGCTTGGGTGCTGCCAGCCAAACCTTCCCTCTGTCCCCATCTCTCCTTTCCCCCTTTGTTCCCATCTTTTCTTTTCCCCTCCTTCCCCCTCTTTCCTTTCCCCTTCCTTCCCTATCTCTCCTTTCCCCCTCCTTCCTTATCCTTTCCCACTGTTTTCCCACCTCTCCATCCCCACCTCTCCATCCCCACCTCTCCATCCCCACCTCTCCATCCCCACCTCTCCATCCCCACCTCTCCATCCCCACCTCTCCATCCCCACCTCTCTGCTCCATGCTCTGTCCTCCACACCACCCTCTGCAGCATTTTCCACTTGGGGGAGCCTAACAGAGAGTAGGGGGGTTGTAGCTGCATGTCACTCTTGCTGGTGTGGTATTTTTTTATTTTGAAATTTAATTGTTCAGCCCCAAGTGCTGGTTCAGTGTTCCCCCTCGGAGTGGTAGGAAAAGAAAAATAAAAATGGGATTATAAGGGAGATCATCCCATCCATGATGCTAAAGGAGTAAATCCTTCTCCAGGTTGTAATGGAGCTGTTTGACAGGAGGTTGGATGCAACGAAGTGTAAGAAAGGGAAATCATTCCAAGGGAATCCCAGGTCTGCTGCCATGGTGGTGTTACCTCCCTGGGGATGGGCAGGAGCTGCAGCCCTCTTGCAAGGAATGGTTTTTTTTTTCACCCTGAAAACCAAAAGTTTAGAGGTGATTAACCAAATGAATGAACAGGAAGATTAATTGCTGGTTTGGAGGTTTGACCTCCTTTTCAAAAAGAGTGTGTTATTTATGCTCTTAAGTAAATGTTATTAATTGAGCTCTCTCCTGCTTTAAATAAATTGTCAGGTGGTAAAGCTGATGCTCAGCATGTTGGTCTGTGTGTGTGTGGTGAGAGAAAAATTCCCAACAAGTTTTGAATGTTTTTCAGGCTTTTTTTCTGTGCTCTGGAGTAAAACTGAGGGAAGTTTTACTTGGTATCAGGGAATAAATTCTTCAGGAATGCTGCAGATACTAAGATTTCTTTTAACTTCTATGATCTTTTCAAGTCTAGGAATGGGCTGTCCCTTTTAAGTGAAGTATTCAGCATTGTGTAGTGATTTGCAGGCTCTCTCTTAAGTGAAAAGTGCATTTTCTTCCATGAAACATGTGTGGAGAAAATCCAGCAAGTCAGGGGAGGAGTTCTGTACCATGAGGCTGATTCCAGTGCCATTATCCCAGCTGTAAGAAACATTTGGGTAAGTTTTTCCCAGTGCACTCAAGGGCTTCCTTGTCATCTCCAATAGTTCAAAGCTCCTCTTGCTGTCTCTTTGAGTGACAGTTCTGAGTCACCTTCATCTTTAGCTTACTCATACTTAATGCTGAAACAATCTTCAAAGGGAAGAGATCTAGAAAAACTTTTCACTCCTGGCACCACCCACAGCAAAGACCTGAGTCAATAGATTCACTGCAAAATAATTGACATAAAAATAATCCAAATTTTATCTGGCAAAAGATATTTCAACCTGAGAAGAAAGGTAAATCCTCTAACTACAGGCACAACCAAGACAGCCACACAACCAAAGACAACCCATCACCTGCATCAAAGGCACTGCCAGGTCCTCTTGTGCTGTGACCTGGGATCAAAGTTTCCTCTCTCCATAAATTATCTTCACTGGAAAGTCTTGATGAGCTTTCCATCACCTCCCTTGCACTCTGCAAGATCCTGAAGGTGATGTTTGGAGTGAACTGTGGGAAGGAGGCAGGAAGAGAGGGCAGGAGGGATGAGCAGCTTTCAGAAGAGCAGAAGAAGTGGCTTTGTTTGATTCTGTTCTGTGGATCTGCCTAATGTGTCCTGACATTTGTATTCTGTCTTATTGTCTCAGGCAGTTACTTCCAGTCCTGTTGCAGCCTGGCAGGAGACTGTTAGAGGAACATCTCCAGTGCAGCATCTTTGAGGTCCTTGGATTGAGCAGCAGGAAGTAAAATGACAGAAGTGCCTTGGTGACTTCTTGGTCACCAGTGTGGGAAGCAAGTCCAAACCTCAAGTGTCTTCTGAGCTGCCAGCATTGCTTAGGTTTGTAAAATCATAGCATAGCTGAGGTTGGACTGCACCTCAGAGCTCATCTCCTCCAGCCCCCTGCCATGCCCAGGGACACCTCTCATCCAGCCCAGGCTGCTCCAAGCCTCATCCAACCTGGGCTTGAACACCTCCAGGGAGGGGGCAGCCACAGCTTCTCTGGGCAATCTGTTCCAGAGTCTCAGCACCCTCCTGCTGAAGAACTTCTTCCTAAGATCCAGCCTGAACCTCTTCTCCTGCAGTTTCAATCCATTTCCCCTTGTCATGTCACTGGACACTGATGAAAAGTCCCTCTCCATCCTTCCTGTAGGTTCCCTTCAGGGACTGGGGGGCAGCTCTAAGGTCCCCCCTGGAGTCTTCTCTTCTCCAGGCTGAACAATCCCAGCTCCTCAGCCTTTCCTCCTAGCAGAGGTGCCCTTGGATCATCTTTGTTTGGCTCCTCTGGACTCATTCCAACAGGCTGGATGAGTTACCTGGGTCAGATGGGCTATCTCAGAGAGGTAACAGTTGTTCTTGTTTAGCTTTTGGATAAACATCTTGGGTTGGAAGTTTCTCTTTGCATCCATGTTTCTATCAGTGTTCCCAGGCCAGGCTTCTCAGCTAGGACAAACTCTTCCCTCCAGGAAGGTACATTTTGGGACATGGAGCATTTCCCATGGCTTGAGGCAGGGCAGCAAGGTCAGTGACCTTCCCTTGCTCCACACAATGCTCTGCTCTGCCCTTCATACTCCCACCATGGCTGATTTTCCAGTGGGCTAAGGAAAGGATTTATTGCTACTGCTCTTTGTCAGCACTTCTTAAATCCCATTTTCCCTCCTGTCAGGATGATACATGTATTCAGCCATATTTCTCCTCAGATTCCTGGTATCCACAGCTTTAAAAACGAGCTATATTTATTCAACTTATTTCCCAAAGATATGCTGAAGTGGGGATTGGATTGTACTACTCCATCTGCTACCTGAAGAGGAATAGAAATGCACTTTAATAATGAAAGCTTTAGGCAGACAAGCATATGTGGTTCAGCATTTGGTTGGTATTTGGTGTTTGGGTTGGTTTTTTTTTTTTCAGTGGGGCTGAAACCATGATGGTTCTCAGTTAAAATGTGTGGGGAACTCAACCCAAGAATGGTCACGTTAATATAAAAAATAACATACTGCAAGAGCTTGTCTTGGGAGACTCACCAGCATGGGAATTGTGCAGGAGTTCCTCCCTCTTAAAACAACAATTTGAGATAAAAACCCAATTCAGTGTCCTGGCTGGCTTTTAAAGTGTGAGATGATTGTATGAGTCTGTAAAACTGGAATGACAACTGGGGGCTTCCAACAGGGCTACAAAGCAATCAGCCTGGTTTTATTGCTGTTTGGAATGGAGTGAAGCACACTGTGATTCTCAGTTGGGTTGGGATGGGACAGAACAGCCCCACTGGGTGGTTTGATTTGCCATTTGGAGCTCTAGTTTTTCCCTGGCTGTTTCCTTTTTTTTGTTTCTTTTTTACAAAAAAACCCCCCACCTTTGGATGGCAGATTGCACACAGCAGAGCTGCATCTCCACCTTCTGTGCTGTCTCCTCTCCCTTCTTCTCATCAAAGAAATAGGGATTCCCCATAAGAGACTCCAGGGTTTTGCTTCCCTCTGCCTGGATTTCATGCAGAACCTTCTGAATCTCTCTAAAGCTTTTCAAGTCAACTTCTAGTTTCAAAGAAATAATGCAGAAGAGTTCATTTTGATTTAGATTTTGAGGTTTCTAGAATCAAAGAATTTAATTTGTAGGATTGAAGGAGAGCAGGGAGGGACACCTGCAGGGTTGTTCACCCCTGGAGCCCAGAGGGGCCTCTAAACATTTAAGGGACAATCTTGCTGTCACTAAGTTGATGACAGGAGTCCCAGGATCAGGCCTCTAGCAGGGTAAATAATGATTCATTACCCATGCCAGATGTAGGAAATACCACAGTGGAATTGCCACAGTCTTTCATGGTGCTTTTTATGCATTTAACCTCTTCAAACCTTTATTTTTAAGGTTTCATTCTCTGTGTTCTGACCCACACTCACTAAAAGAACTAAACATCAGTGCTTTATTCTCATTCCACTAAATGACTTCTGCAAAGAGCCATAAAGAATCCAAGTACCAGAGCACACTTGGTTAAATAAAGTTGTTGTGTTTTCCTAATAGATGTGGAATTGATATTTTCATTCCTTTTATACATTTAGCAGTTTTACAAACTCCCTACCTGGCTGGCAAAGCTTTTAGGTGCCAAGTTTGGGGCTTGGAAGTTGCCTCCTTTGTGCCTGTCTGATGAAGAGCTGCTTCCCAAAGAGGTCAGTGGAGTTACAGGCTAGTAAGCAGGGAGGTATTTTTTTTAATACATAGATACATAAATATGTATCTGTATTTATGTATATGCATATAAGTGTGTGTGTGTGTTCATGTATATATTAAAAATATCTCAAATCTGCAACTGGTTCAGAAAAGGTCACAGGAGCGATTGCAAACCCGAATCATCTCCTGTTTGTAGTAGATCCTCTCAAGGATCAGAAGGGCTCAGAAAACGTGCATGAAATTAGTCAGGCAAAAATGGCTTGTGGTTTTCCTCCTGCCTGCCTGGTGGCTTGTTTTGTTTTGTTTCTTTTTTGTCAGAACATTTTATTCTGCACATTGCAGGAGGAGTTCAGCAGGGTCAGCCCTGCACCGGGCCGTGGCGCTGGCTGATGGATTGGCCTTGGCAGCTCCATGTCTTCAGGGCTTCCTTGGGAGCTTTGGTGGTGTAGCAGGTGACCTGTTGTTAAGGCAGAATTAGCCTTTCATGTGCTTCCCCCCCCAAGTTCTCCTTGCCTTTGCATTTTTACAGCTTGATTTCCAGCACTCATCACCTTAAAGGGATGTAAAATGCGAAGGATTTGGCTCCCTGCTCGACTCCTCGGGTCAAACATAACCTTGGCCCTACCCACCAGCCCTTGGAGAGGTGGCACTGAAGGCTCCTTTGCCTCATCCAGAGCCATAGTTGACTTTCTCCTGAAGATCCATAGTTGATTTTCTCCTGCCATGCTTTACTCAGGGACAACCAGCCCATGGTTTGTGCAGTCTGTGGTTCAGGGGGGATGTGGATGCTGCCTGAGTGCTCCCTCCTGTCACTCCACACCATGGCTGCCAGCTGAGAGCTGGTGATGCCACAGGTGATGCCACCAGGTAACCCCTGCCCTTAGTTTGGGTTAGCTTAGGGTTTAAACCTCTGGGCTAGCTTGGACAGTTTTGGGTCATGTAAAATATTGCATAAACAAACAGATCCTTTCTTCTCTTCTCCCCACCAAATGTACTTTGCTGCTTTCTGTTTTTCCCTGTTATTTAAAATATACTTACACATTCTAGCCTGAGGTTTCTGTGCCCTCCTTCCCCACCAGTGAGGGGGCTGAGCTCTTCTCAAAGCTGTTGTGAACATGGATGACCCAAAACCCATCAGCTTTGGCTGCTGACCACTTTCTGGTCTGGTTCCACTTGTGCAGAGGTAACGGAGCTGATGCCTGGTGAAAGCTGGGGGCTCAGCTGAGTGCCACAGCTGCCATTTTTCTGGAGGCTTTAGAGTAGAAAATAAATCTGAGGATTTAAAAGGGGCAGAGAAGGATCCAGCCAGCCTGGGGTTTGGGAAGCAGGGCTGGAGGAGCAGCACTTGTGGAATACTTTTTAATCTGCCACCATCAAGTGCATAATCAGTGTCATTAATTTCTGTACTGCAGCTCTCCTTGGTTGGCATGGAAAGCTAGCAGAAACTGCTAAATTGGTCCTCATTTGGGTGTGTGGGGGGAGTGTTTTCCTTAAGTATTTTAGGTAATTTCATTTTCAGCTAATTGTTTGCAGCTCTGTGTTGATGGAATTGGTTTTGCCTGATGTCACCTTTCCCTGAGACTGAACCTCGTGGAAATATGACTCTGGGGTTGAGGGGTGACACCTCTTTCTTTGCAAAAATCCATAGCTCTGTTGTTTGTTTTTTTTTTTAATGGAGAGGACAGGTAGTCAAGGCCAGCTTAAAAGAAATAATTTAAAACCAGAAGATAGTTATATTGAGGTTTAACTTTCCATGGCTGTGTTGGGAGGGGCTTCTTGCTGTTCCCCAGAGCTGAAATGCTGCCCCTTGCCAAGGGTGAAGTGTGTGTTGTCCCTTTATTGTGTTGGTTGGTTGAGCTGAATGATAATAAACATCTAAATGGGCATTTCTGGAATTAATGGCTAAGCTAAAGGACTTGGGGCTGGGCTCTGCCTTGCCCTGTGGGGTAATACCCAGCCCTTCAGCTTGGTACCTGGATGGGCAGGTTGGATGTGGGTCCAACATAGAAATCCCTCCTTCCCAGCTCTGGGATTATTTGTCACTAATCACAGAATCATGGAATGTCAGGTTGGAAGGGACCTCAAGGATCATCTGATCCAACCCTTCTGATATTATTGTTGATGTGAGATGTCTCAACACCCCACTGAGACTTCAAACTTTCCAAAGTGGGGGAATCCCCCTCTTCCCCTGGAGACCATTCCAAGGTCTGACTGTCCTCAGGGGGAACAATTTTCCTCTTGTGTCCAATTGGAATCTCCCCAGGAACAACTTGTGCCCATTGCCCCTTGTCTTGTCCGTGGGACTCCTTGGAAACAGGGAATCTCCATCAGCTTTGTAACCCTGGAACATCACAATGGTTCAATCATTGCTGTTTCTTTTCTCCCTGATGTTCTGGATTGTCCCTGTCCACCCCAGAAGGTGAAGAAAGGAGCACAGAAGAGCAGCAGTGATGCCCAGAGCCTCGTGCTAGTTCCTCACTCCAGGAATAACCAACCCCAAAGGCTTTTTGAGGTTATTTTTCTCAGCTCTCTGAACTCAGCTGCTGTGGGTTGAGCCCCATGCTGGGCAGAACCGAGTCTGCATCCTCGTCCTCAGATTCCCTGTGGAACTTCACCCAAACTGTGAACTCTCCAGCTGGGTTAATTAAGCAGGAATTTTGAAATTCCTTTCATCCAGACAAAGCTTGTTCTGCTGTCCCTGGTGCAGACACAGCCTGTGTTGCCCAAGTTGTTTTGTTTTTGCTTTTAGATGTCCGTTTCAGCCTGAAAAGGGGGATTATTATAGTTGCAATTACCATGGAAACAATTACCATAAAGTATTGATCGACCAAGATAGATTAGGAAGCACAAAAGGATAGAGGTTGTCTCTATGGAAACATGGACATGTAGAGCTGTTTGCTTGGGGTTTTTTTTCCTCAAGAAAATAACTATTGTGGTTGGGTTTTTTTTTCCCTTGAACAAGCTTCTAGCCCAGGTTGACATCACTTTGCAGTTCTAATTAGAAGTTGCTTATATAATCAAGACTGGGCTTTAAGAGCATTCATTTTCTTTTTGTCTCAAGAAAATCTCTGAAGTAGACTTAAAAAAAAAAAAAAAAAAGAGGGCTTGCATTGTTTGCACAGTGTTTTTTCACATTAAAAAGTAGCTGAAACCTATGATTATTTGTCTGTGCAAACCCAGTGAGCAGAGTACTGCTAAAAACTTCTGAAAGTTAGCATGTTGTAAATGGGTTAAGCAAGGAGTAACTTACCTGTCCTTACGTGGGGTGGCACAGGACTCAGCTGGGCTCTGTAGCAGGAGCTGTTGGCCATTTGTACCCATCTCACACAGAAAATGGGATTTAAATGCTTTGCCCCCCTCCTCCTTTCCTACCAGCAGTGGGTTGGATCCCTCCCTGTGGCTGCAGGCACTCGAGTTCCTCTTCTTTGGGCTTTGCCATCCAATATTTTTGCCATCTGGTCACTCCTGTCAAGTTCTGTCTTGCTGGACTCCTCCTTCTGCTATCAAATAGTTACTCATCTGGAGGATATGTAACACTTAAATAGCTGGAGATTTATTTTTAACCATTTCTTAAATTCCTCTGTTGAAACGTGAATGACTTCATCATTTCAGACATGGTTTTGATGCTCAGACCTCATTGTTTGTTTCTTAAAGCAAAGAGCAGCTTCATTAAGCTCTTGATCTGCTGGTATTTCCTTTTTAGAATGTTTTTGCAGGGAGTGTTTGCCAGTGCTGGGATTCTCAGGCACTTTCTGGTTTCCCTTTCCCATGCCTGGGGGGAAGGTGTGGGTTTGGCAGCAGCTCCTCCAGTTTGGTTTCCATACCCTCCTCTCCTGACTTGGAGCTCAGCTTTTGGAAATAGGGAAGCAGTAGCAGATGGGTGTTTGAAACAGGTGGCAAAGGAGGACAAAAAAGGAGAATATTTTGGAGCAAATGATGTGATTTTATTCTTTGTTGGTTCTGTGCTCCATGTCCTTATGTTGGGGACCATTTCCATTCACAAAACATAAGGAAAAGAGGTTATTTATAAAGCTGGTAATCCAGAATAAACATTTATTTTCCATGCACTAAGCTATAATTTTTTAAAAATAATGTCACACTGGGCTTCTAGATCACTGAACCTTCATAACAAGTGATGTCATGAAAGGTGTAGGATGTTCAGTTCTGTGTCAGGATTTTTACTAATAGCTGCTTTGGGTAGTGCAAGTGTTCTGGTGATGTTCCTGGCCATGCAGTATTGCTTGAATTTCTCTTTTTTTCCAGTTGTTTGTTACAGCTTTACAAATCCAACATGGTAATGGTTCTGACCTTTCAGGGGAAGTCATGTTTTGCAGCTTTAGAAGAAAAATGTAAGTGTGGCTAGAGCACCAGTCTTCATGACAAATTCCCTGTGCCATCTAGATGTCAGTTACTGGAATTTCATGAAAAGATTTAGCACAAAACACAGAGAAGGGGAAAAATTAGGAAAAAAAAAAAAAAAAGGAGAAATAGTGAGAAATAGCCAGGTTTGTGCTGGCTAATGAGGTTTGGGGGTGGAACAAATGCAGTGTCAGAGAAATGGGAAGAGGAAATGGAAAAATAAAGGGTGTGTTTTTCTTCAAGATGTTCCCCTGACTTCTCTGTTTGTTAGTCTCACAATAAGCAGGATGAAAATGATCTCTTACCTGGGAGAAGTGGAGAGGATGTTTTGCTGCCAGTGATTATGACTGCAATTTAATGCAGAAATCCTGCTGTTATTTCATTTCCCCTGTCTTTGTCCTGGGTTATTGCATCCCTTCCACTTTGGAAACCTTCTGTAGTTTTGGACTTAGTAGAATAAAAAAAAAAAACATTTTAAAGGTTCTTCTTGGTTTTGGAAGGTGTCTTTTGGTGTTTACCCAGTGGCTGTCAAAATCATTTTGAGAAATGACTGCAAGGTGGCCAGGATGGTGTTGGCACAAATATCCTGAAGAATGTAAAGAGTTACAACTGAATGCTAAGTAGGTTTTTGATTAAATAAATCCTGGGGACACCACTTCCAGCTCCCCTGGGGGGGAAATGTGAGCTGATGGTACTGCTGCTGCTAAACACTGAAAAGTTTCTTGCAGTTTTCAGATACACTTTGTATGCAAATTATATGCTAAGTAATCAGACTGCATTTTGAAGGTTGGTTTCATGGGAATGTTTGGAAGTTCTTGGGCAGCATTGCTTACTGGGAGTGCAGGCTGGGATGTTGGAGCCAAGGAAAAGCACATTTAAGTCATTCCTTGCCCACTGGATTCACGTCATCTTCAGCCTGATTTCCATTTTTCTTTTCCTTTTTTTTAATATCAAGAAAACAGCTCATTTTCCTAAATCAAAATATTTATTCTAGAAGCTGACATTATTTGTCAGGAGATAAATTTTATGCTTTGTAGGGGCTTGAGGTATAGAGTGTACCCTCAGCAAGTTTGCTGATGACACTAAGCTGGGAGGAGTGGCTGACACACCAGAAGGCTGTGCTGCCATTCAGAGAGACTTAGACAGGCTGGAGAGTTGGGCAGGGAGAAACATGATGAAATTCAACAAGGGGAAGTGTAGAGTTTTGCATTTGGGGAAGAACAACACGATGTCCCAGTATAGGTTGGGGGCTGACCTGCTGGAGAGCAGTGGAGGTGAAAGAGACCTGGGGCTCCTGGTAGACAAGAAGATGACCATGAGCCAGCAATGTGCCCTTGTGGCCAAGAAGGCCAATGGCATCCTGGGGTGCATTAGAAAGGGGGTGGTTAGTAGGTCAAGAGAGGTTCTCCTCCCCCTCTATTCTGCATTGGTGAGGCCGCACCTGGAGTATTGTGTCCAGTTCTGGGCCCCTCAGTTCAAGAAGGACAGGGAAGTGCTTGAAAGAGTCCAGCGCAGAGCTACTAAGATGATTAAGGGAGTGGAACATCTCCCTTATGAGGAAAGGCTGAGGGAGCTGGGTCTCTTTAGTTTGGAGAAAAGGAGACTGAGGGGTGACCTCATCAATGTTTTCAAATATGTAAGGGGTGAGTGTCAGGGAGATGGAGTTAGGCTTTTCTCAGTGGTGACCAGTGATAGGACAAGGGGTAATGGGTGTAAATTGGAGCACAGGAGGTTCAAGTTGAATATTCGAAAAAATGTTTTTCCTGTAAGGGTGACAGAGCCCTGGAACAGGCTGCCCAGGGGGGTCGTGGAGTCTCCTTCACTGGAGACATTCAAAACCCGCCTGGACACGTTCCTATGTGATGTACTCTAGGTGGCCCTGCTCTGGCAGGGGGGGTTGGACTAGATGATCTTTCGAGGTCCCTTCCAACCCCAAGGATTCTATGATTCTATGAAAATCTTGCAAGGTCACCAGACATCAAGGTGTGTTGTCCAGAGATAGTAAATCCAAGGAGCTCATAGTCCAGAGCTCTCCATATAAACAGGAATCATTATTATTGAAGTATTTTTTTTGCCTGTCACATGTGAGGGCACCAATATCTTTAAGAAGGTCCAGAGGTTGCCCCCAGAAGCTGTGGCTGCCCCCTCCCTGGCAGTGTTGAAGGAAGGTTGGTTGAGGCTTGGAGATATTTTTTTTTTCCTGTTTTTATGCAATTTTACCCATTTTCCACATTTTAAAACCCAGGCTATCTTTTATATCTCCCTTTTAAAAACAAGCAAAATGCAATCCAGAGCTGACCTTAGTGACAGGTGCTGTGTCCCATCCTGCTCTGTGTTGTTGGGTGTGTTTATATCTCAATTATTTCTAGCAGTGTGCACACAAATATGAAATTATTCCTCTTTGCTCTGTCACAAACCTGTTTGCTTTCTGTGCTGTGTCTCCTCCTGGTCTGCTTCCCTTCATTAGCACAGGAGATGTTAAACAGTGTATAAATAAGGACCTTGAGAGGATGTTAAACACTGCCTCAATTAGATCTCATCCTAATTGATGAGAGCTTGAAATAAAATGTCAGTCTGCAGGAAAAAAGTCCATTAAGGGAGGAAAAGTGGCATTTAAGAAAGAATGCAATGTTTGTGTCACCTGCAGAACAATTGCAGGCTCTCAGACTGGAGGTAATTATTTTCTCCTCTTTTTAAGCTGATCTCCATGCCAAGTGAGGCTGATACCTTGCTGGGGATTTCCCTGCCAGCATCCACAAACCAGGATGTCCAAACCTCCTCCTTTTTGTCACAAACCAATGAGGCTGTTGATGCAAAACTGAGATTTTTTAAATTTTTTTTTAATCCCAAGGTGGCGTTTTTTTGCCTTTTAGACTCATAGAATGGTTTGGGTTTGAAGAGACCTTAAAGTTCATCAAGACCCAACCTCCCTGCATGGGCAGGGACACCTCCCACCAGCCCAGGTGGCACAAGGCTGTCACTAGAAGGGTCACTCCTTGTCACTTGGGGTCATTTCATTGGAATCTTTCTACTTGCCCTTGACTTTATCCCTGCTTTAGCTTGGGGACTTGTTCCACCAGGTGAGCCTCACAACTTGTTGCCATCCCTACAGATGTTGGTCCAGATGTGGTGCTCAGATCTCTCTGGGGAAGCTTCATTCTTCAGACCTCCTCCCAAGAGGCAAATGTCAAGAGAAAAAGGTTTTTTCTGCCTGTCCTTGATGTGGGGACAGGACAGAGCCTCTGGTGAGGTCTGGGTGGCATTTTAGCAATGTGTGGTGGAGAGTTGAGAGGAGAAACACCGTCAATTTGCCATCCTCCTTGGCTCTCCTGGTGTTAGGGCTGGTTCTGATGGATCCTCTTGTAAACACAGAGTTCCCAGTAACATCTTTACACAGTGCTCAGCACCAGCCAGCCAGGGAGATCCCACCAGTTAATATTCCAGCTGTCTTGTGTCATCTGGGGAATTAGGGAATTAGTCTGGGGAATTAAGGAAGGAAGTGGAAATTTGCATGGTTAGAGTGGCCTGAAGGAGCAAGGGGAGGGAAGTGGGGATATGAGGGCAGGAAAAAAGCTGGAGGTGAAAGCCAAGATGGGAGTAGAGAGGAGCAGAGAAGAAGGCAGCAGAAGCTCTATTTTTGTTTGGGCTGCTGGTAAATGTACATTAGTAGGAGCTTGGATGTTGTCATCTGGGGCAGAGGTGGCAGGATGACAAGGCAGGTATTTAAAGCTGAAAGCTGAGACTCCTGTTGAGATTTTTCTTTCTTGTTTTAGTGCTCTGCTGGCATCAAAAGGAGAGCTGCAGACGTGTAGCACTGAGCAGAGCTTGGCCCTGGAGCTGGGACACTGCAGCAAAAATCAGCACTGAGGCAGGCAGGAAAACTCAGAGAAATCCCAAAGTTTGTGATGGGGACTGAGGGTATGAAGTGCAGTGCTTGGAGGTGAGCAGAGCAAACCCTAGTGAGTCAGACAAAATGGTTTCATGTTCTCCTGTTGAAGAAAATAGAACAGATGAGGCAAAGTTCTGAGGAGAAAAGATTCAAAATCTACAGATTTATGGCAGTGAGCCAAGAGATTTGCTGCAGTGGGCTCCAGGATTGCTTGGGGGCTGCTGAGCTGAGTTGATGTTGAGGCAGGGAAGACATCAGCATCCAGCAAGATGTTCCTGCTGCTCCTTGATGGGGCTCTGGGTAACCAGCTCAGCCCACACTGCTCCCACTGCTGGGCTCCCACTCTCTGTCTTTGTTTCCTCCTGGGATCAAAACAAGGACAGCAAGAGCTGAACCTCTGCCCACCACCAGAAATGGAGAGGGGGAGGAGCAGGAGAAAAATCTCCAGGCTGGGAATTTCTGATTTGATCACTTTTTACATTTCTGTTATACCTGTTCCAGTGTCATCTGTTGATGCTGGTGGTGCTGGGGAAGGACCTGGATCCTCCCAGAGGGTTTCTCCTCCCTCTTCATTCTAAAAGAAGCCTCAAAAGGGTCACAGAAAAAATGAGGTCTTGAAATTACCAGCCTCTTGAAAGGTGGCATCTGTGGCTGGAGATTCTGCTCCAGGTCAGTGTGTGCTGAACCTGGATTGGGTTTGTGCTTTTTAACTTCAGGAAGGTGCTTTGGAGATTTGGTGATTTCACAGAAGCCATCCAGGTCTTGCTCTTATTTATTTTTCTTTCTTGTGACTTGTACTGGAGCTGGAGGACCTGGTGCAAGGTTTTAGGTTCAGGTATGAAATGGTTCTTCTGTTGCTCAAGATTTCAGTGGTTTTAGTCAGGGCAAAAGCAATGCAGATGACTGCCTCTCCTTTTCATTTATTTATTAAATTTTTAATCTTTGGCCTTTTTGCTCCTTGGCAAGTGGGACTGGAGTCCTGTTTTGGTTGGGATGCCACCAAGCAGAACCTCCACCTGCCTTTGCTGATCAACACATTGCAGCCAAGTTGTCATTTCTGGGCTGTCTTTGCTGGGAGCAGAGTTTTGATGCTCTCTAAATCAGATTTGGGTGCAGCAGAACCCTCTTTCTCCTGGTGGCAGCTCCATTGTTCCAGTAAATCAGCTTTTGCCAAGGTGAAACACATTCAGGTTGTCCGGGATGATGACCAAAGCCTGGGTTGAATATTGCAGTGCAGAGAGGAGGAACCTATTTTCTAGTTAAAAATGCCATTTTCTCCATTATCAGGTTGAGCAGAACTCAGCTCTTCGAAGCAGGAGGTAGAAAAGAGACTTTTCTTTAATTTTATTATGATGATTGAGGCCTTTGGTGAAGGTTTTTATCTCTCACTGAAACGCTTTCATCTTTTTTTCATAAAAGATGTTATTAGATAGCCCTGCAAGGTGCAGAGCAAACCTCAGACTCGACATCTCAGCTTGTCTCTGTGCCTCACCAGCCCATCAGGTCAAGGAGCTTTCATTCCACCCCCTTCCCACCAACCTCGTGCCTCATTCCAAGCCAAACCTTTCATCTAGAAGTGCAGCAATTGCTCCTTCCACTTCAGTGCAGGTCGAGGGGTTATTTTTGTCTTCCTTCAGAAAGAATCTTTTAACACTTGCAGGCTGCTCACTGTTTCTGACAGTAAACAGAGAAAACCCAGGAACCTGGGGATAAAACTGTGCAGAGCAGGCAGAGCCTTCCATCATCAAATCTCATTTTGATACCTCTGAAAGCCCCAAAGCCAAAACCCCCTCGTAGCTGACAGCCTGGAAAGCTGGGTGAGGTTTGCAGTTGGTGGTATAAAATCTGGTTAGCAGTGGAGATTTTCCACACTTTGGGAAATGGATTTTAGAAACCTGATAGAACAAATTGCCCAGAGAAATCCCTTTGGTGTCTGCACAGCCCCAGTGGGCAGCATCAACACTAACACCTGAGTCCTTCCTGCCAGTGGGGTGTGGTAAGTGACCCAAAAATGAATAATGCTCCTCAGGGACTAGATTTGTGTGAGATTCCCAAAGTTGTTTTTTCTTTTTTTCTGGGGAAAATGTTTGGCAGATTCAGGAATTTCTCTTCTTGTATGCCCTGTCTTCTGATGGGCTTGTCAGAAGTGATGGGAGACAGTGCCTGGCTGCAGATTTGCCCTTCCAGGAGGAGAGAATGAAGAATTACTGAGCTGTGATGAGAAATCATATTGACAAGTGTCTGTGTTATCCTGTGAATCAAGGGTGTGTTTCAGTAATACCTTCCTGGGAGGCTGCCTTTCCTCCCAGCCTCTTCAGTTCAATCCTTACCAATAAAAGAAGTGTTAACTTTGAGTGCTAAAAGCATTATTCTCATGTATTATTCCAAACAAGATGCTTCTTTCCTGAAGAAATTCATCTCATCCTTTTAGAAGGAATTTCAGAGGGCTGAATTTCAGGTTTTATTTTGGTGTGTTACAGCTAAAGGGAATAAATTTCATAAACTGAATTCTTCCTCCTGTGGAATATTTACTTCTTTTTGATCCATCTCTTCCCTCTGTAGTTTATGGCACCAGTTTGTTAAAAACATCTAAAGAAAGAAACCCTCCCCCTCTCAGAAGCAGATTATTTTTGTGTACAGCTGCTGGATTTCTGGATGTTTGATTAATTCTTAGGTATAACTGGGACATTCCTGGCTTCTGGGGAGCTTTACATGTTTGCCCATCACCTCTCAAGGCCCCATGATCAACTCCCCTCATCCTGTCTCCTTACCAGCACCCACTGCTCATACTTCTGAAGGGTTCAATCAGTCTGCATTTCCCTGGCATCCATTCACACCATTTGCCCAGGCAAGGGCAGATTTGTTGGATTTGGGGCTTGCCAGTCCCTCCCTCCAGCTGCCCCAGGGGAATTGATGAAACCCAGGGGAGGGAAAAGCATCTCCTGTGACAGGATTTTCTTTATTTTTAGCAAATACTGGGGTAAAAAAGGGAAGAGTTTTCATTCTCCTATCAAACAGGAGGTATTTTAGGCAACCATCAGCTGAGCTTTGGGGATTTAAAATAGATTTTTTTCCTGAGTTCCAGAGGATCTTCTGCCTTGTGCTTTCTTCTGAAGAGCAGCACCACGTCTTGAGGGGGAAGTGGATGGGTTCCTGAGTCCCCCCAACTCTTGGATCACCCCAAGGGTCCCTGGGGTGCCACAGCTGCTGCCACCCTTTCACAGGATCACAGAACCACAGAATGGTTGGAAGAGACCTTGGAGATCTTCCAGCCCAACCTCTGCAGGTGTTGGGTGCTGTCCCTGAGCTCTCCATCCCCAGGGTGCCAGAGGGTCATGGAGCAGGGGGTGTCCCTTCCCCTTCCTTCTTCCTCTTGGAAGGGTTGCTGGGGACCTTCACTTGCCCAAGAGGTGAAGGAAAGAAAAATTGAGCATAATATGGGAAAAGCAGGGATTGATCCAGGCCCAGCATCTGCTCTGGTGAGCCCAGCAGTGCTGTGCTGTGTGCTAAGCCTTGAAAATCTGATGTTTCAAGTCAAGCTGATCATTTGCTCTCTTCAAGGGGCAAAGAAGCCTCTTCCCTTCATTGTTGATACATTATTCATCCCTCCTTCTCAGAAATACCTGGTGGCAGTGCTAGGAGAGGCAATTACATATTTTTTTTTAAGCCCAACTCTTCCTCTTGTGTTTTTGAAGGGTATGTATTTTTTATAGGCATTATGTGGCTGGGTCACCAAGCCATTGGCATTTCTTTACCATCAGTGGTTTTCAAGATGCATGCTTCCCTCATGCAAAATGCATGTGTTTTGATAACATAAATTATCCCTGTGCTTCAGCTGGGATTAAAGTCAATTCTGATGATACAGTGAATGTCTAAAAAGTCTTGTGTTTGTTCATAAAGAGCTGATGGAATGATGAGTACCCTTTTAAAAACAACAACAGCTTCTAGAATGCCAACCAAATCCCAAGCAAAGGCAAAGCAGTGTAGAGTTAACCCACAGCTAGAAAAAGAAAATCAAGGTATTTTGGCTCATTTCCCCCTGCCTTGGTCCTGGCTGGGAGCTGAGCAGGTGGAAAGCAGCTCAGCAGAACAAGGTTGGAGGTCCTGGTTGAGAAGTTGGGCTTGATCCACCAGCCTGGAGCAAGGGGGGCCCAAACTTGGCCAAGTTATTGATGGAGGTCAGCTTGGTCCTCCAGCAGAGGGGAGAAACCTGGGTTTGTGTTATTCTGAGCAAGAAAAGCCACAGAATTCTTTTTACTGAAAAGGGGAAAGGGACATCTCATTCCTGCCCCTGGGTGTCAGCTGGGAAGGTGTTGAGAAGACAGAGCCTCTTCTCAGGGCAAGAATGATAATGTGGGAAGTTCTGACTTGATGTCAGGGATAAATGTTTTGAGTGGGAGGGGAACTGAATGCTGAGAGAGGGGGCAGAGGAGCTCTGGGATCACCATCCTTGGAGATACTGAAACCTGCAGGACATGGATGAGACCCTTCCAGAGATCCCTTCTAACCTGAGCTGCTCTCTGAGTGTCATCTCTGTGGAGCAGAGCCCTTCCTTGCCTATTGCCCAGCCCAGATATCTCAGGAGAAAATGGAGATACCTGGCAGCCAGGGAATACTCTGATTTCTTCCTCAAAACCATCCTGGGTGTTGCCACTAGGGAAAAAAACTTCTTAGGAGAGCACTGTGAAAAGAATCCCTGGGCTTATGGGGCAGAGCAGCCCTTGCTCCCTCCTTAAACCTGGGAGGAAAAGCCCAGTAAACCCCAATAGTTCTAACTGTTTCATAAAAAGCAAGAGACTAGTATATTCCTCCTATAACATAGCAAGCTAGATTGTCTATAAAAATTACCATCTGATGTGAGAACAGGTAATTATTTAGAGGAACTTTGCAAATGAAAAAGGAGATCTTTATTCAGGTGGTAACTGATACCTTCCTGGAAAAAAAAAATACAGGAAAGAAAAAAAAATCTCATCCCCTTAAATAATTTCTGTTATTTTAATTTCTTTTTTGTTCTTTTTGGAGAAGGCTGTTTGCAGAGCAGCTCTCCAATTGAATTTGCTGACTCCCACACACTGCACACTGCTGTAGCCTCAGCAGTGCAGGTTCAGGGGTGACCTGGAGCAAATCAGGCCCTAATAAAAAATATGAAGCATTTTGTTTTGTTTGAAGCCTAATGCTGTTAGCTGAGTTGCCAGGGAGGGTGTCAGAATGTCTCCTACTATCTTTTTACTTTTGTATTAGATTTGCCTCAAGTTAAGGGATATAAATGAATTTTCTATGTTGGTCCCTAGAAATTAATATCTTTTTTAAAGCTGTTTTTTTCCCTGCCACCTGGACCACAGTGGGTGTGAAGATAACTTCTGCAGCTCATGGCAACAGCATTTTAATGGCTCCTTGCCTGCACTTTGCCCAACAACTTTGAGTTCAGAGCTGACACTGGGCTCAGGTGGTGGCACCTCCTCCTCCCAGTCACCCCCTGTGGCACCTGGGCTGGTGAAAGACTCCTTGGTGCATCCTTCATCCTGCTGCTGGAGCTCTTCTCTTAGGGCAGGTGGGTTTCTTCCTACCTTCACCATGAAGCTTGGCTGATGGAGCCTACACCTGGAAGAAGGCACTGGGATCATCCCCTTTTGCAGGGACAATCCCAAAGTGCCCCCACAACCACCACTGCATTTCACAAACCTGAAACCTGAAGGGCAGAGGCTGGGGAAGTTCTGACAGCATCAGTGTGCCAAAAAGAAGACAGGTTCTGCCTCCTCTTCTGGGAGCTCCTTGGTGTGCTCTGGGGCCCTCATCTGGGCACTTGGGTCTCTTGTAGTTTGGTCACTGTAGGACTGATGCCAAGTGATTGGAGCTGAGGGAGAAATTCATTGCTGAGCCCCAGGTTGCCCCCAGAAGCTGTGGCTGCCCCATCCCTGGCAGTGTTGGAGGTTGGATGGGGCTTGGAGCAGCCTGGGCTGGGGGAAGTGTCCCACTGGGAGGGCTTGAAGGTCCTTCCAAACCCAACCCAGTCTGGGATCAAACAATACGTTCTGGTTTCTTGGTTTGGTTTGCATTCCTTTTGATTTGAAGGAGGGGAAAGCATCAAAATCTGAAAGATTCCTTAAAAAAAAACCTACCTCAACACAATAAAACCAAACAAAACAGCTATTCTTGTTTTCCCTGGAGTCTCCAGGGTCCTTCCAGCCACTGCTCAGCAGGGGATTTTTATCTCAGAGCTGTGTCTCTGCTGGGGAAGCACCAGCACAGGTTTTATGGTTTCCTGGTGGAAATGCCACTGAATCCCTTCCTGTCAGGCAGCTCCCTGCTCAGCAGCCACCCCTGAAGGTGCTGGGAGAGAGCTCTTGGGAGGCATTTTATTTCCCAGGTGTATTAAGACACCCACACAGATGTCAGCAGCGTGAGCTCTGTGTTTACAATGTTTAGGCAGTGTCTTGGGCTGACTGATGGGCTGCAAATGGGGCATTTTCAGCCCTGGCTTCTCCAGGTTTGATTGTTCCAAGCACTTCTGAAATACTTGAGAGGCTGCTGTTCCCCCAGAGCTACAGATCTGTCACAGCCTCTTACTGCCCAGTAGAGATTCTGCTCTCCCCAAAAGCTTCCTCTGGTTTATCTCTGTTGAAGACCAAGCTGAAGATCAGCACTGTTTCCTTTTTTGCCACCCCAGACATAGCTTAACATTATTATCTTTAAAATTAAACTTCTGAGGACATTGATCCTTGCTTCTTCCTGACGAGCAGTGAGTTTATCAATAAAAGTTTGATTTTTAACTTGACCTGGGGATGTGCAGGCACCAGTCTGGCCCTGTGATCCTTAACAGTATTTTCCACTACTTCACTTTTGTTGCAGTAACAGAGGTGAGAAGCGTTTGGTTCTGCAGAGAAAATCCTTTTTTTGTAAAATCCTAGTGTTCCAACCTCGGAATTTACTGATTAGGCATAAATACAACAGTCAAAGGCAGAAAAAAAAATGTTTCAGAGGTCTGTGAGCTTTAATTTGGTCCCCTTTTGAGCTGAGTCCCTGCTCAAGTCAGCTCCACTCTTTGTTCTTATAAGGTCTGTGTGTGTTAATGACAGATGAATAACAGTGTTGATGTGGAAAATCTTTTGTTCCTGTCAGGGAAAGTATTCAGCAGATCCCTCCCTGTGTAGGTACTTGATGATCCTGCAGGTCCTTTCCATCCATACTGGTTCTATGAGCCTGTGAGTATTTGTGCTGTAAAGATTTAAAATCAAGATGTGGGAGAGGGCAGGAGGAGCCAGCCCAACCCAACCCAACCCAACCCAACCCAACCCAACCCAACCCAACCCAACCCTTCTTGTTTCACTTTGCTTCTGCTCAGCCTCTGGGGATCATTTTTTGTGCCAGGAGGGGGTGGATGGTGTTCAGGACACCTTCAAGGCAGGTGTTTGTCTCAGAAAAAAAGTGCTTTCTCAGACTTGGTCTTCTGTGACCAGCTTGGTCACTGAGCCCTACAGGAATGAGGAATTCTTTAGTTTTAAATTTATTTATGGTTGCAGTGGTGTTTGCTGGGAGCTGGGCTGCTGAAGCTCCTCCACCCAACCCAAGCATCTACACTGGGGCTCAGGCCCACTGCAGGACTTGACAGGGAGAGAAAAAGCAAATTCCTTCCTCTAACTAAAGTGGATTTTGCATTTTTGAATCCCAACTGATCTCTGGCCCAGGCTAAAGAGAGGCTGGCCAGGCTCAGGAGTTCTGCAGTCCTGTGGAGAACCCCAGCATCTCTTTGTACCCTGTCAGCGTGAGGAGAACTTCTTTGGTGAGGCAAAATCAAATCAATTTGGATTGATTTTATGATTTTATCAACATTTTATGAACTCAGATATTATGTTCCTGAGCAGGATTACCACGAGTTCTGGCTGTGTTCCCACAGAGATATTCAGTGAATTTCACATCCAGCACCCATCAGGATGGTTCAAGTTTTATTCCCATTAACCAGTTCCACACCTTCCATCAGTTCCCATCCTTGGGCAGTCCCAGATCTTCTGTCTATGAAATTTATACTGGAATGAAACCTTCAGAGCTTATTGTAAGCATGAAAGGGTTGTTTCATTCTTGTTTTATCACACACCTTCCAGTTCACCTGAAATTACTGGTTTACATAGAACACTGCTGCAGAAAGAGTTCTACTTCAGACTGAAAAAGTGGAGTCTGATTTTAAAGAGTTGTGTATTTGCTGCTGCTGTCATTTTGACACTTCCCTAGTATGTGATTTTCATATTTTTATATTACTCATGTTTGAAATACTGAATGCTAACGCCAACAAATTGTCACAAACAACAAACAGAAAAGGTTACAGTTTATTACTGCGTTTGTTTGATTAAGGATTCTTTTTTTTTTTTTTCCAAGACTTAATTTAGAATACCTTTTAATATTGCTAAGTTGTGGCAGTAGTAAATTCCCTTCTAGGTTTCAGAGATTATCTGATCAGGGTGTCGTGAGCTGCTGCCTTCTTTTGGAGCTGCCATCATTGGCCTTGTGGCTTGGGCAGGTGGCAGCCCCATCCCTGGACCTGCTGAAGGTTGGATAGGGCTTGGAGCCCCCTGGGCTGAGGGAGGTGTTCCTGACCATGGCAGGGGGCTGGAAATGGATGGATCTTTAACATCCCTTCCCACCCAAACCAGTCTGGGGTTTGATGAGTTGTTCTCTGTGCCCTGGGGAGATGTTGTGCAGCTGGTCCATGAGGAGAGCACATCCTGCTGCCTCCAGCACTTTCTGGACCTCTTTTCCTCATTCACAGGGACCTGACTGCTGGGTCTCCAGCTCCAGACTTGATATTCCCTTCTAGGAAGCTCCAGCTCTGTCCCAAGCCTGGGTAGATGCCAAATTCCATGGGATTTGTGTGTTAAGCTTCCTTGTGAGGGGGCTGCCAGATGGAAGAAGCCAAACTTGTGGATGTTGGGCTGGGAAGTTGGTACAGTAGTAAGACTGTGTGAGTTTATATTTATATATATATATTTCTACAATATTTTAATATTAATATTACATTCCAAGTATTAAAGCTCTTCAGTATTTTACCTATAGTAATTTTTTAGCTTTGTGAACTTGCCAGTGATCTTCATCTTGAGCTTTGAGAAGAAGGAGCTTTACAGCATGTGGGGCCTGGAAGGATCTCTTTTCTGTGTGAGTGGCAGAGAACGTTGGGTTTGTTGAGTTCAGGTTTCAAAAGGAGAACTGGGATTTTGTGAACAAGTTTGATCCTTGCTCCCCTCTGCCCTACTCGTGGTGGTTGGTGTGCTGCAGCCAGGTAACCAGTGCTCTTTAATTATTATTTATCCTCCCAGCTACCTCCTTCAGCCAGATCTACCAACTGATAGGTCAGGCTCTAATTTTTCAGTCTTTCTGGGGCAGTTTTTCAGTCTTTCAGGCTTTCTTTTCCAGCTCTTCATACCAAGATGTCAGTGCAGTCAGACAACGGGATGTACAGGCTTCCCTCAGACACAGAAAGGGTTAAAAATGGGTTTCTCAGGAGAAGAACACAGCTGAACACACAATTAATTCCTCTTTGCAGTTTTGAAAGCAGTGGGTGCAGGAAGGAGAAAATTCCTCATGAAAAAGTCAGAATAAGATACATATTAAGCTGGGGGGGGGGTTTGTTGTTTTTTTTTTTAATTTTTTCATACAATCTGAATTATTCATGTGAAGCTGAAAGCCCATGGAGGGGCAACTGTGAGATTAATAACCCACTCAGCTTTGGCAGTGTCACTGGAAGCCCCCTGGTAGAGTCTCTGTCATGTACAATTAGATGAACATCAATCTGAACCCTGCTTCCTTTCTTCAGCAGAAGTGGCCTTCAACTTGCTTCTGATTTTAATAACTAGATCCAATTTTCAGCTAATCCAGGTCATAACTGTTTTCAAGTGCTCTCCAGATTTTAAAAACCCCTCAAACATATATATCTTGACTGGCTTCTAAACCATTTTGCCCAATTCTGATGTCTCAGCACCCCCTCACAGGAGGTTGATGTCTTCCAGACCCCCTTCCCACATGGGGAACTTTTAGAAAACTCAGGTTCAATCCCAATCTCCATTCCCCAAAGTCCAGGAATGAGGACATCTCACAATAGGAGTGTGTTCACCCCTGGGAACGGAGCTGTGAAGCCTCAGAGGTTTTCAGGTTGGGGGTTTTGGTGGAGGTTTTGGTTTCCCCCAGGGTTGGTGGATGCCCTGAGTCACTTGGGAAGGTGATGTGAGAAGGGAGGCAGCTGTGGGTGTTAAATCCTGGCACAGCTTCTCTCCTTTCGACCCCAGGGGAAGGATGATGGTTTATGGGGCTGCCCTGCACCACATTTCTGCATCCTGATGACATTCCTTGAGGTATGACACCACCCCCCTGCTCTGTCACCCCTGATGTTCAGTCAGCTGTTGCCCAGCAGACCCCAGTACACCCTAGAGACTGGAGAAATGAAAAACCATCCAACAGCTCAGCTTCCCAGCCTTCAAAAAAAGGGAGTTTTCACACCAGCTGCTTCCCCTCCATGTATTTTCTGTGACAACTGAGGCAATTTGCTGTCACAGCAGGTGGATTGTCTCTTTGCAGCATGCAGAGCCCTTGTTTAGGAGGAGCTGAGGAGGCAGAGGGATGGGGTGAGGATCCAGCACAACTCCAAGTAAGTGGATCTTTCCCCTTGGAGCAGCAGGGGTTGAGCTGCACTTCTAATGAAGCATTTCTTAGACAGACACAGAAGTGTCATTTCTCAGCCACGAATTGCCTCATTTAGGAGCTAAATCCATCCTCAGGATTTTCTGCTGTTGTGTCAGACGCCTTCAGAATAGAGAGAGAATTTGATCCCTAACCTGCTCCTGGGAGAGAAGGAGCAAATCTCTTGTTTGCTGCAGCAATAATTGGTAGCCCAGGGTGCTCCAAGCCCCATCCAACCTCCTACACTGCCAGGGATGGGGCAGCCACAGCTTCTGGGGGCAACCTGGGCCCCTCACAGCACAGAATTTCTCCCTCCCATCTCCTCTCCATCTCCCCTCTTGCAGCTCCAAACCCTTCCCCCTCATCCCATCCCTCCAGGCCCTTGTCCCCAGTCCCTCCCCAGCTTTCCTGGAGCCCCTTCAGGCACTGGAAGGTGCTCTAAGGTCTCCCCACTGCAGCCTTCTCTTCTCCAGGCTGAACACTCCCAACTCTCTCCCCCTGGTTCCAGAGCTGCTCCAGCCCTCCCAGCAGCTCCAGGACCAACTCTGGAATGGCTCCAGCAGTCTCTGTGGAGTCTTTAATAGGATGAGCTTCTGGAGAAATAAGAGCAGATGGCCTCCCAGCTCTTCATTGGGAAGCTGAGCAGATTTCTGTCAAACCAGTCTGTGCTAACTGGTATATTATGGGAGGCTGAGTTGTCTGAAACTCTTCCTAACTTCCAGCAGCAGTAGACTCCGGGACTTTTCCAAGCAGACTGGAGTAGGATCTTCTGTAGGATGCTCATCATACTCTTTTCCCATTATCATGCGTTCTGCCCAGCAGGCTCTTTATATATTGTCCTAAAGCTGGGAGAGCACTTGTTGCTGGTGGACAGAAATGCCAGGTTCAGTGCTCTTTGGGGTGGTATCTGGGGGGCAGATCTGGTGTCTGGGGTGGTATCTGGGTGTGCAGACACACAGCTCCTGGGTTCAGCCCCTGATGACCCAGCAGCACTTTCTGTACCTCTCTGTTTCTGTCTGAGCACTGAGATGCAGCCCCAAGTCTCTCCCTCAGCCTCCCACTACTTCATCTTCTTCTTTTTCCCCTCTCACTGACCCCACCACGGGTTGTCCCCTCCAACCTAGCAGACTGGGATTTTCTGGGAATGGTTGGAGGGTACGTGGTCAGCTCCAGCCCAAGAATTCCCTTTTGAGGTGTAATTTCCACACCTGATCAAAGTGTTGCAGCACAGGGGCTGAGGTTTGCACGTGGGGAGCTGAGGTTCATCTCTTCACTGCTCCTTCCCAGGAGCTGTGATTCTGCTCAGGGCTTTGGTCGTGAAGAGGTTGAAGCCCCAGTTCAGCCAGGAACTTAAGCACATATTCAGCATCCAGCAGAATAATCTCGATCCAGAAAAGCTTTTGAAATCCCCTTCCCTGTGATTTGCCTCTGTTTGCTCAAACCATTCAACACACGGGTGTCGTGACGCTGCCTTTTAGTGAAAATTGCTCTACTTAGGGTAGAAAAAACCCTGCAGTGTAATGTTTAATCAAAAAGATGGAATGGTTGTAGAATAAATCTCTCTCATTGGAAAACATTTCTACAAGAAAAAGGAAAACCTAGCAGCAGCAAGGGAGAGAATCTCCAGAGAACAGCAAGCAGAAGGAAAGGGCTGTGGAGCAGTTTCACTCCCAGGGTCATTCCTGATGGATGAAACATGAAGTCAGAATTTTGGATTTATTTTTTTTTTTAATGATCCATTCCCCCAAGCAGCCTAGAATTTAAGAGAAATAATATTTTGAGACATTATTATCTGTTCAGCACTCGGCAAGAATACCCCATAGTTCCTATGAGTCTAAAAATTAACAATAGCATTTAGAGAATTCTCTAAAATTGCAGGTTTAGGGAATAAATGTTTCTATAATTCTTTAAAACTTCTTAGGAAGAAGTATCAGCTGCTTGGTAGAATGTATTATATAGTTCATTTCCATTTATCCTCTCAGATGGGTTTTTTTTTCTTGGTAGGATTCAATTGGCTTCTTTTGAATTGAAACAATCCTGGAGATTTCCTACAGGGAAACCTTCAAGGAATCATAACCAGGACAGAACTGGCTGGAATATTTTACACTAAACTACCCAGTTCCTCTTAACTAGTTTTTACCATGTTAACCCAGTTCCTCTGAACTAGGTGACATGGTTGCATTTCTAGTGTAGGGTTCTCTGCCAACAGGATTTTGGTTCTTGACCTGTCCCCATGGTGTGGATGCCACCCCTGCCCCTTGTCCCTCATCCCTACATCCCCAGGGCTCTGAAACCCCTCCAGGGATGATGGGGACTCCAGCCCTGCCCTGGGCAGCCTGGGCCAGGCCCTGACAACCCTTTCCAGGGAGAAATTGTTCCTAATATCCCATCCAAACCTCCCTGGGGTAACTTGAGTCTGTGTATTTACGGATATAAATATTTGGAAAGAGAAGTTGTGAAGGGCAGCTGCAGGGATGTCTTGATCCCAGGTGCTGGAGCAACCCTGTCAGCTCTTGCTGACATTTGTACAAATTCATCTCTGGAGGTCCAGAATCTTCCTGGGGGTGAGAAGGGATTTGACTCCTGGTGGCAAAACTCTAAAGGAAGTGATGAAGGTGGGGGTGGGACTGACAGTTGGACTCAATGATCTTGAAAGTCCTTCCCAGCCTTGATGATTCTCTGATTCCAAAGCAAAGCCCCTCAGCTGACCAGTGTTATGTGGAGTTTGAGTGTGTGGGATATTGCAGAACAAGAGAGAGAAGAGTTGGTGGTACCTTGAGTGCTTCATCCTCGAGCCTGAGGAGGGGACTGACACACACACAGCTGGTGGGACCTGAGAGTGCTTCAGCTTCTGTGGCCAAATGTTATTTACAGCAGTGAGAGGAGCATGGTGGTGGCTACTCAAGGGTTTGAAGCCTCCTCAGTGAACAAATGTTCTCTTTTGAGAGTCTCAAGTTTCTTTGTCACTCAGAGGTTTTCTTTTCATCCTGGTGAACACATCAGCCAAACATGAACGCACCTGTAAGGCCACATCCACCAAATGTGACCACACCAACCAAATGTGACCACATCTACAAAGCCACATCCACCAAATGTGACCACACCTGCAAACCCACACCTACCAGATGTGACCACATCCACCAGATGTGACCACACCAACCAAATGTGGCCACATCCACCAAATGTGACCACACCAACCAAATGTGACCACATCTACAAAACCACACCAACCAAATGTGACCACACCTGCAAACCCACACCTACCAGATGTGACCACATCCACCAGATGTGACCACACCTGTAAAGCCACATCCACCAAATGTGACCACACCTGCAAGGCCACACCTACCAGATGTGACCACATCCACCAGATGTGACCACACCAACCAAATGTGGCCATATCCACCAAATGTGACCACACCTACACACCCACACCCACCAAATATGACCACACTACCAAAAGTGACCACACCTACAAACCCACATCTCCCAGGTTCTTCAGAACCAGGTGAGCAGTTCTCTCTCTCACATTTATTGCTCTGGTTGATACCAAGGCTCAAGACTCCCAACAACCACACCGAGTGTGTTTTCATTGAGTGCTGCCCCTGAGGAGAGAGCTGTGGTTTAACATCTTGCTGGCTCAAAACCAGCTAAGCCTTGGGCCCAATTACAGAGTTTCTCTTTTGCTTCAGCTCGTGTGCAGGAGGTTGAAAGGGTTTGTTGCCAAGGAAACAAATGCACTGCGCCTGCCTCGCATCCAGCGTTTCCTGTAAGAAAATGCCATCCCCAGGAGAGGGAAGTGTGGGGAGGTAACGGTGGCCTGGGCAGAGCTTGCTGCTAAAAACATCTGGGGTTGTGTTTTCCTGAGACCTGAGGCCTCTTTCTGAAATCCTCCTTTGGCTGCATGAACACCCAAAAAGAGGGGTAGGTTCAGCATCCCGATTCTGGCAGCTCAGGCTTTGTCACCCTGGGCCAGCAGCGTTTCTTTTGTGTCTTAAGTGCTCTTGAAGGAATGTGCAGCACTCAGGAACATCCTTTCTCATTAAAATGGTACAGCCACTGTCTACATCACTTGGAGCTTTTATTTTCCATGTTAGATAAAGTCGATGTCTTTGGGGTCAGCATAAATTTATTTTGTTGTTGGTTTCATGTCAGGTCTTCAAAGGAGCTTCTTGCCTTTTTCCTGGGAAGGTGGGAAATGGGGGCAGTGGAAAGGAGTTTGAGATGGTAGCAGAGGGGAAGCAAACTGGAAATAGTCTAAAAGTTTTGTCTTTGTGGTTTGGGTTGGTTTTTGTTGGTTTGTTTGGGTTTTTTTCCCTCAAAGTTGGAAACAGTGAGGAAGTTGGAAACATTTTGGAAGTGTTTGCCTGTTCCTGAGGGGGTGATATTGAGGGGGAAGGAAAAGCAGTGAAATACACTCAGTGCTGGGCTGCAGTGGGGTCTGTTCTGAGATGCATGAGCAAGTGTCTTGAAGGGCTTAAACCTCTTTGTGAAATCTGGTTTGAGAACAGTATTTTTTCCAGAAAACCATAGAAAAGATGATTAAGGACATGGGCAGTGGGCACCTCCCTGCCAAGAGACTTTCTGCAGAAGAACTCTGTCTTCCTCACCAGGTCCTGGATCAGGCAGGACTGAAATACTTGCTTTTAGTCCTGGTGTCTGTAGAAATTCTGTGTTTCTGTCCATGGTCTTCAACTGCACAAGATAAATTAATCAGATCTGTCTAATTTATCTGCCTAGATTAATCTATTTATCTGATTAATATTTTTACAACACTGTGCCATGTCATTTGTCTTTCAAAATGTTGCTCTGATGCCAATCTTCAGTAAACCAGATGTTTGCTGTGGGGCTTTGGCAGAGCTTGGGCTCCTGATCCCCACTTTCCTGCAAAGTCTTTGCAAGCGAAACTCAGGAATTTCAGCTGCTTCAGGGAGAGAAGTTTTTGGGGATGGGTAAATCCCAAGTCAAATCCCCTGGGAGAAGCAGATTTGCCTGGAATCAAAGTATATATCAAATTCTGCCTGGGTGTACCTGTTCTCTAGGTAGGTCCCACCCAGCTGATAAACTTAGGAAATAAATAATGGATTTCAGAAGTCCTTTCCCTCTGCTTTTCTTCTGCAAAGCTGATTTCCCACCAGGGAAGATGAGGGGGATGGATTCCTGGGGGTTAGCAACCTTGAGAATAACAGTTATGGGTGTTTGGTGAGAAGAAAATAAAACTCATTGGTCAGGGAAGTGCCCAGGGCAGGGCTGGAGTCCCCATCATCCCTGGAGGGGTTTCAGAGCCCTGGGGATGTGGGGATGAGGGACATGGGGCAGGGGTGGCCTTGGTGGTGCTGGATGGACTTGGAAGTCTTTTCCAACCCAAATGATTCCATGATTCTGTGGAAATGATGCATTATAAGATAAAATCTTGTCACTGCCAAGTTCTGCAGCACTGTCTTGGCTTTGTTAGTTTTCAGGAGTCTGAGAAACTGAAGATTTCCCTAATTTTCAGGGTTCCAGGTAGGTGTTACCTCCTTTAGAGTGAAAAAGCAGAGAAGGGAGATGGAGAGCCTGGTGTTGGGCTGGTGGTGACACCCAGGGGGTGGCAGGGGCAGGGGGGTTCTGCAAGGCACATGTTCCATGGGTGTTTGCCCCTTTATCTGCTCACCATCAGGATGTGACACCTGGAGCTGGGGGCAGGGTGTGCTGGGACCTGCCTGCTTTCAGGAGCTGCTGTGGAAAATCTGCAAAGATTTGGGAGCCTTTTTTTACAGGGTTCTTTCTGAGATCACCATGGCCAATGGTGGGTGTAGAATACTTGGAAATGAAGAAATGGTTGGAGAGCACAGTTACAGATCCGTGTCTGTTCTGGGGCTTCTGCCCTGACATGGAATCAGATGGAATAGAAAATATTTTAAAATATTTTCACTCAGATGGATTTGTACTCAAAGGCAGTTGAGAGGATGATGGGAGTTAACTGTGTTGGGGATGAGCAGAGAGCAGCAATCTGAGTGCCTGAGGAAACTGCTGCTTTCCCTTCTCCCTGTCAGGAAATAGTTTCCTTAAGTACTGTGCTCCCAAATTGTCATCTGCTTGTTTTAACACAAAATGCCATCATGTAAAAATACCCCTTCTTCAGTCAAGGAGAGATGAAAGCTAATGCTCTGACAAACTGCAGCTTAAAGGGTTGAAGGCATGGAAAGAAAAAAATAGGGGGGAAAAAAAAAAAAAGGAAAAAAAGGTGCTGAGGGTTTTAAGTCATAATATTGTGACCTGTGTTGAAGAGGCAATTAATTTATTTCATGTCTAAATCTGTGCTGCAGATGAGGTCTAAGGAAGCTGCAGAGCTGGCTGCTGCTGAGCACCTTCCCACCCAGCACCCTGCTCCAGCACAGCTGGAAATCTGTCCCTCGTGCAGGGGCCTGAGGCTGAGTGCCCTGCTTGAAGTGCTGGAGTCTGAGAAGGCCACATCAGAGCCCAGGGCTGTGGTTCTGGGGGGCTGTTCCTCATCCCAAAGGCAGCCAGCCTGGGGTGGGGCTCAGTTTTCCTTCCTGGTCTGCAGCAGGGAGTGGGAAGGGGGAAGATCTCACCAGTGTTGGGTGTTCCTTCAGCATCTGCTTTTCCAGATGGCTCCACTGGAGGAGGAGGGACCCAGAGTCACAGCTTGGAAAGCTTGAGAAGCCTCAGGGTGCTCGAGACGTTAGCACCCAACTCCTCTGAGATGCCTCATCTCTAATTACCAGTCTGCTGTGCTGATACCCCAGGGATTCCAGCACCTCTTTCTCTGTTACTTCATTTCATTTGAATCATGGAATGTCAGATTGGAAGAGGGACCTCAAGGACCATCTGGTCCCACCCTTCTGATATAATTGTTGGTGTGAGATGTCTCAGCACCCCCTTGAGACTTCAGACTTTCCAAAGTGGGGGAATCCTCCACTTCCCCTGGAGACCATTCCAAGGTCTGTCCTCACAGGAGAAAACTTTCCTTATGGGGTAATAAGGTCTCCCCTCAGCCTTCTCTTCTCAAGGCTGAACAGACCCAGGTTTCTCAGCCTCTCCTCACGTGCCAGGTGCTCCAATCCTCTGATCATCCTCACAGCTCTTCTCGGGGCCCTTTCCATCCTGCCTGCATCCTTTCTGACAGCCTCTCCAAAAGAACTGGAGCACCAAGAGCAAAGAAATTCCATTTTAGGTGTTGTAAAGCTCATTTTGAAAAACTTGTGGCAGTTTCTGTTGCCATCAGAATAACTGATGGCTCATTCTCCTCCCGTGCTGCGCTGGGAGCTCTCATCCCCTGCAGCACCTCTCCCACAAATGGGTTTGGGAAAGCTTCAGAGGTTGGAAGGAGCCAAAGTGGAACGTGAAATGAAAGCTCCCTGAAGGTGCAATAAAACCCGAGATGGAAACGTAATCCAGAGAGAAACCTGCTCAGTACCAGCCCCGTCCCAGCTGGGAGGATTTGGTGTGCTCTCACCAAAAATGGGCATCCAAGAGCTGTCATCATGTGTGCTGTTGACATAAAATAGATGAAAACTCTCCCACTAATTAATTGCCAGCAAAGTCAGCACTGAGACCCCTTGGAGATGGTTCTGGAGGACGCAGCGCTCGGCATTCAGAGCCCAGCTGCTGTTGTTGATTCATGATGTTATTTTGGGTTGGAAACTTTTCAGCAGCGTTTGCTGGGGAGTTGGAGGGGGGATCGAGTATCAGCAAGCTGATTTTTCCATTTTTTCCTTTTTCTGTTTCCTCTGTTACTTGTTCAGACTCCCTTTGATGCTCTCCTGTTTGCCCACCTTGGTCTGGTGCTTTGTTGGTGCCTCACCTGCTCTGGTGTCTTCTCCCAGCAGCTCCTCTTTGCTTTCTGCCTCCTGTAGCAACTTCTTAAGCCTTCTGGGAAGATGAGGCAGGGCAGGAGACCATTCTCTGTGATAAACTGGGGAGCACTGACTTGCACTTGAAGTTTAGGGGACAACCTGCTAGAGAGCAGCTCTATGGAGAAGGAGAGTCAGTTTTGGTGGCAGTAAATTTTCGATGTGTCAGCAATGTGCCTTTGTGGCCAATGGTGTCCTGGGTGCATCAGAAAAAGTGTGTCCAGCAGATTTAGGGAGGGTCTTCCCCCTCTGCTCTGCTGAGACCACACCTGGAATGCTGGATCCCATTCTGGGCTCCCCAGTTCAAGAGAGCCAGGGATCTACTGGAGAGAGTCCAAGGGAGAGCTGTGAGGATGATGAAGGGACCTGAGCATCTCTGCTGTGAAGCAAGACAGAGCCCTGGGGCTGTTCAGCCTTGGGAAGAGAAGGGTGAGGGGATCTTATGCATGTCTGTAAATATCTGAGGGGTGGGTGTGCAGAGGATGAGGCCAATCAATCTCTTCTCAGTGGTGCCCTGTGGTAGGAGAAGGAATAATGGGCTGAAGGTAGAACATAGGAAGTTCCAGCTCAACATGAGGAGAAACTTCTGGAGTGTGAGGGTGAGGGAGCCCTGGCCCAGGCTGCACAGAGAGGTTCTGGAGTCTCCTTCTCTGGAGCCTTTCCAACCCCCCTGGATGTGTTCTGTGTGTCCTGCCCTGGGGGATCCTGCTGAGGCAGAGGGGTTGGACTGGATCAGCACTAGAGGACCCTTCCAACCCCTGACATTCTGGGATTTTGTGATTATCAGCAGATAATCCAAGCATTTCTGGGTTTTGTCACTGCTCTGGTGGGGCTCAGCCCCTTTGGGTGAAGGGTTTGCTCCGAAATGCCACCTCTTCTACATTAAGTTGTTTGTTTTGAGTGTTACTCATTGAAAACCAGAGTTTGATTTAGGGGAAGAGAGGAGGGAAGGTGTTGGTGAGCAAGAGGGAGGCGATGTGTCTGTTTCACAGAGGTGAATTGTCCTGGGGAGCACTTTTGATTCTGCATTTGTGGAGGAGGGATTCAGGGTTTGTAGATGGCACCATTCCAGAATCCGCCTTTTCCTGCTGCCAAAGGACTTGCAGTGATGCCACTTTTGGAAAACATCAAGTGTTTGTGCCATCTCCTGCCTGTATTTACCCAGAGCTCTGCAGACCCAGCTCAAGAGGAGTGCAGGACGATGAGGGGAACCCATAGCACCTCCTGAACACCCCACACGTGGGTGCAGGGGCTGCACCAGCTGCAGAGCAGGGAAATAAAAACCAGCCCTGGAGGTTTGAGCTGGGAATTAAGTCTGCACTGGGAAGAGGTTTCTGTGAGCCTGTCCCTGATGAGTTGGTACCTGTAATTATGCTGGCTGCTTGCTGCAGGCTGGCACTGGGGTTGTCTCAGCCTGGTGTGTTCCTGGGAGCTCTTTGCCCTTTGCATTTTGGGGGAGTTCATGTGAAGTTGGGGTTTTGGAGCCAGTGATTTCCTGGCACACCAAATCACCTGCAGGTTTCCAGGCAGCTCCCAGCAGCTCTGTATTATTTGGTGAACAAAACTCCACCATTCAAGCAGATTATCTTAAAACTGTGGTTGATGAGCTAATTATTTTTTCTTTTTGAATGGGTGTGTGGTTTCTGGTGTGGATTTTTCAGTATCCCCTGGGGAAGGCTGGTATTGGCTGTCAGGGCTGGTAGAGGCAATGTCCCTGCAGCTCCTGGGTCAGTCCTTGGGCAGACCAGAGGGCTGTTGTAGGGGGAAAAGAAAGGAAATTAGAATTGCAGATCAGGATTTCATCAGTGTGGCCAGAAAGAAAGAAAGAATGAATGAATGAAAATCTGCTGTGCAGCTGAGCTGTTGGGTTGGGGCAGAAGCAATCCCATCCTTGCCAGATCAATAAAGAGCTTTGTACTCCCCAGGGCAGCCTGGGGCTGTGGCATGTGACAAAAAAACCCAAACAGCCTGAACATTTGTGACAGGGTGGATACCACCCTGCCAAGCAGCTCAGGAGATGTCGGGCAGCAGCGTTAGGACAGAAGTTTGTTTCTGAGGGGTTCTCCTGCTTTTTGGTTCTAAGGGAGGATGTTTGTATCATATATAGAATCATAGAATGGGTTGGGTTGGAAGGGACCTTAAAGCTCCCCCAGTGCCCCCCCTGCCATGGTCAGGGACACCTCCCCCAGCCCAGGGTGCTCCGAGCCCCATCCAACCTTCAACACTGCCAGGGATGGGGCAGCCACAGCTTCTGGGGGCAACCTGGGCACCCAGGGGCTCAGCACCCACAAATTAAAGAATTTCTTCCTCATGTCCAACCTCAGTCTCCCCTCTCCAAGTTTTAACCCATTTCCCTTGTCCCCTCACTACACCCCTGTGTCAACAGCCCTCCCCCAGCTTCCTTGTAGCCCCTCCAGATATTGGAAGGATGCTCTAAGGTCACCTGATATCCTGATTTTTTCACAATGAGAAAGTAGGAGGAAGACAAAATATTCCCCTAAACATGTTGAGTATTTTCTTCCTTTAGCTGGGGTGAAAATCCCCATTTTCCTTTGGGTGGCCTTTCAGCTGGGCAGGGAGAGCATCAGCTGTGCCTATTTTTGCCAAGGTGCCACACTCCTGGTTTCTCTCAGGAGATCCAAAATACCAGCTGATATTTTTTTTTTTCCCCAGGCTGCTGTCTCTGTGCCTTTTGAGGACAGGGAACATTCCTGAGCCTTCGCAACAACCTGCTGGTGGTTGAGGGAATAAAGGTAGCAAAATGCAGAAGCACTTGGAGTTTTCCCAGCCAGCACCATACCGGGCCAGCTGTGTAAGAGCTGCACTCTGCAGCTTTTCTTAAAGAAGTGGGGAAATGGTACCTGCTGGTTTTCTAGAAAATGGTTTTGAAGAGGCTGGGCAATGTTTCAGAAAATCATTTGGTGGAGCCATCAGTATTGGGGCTGCCAGGCTGGACCCATGGGAGGAGAAGTCATCCCCTGTAGGGTGTGCTGAGCCACTCTACCCTCTAATTAATAAACATGCTCAATATGGAGATGTGGCACCCGATGGATAAAGAGCAAAATGAGCCACTTGGTGATTTTTTTTTTTTTTTTTAAGTGTGTAGGAGTAGGAGGCAGGGCATCCTGTGGTGCTTAGAACCAGAAGTGAGGTAGAAGTGGGTTCTGATCACAGCCCCGAGAGTTGGAGTCGTCGGTGTCGTGTTGGTGCTGCAATTGCCAGTCTTTCACTTGGGTCTTTAGCGGGGGATAATTATCCAACTGTCTGAGAAGCTACAGGAGAAAAAAGAAGCAGAATGACTTATTATCCTTCCCACCCAGCCACCCTTTGATCACTGCCACCTTCCCTGCAATTACCCACATCAACTTTGGGATGCTCGATGGAGGGGAAGGTTGGGAACGCCAAGGGAGATACCAAAGCAATGGCAGCAGGGAGGGGAAACGCAGAATCTCAGCCTGGTAGGAGAGAAAAGAAGCAAAAACTCATCAGAAAAATGTCTGGTACCAACTTGGCAGTGACCTGATTCTGTCTTTTTTCAACCCAGAGGAGCTAGAATAACATAGGAGGCCAATGTGGGCAACTTTCTGTTTGAGGGGGAGCTGAGGGTGTTCTCCCAGGTGTGGGGGGTGGAGGGCAAAGCCAGCCTGGTGATGATTTGTACTGTGCCAGCTGTGAGCTGGGGGAGAGCTGGAAGGGCAGGATCATGTGCAGCAGGAGGAGGACATCAGGAAGGAGTTTCTCCATGTCCTGTGAATCATCATAGGGTGCAGATTGGATGAGAAGCCAGCAGAGTGATGGGTGAGAGATTTCTGGGGGCAAGGTGCCAGCGAGTTGCTGCTCCCCAAACCCACGTTGTTGGCCTGTCTGTTGGGAATGATCTGGAAGCATGGGATAAGCTCCTTAGGTGAGCTCAGTTTCTGTTGGTTGACATCAAATTAAATTTTAGCCTCCCCAAGGGGGGGGAGCTGCTTAATTGAACTCTTGCAGGCAGTGAGTTTCATTTCAGAGAAACCAGATGAGGGGTGTCAGGAGGGGTTGTGATGCTGGGGCTTGCTGGGCTGGTTCAAGGTGCCAGGCATGTCCAGAAGAAGGTGGTGAGCCTGGGCTTCAGGTCCCAGAAGAAACAGAGGGCCCAGTGATCCAGAAGTCATTGGGTCTTTAAGAAATGCCTGGAATATTTTCTGAGCTGGGTTCTCAGCTCTGCCCAAACCCACTTGGGACTGCAGCGTTCAGACATCACTTTGGAAAATGGGAATTCTCTTTTGGAAGAAGGTGGTCACAGGGGAACTGAGGGCTCTGAGGGCTCCCTGGAAAAATGGCCCTTGGGACAAGTCTCTGCTGCCCAACCTGCAGGCTGGGGCTGAAGATGTGTGTGACCATGGATCTCCATGTTTATCTCCATCCGTGCACTTCTGTGGGCCCTTTTCAGATACAAAAGGCAAAATGTGGTGCTCTGCACTGCTCTGAAGGTGGAATTATTCATTTCTGTGTGTAAGAGGGGCTGGTTTGGAAACAACTGGACCGAAGTGGAGGCACAGCAAAGCAAACGAGAGGCACAAACTGCTTGGGTCTGGGTTACCTGCTCTCCAGCTCTGCAGGCACACTCACTTTTTGATTATGTTTTTAAGTTGCCCCAACAGTTTTAGAAATTTTTTTTTTTAATGTCAGTGGCATAAAATATGGTTTGAGTTTCATCTGAGAGTTACCAAGTGAGAGCACATAGTTCTTCTTCTAGGCTGGGTTGTGTTTTTTTTTCCCTTTGACCATGTCAGTGCCAGCTGTGGAGTTAGCACTGTGCCCGGGCCAGCCTGCCCCTTCCTCTCTGGATTTGAGGTCTTAATCCATAAAACTGCTGCAGATTCCCCTGTCCAGGAGGGATGTAACCACAGAAGGGGGAGGTCCAGCAGGGTCCGGGTCTCAGTCGTGGGCTGTCCCCTCTTGCTGCCCCGTGTCCCCTCCTGGCCGTGGGCAGGGAAGGTGACGCAGCACTTCTGGCTGTGATGAAACCTGAGGTCCATTTAGACATCACCTACAGAAAGCCCATTTTCCCGGGCTGGATTGCTGCTCCTGCTGCTGCTGCTGCTGCTAAAACCCCCTTCATCTGGTTGTCAAGGTGAAATGTCTCAAGACTTCCCCGGGAAGAGAAAATCCAGCACACGGAAAATTTCCTCGCTCGGACTGCGCATTTCTTGACACGGAACTTTGGGGCTGGTTTTATTCCCCCCTCCCCGAGCTGAAGGGGAAGCAGCAGACACTCCAGCCTGACCCTCCCTCCTTCACCCCCCTTCCCCCCAACCTTGGGCAGGGACACGAGGGGCAAATCTCCCCCTTCAGCATTCCCAAACCATCACTTTAAATTTGAATTCCCCGAGCCCTCCCTCTGTCCCTGGATCCCCTCCCCGGCTCCGCGTCCCCGGCACCGCCTGGTGCAGCCTCCCCGATCGCCGGCGGCAGCCCCGGAGCTGCCGGGAGGGGGTTTTATTTGATTTGATTTGATTTTTGTTTAGGGGGGGATGGTGGGATGGTGGGGGTTTGATTCCAGAGCCCTGGTTTTGGGAGCTGCTCCCCGCATGGCTCCGTGGTGGTTGTTTTCCCACCACCCCACCCCCTGACGTCTCGCTGCACCAGGGGAGCTGTGCCTGGGTTTGATGTTTAGCGGCGGGATTTAGATGTAAATCTTGTAAAATTCCATTTTATGCAGAGAAGCACAAACCTGCTACTCGCTCAAAAGGCTCCGGGGGTGAAGTTGCAGCTGCGGACGTTACCTGCTCGGTGGATTTTTTTTCTTTTTTTTCCTCCTTTTTTTTTTTTATTCCTCCTCTTCTTTTTTTATTTTTTTTTTCCTGCAGGCAAAGGACAGGGAGGGCTGGAGAGAGAGGGGGATCCCGGTGCAGAAACACAGCCCTGTCCTTGAGTGCCAGCCATAGCGCAGAGGACACCCGTGATTGTGCAGAATGACCCTTTGCAGGGAGGCTGAGAACCCTCCGAAAGCTTTCCTGGTTCTTTTAGTGAGGTGGGATGGATAAGCCAGGCCTTCTGCTGGAGAGACGTGGTCCCCTCCTGCCCCTCACCTGGGCAGGGACCCGGGTCCCCCCATAGTCACCCCGGGACCCTCACCCCTGGTCTCCACGGAGCAGGTTACGCAGGAGGGACCTGGGAGCTGAGTTTCTGCAGCATCAGAAAACTTTGATTCATCCAGGAAGGTGGTGAATGAAGGAGGGGTATGACCTGGAAAGGATAAACAGGAAAATAGGGGATGTTTCTCCAGTTTGGAAAAGGCTTAGGTTTGGTTTTTTTCTCCCCTCTCCTGTCTGAAGATCACTGGAAGGGATTATACAAATGAGAGCAGGAAACTGCAGTCAGGGCTTTGCCAGAAATAGATTTTCTTTCTTTCTTTTTTTTTTTTTTTTTTTTTCTGTCTTCTGATTATAAATGAAGAAATATGGGAGCCCACAGAGGCTGTTCCACAGGCACCCTCACATTTTGATTGCCAAGTCATTTGCATTCGTCTCTGAGGTGACATCCACCCTGCGATGGGAGTTGACATGTAATCACAAAGAATAAAAACTCCTGGAAACATCTCCGTGCCCCCAAGACAACTCCAGAAGAACAGAAGTTTTGAAGAGGCACAGAATGCACTGAATCTTTTGTGACAAGTGGGGAAGAATCATCTTGGAAGATGTTAAATGTTAATTTTTTACCTAACCGCCGTCATTCGTGGATTTGGTGAGTGTCACTTGGGTTTCGTCCGGATCAGAGCAGTCCTGGTGGGAAAAGGAGTTTGGGTCTGTGTGGTTTTACTTTTGCAAATCATGTTATCATTTACAGAAGCGTTGATGATGAGCTGTGTTCTCCTCCAGCTGTAACACTGTCACAGTGCTCGATGAGGATTTTCTTTTCCTCCCTCTCTCTCCTGATAAGATTTTGATCTCTCAAGGCGCCCTCGCGACATCTCAGAGTTTGGGGGGAGGGGGAAAGGTGTGATGTGAGAAGCCTGGGAGGTTTTTTTATTGCTCTTCAGTTATAAAGTATACGTGGAATGTGATTTTCCATTTAAGAACCTCACAACACCCTAAAAGGTCTTCTCCCTTGGGTGATTTTCCGTGGTGTTGCCTCTCTACCTTCTCCGGGCTGTTGTCAACCACTGTTGCATTTTAATAGTGGTGCCAGGTTAGGGCTGAGGGAGAGGTGAGGGGAACCTGGAGAGGCTGGTGCCACCCGTGAGATGGGGAGATGGCTTCTCTTTGGATAGGTGAAGCTCCACTGGTGGAGTTAAGGTCATGGAGTAGGGGGTGAATTCTGCTCTCAGAGTTTGCAGGTAATCCCTGGCGTTTCTGAGGTGTCTTCTAAAAAACATCAGCCACGGAGGGAGTTTGATTTTCTAGATATTCCAACCCTGTTCTGCAAACCCTGCACATTTGTCTTCTGGTCTCACCTAGAATTTGTTCTGTGTCATCTTATTATTGCTTCTGATCATTTCACTGGGGCTCCCTCTGCTCTGGGCTCCAAGGTGAACCTCGAGCTTGGTGTTTGTGGGGGTGAATAAAAATATTGAGGTTTTGAGGGTTTAACCACTGCTGGGAGGATCCTCAGTGACCTTTGCTTCTCCAGAGCCTTGTGGAGTGTTCCAGAGACAGGAGAAGGGAAAGGAATATTTAAAGGAGAGGAAAAGCACATCATTGGATCATTGGAAGACTTCTGGTTGAAGGATGTGTTAAGGAGGGCAGAAAGAGGTGGCCTGTGGAATGAGGAGGGGAGGGAAGGAGCATCCCACCAGTTGCTTGAGTGCTCTGTGTGAGCTGCTGTGTGTCCTGCTTTGCTGAGGATGGCTTTGCATCCCTGAGAGGTGTTCTTAACTAAAAAAAAACCCGGGGTGCCTCTTAATACATTGCAGAAACACCAGGGCTGGGTCTTGGGCCCTCAATGAGGCACCAGTTGACAGCCAAGATGGGAAAGATGGCTCCTTCTCCACTTGGGTGTGGATGGATGGAGAGGTTGGTACCCTGGCAGTCCAGGGTGGCCACAGCAGTGGCACAGCACTGTTCAGACACCCTCTGGACACCCTCTGCCCTTCTTGGGAACAGGTCTGGTGGCACATGTCACCTCACCCGTTGACACGGCTGCTCTGTGCCCAGGAGGACAAAGGGTGTTGGCAGCAGAGCCAAACAGCTCCAGCACGTGCTGCTGGGGTGGCTGTGCTGGGGATGTCCCCCATCTGCTGTCCCCATGACCTCACCAGGCAGGTGTAATGCTTGCAGAGGAATAAGGACATCAAGGTGTCAGCTGTACAGCTGCTGTGTGATGTGTTGCAGCCTTGTTGTTTCACACCAGCACTGTCACCTTGGCATCAAAAGTTGGGGTTTGACCTGGGTGCTTCTGAGGGTCCCTTCCAACCCAAAGCACTCTGGGGTTCAGTGAACACTTCAGATTTCCATTCTCTGCACGTGCCCATCCACCACGACTGCAGAGTTCACCTCGAGGTGACACCCAGATGTGTGTGGTGAGGATCCAGCAGGAGCTCCACAGCTGGTGGCTCAGGAGTGTCCCAGCTTAGGTAACATTGCCTCTGCAAAACTGGAGCAGACTCCCAAAGGACCCAGCTGTGCTCCAGCACCAGCAGATGAGGCTGGGTGAGCTCAGGAAGGAAGATGTGGCTTTGCTGCCAGCACTCTGTGACCTGCCAGGTCTGAAGGAGATAAGTGAGGGACCACGTGGGTGCTCCAGGAAGGTCTTGCTGTGCCTTGCAGAGCCTGTGTTAGACCTGACTTGGAGTTATTCCCATGGCTTCCCCTTGATATTTTGGCAGGGGGAGTTGTTGGTTGGATTTAGGAAGTTCTTCTGAAGGTGGAACCCTGGTAAGGTGAGACAGAGGAGTAGTGAGCCAGGGGGAAAGGGGTGGGAAGCGTTGTGGGTTTGTCAGAGTTACAGATGCCAGGAAGAGGAGAGACCACGTGTGTAAGGTCTGGGCAGTGCCTGGTGTCATGGAAATGCACATTTCATCTGGAGAAAGGAGAAACAAATTCCTGTAGCTGCAAGAGCAAACTGTGCTGGTCCCCTTAGAGCCTCCCACTGACCCTTCCTACCTTTGTGACCTCCTGGGTGCTGAGGCTGGGTAGTTGCTCCTGCCTGTTTGCAGTCTATTTTCAGGCATTTTGTTCCTCTTTAATAATTTTTAGTCCCCTTCTGAGCTTCTCCTTCCTCTGCCCTGTCATGCAGAAGGAGAGTCTTTAACTAAAAAAATGGAAGTAGTGTGGATGTTGGTGGAACTGTGAGTGTTCACTGTCCTGAGCTGTCCAGAATGGATTAATTAAATTACAGCAATCAGCAAAGTGACTGTGCCCTGTCAGATGGGTGTGCTGGGGAGCAAGCTGCCACTCCTCCAGCTTGCAAAGGGACCATTAAAACCAACTCTGGAGGGCTTACAAAGCCATGCAGATGCTCTGGCTGGACCATGGCTTTGGAAACTGTTCTTCTGGGGAGAAGGAAAATAATTGTCTGCAGCTGGGAGTGCAGCAGCCTCTCAGCTCTTGTAAATACCTGGTGGGGAACTGAGGGACATCGTGGTGGGTGCTTGGTCATAGGGATGTTTTAAAACTCAGGGCTGGCCCATGCAGAGGAGTTGTAGAGACTGAACAGCAGCTGCGTTGTGTCCATGGGGGAGAGGTGGCATGGAACTTCTGTGGGTGCTCTTGGCTTCTCCTTGTGTCAAGGCTGAAATAGAAATGTATTTCCCACGGGGGAGGTGACCATGGGATGCCAAGCAGCCAGCCAGGCATTAACTCCTTCAGCTCACTTGGTTGAAGTTTGCAGCTGGAGGTGAGGGTGGAAGTCGTTTCCATCATGGTGCACCAGATCTACTGACTCATTTTTGAATTGAACTTTGAAGCAGTCAAGGTTTTGGTCTGGGAGTTAATTCTCTCCAATCTTCTGGGTAAAAAGAAAAAAATCTCCTCTACTTTCGTGTTATCTTGGTTTGATGGGGCTTAGCTGTAACTTCAGGCATTCTTCAAGCATTCTGCTTGCCTTGGTGTATTAGTTCTGTAGCTGCCTATAAATAGGAGGGATCTCCAACAAAGAAATGATTTCTGTGCAGTGGGTAGGTTTGAGAGACATAACTCAGGAATCCGTAGGCAGAGTTTAGAAAGAGAAAGCCAAATATTTCTCTTGTGCTCCCCGATGGCTGTAGGAAGCACAAAGAACACACTGCTGAAAGGTGTCGGCACTGAAGACAATGCCTGTCTGAAAAGTGGGGTTTTTTTTTAACCATAAAAAAATGGGTATTTAATTGGGCCTGAGTTTGCTTTCACTGCTTGAAAAGCTGCTCAGGGAGGGCTTCTGGGGGAGGAACCAGGGCTTGGTATTTAGTGACCTTTCTCTTCCCTTCAGGCTGGGTCTTTTCCAGTTGTTTCAGGTGATATTTTCATGCTGGTCTTGCAAGGCAGAAGATAAGAGCTGAGACATTTGAGGCTGCTCTTGTTCTATTTACATGATCCTGTTTAGTTCAATCATCTTGACTTCCAGGGAAGTAAAATCTGTGGAGCTTTAGTTGGATGGGAAACTTTTTAGCCAGCTTCATGTCTGCCTTTACCTGCCATGCACATTTTTTGAGTCCTTTCCTCCTTTGAGTCCTTTCCTCCCTCTTGTGGACTTGTCTAAGAGACCAGGGTTGAAGTCCTCTCCTGAAGCAGACACCCCTCACTGTTGGGGTTCCAGCCTGGATGGGGGAGCTCCCCTGTGGCTCAGTAGATGTTCTTCCCCAGCCTGGCTTTGGTGGGTCTTTCCATGCTTGTTGGTTTCTCTTGGGAGTCCAGGTTCTCCCTGGGTGCTTTTAGAGAGGAAGACAGTGGTCTCATCCTGATGATGGGGTATACCATTGGGTGCTTCACTGGCTTCCAAAGGCTGTGGTTGGCTTCCCTGCTCTTCAAGCTCTAAGCATGCTTCTGCATCTCTGATTTTTACTCTTCCTTCACCACCAGTGTGTATAAACTTGAGAGGCTGAAGCAGTCTTCCAGGGGAAGGGGTGGATTCCCCCACTGTGGAAAGTTTGAAGTCTCAGCTCAATGGGGTGCTGAGACATCTCAGATAAACAATAATATATCAGATATTAGGGGGTTGGACCAGAAGATCCTTGAGGTCCCTTCCAGCCTGACATTCTAAAAAAAAATAATAAAAAAAAGGGTTATTTTGAATAGTGCTACAGAGAGTTAAGTTTATTTCTTCCTGCGTGTTCCTCTCCCACTTCCCTGCTCATGCAGCTGTGCCCTGAGACCTTGTCCTGGCCACCATCATGTGGCCACTGCAGCTCCTCCCAGCATCTCCCCCTCAGCTGCTCCAGGGGGGCTCAGGAGATGCTGTGGGGTTCTTCAGCCACTCGTGGCCCCGTGTCCTGCCCTGCTCACACAGACAGACTTTATATTTTAGCCAAGGAGGGCTGGAGGGGGGAGACCCCTGGGAGAGCTGCTTGACAATCCAAAGGTGCTGTGAGAGGAGGACGTGAGGCTTCCCAGCAGGCAGCAGAAATTCCTGGGGTCAGACAGTCTCGTGGGTCGGTTTCTTACTGAGCTTGTTTGCAGGTTTAGCAGACTGAGAGAATTAACACGTTTTCATCTGCTTTCCTTAAGGAAAAAAAAAAAAAAATAAAGCTCCAGAAGGGAAACTGCTCTTAAAGGCTCACAGGCATTTTGTTTGCTGGAATTTATAGTGAGAGCTACATAAAAAAAGCAACAGAAGCAGACAAGTAACCAAGGGGGGGATATATATATCCTGCAAAAGGATTATTAAATCCCTTTATAAGCCAAACAACTGGTTTGTTACTTTGGAATTCGACTATTTTTATTTTTTTCTTCCAGAACAATTAAACTTCCAGAATCCAGCGAGGAGCTTTAGTGCTTTAATACGTTTGCCACCTGCAGGTTTTAATACCGAGTCCATTGTTAATTGGACCCCAGAAGAAGGAAGAATCTTCTGCCTGTTGGGAAGGGTTTGCAGGGGTGGGTGATGGATGGGGTCTGAGCTGTCGCCCTGGGCTCAGGGCTCTGATTTCACCGGCACATTGACGTCACCGGGAGGTTTCACACCCGCCCCGTACATCCAGGAAACTTGCATAGCAATGAAATCAGGGGAAAAAAAAAAAAAAGAAAAAACCAACCCAGAAAGGCTGATTTCCTGCTGCAGCAGTGACAGCCAGGTTGGCTTTTCTTTTCAGCATCAGGAATCCTTCTCTTTTGTGAAGAATTTTTAAAATTTTTGAATGTCTTTCTGCACGTAAAGGGAACAAAGGGCTTCTAGCAAAGCAGCAGCAGCATTCCAGAGTGATCCTAAAATGCCAGCAAGGTAAAGGAGCCCCAGACTGGAGCTGTCCCTGCTGGCTGTGTCCTCAGGCCAGCGTGGGCTGGGTGGCTGTGTGAGCTCTCCTACCAGAACATTATTGATTTATGTGGCTGCATCACTGGGACTTGATTCCCAAGAATAAAAACGAGAGGGGTTTTTTTTCTCTCAAAACCCCTTTCTATTTTCCTCTGGTCCCACATCCTTTATCCCAGTAAGTATTTAACTAAAACTGCAGTTAGAATAAGCATCAGGGATCATCTGTGAGAAGAACAAAGACTGCAGAAATGCTGAGGAAGGGGAGGTTGGGTGAAGGGGGGGTTGCAGAAGACCTTCTGCCTCTTGCCTGCTTGTTGGGAGCAGTGGTGTTGTGCAGGATTTTAGCAGTTGTGCTGCAGGTTTGTGAGCTCCCTGCCACTCCTGCCATGGCAGCCACGGGCTGTAGCTCCTCATATCCCAACCCTGCTCAGACATCCCAGCACCTCCACACAGGTGGATGGATGCTCTCTCTCCTTCCGGAGGTAACCACACAGGCTCCTTTTACTGGAGTTCAGCCAGAGCAGAAAATGACTTTAGAAAATAAACCCCAAACCCAAACAGACTGTTGGCATTGTGAGATCACCTGGAATGGTGTCTTTTTGTGTGCTGCAGGAAAAGCTCCAGGGTTTTTTCTTTTGTCTGTGGTTGCCTTCAGAATGATGAAGGAAAGATGGCTTGCTGTGACCCAGAGGGTGACCAGGGCATGGATCAAGGTGGCAGCCAGAAGCTGGTGGAAACCTCTGCAGGGAGAGGTTCAGGTTGGATATTGAAAAACTTTCCTCAGAGGAAGAGGGTGAAACATTGGGACAGGCTGCCCAGGGAGGTGGTGGAGGCACCATCCCTGGAGGTGTTCAGAATCCTTATTTTTAAGTAGACAAATGCAGCTTTGTTTTCCACTTACACATAGACTGTGGGGTGCTGCAAACCTTGGAGAGGACCCTTACAGTCTGTGGAGTGTTCTGAACAGGATGCCAGGCTGATGTTAAAGATTTTCCAGCATAATTCCTCAGTTAGCAGGACCATCCCTGGAGGTGTTCAGGAGATGAGGTGCTGCAGTAGATGGTTTAGTGGTTAGGGGTTGTAGGGTGGACAGTTGGATGTGATGATCCTAGAGGTCTTTTCCAACCTGGATGGTTCTGTGATGCTCTGCAACTGGAGCTGATGGAGATTTTAGGCTTTGGTTTTGCAAAAGGGGAGGAAGATTTTTAATCACACCTTCTTGCCTTTAAAAGTTGTTCTGAGGAACCTCAAGTTTCTCCTCATCCACTCCTTCAGCAGGATCCGGGTTTCCAACCCATTTTTGGTCATGTTGTTTTCTGGAACAGCTTGGGGATTGCCTCATGGGCCAGGATGTTTGGAGGTGATGGATCTCTTCCTCACAGTTCTTAACCTCTATAAAGTGGTTTATGAAGGAAATCCCCATGAAGCTTTCCAAACAAGAACCTACATTCCTAAGCCTGCTAAGATGCAAGAGTGGAAAACACCCCACAACATCTTGGAAGTGCTGAGACCCATTTTTGCTCTCCCTGGAGTGATGACCCCCAGTGTCCCTGCTGCAGCAGTCCAGGGCAGGACCCTGCTGTCTGCTCTGAAGTCCTTAGTTCTGTTGCCTCCTGTTTTTAAACCATGTCTGTCTCTCTTCCTTTACTTCTGGAGGCAGTGTCTGGGTGCTGCAGGCAGCCAGCAGGCAGGAGCTGCCCCTTTCTCCTTCTGTGCCTGTTGCCTTTGGGACTGCTTAACAGACAGAGCAGTGCTAAAAAAGCTCCAATTAGCCCCTGTGTGCTCTGATTTGCTTTCAAAAGACCCATCAGTGAGTCAACTGTGAGTGTTTGTCTTGGGGAGAGGCTGATCCCTGACTAACGTTGGCTGGGCACTCTTGCCAAGTTTAATTTTAAACCTTTAAAGCAATAACCTGAAAAAAAAAAAGAAATAAAATAAAAATCAAACCCAGCAACCTCCAGGCACCTTCTGACAAACCAGTTGTTATTGTGGCCAGAAGATTTTTTTTTTTTTTTCATAACTTTATTCTTGCAGACAGCTCAGGAGTTGTTGAAGGAACTTTCCAGGCCAGTTGCACCCTGAGCAAGTCAAACCTGGCCAGGCTGCAGCATCCTGCCCAGCCCAGCTTTGTGCAAGGGGAGGTTTGCAGCTTGTTCTCTACCTACTGTGGGTAAATGTTTGCTCCAGATAAAGTTCAGTGAGCAGTAAACAACCAAATCCAACCACCAAACTCTGGAGTGGTCAGCCTGACTCTGAAGCTTTATCAAAACTCTCACAATTCCTCTTTTAGGATGGAAAACTATTTCTCTTTTCTTTCTGTTGCTTTTCAATGTGAAAGAATGATGATGCTCAGGTTTTCTCCAGGTGCCAGTCCCTGATGCTGGAGAAGATGTGGACCTGCCACGTGTCTTGTGTTTTCTTAGATGGAGGCAGTGAAATGGCAGAGAGCTGAATAAATCCAAAGGGCCTGATTCCATTCTAAAACAGTTTTAGAAGCCACAGATACAACATGGTAGGTCAAGAATGTGTACTAACAGAATGAACAGTTTGGTGATTTAAATAACAGAGTTTGGGGCTGGGAGTACAGAAGAAGCAGGAGGCTGGAAAAAGCAAAACCAGAACATGTTGATAAAAATGCCCAGGGAGTCGCTGGTTCCACAGGGTTAAAATCTGTCCTCATGAAAAGCAGATTTGCCCCATTTCAAGCAGCAGATCCTGCTTTGCCTACCCTGCTTCAGCAGCTCTTGTGATTTCAGTGGTTTGGCCCGCTGTCAAAAGCACAAGCAGGAGCAGAAGGCAGCATATGCCATTGGTGGGTTTGTTTATAGAAGGAAGAGAATGAGGAGAGGAACTGGATTTGATAGACAGCAGTTCTATGGAGAGCACGGAGTACAACTCCACGTGTTCCAGTTGATTTTCATAAGGGGAGAGGTCTGATAGGGCCAGAAAATTGGGTGTTAGGTGAGGGTGTGAGTGGGTAGACCAGAAGATCCTCCATGGCCAGGAGGAACCTGTTCTTACCTGGGCTGGAGGAACTGCAGGGAAAGGAGCAAAACTCTTCTGAAAAAGTGGCAGCTGAATACCTGGTTTTCTGCACATTAGTGGAGGAGAAGGGGAGGGAGCTGGGGAGGGAGGGTGGGCAGCAGCCTGGTGGTCCTGCAGGTGGCTGGAAAGGGGAAATGAGGATGAGCTGGAAGATGCTGAGAATAACAGGAGAAATGATCTGCAGTCTGGAAAAGATGGCTTGGCGTAGCTGTCTCGGTATCTAGGGCAGCAGCTGACGTATTGCTGAGGAAGTCAGAGCACTTATTAGGAGTTTTCAGGGTTTGAAGCAGAAAATGAGGCAGATTCAGCACGACCCAGCAGCAGGGTGGGCTGGGGAGGTGACCTGCAGGAGGTGGCTGGACGAGGTGGGTCATGCTGCTGCCCACTCATTCAAGTGACCTCTTGATCTCCGGGAACTTTGAAGCTTGCTTGATTAAAACCCCTGATGTGTCATTTCAGAGGTTTTTCATGTTTCCCACCCTGGCTCTGAGACCAAAGGGACCCAACTCCTGGCAGGCAAGCTGAGGGAGGAAGGCCAGCTGCAGGGTGCAGGAGGACATTGAAAAGCAAACGTTGTGCCTGGGGGATGCTGCTCCAGCTGACTCGCCAGTGCGGGGTTGCTGCAAGGACAAGAGAAGATGGTCTGTGGCTTAGTGTGCTTTTTTTGGAGGACAGAACAGGGTTTCTCTTCAGAAACCAACATAGAAATAAAAGTAGCTGCCATCCTAAGGGGAAAGGCTGAAGAATAAGTGGTTGGTAAAAGCTGGAGGTGTGGTTCATGGGAAAAAGATAGAAGCGAGGAGCTGGGGATGGTAATGTTTTATTGAACACTCAGTCCTGGGCGTTGCTCTGAGGTGGAATGAGAGTTTTCACTGGTCAGACATACCAGATTGTTTTATAATGCACAAGCAGAAGGCTTTTTTGCAGCCAAAAAGTAGATTTTTAGGTGTTCCTAATGTTCTTCCTAGCAAAGGTGATGTGGAAGTATTTATACACCAGCAGGTGAAAGAGCAGAACAGGTTTGGAAATGGGGTTGGGAAATGAAGGAGGGGGAAGAGTCCTTCCTCTGGCCTGTCCTTCTGACAGGACCTGAGGTGGCTTCTGTGGGGATCTACCCTACAGTTCCCCAAAACTTCTGATATTCCCTGCAAAAAAAAAAAAAAAAAAAAAATCCTGTAGCCAGGACATGGAAGCTGCTGGTTCTGTCTGCTGGGGAGCAGATCCCTTCAGGTTGGGGATGTAAAAATTCACTGCCTTCCAGTAAAATATTTAACAGCTTTTGTTTTTATGACGTGACCACATGAATCCTAAAAAACCCCAAATCTGTTTCATTTAATAGTAAGTCCCTCATGGCTCATTCTGTATGCAGTACACAGAGTAGCATGACTGTTCTGGGATGTGGTCCCAGGAACAGTGGTGAGTCATCAGCCACAGCAACAGTAACGATATGAGGAGCTATTTATTACTGCTCTTCCAGGCTGGGAGCTCTGGGAAGCAGTGAGTTCATCTAGAAGTTATGTAATTATTCCTCCTGGATGGTGGGGTTTTTTGGTTTGGTTTGGTTTGGGTTTTTTTGTCTTATTGGTTTGTAATTACAAAATATTCTCAGAAACACTTCTGTGTTTTAAAATTAAGTCCTTGGAATGAGATAATGTCAGGAGAGCTGAGGGATTAAATCTTCCCTTGTTTGTGTTCATTTGATTTGGCTTTTATCAGGGAGACAGCTCTATAGGTGCACAAACCTCACCTCTCTTTCTTGCTTCCAGTACACTGGGTCGTAAGCTTCTAAACAAATATTTGGGGAGGATTCAGCCAGTCTTGGAAAATGGTAGGAGAGGGGAAAGTCTGTAGCTTGTGGTCTGTTGGGTGGGAGAAGGGCTGGAGCTGCTGGAGGAGTTGTCCTCATTGCCTGTCCCTGGAGGGGGGTGAGGAGATCCAGGAGCTTTTAGGGAATGAGTTCTGCCACCCAAGTCCTCCCCCAGCTCCTTCTTGTTGTCACAAACACCCTGCCTCTGCCAAGAGCTCGTTTGTACATTTTACTCCAAGAAAAAGCCATACCCCTGCTCTTCAAAAGTGAGAGACGTTGTTGGCAGGGACTTCTTTCCTAGAAAAAAAGGAAAAAAAAAAAAAAAAAGGGAAAATGAACCCTCTGAAAGGCCCCTGGCATGACCTGGGTATCGTGGGAGTCTGGCACCAAGAGCCTGGGGATGCTGCTGGCTCCAGACACAGCCCTGGGACCTGGGCTGAAGCTCTTGGGCATCGTTCCCAGCCTGGTGAACCCCTTCCCAGCAGCATGCAAATGTTGCTTTGCTTTGCTTTGCTTTTTTACACCAACTTGCACCCTGTTACTACAGTTCCTCTTCAGATGTATGCATAGAATATCTGAGCCAAATTTAGATCTTTGGTTTCATGTTTTGCATCTCCAGAAATCACAGGGGAACCCTGTATCTCTTCTGGAAGTTCACCTCCTTAAGGTCTCAGTCCATCAAAGCATTGCTGTGCCCAGATGTACCCATATCCTAGGGGCAGGATACCCTGGATTACACTTCCAAAGGGCTCCTGCATCCTACAGACAACATCTCTATGTTTTGGGGGCTGCACAGACAGGGCTCACCAGAACCCCTGCAAGGACCTGATTCAGCAGTGCCTCCCATGCCATGATTTGCACCAGCAGAGGAAATCATCATGAAAAATATACCCAGAAGCAAAATTCCAGGTAATTTTTTGATTCTTTGCTAGCTGTGGATCTGCTGTACTCATCTCTGCAGGGGTCACCTCACCCCAGTGGCTTCAGAAGCTCAGGTGGCCTTCAGAAGAAGAGCTGTCCTTAGCTTTGTGCCTTTTGATGTTTGTCAGCAGTTCCAGGTACGTTCCCTAAGAACCTCACCAGGGAAGGACTCCAGGCTCCTTGGTGCTGAGGGAGGGAGAGCATCATGAACTTCACCTGGAGCTTCCTCCAGTGGCACCAGGAGGTCTAAACAGCCCTCCTGAGCTGAAAGGGAACCAAGAGGTCAGAATTTGCTTGGGTAAGGTTTTGATTCCTTGCTGTGTTTCTGAGCCTGAATCCTTGTGGCTTCACTTGTGGCTCTTGAGCACCAGAGAAATTGTCTCCATGTTGGCAGCATCCAGAGATCTTGATCCCTGTGCAGGTGGTTGCATTCCCACTGCTCTTTCTGCCCACCTGAAGTGTTGAGGTGCACTTATTTACCTGTAGGGATGTGACAACTTTGTCCCTGGAAAGTTACCACAGCACTGAGATTATTTTTTTCGTGTCTTTGCCTGCAGCTGAGAAGAGATAAAAAAAGCCTCGTGTTAGACTTCAAAGCAGCCCATGTTCTTGTTGGTACCTGTGGGAACAGGAGATGCTTTCATGTATGTCCCCAGCTGAAGTCCCTCTGCTGAGCCACAGCAGCTCCAAGAAGTACATCTTGGTGTGCAGTCAGGGACTTTCCCAGCCCAAACATTACTGGCAGTTTTCCCACTCGTGGGAAGCAGATCCAGGACATTTTGGCATCATCTGACCAGGGAGAAGATGGGAGCATGAAGTAGTTTCCTTGTAGCATTGGTGTATTTTGTACTGGGTAGATTTTGCAGTGATTTGAAGGATGCAGATGAAAAAAACAACAACTAAACCTGTTGTCTCTTGCCACAAGTGCTGTGGGGAGCCAGAGGGACTGCCAAAGGTGCCAAAGGGGCACTGAGTCCATGAGGGCAGAATTTGGCCTGGTGGAAGGGAGGTGGGAGCTGTGATGCAGCCCTCTGCTAATCAGAGAAATCAGCTCCCTCTCCAGCAGTTCCCTGATACTGCCCAGGTGTTTGCAGTCTTGATATAAACAAAGGAATTAACCTCAGAAAAGAAAGGCTGTGGCTCTTGCTGGGTGACCAGGGGTTTCACTTCCCCCCTGTCACCCATCCCACCTTGCTGCTGGTGCAGGGGCTGTATTCTGTTCCTCAGAACTATCCCACAACTGTAACTCAGCAACAGCCCAAGGATTCCCCCAGTTATACAAAGGGTGAGCTCAGGAGGCTCTTGGAAAGCTCTACATCACATTTTATTGGTCAGGTATCTTCTGGTGTCTGTTATTTTTACACTCACTGTAGATCATTTTGTTTTATTCTTTACTATATGCTGTGTTGTGGCATTTCTTTTCATTTTTTATCACTTCTTCAGCAAAGGAATGGATGTTTAAAGCAGCTTGGAGGGAGAGGTTAATGAAAAATCTGAAGGCAGTGGTGAAATGGGCCTGGTTTAAGTACATCATTTTATGCCCTGTTGGGTGTTTCTAAATAGACAACTGAGGGGTTTTGGGTTCAGGTCAAGTAAATGCAGTAGCTTTGTGTCTTAAAGCAGTCTGTGTGGTGCCAGGTACCAGCTGGCAAGATGGTGGTACAGGAGCTGTAAGGGGGCTGAGGAGTGAGCTGCAGGGGGAATGCCCTGAAATTGGCATGGCAAAGACAGCTCGTAGGCTGGAGGAAGGTAGCAGTGGGGTTTCTCAGGGCTAAATCCTACTTCTGATCTTCTGAAGTGTTTTCATTGCTATTGTTGGGTTGATTCCATCTTTTGACCCACTGCTGCACCTTGTGGGATGGCACTGGAAGGGTTGCCTGAGCTTGGTGCAGCTCAGCAGTGGTAAGGTCATGTCTGTGAGGATTATTAATAAGGAAAGCTTCAGCTCTACACTGGAAACTCATTAATTGAGGAGAACCAGCATGCTGACCACAAGATACCTGCAAGCTGTGAGGGTGTGTGGTCCAGCTGAGATGCTGCTGGTGGGAGCTGGTGGTGGAGCAGTGCCTGCTGGTGTGCAGCATCCCAGGGCACCTCTTGTCCAGCCAAGGGAAGAAAGGCAGGAATAGGAACTTGTTCATTATGCATTGCTTGCTCCTGAAGTTGCTGTTCTCTGGAGACCAGTGTGCTTCTTGGTGCTGTCCCAACGAGGGTGGTGGTTTCTAGTTTGAGTTCTGGTGTTGGGCCAGGCTGTTGAGTCCCTCGTAGCCACTGAGCTGCTCAAGTTGTCCAGTGCCCTGACTCTGGGGAGAGCCAGGCCACCTGGTTGCATCTTCATTCTGTCTGTTTTAGTCAGAAACACCTGTGAGAAGAGATTTACTGGAGGGAAGGGGCAGGGGAGGAGATGCTGTCCTGCAGAGTGCAGAAATGGGCTTTTTGGGAAAGCCAGGGAGTGAATATTAGCTGAAGGAACAGACATCTGTGAGTGAAGTTCTGAAGTGGCTGTGTATTGGATGTCCTAGTTTCTCTCAGATCACAAAAGGCAGCCTGAATTGGTTGGTTTTTTATCTATAAAGATAGCAAATAGTTTGGAGTGGAGTCTGGAAGAACAAGCTGACCCCCTTTTGCTTTAGCTGCAATAAAACTATACAGTCTTTTAGAAACTGTTTCATTAAACTCTTCACTTACTGCTGCTTTCCCAGACCAGTTTCAGCTCCAGTAGAGCAAACCCAGCTGGAGAGGTCAGCTGATGCAGTATTATGTATTTATTTCAGATTAAATGTGTTAAGGAGTGGATTTGGGGAAAAATAAACAAAACCTCCAGCCAACCAAACAAAAAACCCCACAAAAATGATTCTTGGGAGGAAACAGAGAAAATCACTGAATTTCTAGCAAAAGAATTGCTTTCCACCAGGTCTGGTGTGCAAGTGCAGCAGAACGTGGCAGTATAAATGGTGCTGGTAGGATCTGTTAGCCACGTTGCTTCATGCTTGGCTGGAAGATGCTCTGCAGGCTGAGGAGGAACATTTATAGGGTAAGGGATGGAGTTTGTAAGTATCGACCATCCCCTCACACAACACTTGGCTTTCCTTGTCAGCACTCTGTAAATAAACTCTGCAATTAAATCCTCTTCTTCACAACTCTCTGCTCTGGTGATGTGGAGCTGAGCCCAAGCGAGCTCCGGCACCAGCAGCAGCCCAGGGTTCCAGCCCAATCTCTCCATCTCTTTGCTTCTCTGAGTTTTTAGTCATGAACTTACCAATCCTGCCTTTCTGTGCAATGTAATATGTTTTACGTGGCTGCGTTTGCCTCGTCTGTTATTAAAAAAGAGAAGGAGAAGCTCTCCTGGGCATGAATGAGGATTTATGCAAGAGGTTGCAATGGCTCCATCAAAGCCATTGTGCTCCAGCGTGTGAATATCTATTTAATCAGGGGTTTTAAAAAAAGACCTTATTTGTGCTAAGTGATTTTTCTTTCTTAGGCTGCAGCAAGAATTTCTTGTGGAGACAGAGTGCAGCCAGCCCAGCTACTCTAGGCTTGAATGCTGCTATTGAACCCTCCTTATGCTGGGAAGAGGTTCAAGTACTAAAGATGCTTTTCGGATGATTGTGGAGCTGCTACAAGAGTCTGGGAAGGAGCATTGCAAGGAAGTTACTGCTCTGATGAAGTCATCCATTAAATTCAAGTCAGTGAGCAACCTAGTTATGCTTCCTCACATTTTCTACATCACAGATCTGCTTGAGGGTCTGTGTGGAGCTTAGGAGATGGGACAACTTTTGATGTCCAGGAGGCACCTGGTAGGTTTCAGAGCTGACTTGGCTCCATCAGCCCTCACCCCACAGGTCAGAGCAGTGCAGGCAGCACCCCTGGGTCCAGGGGAGTCCCAGCAGGGCTGAGATCCACCAGCCCATCCATGGTTATGTTCTTGGGCTGTCTCAGTGGTCTGTGGCTTTTTGCTTCTACTTCACCCAAAGAAATTCTTTGGGAGTGGGTGTTAATTCTGGGTTTGATGACTTGAGACTGGTTTGGGCCTGGGAGGATAAATTTGGGCAGAATCTGGTTTCTCTGTGAGGCTGGTCAGCAGGAGGCTGCATTGGTAGGTTGGAGTCCTGAAGAACATTTCTTAAAACAGTACAGCCAAAAGCCATAATGAACATGATGTGTTTGTTCCTCCTGCTCATAAATCCCTGCACTTAAACAAAGTGATGTCTGTGTGGCTTCTCAGCCTGGCCCATGCCATTTTCCTCTCCTCTCTGTTATCTAACACATTGCCCAGTCTCCCTTGCCCAATTAAAGCAGCACCTTGGCAGCAGCAAGCAAAAATCACCAACCATGTAGGGCTGACTCCCCTGAGCACAGAAAGGGCTTGACATGAGGGTTTGTTCCCTGGTTGCACCTCGTGCCACCCAGCTATCTTGTTTGCTCTTCACATGACTTGCCATCAAGCCCTCGATATCTGCCTGGCATTTTGTGTTCCCCCCTCCAGTCAGATGTTCTGCTGGCTGACGCCAGGTTATTAATTCAGTCTGTCACATTTTCTTCTGGCTGAGTGGTATAAAGGGAATACCCTTTGTTTGCCTCCCACCCTGGCTCCCTAATCTTGATCTTTTCCAGCCACTCCCGGGGACTGGCAGACAGGGAGCACGCGGTTCTGCTGGCCCCGGCACTGATGGGTTTCCTGGACACTGTCCAGTTCCAAAGACATCAACACATTTGCAGAAAGGTTTCCTAACCTGAAAGCTCAGAGCTTGAAGGAGAGAGAGAGGTTTCAGCTGGAGTTCAGCAAAAGCAGAGAAAACAAGAGGGAAAGTTTCCGAAACAGGGGTGGGAGGGAGTGGGCTGGTGCTAAATCTCCTTCCAGTTTCCTGCTGGGATTTAATGTGATCTTGAACAGGCTGATTTTTAATCCATCTTTCCAACTGAAATAATCTGGTTAGCAGTGATCTAGCACACGGAGCTTTTCTGCAAGCAGAGGAAGGGTTAAACCCTCCCCGTTCCCTCTTCACATCCTTACCTCTATCAAGCAGGGACCCCGGGGCTCAGCCTTTGCCAGAGGTGCTGCTGCGGGCAGGGGGGTCTGCTCAGGGTCCCAGCATGATGCCAGACCCACTGCTGCAGCCCTGCTTGCCCTGCCTGTCCTGGTGCCCTGCCTGTCCTTGTGTCCTGCCTGTCCTGGTGCCCTGCCTGTCCTGCCTGCTGCCCCAGAGCCACCCAGGCAGACCCCCCTGGGGCTTCCAGCAGCTCATCACTAGTTTCAGGTGTTTCCTCTCTTGGGTTTCATCAGGGAAACCAAACGTTCCTTTTCTCCAGTAAGACATCTCTGTACATACTGTCTTCAGGTTTTGCCCCACTGGAGGTTTTCACATATTTTCTCAATTGTTTTGCTTTGATTTAAATGGCCCCGTTTTGGATGCTGTTTGCCTGTGCCCTCTCACTCTTCATTAGCTCAGAACAAACCTTTACCCATACAACAAAATACTGGGGATGTCTAAATTCTGTTAGCTGGAGAATGGAGCTTGTGCTGTGCTGACGTGGGGCTTGAAGTGCAGTCAGATATAATGATTTTGTGCCATGCCTACACATCCCTGCTTATTCACACTGAAAACTTTCACCTCCTGCATTGTTAAATGGAGCCAATTCTCTGTGAGTATTTTTTCCTAATTTCTGGAGTGTTTGTGGCTGTGTTGGTTGCTATTCATGGGCTTGATGACTTATAGCTGCATTTAATATATTCCTAGTTGGGGGCTGCAGTGGGTTTTGCTCTGTGCTCCCACATCTCTCTCTTCTGAGCAGCACAGCTCCGTGATTTGGAGTTAAGTGACTCCAAGATAGTCATTTCCAGCAAGTGATTTTCAACATAAAACAGAGCTTCTAAGGGATCACTAATTAAAAGAAGATGAAAATGAGCCCTGAAGCAGGTCTTGGGAAGATCTGCAGGTCTAGAGAAAATAATAACAGTGTTATTAAAATGGTATTTTGGGTGCCAACAGGACACTATCTGCTTTCACACCAGAGAATTTAATTCCTTCCCAAGAGGTTTTTAGAGACTCAGCACGGAGGAGCTGGTTGAGATGCCGTGGGTGAGGAGCCAGTGGAGGAGATTTTCTGAAGGGCTTCACAGCAAGATGAGGATCTGGGGTAGGACTTGAGCAAGGAGCTCATTTGGCTGTAAGAAAACACAAACTCTTGCAAGCACAAGCATGCTCAGAGGAGTCACAAGATGGTTGTGAAACTGCCTGTAGAAGAAGCAGCAAGCTGGGAGCCAGGAAGGGGGCTGAGATCCCTGCACCTTCTTGGGGAGAGCTGGGATGAGAACTGTGTCCAGCTGGACACCTGCAGTGGGGCTGGCTTGTGCAGGCATGCAGCAGGGCTTGGAAGACTTGGTTGGGATGGAGCTGCAGGCTGTAAGGATGCTAAAAAGGTTAAAGGGGAAAAGAAAAGCCAAGCCCAGATAACGGATATGGGAAGTAATGGGTAACAATGTTTGCCTCCTTCCTGGAGTGTTTTGCTGTCAAAGCTGGCAGGCCCACAAGGACTGACATCCTGAGCTCTGCCACACCTGGAAAATCTGGGGCCTTGTTTTGACAGTATGAGCTCACCATTTGGCACAAACTGCATGAAACACACTGCAAAACTTTTGCCCTGCCTGGCTTTTTGAGCCCATAGTCACTCCTCTAGCAGGTTTTGCTCTTGCTGCTCCCTGTTTCTATCTTCTCTCCACATTGTAGAAGTTTTTTCCTCTGCTAAATCCAGTTTGCTGTCCAGAATTGTTAAAGCCAGTTTCAGAGTATGTCATTTAGTAGCAGAAAATAGAAATCTGTGCTTTAAAGTCCACCCTCCTTTCCCTCTTGTGTTTTCAAACATCCCCTAAGTAAATGTGCTTCTCCCTCCAGCTGAGCCTGGGTGAGGGTTCCCCCCGTGTCCCTTGGGGGCAGAGCCTGAATGCCACTGGTGGGCCAAGCCTCCTACAGCACCAGGCTCCATCCTGCAATGTTGTAGTCAATTATGCTGTTAATCCCACCAGTAATAACATCAAGTTGGTGTTTACCCCCATCACTCCTACAGGAAAGCTGTTCAGTGATCTGGCTGCTCTCAAGGCAAAAAAAAAAAAGAAAAAAAGAAAAATATTTTCCTCTGATTTCCAGCCTTGATTTATCCGTGTCCAGTTTCTACCCACTTGTTCTTGCACCAGCATTTTCCTTTACCTTGAAGTTCTCCTCTCCCTCTCTGTCCTCTGCCCCTGCTGCTCATGGGGAAGCATCATCTCTGGGTGGGTGTTTCATCTCAGGGTGTGTGAGCTGAGCCCCCCCTGGCTTTACCATCAAGACCCAGAAATTTTACTGGCAATAAAGCAAAGGAGAAACTCGGTGATGGCTGCAGCTGTGACTGACCAGAGCAGGGAGCTGCAGTTTGTATCCATACCTGTGAGGCATTTCTCTGCGTTGGCTGAGCTGCAGTGGTGACAGCAGCACCGTGGTGGTGGGTGGGGAGACAGCTCCAGCTCAGTTGTCTTAACCCCAGGGCATGGGTGTCCTGGGTCACTGCAGTGCCCTGGCAGGGGGTGGTACCGTTTGGTACCAGTGCCAGAGCTCTTCAGGCAGGGTAAACATGTGCCTTTCTGCCACGGGGCTAGATTTTTCCATCCTTCATGTTTTTGTCCTCAAGCAGTACCAGCTGGCAGATGTTGGTGATTTGGATGAGGCCACTTCTGTGTTCAGCTTCTGCTGGGCCTGAAATGATCAGGCAGGGCTATAAAAAAGATTGTCCTTGAAATCACATCAGGGACACTTTGCTGTTTGTGATGTGTGGGGTCTTTTCCTGTCGATACAGGCACATCTGAAGGATGTGAAGCAAGATGAATTATTTTGGGAAGAGCTGAGACTCCAGAGGGTTTAATCATCTGAGTACCATCTTAGGATATTTCATTGTCTTTTTGCTGGCTGGAAAAACAGATACCAGTTATGGAAATAAATCCAAACCCCAGCTCTAATAACTGCTTTATGAATCAAGTGTAAAGGCTGGGTGCATTTCTCAGTGCAGCAGCTTTCCCCACATCCACTGGTGATTGTTGGGTGTTGGAGCTGGGCTGAGAGTAGTGTAATACCTTGGTGCAGAGAATCTGTAGAATCTTCTGCCTTAAAGGCTGCCTGTCCTCCCCGTTCAGATTAACCAGGGAAAGTGGAAAAAACATCTGTGGTCTCTGTAACTTGTTACAAATTGTTGTCTCTTGATTCCTGTCTCCAGTCTGTTTGACAGTGGATCAGAACTGATTTGATTTGTAGGTGGTGGCTTTGCAGAGCCGGCAGAGTTAGGGCAGAGCAAAGCAGCCTGCCCTGAGCTGTTTGAAAAGGCAGAAGTGCCTCCTGGAACCTTGCCAGGCCATCTTCTTTTTAAGGTCAGGATGAAATAAGCCATGACTCTGGCTGGCAGCCACCTGATGCTCCAGTTCCATACAGATACAGGAACATTTTCCTCTGTACTGGAAGCAGAGATCATTGGCTGTAGGGGCCCTCTGGGGCTTGTGCTGCTGGCTTGTGTTTGCCATTAGTGCACTGGATGCTTTGGGAGGAGTGTTAAGTGTGGTTTACACTTAATAGGTATAAGAGGGACCTTATAAAAGATGCAATATATGGCTGTAATTTCCCTCTTGTTACCAGGAATACCCTGGTAGGGACAGGGGGAGGCTGGACCCTGTTTACCCACTTGCTGGGTGGAATTACCAACCCTCCAACCTGGTTCTGGGGAGGGGATGGGGCTTGTCTGTGCTGCAAGGTGTCCTGGAACCCCACCAGAAGGCTGATCAGGCCACCACGGGCAGCCCCCCTCCAGGGAGGTCATGTCTTGCGTAGTGGGAGAGTCTGTAAAATGTTAAGAGTGCTGAAACCTGGCTGTAAAAGTGACACTGAACAGAGCAAAGCAGCCAGGCCAGCCCAGGATAAATACTGTCCTGGAGTTCGAATGTAAACACTTGTGCTGCAGAACAGCATTGTTTGCAGAGCCAAAATCCTGCAAGTGTCTGCTGAGGAGCACCCTGCTGTCCCTTGCCACCTGCACCAGCAGGCAAGGCAAAGAGAAGAGCTGTGTGAGGGGTAATACCTCCTTGCTACCTCCTTACTACCTTGGTCTGGGCAGCAGCAGTGGGGGAAAGAAGCAGCTACTCCCTTGGCTGCTAGGTAGAATATTTTCAGGAGGAAAAAGAAAAAAGCCCTCAGGAAATGGCTTTGCTGCCTGGGCTCAGAGCGACCATGCTCACACCCAGCTGTAATTACCAGTTCTGAAAGTAAAAATAGGGAGGGTGTGTGGTGTTTGGCTACACCTTGTGTTTTCCAGAGTTTGGTGGCAATGAACCGTAGCAAGATGATAATGCAGCCTGGGATGTTCATTTGGAAAAATAACAATTGGTTTATAGAATTCAGGATTTCTTCTCCAGGGGACTTAAACAACCACATGATGTTAGCTTGTTACGGGATAACGTCAAGCTACTTATCTGCAGTAAACATGAAAAGGATTAGATTTCTGGGAACCCTCCGTGCTAGAAGGAAATCTGAACTCCTTTTTACCTTCTTTCTATACTTCTCCAACCACCTCCTGGGGATGTTTGGGCAGAAGGTGAGGCTGCAGCCTGAGGCACACATGGTGGCTCCAGGGCCTGATGGCTTTCAGCAGTGCTGGTGAGTGAATGCCAGCAAGGAGAAGGAGCAGCTCAAGGACCTGATGTGCAGGGCTCTGAGGTTCAGGCAGCTGTTGGTGCAGACACTGGATGAGAAGGTACCACAGTGGCTTCTTTGTAGTCAGGAGGGCTCAATGAGCACTTTGGGTCATCCTTCAGAACCCATCAGTGCTGGTACCCAGCTGGTGTTTGCTCTTGTGCAGCCCATGAGCTAACTGGTGTGTTTGGGCTGGAGAGGTGTGAGGGCTCTGGCTGTGTGGGGGTGTTTTTACCTTTGTGTGGTGCTGAAGATGGGGCTGGGCTGCAAAGGGAGCACCAGCAGCTCTGCCTGGGATTCAGAGCACTCTGTAAGGATAAGGCAAGCTGATTCCTTGGCCCCATCCTGTGGGATGGCAGAGTGGCTGCAGGCCCTGGTGGGAGGTTCTGGTTGCTCTGCCTCCATCCTACCCAATGAACAAGAGAGCTGTGAGGAAGAGTGGGCTTTATATTTAGAGATAACCTAGCCAAATAAACATAGATTTTTGCTTTGTGCTGCAGAGGGAGGCTTAATGGCATGTTTAGCAGCAGATGACAGTTTATGTTACAGTTAAGTAAGCACTGCTGGGTTTTCTGTGCCAGGCAGCTGAGACACACAGTGCTGGGGAGGGAGTGCTGGGGGGTTGGTGGCCAAATTTCAGGAGGCACAAATGGTTAGGGATCTGGAGATGAAAAGGTGTTTGAAGCCACGTAAGGGGCAAACCCAGCAGAGGGGTTTGAACGCTTTCCAGAGGCCCTGGAGAGCAAGATGATGTTCCCCTTGGTGGGAGGAGGCCAGAAGGAGGAAAAAAAGTGTGAATGCCTAGAATGCTGAGGCCTGGTGGAGCCCAGGAGGTCTGCACGGGCTGGGGGTGTGCTCAGCTCCTGGAGTGCATCCTTTCATCTTTCATTACCTGCTGGTGATTTCCAGAACTGTGCACGTAAGAGAGAGCTTAGAAAAAGCAGCAAGCTGTTGAGATAATGGGAAACAGGTGCACCAGATGAGATGGAAGTGAGAAGCAGTGGTGCCTGTGCAGGTCTGAAGATGTAAGGAACAGCATTTTTCACTGCTAATGATGTGCAAGACCCAGCTGAAGGTCTTGGTGAGAAGAAGAGCTCTAATGATCTTGATAATGAGTCTGGCCAGATTGCTGGAACTCTGTATTTTGGAAACATCTCTGATGCCACAGTGAAGGTGGCACTGTAGTTACAAGAGCAGGAGGAATGTGCTCAGGAATGGGCTTGGGAAGGCAGAGCAGCTGGGAAGCCCTCTTGTGGAGTCAGTGCTGGCATCCTGGGGAAAAGTGTAAATTCAGAACAGAGACAAAACCCCCAGAAGCCTGCCTGGTTTGATAGTCTGAAGGGTGTCTGTCTCTGGCTTTTTAGTACAAGCTGTGGAGCTGCAGAGCTCTCCTGGTAGCTGTTTGATGTGCAGTGACTATTCAAATGACTCTGAATTACATCAAAATTGTGACACAATCCTTTTTTCCCCCCAGTTTTTATGCCAAATCTTACCCTGTTCCAAGGCTGCCAGCAGGCAGTGCTAATCCAGGGACAACACATTCCTGATGCTGCCTCTTCCTTACTGTGACTCCACCATAAAGTTTTGTGCCCAGACCCCCATGCAGAGATAGATCCAAGAGCTGGGAAGCTGAAGTGTGGATAAGTTGGAAGCAAGACTTTCTTTCAGGACACCTTGGCAGCTGCTGTGGTTTCATGTGAGGGTGCTGCTGTGCTGTGGGGAGGAGCAGGGCTGATTTAGGATTGATTTAGGACTTGTTTGGTGGGCAGGGGTGCTTCATCGATGGTGAGTCCCTCAACAGGGTCCATCAGCCTGCAGGGCTTGGCTGGGCTTTCTCCTGGTGATGAAGGGCTGCAGGGGGTTTTAGTGTAGAGAAATTGTGGTGATTGCTGTAAAACTGCAGAATTTGAACAGTTGGGGTTTACTCTTATTAGTGTTCTTTTTGCAGCATGAGGCATGCAACCTTGTGTTTTACACTCGAGTGGGATTCCTCCTGCCTTGCCGTGGCCTATTTTGTCTTCTCCTTACTGGTTTGAAATTGTGTCTTCCCGCAGGTGCAGAGCAAGCGTCCCCTCAGCTGCCTGTGCCAGCTGCAGCTAACTCCTGCCACCTGCTGTCTCCTTCTTTGCTCTTCACTTTACTAAGATCCTGCTTTTACAAAATGCCAAGGGACAAAGGAGACGGAGCTGAGGCTGCCCCGTCGCTTGCACTGACCTCCCTGCCACCCCCACCACCTTTCCTCTCATCCCTCTGAGAGCCTGGGTGTGGATTCTGGCTGTGGCCTGGCTGCAGGGGACAGCCAGGGGACAGGCAGCTTCCTACACAGCTCAGTAGTGGAGACTTGTGCACCCTCTGCCTGGGCTGTTCACTTCCCAGGTTGGGGTTTGCTTGGTGGGTCTGCTGTCCCCTTTGGCTGGCACCTGGGTTTGTGCCTTCCTGTGTCCCCCAGATTCCCCTCTTCATCAGCTGCTGGGCTGCTGGAGGAGCCCCTGGGAAGATGCTCCCCAGTGCTCATGAACTGCACAGCTGTGAATCCAACAGCAGAAACAGAACGACCTCAGGAGAGATGGCTTCATCTGTCAGTCAGGTTTTTGCCCATGGAAGCCCTTGGTGGCCTCCAGATGCACTAAGCTGTCCCCACACTTGGAAATGTTGGCTGGATAAAGCTGATAAAACGTGTGGAGGCAGAGAGGGAACAGTGTCAGCTTGGTGTGCTGGAGCTCCCAAGGCTGGAGAGCAAGACATGTTTTCTGGAGACCAGTGACGAGGAATGGGACCAAGCTCCACCAGGGGAGGTTCAGGTTGGATATTAGGAAAAACTTTCTTCACAGAAAGAGTGGTTAAACATTGGAACAGACTGCCCAGGGAGGTGGTGGAGGCACCATCCCTGGAGGTGTTGAAAGTCCTTATTTTTAAGTAGACAAATGCAGCTTTGTTTTCCACTTACACATAGACTGTGGGGTGCTGCAAACCTTGGAGAGGACCCTTACAGTCTGTGGAGTGTTCTGAACATGATGCTGGTGTTAAAGATTTTCCAGCATAATTCATCAGTTAACTTCCAGTGAAAAAAATTAAGTGGAAAGAGCTGCTCTTGAGAGGGTAACTTTGCAATCAAATTGCAGTTCCTGCCAACTTTAGCAAATGTTTGTCTGGGAGAGGTTTTTTTGCATCAGGACATGATTCCAGATGGGCTTTTGTACAAATCAAGAGCAACTGGTGAACTTCATGTGCAGCAGGGATTTGAAAAACACAAGGTTCAGCTCTTGCTCTACATATCTCAGGCCACACTCTGCTCATGTTGTGTCATCCAGGGGACACACAGGGTTTCCCATGTTTAACTTGTTGTAATTAGTAAAAAAAACATGACATAAGAGACTTAGACCTCCGTTTTGGTCATGCCAGTAGAGACCTTACCCACCCAGCCTTATCACCAGGAGTGCCTGTTCATGAGCACCAAGTAGGACACTCTGGGTGGACCTAACTGCAAATTCCTGGTTACCTTGACTTGTTTGGGGGTTTTTTTGAGGGGAATTTCCTGTGAAGTTACTGACTGAGCACACGGTTGGCTGAGTGCTGGATCAAGCCCAGGGAAGGGGAGCCAGATGAGGGGGCCGGCATGGCTTCAAGCTCAACTTGTGGGAAGAAATAAAAACCACTTTTCCAGTTGGATTAATTGGGTGATCCACAGTGCTGCAGCACCCCAGGCACTGGCACCAGCAGCAGGGGCAGCCTGCAGCCAGGAGCTGGGGGGCTGGAAGCAGCCACGACTCCGAGCTGGGCGTCAGCTCCCCGCTAACCCTGCCTGAACAACTCCAGCTCATCCCAGTGTGAGCCACAAGAGCTGGAGAAATCTGGAACAACTTGCATGGTTCAGGCAAAAAAATGTTTCCTGGGGACCTCTGCCTTTGCCAAGGTTTAACTTTCACCTTGAGCCTGGTCACAGAGCATGATGTCTCCTGCTTGTGCTACCAGCTGCAGGCAGTGTTCACACCCTCCAAAAGTATTGAAAATCCCTGGAATTTACACGGGAATTTCTGTAGGAGAGACTCAGAATAGGCCTAGGCTAGCAGAGAGGTTTTTTTCCCTGCTAAAAGAGGGAAAGAGAAGAAAAGAGCTTTTTTTTTTTTTTTCCTGCTAAAAGAGGGAAAGAGAAGGGATTAGAGTATCTTCCACCTACCTCAAGGCACAGAAGCCATGGTACAGTGAGCCATGCAAAACCAGAATGTCGGAGAATTCCCCTCTTACTGAACTGACTCCTTTGCAAAAGATCCCACATCAGCCTGGCCCCTGCCTTCTCCCCTTTGCCTCTCACACATCCTTTAAACCTTCTCCTTTCACTTTCTCTCCCAAACTGATTGCTGGTGTCTCCCAGCAAGCAGCAGGTACATTCTCAGGCATCCAGCAGAAGCTCTGCTCAGCCAGCTCCTCAGGCTCAGCTCATTTCCATTCATGTCAGCAAACTACATTTTGAAGGTTTTGCAAGAAAGTGTTTTGAGTAATCAGTGTCTTGAGTTAAACTGAGTTAAGAAATGTTTTGAGTTATATTTCTGGAGTGGTATGGATTAATGATCAGCAAACTGTGTTTTGCAGATGCTCTGCTTACAGAGCTGAGTTTCTTTTGTTGGTACCTTTGTGACTACAAACGAAGGTGTGCTCAAGCCCTCATTGGTAAAAGAAAATAAAGAGTAAAAGAAAAAAAGTACTAATTGAGGCATGAGCAGTTTCAAGATGTACTTACACAGCTGGGTAGGTGAGTGCTGTAGTGAGGCATGGTAGATGTAGGAATCTCCTTCAGTGAATCCTGTACTCATGGCACTTGTACTGCTGCCCTGCCTTTGGATTTCCAAAGAATCTGAAGATCTTGGCACTGCTGTTTATGCATCTTTAATTACAGTAATGAACTGCATGTTCCTGTGCATATTTTACTTCTTGAAGAACTGTATGTGGTGGATGTTGGTGGTTTTCTCTGAGACCTTCTGCAGTGTTTGGTGTTTGTTTTCCCTTCTCATTTATTATTATTTTTGCTGTGAGAAGCACTTCGCAGAGCTGTGGGAGAAATGGGGACTTAATTCATAGTAAATGTGCCCCTACTTCACTTGGCTTAGCTGGAATGTAGTCACACATGTGGTATTTATATCAGCTCCAAATGCCCAAGGAAGGGAGGCCAACCTGCTTCTTTTTGGGGTTTATGAGAGGTGTCACTGAAGTGTCCAGGGTGACTTCAGCCACAAGTTGCAGCAGCCAAGTTGTGAAACTGCAAGAAAGTGGATGTATAATGGAAATGGAGACAGGAGGTTTGGGGCTTTTTAAAAACATTTTTTAGCAGTCCTCCATTTTGCAGCCCAACTGTTTGAAAGTCACTGAACTAGTATCTTGAATGTCTAAGGTGTGAACTATGGCTGAAAAGAGACTTGGGCATCCAGCTCACACAACTTCCAAGTCCTCACCAGTCTTACAGGATTTCCAAAGTTTGCTTCCAGAGCAGATGGAGTCAGGTCTTGGCTGGAGGATGGTGGCATGTCCTGACTTCTTTACTCCCTGTTATGCTCGTAAGGCTTGGAGTGAGGTTTGGCAAACTGAACTCCCCCCCTGCCTTGTGCAAACCCTGAGGCCATGGAGGTGGCGTGGGGAGAGCTGCTGAGCTTGGGGACGGCGTTGGGTGGCTGCGTGTTCCTGCTGGGAGCAACAGGAGCTGTGCTGAGCCTGGAGAAATCCAGAGTGAGCAGATGTAGGCAGGGAAGAAGCCTTGGAGGCAGATGTTTTATCGTAACGCAGAGAGTCCTGCATGAGCACCACGCAGATACACCAGTGAGAGGCTCTGGTAAACGTAGCCCTGCATCTCCTGTGCTGGGCAAATCCCGCGGCATGAGCAACGCAGCACTGGGCAAAACCTCTTTTTGGCAGACACCCCTTGACACGCAGTTTGTGTTTTGTTCACAGCTTTGATGTGGAAAATGGCCCCTCCCCAGGTCGCAGCCCACTGGACCCACAGGCCAGCTCCTCCTCAGGGCTCGTCTTGCACACGACGTTCCCGGGGCACAGCCAGCGCAGGGAGTCCTTCCTCTACCGATCCGACAGCGACTATGACTTGTCACCAAAAACCATGTCCAGGAACTCTTCTCTCCCGAGTGAACAGTAAGCATAAATCCTGCTCACATCCATGAGCTACACAGCATCCCATCCTCGGAGCTCTCTGAGGAGGTGCTCCTGGGTGGTACCCGCGTTTCATAGCCCGAGATGGTCACTCTTATGGTCTGCCAAGACATGGCTTCCCTCTCCCTGTCCCATCCTTGAAATATTCCCCTTTTCTTCATCATTTAGCAGAAGACCTTTCTTTCCTGGTGTTTTTCAGCACTTTTTTTTTTTCTCCCTTATACTCTCACCCTGCATGCTCGGGACCTGCTCAACACCATCATCAACATCATCATTGTAGCACTCTGTGAGCCTGGAAAGTAGAAATATGACCATACTTATATTTACAGTATTCCTCTTCTCCATCCTGTTTTCTGGCATGGGTTGTTCACTAGAACTGGTTGGAAAATACAGCAGCAAGCCCAGACAGATGGTTGAGCTTGAGAGGATCAATACAACACAGAGTGTGGAGCTTAAACGAGTGCCCTGGATTTGCAGCCTTTTATTTAAAAAGGCACAGTTAAAGATTTTAAAGTGACCATTGAGCTATTTTAAATAAAAAAAAAAAAAGCTCATAAAAGCTCAGTTAAACTGCTATGAATGCAGTTTTTGCAAGATTTTTTTCATGGATTTGAAATCTAAATATTAGCGAGACCCATGAGGAGAATTGTCCTGAAAGAGAACATCCTCCTCTCTTTTAGTTAACATTTAATAAATATGCTGATGGATGCCTCTCTGGAGGTGCAAGTGGCATCCTGCAGCCTGCCATGACTTGTTAGGTAAATCAAATTGGTTTGTTTTTTCTTTTTCACATATGCTATGTGTAATACCTCAAAAAGATTGAGAGTGACAATGTATTTTTCTCAGAGCTTCTGCTCAAACCTTCCATGATGAAAGCAGCCAGACAAAAAAACCCAGAGTCTGAATAACATTCAAGACTGTGACAGAGATCAACAAAAGCCAGGAAATTCAAAGCTGACCTTTCCCTGGACCGTTGTGTTTTTCTTTCCACCGCCGTGCGAGCGTTCTGCCTTAACTTCTGAATTTCCTGGGTTTTATAGCCCGGTGTTACCATTCCCAGCAGGCTCTCAGTCAGCTTGTTTTGGATAATCCCCTCCAAAACCTTTCCATTTGGAACAAAACTTTGACGTGGCGTTAAATAAACGCTGCACGGGTTAATGTTTTTATGATCGTGGTGTGTGTGGGGGGGAAGGACGGGACCTCCCTGCTGTGAAACGCTCATTCCCTGAGGTAAACTTACACTCATTCCCTGAGGTAAATTTACACGGGTTTTTTGTTTTTTTTTTCTCCTTAGGCATGGGGACGACCTGATTGTCACACCTTTCGCCCAGGTGAGTTTAAAAACAAACCGACATTAAAAAAAAAACAACAAACAAACACTGGGAAGTTTTGAGAGGAGGTGGATAACGTTCCGGGCTTTTTGCCTCCCTCACAGGTGCTGGCAAGCCTGCGAAGCGTGAGGAACAACTTCACGCTCCTCACCAATTTGCACGGCACCTCCAACAAGTAAGCACATCGGGTTGCGTTTACCTTACCGGCTAGGGACAGCGGGGAAGCCGAGGAGGGGAAGGCGGAGGACGGGGAACCGCGGCCGCCTTCCCCTCCTCGGTGCCGGGGCTCTCGGAGGCGCTGCCTGAGGCGAACTCCGCGGCTTTTGGCGGGCCGCTAGGGGGCGCTGTAGCGCCGGTGCCGCCGTCGTCTCTTCCCCTCAGGGAGCTCCGCTCAGCAGCCCCGGGGGCACCGCCCTCCCCTGTCCTCCTTCATCGCTCCTCTCCCTCCGCTTTCAGCCCTAAAAAAAAATAAAAAATAAGGCTCTCGGCCTCTCTACAGGTCTGGAGTCTCCAGCACAAGCCGAGAGGAGGCCACAAAGATGATCTTGAGGGCTGGAGCAGCTCTGCTGAGGGGGAGTTGGGGGTGCTCAGGCTGGAGAAGAGAAGGCTGCAGTGGGGAGACCTTAGAGCACCTTCCAGTGCCTGAAGGGGCTCCAGGAAAGCTGGGGAGGGACTTTGGACAAGGACATGGAGGGATGGGACAAGCAGGAAGGGTTTCCAGCTGCAGTGGAATGGAGAGGAGATCTGAGGGAGAAATTCATTGCTGTGAGAGGCCCAGGTTGTCCCCAGAAGCTGTGGCTGCTCCATCCCTGGCAGTGTTGAAGGTCAGTTTGGATGGGGTTTGGAGCTGGTGGGAGGTGTGACTGCCCATGCAGTTTGGAACTCTTTAAGGTCCCTTCCAACCCAAACCATTCCATGATTCTCTGATCTTGGCTGTCCCATGCATACCTTAGGTGCCCAGCTTGGCCCGTGGGCATCCCTGGTGTTCCGTCAAGCTGTGGTGCTGCCCTGCATTTCCACCATTGTTTCACAAGAGGGAAGGTGCCAAGGAGGGAAACCCCAAGCAGGAGGCTGTGGGGAGGGTGAGGGTTTCCCTGGCAGGACTTTGCTCTGAGTGGCTGCCCAGAGAGCTGGCCTGTGTCACCAGGTTCCTGCATCGCTTCGTTTGACACTGGAATTGCACTGAAGGAGGCAGGCGATACGCTGAACTGAAGAGGAGGATGTTGGGTTTTATACCTGCTGAGCAAGAGAAACCAAACAAACTCCTTTTTTACGCCTTCGCCCGGAACTACCGTTTCCCCTTCGCTATTTACAACGAGGCAGTCATCATCATTTTCTGGGCTGTTTTGCCCCAAGAGAGCTGTTTTGCCTGAAACCAGCATCATTCATTCCTGGCGGCGTTGGACAGGCATCCGCCCATCCCACCCATCCCACCCTGGGACTGGCAGGCACTGCTCTCTCCCAGCAGTGTAGGATGAGGTGCCACAGCACACAGCAGTGGTGGGACACCACAGCTTGCCTGAGTGCTGCACGTGCCAGTGGCATCACCCGGGTGCTCACCGTGGGCTCTGCTTTCTGCCTTCCCATGAAATCTTGTATTCTCCGTAAAGCCGTAAAACGTTTTATCCGGGCACGAGGTTTTCCCTCCCGTTGATTCCGATCTTGCATTCCAAGATGGAGGTGAAGAGAAAAACAGATGGCTAAAATAGATGTCTTTTTTTTTTTTTTTTAAACTTTTCTGTTTTATTCAACAACTCAAGCATTTCAGCGGTTCCTAATGAAGAGTCTGAAATTGGATGGGGCCGGAAGGAAGTGAGGGCGTAACCTGTAGGACACAGAGGCATCTTGCAGTGTCCTTTTGAAAACATTCCCAGATTTGATTGAGGTATAAAGTCATGTGGCCAGCTAAACTAAAAGTCATTAAATGTTTAAACCATTATATACCAAACGTCCAAGTCCGTGGCAGAATGTGCTTCCAGGCACTACGGAGCTCCCCACACAGTTTCCAAACAGCTCTGCTGGGTTATAGCCATGCAGCCAGCTCATGACTTTATCATATGTCTCATGATATGTGGCATTTTACTTAAACTTCTGCTCTGGGGATCATGAGAATCTCAGCTTTTCTTTAGCTCCTCCTCTCCCCTCTTTTTTTCCTTCTCCTCCTCCTCCACCCCTCCTGCCCTGAGGGGAAAAAAAAAAAAAAAAGAGGATGCTGTCCCACATATTTACAGAGATGCTGGAAAATATGAATGTTAAGGGCTGGAGGGAAAAAAAACCCAACAACAACAAAAAAAACCCAGAAGTCATATTTTCTTAACTTTAACGTCAGGGGTTTCAAGGCAGTTTCCTGATTGGAAAAGAGGAGAGTGTGATTAATGGTTTTGGAGTGCCTGACTTTGGCAGACACAGTCCAGGACACGGTCAGAGAGCATCCGGCTCCTACTCCTCCTCTTCATCCCAGCTGGTGAGAGAGAAGGAGCTGGAAGCAGGAGCTGTGTGGGGCTGAGCATGGTGGTGTCTAAGAAGGGACAGTGCTGTCGAAACCCAGATCCCTGGGTTCCCTGCCACAGAAACCAGGATGGGCACGGCCAGGACAGAACTCAAGGGTGCCGGGAGCGGCGCCGCAGCAGGGAATACCCTACTGAGTGCTAGTTCATCCCTCCCCACCCACCCCCAGGCATGTCTGTGCAACTCAGGGTTTGGAGATACCTGGAGCACCTCTCCCCAGATACTGGAAGCGCTGCAGCTGCGGCGTGGTGTCCCTGTTGGGGAGTTTCTGTTTTTGAGAGATTTCAAGATTTGGCTTTTCAAAGGCTCAGCAGAGGCAGGTCGGGGCAGATTGTTTGAGAGAAGTCGGCACCCAACATGCGCGCCCTGTGCTGAACCCTTCGAAGAATCCGGGTCCTGCAGCTCCCTCTGGAGAAGCTGAGCCTTTGAAATGGGGAGGCAGGGACCAAGGGTTGGTTCCTCAGACCTTACCTGGTTACCAAGGCCTTCCTGGAGCAGTTCTGAAGAACCCTCTGAGGCTACAATTGCAGCAGAATGGAGCCTCTTCTCTTGCTTTGATTTTAACTTCAAAGGAAAGCTGGCAAATAATGGAAGTTTCAGTTCAGTGGCTGACTCAAAAAATTGGGGTTAGAAGGTTGGCTGGGAGAGAGAGTGTGGGGAAATCTGGCTTCACTTAATGTATCAGAAACTTCTTAAGGGGGAAGCAGAAGCCCAAAGTTTCATTTTTTGGTAAGCCTGAAATGCCACGTTTGGTCCAAAATGAAGGATCTTGATTTTGGTGTCAAAACTTCTTAACTTCATGAAAAAAAGAAGCCTCTTTTTTTTTTTTTTCCCAAAGTAAATTACGCTTTTGACATGAAAAAAAAACAATGGTTTTATTTGGCAAATCTCACAATAAAATATTTTGACATTTGAAAAAATACTGCACCCTTTTTCCAGTCAGACCCTGTTTGCTTGACTTCAGCAAATCTTTCAAATAGCTTTTGGCCCTTATGAAATCCAGGCTTTTCTGATGAAATTGTTGCTCCGGGTCAATAAAAAAATTGTCCTCCAGCTGTTTCAGAGCTTACCTTGGTGCCTGCATCCTCTTCTGCCCTGTTTCTAAGTGCAATTTACACTGTTAACTCTTGGGTTTGAAGCCAGACATTTCTCACCTTACCTGTGGCACTGCCTTGCAGTTGATGTTACTTCCAGTCCAGACCTTGTAGGGAAAAGCTTTCCAGGAAAAGACCTTGATTCTGAGGGACCCACTGAGCCCTCCAGCCAGAGATCTCCCCTTGCTGACTCTGGGGTGTATTTTGAGCAGAAAGTGGCAAAGGCAGTGAGGGGTGGTGGCACTTCTTTCCTGGTGTCCCTTCTTTTCAACGTGTGTGTGCTTAGGCAGAGGAGGTGATGTCTTTGGCTTTTCTTAACAGATGCATTGATATTGCTCATTGACTGCCTAAACATTTTAAAGTCTTTTGGGCTTCTTTGTGGGTATGGAAAAAAGGGGTATTTTTAACTCTGGGAGGTGGGGGTTTGAACTGCCAACAAGGTTTGAAGTGGTAAAATAATACCTATTTATGGAGTATTCTTTATCCCTCTTAGGAGATCTCCAGCAACGAGTCAGCCACCTGTCTCCAGAGTCAACCTGCAAGGTATGTGTGTGACTTTGATAACCACCTGCAAGGGCAAATGCAGGCAAAGGATTACTGCACATCATTTTACTGTAAATCAGCTGCTTCTCTGCCCCCCTTCCCTGGTCAAACCCTGGCCTCGTAGAGCTGCTTCTGGGTTATTTGTGTGGGGTTTGGGTTTGTCTTTGTGTGTTGGTGTAAAAGATGAGCACTATTCTGCTTTGATAGTCATGGCCACAGTCACTTCTATTCTTCTGAGTCCCTGTGCTGCACAGGCCCAGACAAGCCCCAGCCTACAAGCCTTGAACAGGCTCAGACACAGCTGTATTTTTTTTTTATTATCCTGTTTATTTCAGTTTGTTTCCATGTGATCTGTGTAAAAAATTGCAACCCTAAAAACCTTTCTCAGGTGAAACTTCATCAGCTTTTGTTAGGCAGCCCTGAAACTGTGCTTTTTTGCCTTTTTTTTTTTTCCTCTATTTATTTTTCATTTCATTGTTTGCTTGGTGTCTTTTGAAACCTACCTTTAGCAATCGAAGGAGAGCAGAAGTCAGTGTGTGTGGTTAATCACATCCTTTCTGGTCTGCTCCCCTCTGTGTCCCTCACCCCACAAGGCCTTGCTGGGTGCCTGTGGGTCCTCTCTCAGGAGCAGAGCTGGCCCTGCTTGCAGTAATTTAAAGGTTACTCCCACAGAGCAGGAGATAAGATTTGGAGGAGTGCCCGTTTGTAAGGTTTAATCTCAGCCTTTCCAGTAATTACGTGCTAGGAGAGACTAATAAAGCTTAATTCTTACCGTGTGTGAAGCCTGGATAACTATCACTTCCTTTCATGCTGTGTATTATTTACTATCTGGGGACATGGATAGTCCTGGAGGCTTCCAGGTTAGGGTCCTCAAAGCTTGTTAATGGAATGTGGAAGCCTCTGATGCAGAAAGAAAAACTGGACAACCCCATCTTGAACCCCTTCTCCTTCACTCCCTCTCTGGGAACAGTGTCGAGTCAGGGCTAGCAGGAATGCAGCTCGTCACTTTATTTAAAAATCTGTTCTAGCAAGACTTTGATTGTGTGGCCTGTGGGGGAATTAAAAAAAGAAAACAAAAACATGGAAAATTTCATAAGCTTTCCATAGATCTGTTTATATAGGTTATGGAATCTACTAATGAGGAGAGAATTCCCTTCCAGGAATTTTTAGATTAATTTTCATAACACTTGCTGTGGAAACAATTGCTTCCAACTTTTTTTTTTTTTTTAACACTTTGTGGATATTTTTCTACAGTATTTCCAACACGAGCCATAGGATACTTGTTCCTTTGGAGCTAACCCAAGCTTCTAATGCAGGGGATACCTGAACATTTCAGCTTCCTTTTTGGCTGGAGGGTCTGACACCTAATTCTAGAGCAGGTTTTGTGCTGCCCTGCAAAGCTGAGAAAGAGAAAGCAGCTGAGAGGAGTTCAACTTTTAGCATTTTTAACTTTGAGGTCCAGACTCGTGGGTTTTAATACTTCAGTGCCAGTAATTCTACGTGGACAGCTGGTTATATCTGAAATAAATTCTATTAACATCTTACTTTAAATATGAAAAAAGGAAATGTGGCAACGAGCCCCTCTGGATGCCTTTGCAGTATGCAGATTTTTATTTGGTAACAAAAGGACTCTGGAAGAAAACTGCAGCTCAGGGGCTTGTGGAATTTTGAGAAGCTAGAGAAGGACAGGCTGGATTTGTGACCCCTTAACTAAGTAAGTCCTAAATCACGTAACTTAGCTGGCTTTAGGTGCAGACTTCAAATGAAACACAGAATGTGTTTGGGAGGGTTGTAGCTTGGGAGGGTTTGTAGCTAAGAAAAAGAAATAGTTTTGAGATCAATAGGAAATTGCATGGTTTCTGACATGAAAAAAAAAGCCAGTATTGACCTTGTTAGTGTGAAAAGGCCTGAGGTTCTTAATTCAGTTGAGTTTCAGATGGTATTTAGTGGATGAATTTCATCAGCTCTCCCAGGATCCAGTCTCTGGGCTGAAGCAATCTTCCTGGCCAGCCCGAGCCATTGCATCTGCCGTGCGGTCACACCCCTGTGCCGAGGGCGTCAGGAGGGAGCTTGCTGAGAGGGGGCAGCAGCTCTGACACACTGAGGCAGCCTTGGAAACACAGCCTGGCAGAGCTGCCACCTCACCCTGTGTCAGGGCATGTTCAGGGCTTAGAGGCAGAGCTGAGAGAGGGGACGTGCACATTTGGGGTGAGGCAGCACCCAGACACCTCCTGCTCACTCCTGGGGGGATCCTTCGCCTGCCCTCTGCTTGTGTTCCCCCCCTGTGTGTGTGAAACCAGAGGTGCAATGAGGAGTGCCAGTGTTACTCTATCCTGCAGTTATTTATTGCCTTATTTTGTGTGATTCTAGTGGGTAAAACAGGACCATTCTGAATTTCTGACCTTTTTAACTCCTTGGTTTTGCTGTCCTCACCTCGCTCCTCGGAGTGCCTTCCAGGCTTCTGCAGAGCCTCTCTTGTTCCCCAGCCCTCCTGTCCAGCAGCTGCCTTGCTCAGGGTGGTGATTTGCCTTCCTTTACCTGTTTCCAGCCATTTTTACACATTCTCACTCACTTCAGTAGTGTAGAAAACAACGACAGGCATTTATTTCTAAGGAAGTTTCCATTTTAATACAACACGAACAAAGATTTTTAGGGGATTTTTTTTTTCTTCCCATGTGTGCAGCTTTTTTTTTTTTTTTTTTTTTTCCTAGATGACTTCTGATTTGGAAATTACAAAAGGAAGGAGAGATTTCCTATCAGAACTCTGGCAGGAGGTTTGGACTAGCTGATCTTTCAAAGTCCCTTCCAACCCCTACCCTTCTGTGATTCCTGTGGCTTCCACATAACCGTGCCAGTGGCTCCTGTGTCTGAAAGGACACAGAGCATTTTCCCTGGAAGTTCTGGAGAAGGAAACAGTGATGTTTTTTGCTCGGGATTAGGCTGCATTACATCCCTCCAGATAAAATGATCTGTTTTGAAATTAAATGTGTTGATGTTCTCTAGACTGGTCAGAGCTTGGAATTTTATTTTAGCTCTCCCATCTCACATATTGATTCATGGATTTACCACAGTCTGTTGACATCACTGAGAGCACCTCCTTTTATTTGTCATTAGTGGAGTGATTTATATCCTGTGAGGAAAACTAGAGAGAACTCAGGGTTTAAAGCAAACTAGCATACATTAATAAAATTACCCTGGAGGGAGACAAATTACATTCAGCATTTGCACTAGGAGGAATACATGCCAGCTGTTTACTCCAGCTAGGATCTGACAGGGTTTGTCCCTCCTTTCAGACCCAGAGGAGCCAAATCTTGTGCTGCTGTGCTCCCCAGGAGTTGCATCACTGCAGACCCAGGCCCGTGGCAAAGCAGATGAGCTGTGTTCAAATGATGAAAATCTTTTTTTTTTTTTTTTTTTGCTTTCATTTTCTTGAAAGCATGAAAAATTCTGGCCAGGTTTCTTGCCAGGGACAAGGCACTTCTGGAGCCACAACTGATGTCATTGACGATTTCTGAGCTTTCTTAACCTTATAACCACAGCCATAAAAGGAAGAGGAATATGTATTGAGCATCCTGTGCTTTGTCCTTGGTATCAGCTTCAGTAAATCTGGCAGATTTTTCCTGTTATTTTGTTATAACTGCAGATCACAGGAACAAAATTGCTTTTATGAATTAACTGAGAAACCATAACATGGAAATACAAAGCTGTAGACAAAGGTGCATAAATCCTTAATTAGCTCCTGTGGCTGGCCAGGCCAGGGGGAATGCTTGGCCCAGCTGGTGTTAGGGTGCTACGAACAGGTCAGGAAGGGGTGCTGCCCAGCTCCCTTCTCTGCAGTGACAGAAACAACATCCAAACACGTGGTCTCTCCAGTGCCTGTGACGTTTCTTGCTCCTTTTTGTTTTTTCAGATGTGGCCTCTGCCACAGTTTCTGCCATTGACCTTTGTGCTACCTTGGGCTCAGTGAATCCATCAGCACCTTCTCTTCTCCAGGCACCTCTCCCCTCCCCTGGCAGCACCAAAAGTTCTTAGGCCCTACCCAGTTGATTAAACTAATAACATCTTTAACCAGCAGTTAGGCTGCCAGTTCCTGCTCAGTTTTGGTCCTTCCCCCTATTTATTTACTCTGCTGGCCCTAATTCCCCTTGAATTAAACCATCTTCCACTGGCTGCCACGTTCAGCCGGTGCCTCTTGTTCTTCCCCCCGCTGTGGCACAGTCCTTTCTCCATCTGTTTTGTTCCCTTTGTGCATTTCCCAGGACTTTCAGCTTTATTGTCCCATTCTTCCCCTCAGCTCAGCCCAGGATGGGAGCTCTTTGCTTTGATTCCCAGCGCCAAGGCCTCTCCCTCACCGCAGGACAATGACCGTGTACCAGGCCTTGTGTTTATCAGAATTCCAACAGAAGCAAAGCCTGGAGCTGAGGGTCAGAGGGTGGTGTGTGCTTCCAGGAGCTGTCAGGGGTTTGCAGAAACTGTTGGCAGGAGCAGGCAGCTGGGTGGCCTTTTCTTGGGCACTTTCAGCCCTGAATCACTAACTAGAGGGTGTCCTCATGATGACTGACACACCTAGCAATGCAATATAGCTGATCAGCTTTGCAGCCCCAGGCTTTGGGGGGGTGTAGCCCTTTGGGAGGTGGTCCCACACAGGCTTTGTGCAGGGCTCCTGGGATTAAAGCTTTGTTAGAATTCCTCACTGGGGGTGGGAGTGAAAGCTTGGTATTTTTCTTGCTTGTGCCTTAGCCTCTGTTTCCCTGCACATCTGCACGTTTGCCTGCACTTCTCACATGCCTTTACACGAACTCCAAACTTGTACTCTTTAATTTTTTATGTGGGTGTAAGATGTACACAGCCTTGTGCACGAACATTTGTATAAAGCATAAACAGAAGACTGGATAATGCTGGTCCTTGTGCTAATGAGAGCCCCAACTTTTTGTAGGCCTTAACAAGCCCCGTGCATCAAAGTCAGCTCTTGGTTACAAATATCTATAAATCCCCAGTAATTAGGATGGAGCCAGGGCTCTTGCACCATACTTCCTCTGCTTGGCGTGTGGGGAATGGCTCTGGGCATGTATGAAATAGAGGATTCATTTTGAAATTCTGTTGGTCTGCTCTGAGCTTGGCCTTTTCTGATTGTGAGGCAGATTGTCCAAGTTAAGTAGATGTGGAGGCAGGGGTTTGGGCTTTTAACAGGAGTGCAAGAGGGACCAAATAGCTGAGCTAAAAAGTGACTGTGCGCAGGAAATTCTGTGGTGCTGCAGGCTTGCTTATCACTGACAGATATTATTTTTAGAGGATGCAGTGCTATAGTGATGCAGATTACACAGAAACTCAGCAAAACTGCAGGAGAAAGCAGATAAGCTGGTACCCAGCTTAGTGATGGGAGCTGAGTGCTGAAGTGATCCTTCCTTCTTGAGAAATTCCAAGCACCTTTCCACGCGGACTTGGAAAGTGAAGTGCAGAAGAAAGCAGAGCAGCTGACCAAGCTCCAGACCACCCCGAGGCCATTTCTTGCTCTCTGGGGGGCAGTTCATTCCTGAGGAGAGTCCGTTTCATGTGTTGCTCCTGCCTGTGAACACACACCCCCTGAAAGTTGGACTCATGCTTCTTAGTAAGTATTTCAGTTATGCTATTGACGTCAATGCAGTCATTAAATAGATTGCCGGCCCTCCCATCAGCAAACCTGTGCCAAAGACCTAGAGGCAGACACATTTTAAAAGAGGAACATCAGGTTTTCTTTTAACGTTTAGGAGAGAATAAGGGAAAAGTTTCTTCTGAAGTGACTGTGCTTTGCAGTAAAAGAGGGCTCGGGATTTTTTTTTTATTATTATTTATTTTTTGCTTAATTTTCCAAGACCTGTGTTGTGCAGAGGTAATTGCTGTGTTTTATTGAACACACTTCGGTCATGTTAATGTGAGCATAAACAGCTCCAAATGAGACTAAAGAGCAATTTTTTGCCACCAGCTCCAGCTGAGAAACGACACTTATTTTAGGTCTCCCAGCTAGATTGGTTTGTGTATCAAGTAACAGAAGGTATTCAGGCAAACCTGCTTAGCCTTTGACTCCAGAAATTCTGCAAGGATTGATTTCATGACATCTATATAAGAAAATAGCCTTCCTTTCTCCTCGTCAGGCTCTGAAGACACACAAGCTAATCATGACTCCCTAGCAACGGATAAAAACTGTTTTCCCCTCTGCCCCACCTGTGGATGTCACATGAAGATGCTACACGTGCTGCTGCCATCAGGAGCCTGTCACTCCCTGGGGCCCAGCTGCCATCTGGGGCGGTGGGGCTCCCTGCTTGCTGAGTGCTCTCCTGCTGTAGTTCTGAGGCAGGCTGGGCTCCCCTGGGCTGGCCAAGACCTCCAGGTTCATGACCCTGGCCAGGGAGATACCTACCCCCTGGAGCTGCCACCCTGCCCCTCGCTGAAGGCAGCTCCAGGTTGTGCAGTTCTCCGTGTCCCGGCCTCAGGAATGGCTCTGGCTGTCAGGCAGAGGGGCTGGGAGCTGAAAACCTGAGGATATTCTAGAGATGGCATCCTCACCCAGGTGGAGGGAGAACCTTGCCTTTGGGAAGATAAGCAGGTATGTTGCCATCAGCAGCAGGCAGTGCCTTTCAGGGGAACAGCTGGGGAGCCAAACCACTGGTTTTGTTGTTGAGGTTGCCGTTTCACTGATGATACCACGCTCTGCTATGTAGGATAAAACCATAAAAACAGTTGTAGGTTATTAAGAGGGCTTCTCTCTGATGGATGGCTGCTTGCTGAATGATCCAGGCAACTGCCAGCCCAAGGTGGCCAAGAAGAGATGCTTGGAGTGGTGTTCCCCTCGTTGCATCCCTATATTCTCTCTGCTCTTTAATCACAGGTCAAGTTCTGTATTGCTTTCCTCAGCTCCCATCCCTATTGCATTGCTTGAGGCCTCCGTGGAGACAATAAGGCTTTGCCATTGCTAATATCTGAGTTGATAAAATCTGTGTTTCTTTTGTTTTCAGCATAGAATGATGATAGTTGCTGTGGGTGAGATTTTGACATCGCAGCCTTCAGTGTACTGAATCAGTTCCATATGAGTTGGAGAAATGCGTACTTGATCTGGGGAGAAAAGAAAACAAAAAACCCCAACAAACCAAAACAAACAAAAGCACCCAAACCAAACCTCTGGCAGGCCGGGGTTACTGATTTTTATTTTTTTTTTGTAGGTCGTGAGGCAGAGTTTGTGCATGCCTCAGTGATGAATCGGGTTCTTCATTGTCCCACTGGTTTGAGCCCCTTCAGCTTCCATGTCATCAGCATTTTCCAGCCAGTGGGAGCTGAAGGGGACTCCCGAAAGCACCCATCAGCTCATCCCCTCCCTGGCTATATATAAGTTTCTCCTTCCTCCCCCGAGGTTGAGCTCACTGCTGCAGCATTGTGTCCCGGACACAGCTGGCCATGGGAGTCTGAGAGGCTGCGTGCATCCCGGTATCCGTGGGGGGACATTCCCAGGGTAGTGCACCCCGCCTTCCCCACAGACCCCGCAGCCTCTCCTGGGACAGTCCCCATGTTCCAAACTCGGGCTTCCCGCGGGATCTGATTCCAAGCGTAAGTCGCTTTCTTCTTGCATTTTAAAGAGCCTTTCAGGCTTGTCTGGGTGTCACCCCAGCTCCTGGGGGCCCTAGGTGGGCAGGACCTCTGGCTGGCTGCTCCCTGCCTTTTGGGTTTGTTGGGAACAATGTTTTGAGCCTGGCTTTTGGGGGGCTTAGGGAGTAAATACCCGGCCTGGCCGGGCGGGATCTGAGTTTGCCTGTTGTCCTCTGAAGGATGGGACGTTTTTGCCCACCAAAGCAAGCTCTGCAATTAGAGGCTGATAATTACGTAGATTAAAACCTTAATAGCTTTTAAGATCCATGTATAATCCAGGTAGAATTAAAAGAGGGCGTAGAGGATTGCTAACGCGCTTTCCCCTCTCTTCGTGTACGGATTTGTATCCAGTCAGGGTTCAGACTCGCCGGTTCCCAAACGGTGACACTGAACAATGGATGTATTGACTCCTCTCAATCACCCAGAAATGTTCTGTCTTCATTAGGGGTATCTTTTCATCTCCCAGTTGACTAAAAAAGATGTCTATAGTTAAGCATGGTGTGCCTCTTAATGTCAGCACAACGTCCTTGTGCAACTGGTAAAGAGTGTTACGCTAAGAGTTAATGAAACATTTTATTATAATGCTGTTTTCTCCGTGAGAAGTGGCCATAAACGACAGCCTGAAGTATTGTATAATTGCAATACTTTCTTTTGACAGAAAGGAAACAACTGTTAATTATTTGTAGTTATTAATAAAACATGCCCGGCACTTAAGTTAATTTAGTTCACTGGAAAATTATGTATGCTTACAAAGATTTACATTTTTTTAGCAAGTAGACTTTAAAAAAAAACATCTAAACACACCCTTCCCTGTGGAATATATTTTCATATCTAAAGGTGTCATTGATTGGCTTTGCTGTGCATGTAGGCACTTAATTGCTTTAGGAATCCAGAAAGTAAGAAGAAAAAACCCAAACCTCCCAAAAATCTAGCAGGGTGTTGACTTGACAATTAATGTCTTTGTATTTTGTGTTCATTACTGTCCCTGTCAGCCCAGTGGCAAGCAGCCTTTCATCATCCAGGAGGGGCAAGAGGATCTGACCCAAGGTTGGGTGCTGTGTTTTGTTGTTTACCAGCAGCCATGACCAGTGCCTGTTATTCCAGACTAAATATTACATAGCTTGGTTTAATTTGAAAAGCTTGGCTTTTTAATGTAGTAGAGATTCTAGTATAAATACCCTGCTGTCATAAATACACCTTTCCAAGAGGAAATTAAACATCTGTGCTAGGAAAACTCCTCTACCACACCTCAACACTCCTTAAAAAAATCTCTTCCACAGACTCTTTCACAGTACATCTGAAAGACTCCAGGTTCCAACGTTGAGAGCAAGGGCTTGGATCCAGCTTGCCCATGTTTTCATTTAAAATGGTTTCAATCCAGTCAGGTCTTTCCTGCTGCAAGTGTGTTTTTAGGGAGCTTTCACAAACTTAGCACCAAATATCAAAATTATTCTAAAGTGTCACATTTTACAAATAATTTCTTTGTTTTTAAATGCCATCTATTAGGTTGAGGAGAGCAGGACACATTTAGGGCAATCATTGCCTTCTCTGAAAAACCAGCCTACTCTTCTGAGAAATGCAAAAGCCACCCTCTCTTCCCTTCCTCCCCTCCCTTCCTCCTCCTTTCTTCCTTCTCTGAGTTTGATGAGGAGTGACCTGAAATTGTGGCCCTGTTGTTCCTGATGTTTGGATCCACCTGGGGAGAGCTCGAGCTGCTCAGGGACATCCTGAGAGGACATGGTAGACTCTCACCCCATGAGTTGAGTGCAGTGTGAGGACAGTCCTTCCAGCAAAAAAATTCCAAGCAGTGAACATTCCCAAGCTGGTGATGCGTTAGCAAACCCAAGCACAGGGTTTGTCAATACCAGACCTTGCCAGCAGTTGACAGTTGTGAAATGTTTCCCTCCCTTTCTTCCCAAAGATCCTTGAAGAAGAGAAATTCAGATGCAAATTTCCAGCCTAACTGGAGCCTTCTCAGCTTCAGCAGCAATACTTTTGTGGGAAATGGGCCACCTCCAGAGCCTAGTCAAATCCTCACATTGGACCTTCATCTCAATTCCAGTTCTTTGGGCAGGGTATTTCCCAAAATTGCTCTTCCTGAGATGTCACAAACTGTTCACAGCTTCCTGGGTTTCAGCTGCCTTGCGTGAAAGGTTTCAATCTTTCCGTCCCCTTACAGTGGGAATGCACTGTCCAGGTGGGAGCCAAAAATCTGTTACTCACACTTTATAGACCAGGAAGAAAGCAATGAAACGTAAGAAGAGATGATGCTCACACCACATTTTTCAGCAGCAGCTGCTCGTTCTGAGCCTGCCTTTGTAACCCATCCAAATGTGGTCAATTTAGCCTGCTGCTGGAATGGCTTTTATTGCAAATTGCCTTAAATGGAAAGTCCTGTGCAGCTGAAAATCAGATGTTTCACAGAAAATGGTATGAATTTCACTGAACTGATTGCACAGAATTAATTACTTCAGAGAAGCAGAATGAGTGACAGCCAAGGCTAACACGAGGTGCTTCTGTTACACTGGTAAATGTAAGAAATTCTGAAACGTACCACTGGGGATAAAACTAAAACCATAAAAAGTATCCACTGGAACAATCTGCAGCAGGCCAACCCACATTTGACCTTCAGTGGAGAACATTTCCATTTCCATGTCCATTTAATCTGGTATTTTAAGGGAGATTGTTAATAATGGTGCCTGTAGTGTAGCTGGCATTTTGATTTCCTTGAACTCAGCTTCAACATTATTTTGAGAGCCCTAAGTAAATGGATTTTTGAGAGGGAAAGGCTGTTCTCCCCCGTGCTGGCTGTAGGGATTTGAGGAGCCCTCCCACTTCCCAGTCTGCCCATCACTGCTGGTTCCAGTCTGTCCTCCATCTGCCCCCTTCGAGGCAGAGTTGCTCAGCACAAATAAATACACACAAATAAATGATTCCCCAGTGTTTTATATTCTCTGTTTCTGCTCTAGGGATAACCATGTAGTGAATCTGGTGCTGTGTCCCTGGCAGTGTTGAGGAAACATGGTCCAGTTCTGCCCCGTGTCCCAAACACATCTTTTTCAAAAGCCAGTGAGCAGGGGTGTGATGGCTTTGGTTTGGAGGTGACACAGTGGAGAGCAGCACGTGGAAGGATTAATAGGGAATATTAAAAGCTGTCCAAACAAATGATGCTGGTTTGTAGGATAGTGACATCTCCCTCTTCCTCCCCACCCTTTTACCCGTGGGACTTCGCTCTGTGAGTTTAAACAGATTATTCTGAGAGGCTGTACGTGCAGTTTGGTAAACAGGGAGCACACACTGAGTCACAGCTCCGAGCAGCTGAAGCTGTGTGCTGGGGTAGATTAATACAGATGATTAGTGCAGTGAATATTTTAGCTTCTCTTGTCAGCCACTGCAGGTCTGAAGGCTTTCAGCTGTGTGACTCCAAATCTTCAGAGTGACAGTGTGTGGAAAAAGTCAATCCTTTCATCCCAGGGTGCCACCTGGGAGCTGTCTGAAGGCCACCAGCTCCAGGTGCAAAACACTGCACTTTTTCAAAAGCTGGAGGAGCATGGATTAAGAAACTACTTTTTTTTAATTTTTTTTTTAATGATGCCTGCTTTCAGATTGTCCTTTCTGCTGGTGCTGCTGTGTGACCAAGCCGTGGATGGCAGTGAGCAATGCTCTGACTTCCTGCAGTGTCCTGTGGTACCATCACAGACGATGGGTCGATAGCACTTACTCAGAGTATCACTTGAGAACCCAGTGTGTCAGAACAGGGCATTTTTTGCAGTGTGCTGTGTCCTGGAGTGGCTCTGCGTGCCGTGGAGCAGCGATGTCTCTGGGTTTCAGCTGCAGGGGGACAGTCATGCCCAGTTATTTTGAGAGGCTAAATAAGGGCAGAAAGTTCAGATGAGGTAAATCAGCAAGGCTGACATTATTACCCTTTGGGTACGTAAAGTGTCTGTTGTAGAAAACAGATTAAAATTCCAATCTGAAGCAGCTTTTTCAGCTTTTATCCTAAAGGATCATGCTTTCAAGAAATTACAGTTAGCCACTGAAAAAGCACCATTTAATTATATTTTGTAATTAAGTGGCTGGCATGGTGGCTCAAACAGACAACTCCACACCCAGGCTTTCCAAGGCTGAGAGCAGGGCAGATGGACACAAAGCTTGCTATGTGTCTTGAGGAATTCCTGTGAATTAAGGTTGGGATGCTTCCAGGAGCCACATGCTGAACTTTCATCTTGAAGACCTTCGGGAAATTAAATTGAGAGGAAATAGAAGACAGTTCTGTGTTAAATTGCAGCCTTTCCAGGAGCCAAGGAAACTGATTCAGACAGGTCTAACGTTTTACCAGGAGCCTGTTCCTCGTCACTGTGGTGACGTGGGCAGCCTTATTCTGACTGTCATTTCACATGTCTGAATAATTTGCCCCATGAGGAGCTAAGGAATAATCACAGACTTTGTCTTGACACTGAATGCCAGTGGCCAGGTGCTGCTTTTCAGGGAGGTGGGCAGTGTGTGTTGTACCTCCAGGATTCAGTCATTCCTCAGGTTCCTCTGCCATTTTCTACCCCGGTTTTTGTTTCACCACAGTCAGAGAACTTCCACTCTGGCTGAATTTTGAGACCATAACTTCTGTTATCTCCAGGCTAACCAGTTCAAACCCCGATTTTATGGCTGCATATGGGGATGTGGGTGAAAGTACTGTCTGGATTCTGTGGCAGGTCCAAATGCAGACCCTTGTTTGTTTGTGCTTTGCAAAACTCTTAATGAAAAAAGTGGTGTAGAATACACTTAGTCCCTTGCACCTTTCACATTTTGGGTTCATTTTGGTTTATTCTTTTCTCTTTGTTGAATTCAAGTCATGGCTGTGGGTCTGTCTAGAGAGTTCTTTCCTTCTCTTAGGCCTGTTGTGAAGTTTCTCAAGGAGGAGGTTCTGGTGCAGCAGCAAGGGTGCTGCCTCTGGGCCGATGCGGGCGAGATCCCAAGTCCAAGGCACCTGACCTGCATGGCACCTGGTGCTGAAGAACCCAAGTCCTGGGGCTGGCTTTGGGCCAGGCAGCTCCAGAACCGGAAGCTGTCTCGCCACAACAGCTCAGGATGGTGCCCCACCTAATTAAGCCTGTTGAAAGGCAGGGCTAATTACTTGAGGTGGAGTGCCTTGTTAGCACAACGATGTTGCTTCCAGGATCCAAGTTGGTTTCCCTGCACGTGGAAGCTTCCCAACCCTCTCCGAGCCAGCCCACATGTATCAAATGAGATAATACCCTGCCCGGCACAGGTAAATCCTAAGTGGGGAACTAGGTAATTTCATAATTATATCCTGATTTTTCAGTGTCTTTCTCACACTCGTGCATTCACATGCACACCATGTGCTCAGGAAGAAAACACATCGACTCACAGAACCAAGTGTTCACCTTCCTGTCATCTGGCCTCCCCTTGGCTTGATAGAGAAACATAAACCTCATCCAAACTCCCCATGAGTGACAAGGAATTGGGTTTGGGGTCTCAATCCTTGGGCTCAGCTCCAGCTTTGGGCTGGAGGCTTCCTACTGTGGCCTATCAAAAGTGATGGTCATCTCCATCCTCAGCCTGCAGCTGGCTGAGGGCTCTTTTTGATGCACTTTGAGGAGTGTGTTGAGTGAAGGTGTGATGAGGATTCACTTAAAGTGTGGTAATGGCCTTGGTAATTGTGATCTGTCCTCAGAAATGGGTTAGAAGTGTCTGTTCATTTCCCTAGGAAACATCATCAGTTTCAGCATCCTCCTTGCAGATCTCTCAGTGCCCGGTCAGGCTTTTACACTCATTTTGTTAGACCCTGTGTAGGAGAGGGTGCTCTCTTGCATCAGGCTTTTCCTCCTGTCTTGTGATTAGAGCAGGAATCCCACAGGCCAAGCAGGAATCAAGCCTGATCAGTAAAACAGTGGTGTGCCAAACGGTGTCTTTGCTCCCTGAGAAGAAGCTGGAGCTGAGCAATCTCTCCCCTTCATTCCACAGGCCAAGATTAGATTCTGCCCCTCTTGCCATTTCTGCTTCTCCCCGTCCCTGGACTGAGGAATTCCTAGTATGCAGGCAAATCCCAGTTCCCAGATTCCCCCGTGAGATCTCTGCTAAGTGACATCTGACAAGATGCTTCCTGCATTTTGTTACTTCCATTTGGCACCACTGAGGCACTGTCACTTACTCTGCTGATTTGTGGCAGCCACACTCTATTGTTCCCTCCCTGTGGCTGCTGCTGCAGGAATAGGAACTGCCTTGTGGTCAAACACTCCCTCCCACCCCGGGATGAGGATGGTATCTCCCATCTAAATCCTTCTTCAGAACCTCTCCAGTTCTCCTCACTCGTTAGCATTTCAGATTAAACCTTTAGGCTTATCTTCAGATCAGAAATTACCTCTCTGGGAAGCTTCATCTGGCTCTAATAGCCACCTTGAGGTGTTCTTGGTGTTTATGCCTCATTTTTGCACCTCGTTTTCATGCAAAACGTGCAGTGTTAATTTAGCTTTGGGAATCTCTTGCTTGGTACCAAAGCACTTTCAAAGCTGAGGTTTACACAGCTGGTTCTGACCCATGTGAACACACCTGATAACCATGGGACTACTTTCTGAGTTCAGTTCAGGACCCTGACTTCTTACTAGCTAATCCCTTCCGAGTGGTTCCCAGTGCTCCATCTCAGCTGAGGAGAGATGTGAGTAGGATTTATTCAAGGGGAATGAAGATGAATGATAAAACATCTTCTGCAGTCTGCTGCAGTGCCCACTAAAGCCCTGCTCCTCCTCTCCAAGCAACATTTGGGCAGTCCAGTTCTTTGCAAGGCAGTGGCTGAGTAGCATCCTCTCCCTGTTTTCTTCATTCTTTTCCAGTCAGTTCTGAAGGTGTCTGTGGGGATATCCCAGGCTCTCCTGCCAGCAGTCCCTGAAAAGCTGGAGCTGTGTTCCCCACCCTGCTCCTCCTTCACTTCAGGGCTTCAGCTTCATGTGCTCACCCAGGCTGATTGGCTCAGGGGTCTTGGTTGCCTCTTCCATGTCACCATCCTCTCCTTGAAGGAGCAATGCCCTCAGCACCCTACTGCCCAGCCCAGGTGTCCCCATCACCAGGGGACATGGGACACTGATGCTGGAAGACTAACTCAAGCAGTGGGTGCTGCTGGGGGGCACCCACAGGTATTGCCACAAAGCCTGGCAAAACTGAGTGACTTCTCCAGCACCCTTGATAACAAACCACAGCCAGGCTGCTCCAGACTGGTTGGTAATGAGCAGTTGCCTGGTTCCTGCTAACAGTCAGTGGTCTGTTGAGTGAGCTGCCAGCCTGTGTGGGACCTCAGTGACCTCGTTCTCAAGACCTGGGTGGTGATCCACCCCAACCACAGCTCTACTGCTGGGTATAATCAGGACCTTCACAGGTTTATCTTGATCTGCCTTAACTGGCTTCATCAGGGCTTGGCTTTCACTCCGGGCTGACCTCTTGATAGGAATTTCTTTGAAATGCTTCATTTTTCCTCAAAACAGGCCCCTGTGACTGATTTCCTGCCACTCATCTTGGGGGGACGACGACAGGAATGGAGATCAAAGCAAGGCTGGGGAGGATGTGCTGCCCAGCACCAGGGCTCTGAGGAAACTCCTCTGTTTGCTGCCAAGGGCTTCCATGTACTGCTTGGTCTCAAGACTCCATCATTGTCATAAGATTAATTTCACATAACTTCAGCCACCTCAAATTTACACACCAATCTTGACTCGTGGCTGGTTTTGGAGGAAAACCTATCGTGAGCTCGGGAGCAATCCATCCTGTTGTGCAGGAAGATCAGGAATTTCAGCAGAAGCCAACTCTGTCAAGCAAGGAGCTTCTTAGTGAGCCCAAGTGCAAAAAGGAGAAGAGTGAGAAAGACTGGGAAGAAGGGAGGGATGTAAAAGCACTCTTGGGGGGTGTGGGGTGAAGTTGGGTAGACCAAAGGCTGACAGAGCTGTGGCTAGTAAGGGGACTCCGATGTGGGTATGGAGGAAGGAAAGAAAGCTCAGAAAAAATGTTAATCTGGGGGGGAAAAAGTACTTGGTGCCTTTTTTTGTCTCAGTCTTTGCAGATGGATCCGTGTGCCCAGGCCCCAGCACCCACCAGCCTGCTTGGGAGGGAGAGGAATGGAGAGCCATAAGGAGCAGTGGGTCAGGGGCAGCCTTAAGGAGGTGGATGTTCTCTAGCCCATGGTGTGGGACAGGATTCCAGCTGGAGAATGTGGATAGTGTGACCATCAGGTCACTGTGTGTCCCTCACAAACAGTGGTGGCACTTGGGAAGGTCTGTGACAACAGGAGGAAGGTCCATCTTTGAGAAGGGTGAAGGGGATCAGGGGAGCCGTGGCTATGGACCAGTCAGACTCTTCCTGGTCACTGGAGGGTGTCCACTGGAGTCTGTTTCCAAACACATGGACAGGACTTACCAAGGGCAAATTGTCTCTGAAGGCTTCTCCAAGGGGATGCAGGGGGAGCTGTGGGCAGGTACACAGAGCTCTGGTTGTAATGAGCACTTGGGCACTGTTTCCCACAGCATTCCCATTGGGAAGCTGAGGTGGTCTTGGCCAGACACAGGGACTGTAGCCAGGGCTGGATTTTGCTGGCCCGGTGGTGACAAGGGCTGCGTGTCCAGTCAGTGGCTGAGGACAGGAAGGGTGGGAATGGCTCTCAGTGCCCTGCAGCTCCTTGAAGGAGTGTTACAGCAAGGGCAGCACCAGGCTGGAGGTGATCAGCTGGGGTTAGTCCTGCTCTGAGGGGAGGCTGGAGCAGGTGGCTCTGGAGGTCCCTTCCAGCTGGTTCCTGTGACTGCTGCAGTCCATGGAGCGGCACCTCCGGAGGGTGATTCAGCCCAGCGGTGCTGAGAATAGAGCAGGATCACCCCTTGGAGGTCCCAGCCACTTTCCACTGCCTGTGTGGGGGGCTTAGGTGATTTAACTTTTAGCCATCTAAAGATAGCTCAGATGAGCTCCCCCCTGCCTCCCACTGACATTTCTCCAGGCTCATCTTACTGCTCAGCAGCCTTGCTCAGGTTACGCTGCAGCTGGCTCCGGGGTCGGGGTGGTCAGCACGTCAGCTGTTGACTCAGAAACATCACTGCTACTATGGCAGTCGAGTGACCAGCAGGCATCTCCTGGGCTTGGGGTGATGGCCCAGTCACCCTGCAGCCATTCCTCCCCTCAAGGAATGAGCTGGAGCTTCTTCCTCCTTCTTCTTCCTTCCTTCTGGGGTGGCTGCAGCAGGGGGATGTCAAGCGGGTTGGTCTTGTGTCATTCCTACAGGCAGGAGGTTTTCCTTTCTCCCTTGCTTTCCATGATCCCTGTGCTTTTCTTGCTGAGGTGTCACTGCCAGCTCCCTGGTGTCCTGCAGTCTGAAGCTGGATGGGTCCCCAGTTTTCCTGCTTGGTGCTGTTTGAGTCACTGCCTCGGGGCCTTCCAGGAGTTTTGGAGCTGTGTTTCCAGGGGCTGCGTTTTCCCGGCAGCCTCTCTGGGCAGCTGGAATGGTGTGTCCCCAACAGGACCTGTCTTTAATTAGGGCACTTCGAACGCCAGCCTCCTTGTTGCTTTGAAAAAAAAACAAAAAACCAAAAAAACAAAAAACAAAACAAAACAAAACCCCAAAAAGCAAAATGAAAAAACCACAACAAAGCTAAAGCAAAAAAAAGAAAAATGCCCCCCAAAATCTTGGCCTTATTTTGCCTGGGGTTGTAGTGCACGTCGACCACTTTCATCAACCATTTCAGCATCACGAGTGTTGCTCTGGCAGCAGCATGCTCATTTCCTGCCATTTTTCACAATTAGCAGGAGAAAGCTTTCACTTCTTTTTTTTTTTTTTTCTTTGATTTGCCTCTATCTCCTTCTCTCATCTCAGAATGCAGACTCCATTGTTTCTGCTGCTCTTCAGCCTGGTGGCTTTTGCCAGCATTCCCTTCAGCTGGAGCTCCTCCAGTGCCACCTCCAGCAGTGGCTTGGCCAGTCAATCCTATCTCTTTCTCTTTGCAGGGGTTTTGCCACCCTGGCCTCATGGGTAACAAAAAAATAGAAGCTTCTAAAAAAGCTTTTTTTGTGTTATTTGGAGAGCTGCTGCTCTAGGTCACCTGCACGCAGTGCCTGCTCTGGCTGCAGTGTGCTGGGGAGCAAACCAAGAGCTCTTCCCTCTTCTCCCACCTCTCCCAGCTGGAGAGAGGCTGCAGTACAGCTGCAGAAATGTGAGAGGGGACAGCTAGAGTTACTGGTAGAACTGGAGTCCCAAAAATAAGATGGGGAGTGGGGAAAAGGGCAGGACCGTCCATTTGTTCAGGGAGTTGCTCAAGAAACTACTGGCTCCACCTGTTCCACAGGTGCTGGGGCTTTGTGCCTTTCTGAGCACATCTGCACTTATCTTTGGTAAAGATGTAATTGGTTACGTTGCATACAGTGAAATGTTGGGGAGGGGGAGAAGCACATCTCAAGAGAGCTCAGATTACTCTGCAATTCCAGCCCTGGAGTCCAGCAGACTGGGAGTCTGCAAGTATCCAGAGACCTGCAGGAGGGAACACACTGGTGTGTTGGCATCACTGCTGGCATGTGTGGTGTTGGGTGCTTCTGATGGATACATCTTGGCTTTTGAATAATACCTTCTTCTAGGGCCATGTCGAGCTATTGTGACTGAAAAGAAGCTGGAAATCTGGTCTGTAGACTCCCTGAGTGTTGAAAACCAGGCAGGGCATCTTGAGGAGAAACCTGTCAGGATGGAATACAGGGGTTTTTTTCAGTGCTTACAGTTCGTAGATGTTGCTGTCAGAGCTGGGGCATTTTCACTGCAGATTTTAACAGAATCCCTGCAGTTGTGTTGTGTGCTTTTGATTTTTGCTTCCTGTGACTTTTCAAACCCGTCCACGGAACAATTTTCTCAGATAAATTTGGTGGATCTGCTAGAACAATGGCTTAATTCAAGGAAATAGCTCTCTGCTCATGGCTGGTCATGAATGCACTAACAGGATACATTAAACACATAAATTATTTGGTGTCAGTTATTCATTGTCAAGGATAAATATGTAAACATGTCCGCATGATCTGTAAGCAACCACAGATCCATTAGGGAAGGCAGAGGGTAAGTGGCTGACAGCCTGCACAAGTCCCTGTTCTGTCAAGTTTTGGCATGTCCTTTGTTGATAAACCTGTTTGACTGAACATGCCCCGTGCTCCTGGGTTTTGGAGTGATGCTAGACCCTGGCTAGCCATTCTTGCAGGGCTTTCTTGCTTTCTGAAGGTAAAACAGCTCCATGCTTTGGGGGATGAGAATTGGAGGAGCACCTTTGGTGACCTGGATCTGTGGGACTTTCATCTAAGCCATGACCATGAGTGTCTTGTTAAATCATGAAGGCAACTCTTCCTTTTTCCTGTTCCTTCTCTTCCTCTTTTTCCTCCTTCCTCCTTTTTCTCTCCTCTAACTCGCCTCAGGATTTAAAACCCAGGAGGTCTCAGCTGAAGCACAGATGAGTTCAGCTGGTGTGTCAGTCTTTTGAGGATCAGCTTGTAAGAGAAGATGCCCCAGAGGGGGCTCCTCCCAACCTTCTTAGGTACAAGCTCTTGGTTTGTTAGCAGTCAGGGGCTGAGAAATGTGAACCAGGCCTTCAGTAAGCATTAATGATCTCTATACTGCTCACAAAATAATGATCTGTCTTCAGGTGATTAACTAGAGCATCTCACTCCTCTTCTTTATCTTTTTTTCTCAGCTAGAGTATCAACAAAATTCTGATAATCAGTAATAAATACAGGATGTTGTAGAATTAAAAATGGGTTGTCCTCAGGTCCTCTGATGAGTTTCAAGCAATTAAGACTTCTAATGTCTATTGTTATGATTTTTAAGACATGTTCATATCTGAATGTGCTTTCATCGTTATTATTATTTACTTTTAACATTAATTTAAATATATATAAATAAGCAAAATGCTCAATTGTGCCTAAAACCTCGAGGTCAGTGGATGTGTTTTATGGATTCACACTAAGAAGTGCATACACTTAAAAATTGCAGCCTTAATGTTATTTTCAAGCATTTCTATGAAATTAGGAGCCCAGACCTGTGCTTTCCAACATTTCCTAAGGCAGAGTTTTCAGTGCCTGCAAGCAGTTTCATGCACCAGGATAAACATTTACATGTTCCCATACAAGGCCACGAGGACTTCAAAAGCCCCAGCTCACCTAAGAGCTCCAAACCTACTGCTTATTGACTTTGTTTCCCTGACACTAGTGGGACTTCCTAAGGAAGCTTTTCCTCCTGGAACAGTTGCATTTCAGTCTGTGGTTTCTTAGGAGTGTTTGCCTGCTTCAGGTTGTGTTGGGTTTTATCAATGTCTTAAACATTCAGGGAACCTTTCAGTGCCTTTCTATTGCCACGTTGTACACAGTGGATTTGGGAACACATCCAGCATTAAAGCCTTTCCAAGGCAAAACATGTGAGCAACTGCTCTTATTAATTTAATTTTAAATTAACAGATTTGATCCCGAGTTGTTGTTGTGGGAAGGTTAAGAGAAGGTGATAATATTTGGGTTTATTAAATCAACTGGAATCACTGGAAAATGGGCACTTGGTGGCTGTGCCTCGAGTCACAGCTGAATTGCAGCCACCAAGACAGGCTGGAGCTGAGTGCTGGGGGGAAGGACAGCCTCAAATCTTAAAGAGGTTTATCATTATAAAGAGCTCAAATTTATTACAGCCAGGCTGCCAGTGGGAGTAAATAACCCAGAAGATGTCTTGCTGCCCCTGTAAACAAGGGGCTTGGCAACTGGGATAGGATATAGAGTGTTAAAGCTGGGGTGAGCTCTGTAGGCTGCAATTCTCTGGGTTTTACCATAAAAAAGTTTACCTAAATATTTCTCTTGGAGGTTTTTTTGGCCAGGAAAGCAGCACTTTTTGATGGAGACCATTTGGGGAGGCTTTGAGCCTTCAACTTGAGATGCCTAAGGTTTACATGTGAGGTGCTAATCCTTTAGAGGTAACTATTTCTTTTCTTTGTGGAATTGGGAATTAAGTCTTTTATCAATCCTTAGTCCTTTTTATTAGCCCATAACTTGATCTCTAAGAGCTGGGTTTGCAGAGGTGACTGCAGCTATTTGCATTCAGTGCTTCCCACCAGCCAGCTTGGACAATCTGTTCAGAAGATAGAAACCCATTAGTAACATTAGCCTGCTAGATCATGGAAAACTGAAGTTATTTGGCACCTGCACTATTCTACTGAGCACTGCAACTCCTCTCCAACTTTTTTAACTCACCCGTTTGGGATCTGGTGTCTTGGCCACTCTGAAAAATTTTTGGCCAGGACGTGCTGTGTTGTAATGTATTTATTTAAGAGGGCCTAGGGGTGACAAGAGAGAATCAGGAGAGGATCAGGAGAGAGAGAAACTCGCTTTGCATTTTGGCGTTTGGGTCCAGTTTCAACATGTTTCCTCCCTGGTTTCTGTCCCTGGCAGAGCCACCATTGACTCTGCAGCCTGGGGACAAGTGTCTCTGCCCCACCACCCTGCCTCGTGGGGCTGGCTGGCTCTGGGTGACAGGATGAGGGACAGTGAGGTTGTGGCTGGGAGAGGAACCAGACTGCAGGGGCAGATAACAGCAGCCCCGTGCTGACAGGGACAGCAGCAGGAGGGGCTGCAGCTCCCTGCTGCACAGAAACCTGGCACCCATGGGGCAAGAGGTGATTGAATGAAGCCCCCTTCTCATCTAGGACACTTCTGAGGACTGCTGAGGAAGAATATATCCCAAGTAAGATGGTGATCTCCAAAACCTTTGACTTTTTGAGTATTCAAGAAAAAAAAACCCAACCCAGTCCATATTTATTAGCAGCTCCCACTGTGAGATAAGGATGGCAAGGCAGTCAGGGGGAGAAAGCTTCTGCAAATGGGCTGCTAAGTCACCTCTCTGGTGAGAGACACTGCTGTGCTCCAGCATGGAACAGAGATGAAGAAGAAAGAGATGGCAAAAGAAATGCCACCAGAAACGCAGCGCTTGCAAAACGCTGGCAGGTCCCTGGATTGAGTTTCGGGTTCATTAGAGCGTCCTGAGCTCCAGAAGCAAAATTGGAGTGGTGTGCTGTGTCTGAAGGCTTGGGCAGCCTGTCTGCCATGGCCTGGCAGCAGATCAGGTCTTGTGACGAAATGTCACCTCAGCTCAGCCACCCTTGGGACCCAAAGCCGTGCGCAAACACCACGGAGTAGTTGAAAACCGAAACGAGCTCCTTTCATTAATTAGTTCTTTATTCTGCCTGGGGAATGGTTTCGTGTAGAGTGCTAGGGGGGAAAAAAAGAAAGGAAAAAAAAGAAAAAAAGGGGAAATAGTGGTTATAATTTTACGGGTAAGGGCTCAGTTATGCAAGACCCAAATATAAACTGAAACAGGATACAGTCGGAGCCACATCATCGAGTATTCCAGGAGACCTTATCCCGAAATTGCAGGGCTGTTTCTGTAAGTGACCATGTGCCTCGGCTGTACCAGGAAGGCTGCTCGAAGCCTGAGTGTGGAGAAGGTTTCAGAGGGTTTCTGGCAGAGGGGGCTGCACCCCTGCTGTCAGTGGGATGCTCACGTGGGATTCGGGGAAGGAATATGTCATGTAGCATCTCAACTTGTGTTTACTGTTCAGCTGAATCCCTGTAGTGACACCAGATACAGCTCCGGGAGAGCATCCTGCTGTGTTTCATCTTCGGATGTGATTAATGTGGTATATACCCATGAATATTAACTAGGAAAGTTAGAAAATCCACGTTAATCCCTTTTAAGATCATTCCCACAGAAAGTTATTACATCCGTAGGAGAGCAGCTTCTAATTGGCTTTAAATCTGACTGCTATTTTCGGTTCGCTGTGTGTCTTACAACATGTCATTAGGGACTTGGGAGTATGTGTTTGAGTTTTGCATGCTGTTTTGCAGAAGCACCTGGTGCAAATGTAGCATCTTATCTTTGGAATCCTGGCCAGTGCTTTCACAGTTTATTTGTAAACAGGCTGGAGTTATTCAGGGAGAGCTGTGCATACCCAAGGAGGGCTGGTTTGAGGGTCCCAGGTGGGTTGGGCACAGGCTGGGTGACTTAGAATGTGGCCTGGGAGGCAGTTTCTGGGTTTCTAAGAAGGGCTGATGTCAAGCTGACTTCCTTCTGCTGAGGATGATAGTGCCTTTGCTTCTGCTTGGCTGTCTGATTTCTTGAAACTCGTGGGAATGTGGTATCTGTGACGTACTTACTGACCGAGCAAACCCAGCTACAGCTCAGCAGCAGCTTCAGAAATGAGCAAAGGAGGAGGGCAGGGAGGGTGGAGAAGCTGAAAGACATGCAGACACCTGGAGGGGAACCAGGCCACCAAGAGCCTCGTTTCATGACACTCGTTTCCTTAAGAAAACAAGAGAAAAAAAATATTTTTTGGTTAGTCAAACCCAGAAGACAAGGGAGGATTTAAGAAGAGCTGGCCAAGGCTGCAGGTGATGCAGCTTCCCCTGGGTCCCAAGACCCAGATGGAGCTGTGAGCAAGCCAGAGGGAAAAGGTAGGGTCAGAACAAGCAAGTTCTGCTGTAAGAGTGCTTTTCTATGGACATACACTTCTTCAAGGCTGGGCATGAAACTGCTATGGAACACTAGCAGATCTCTCTTTTGTCCTTGCTGCTGTTTTTCCTTAAAATGATATTTACTGAGACCAGTTTGCTCCCCCTTTACCACATCTTTTGCCATCCAAGTGACTGGAGTCTGCCAGGTAGCTCCAGCTGTGGAAGGTGGGCTCTGCACAGGGTACTTGTGGCTGTACTTTTTGGGTACAGTGAGGGGTGAAGAGGGTCTGTAGCCTTAGGAAGGCAGATCCCAGGGAGGTGGGGGGTGGCAGTGGCATGGTATGGGGCATGTGTTCCCAGAACGTATGTGCTGTGTGGCAGATTCTCTGCTGAGTGTACACACCAGCAATCCCGGGCTCTGATGTCACTGCTACCTGCTCAGCCAGTGCCATGAGAAACGCCAAATCCATTAAGTTTGACAGCTTTATGGAGTAAGCATATGTCACTGGTGTTATGAGGAGCAGTTCCATTCGTGGGGAGATTTTTATGAATCACTGTATCCGCTTATGTAAACCTTAATTCTTACTCCCAGGGCTGCTCCGGAACTGTTGTCCTGCTGGCAAGGTCAAGGAGCAGAGCTGGGTGGGAGCAGGGAGCAGGCATGTGGGGTTGGGAAGCAGAGGGGAGCAGTCCCAGCAGGGCTGTGGGGTTGGGAGGCAGAGGGGAGCAGTCCCAGCAGGGCTGTGGGATTGGGAGGCAGAGGGGAGCAGTCCCAGCAGGGATGTGGGGTTGGAGAGCAGTCCCAGCAGGGTGAAGGGATGTGGGATTGGGAGGCAGAGGGGAGCAGTCCCAGCAGGGCTGTGGGGTTGGGAAGCAGAGGGGAGCAGTCCCAGCAGGGATGTGGGGTTGGAGAGCAGTCCCAGCAGGGTGAAGGGATGTGGGATTGGGAGGCAGAGGGGAGCAGTCCCAGCAGGGCTGTGGGGTTGGGAAGCAGAGGGGAGCAGTCCCAGCAGGGCTGTGGGGCTGGGGAGTAGTCCCAGCAGGGTGAAGGGATGTGGGATTGGGAGGCAGAGGGGAGCAGTCCCAGCAGGGATGTGGGGTTGGGGAGCAGTCCCAGCAGGGAGCAGGGCTGTGGGGTTGGGAAGCAAAGGGGAGCAGTCCCAGCAGGGCTGTGGGATTGGGAAGCAGAGGGGAGCAGTCCCAGCAGGGCTGTGGGGTTGGGAAGCAGAGGGGAGCAGTCCCAGCAGGGCTGTGGGGCTGGGGAGTAGTCCCAGCAGCGTGAAGGGATGTGGGATTGGGAGGCAGAGGGGAGCAGTCCCAGCAGGGATGTGGGGTTGGGGAGCAGTCCCAGCGGGGTGTGCAGGGCTTTGGGGTTGGGAAGCAGAGGGAAGCAGTGCCAGCAGGGAGCAGGGATGTGGGATTGGGAAGCAGAAGGGAGCAGTCCCAGCAGGGATGTGGGATTGGGAAGCAGAGGGGAGCAGTCCCAGCAGGGTGCAGGGCTGTGGGGTTGATAGTCAAGGCTGGTGAGGAACAAGCCCAGTGGGACTCAGGGGCCAGGAGCAATGGGGAGCAGGGATGGATGGGTTGGGAACAGGGGTTGGCAGGGTTGGGAAGCAGGACCAGGTGGGATGGGGGAGTGGGACAGAGTGGGGTTGAGAAACAGGTTGGCAGGGAGCAGGACCAGGTGGGACTGGGGAGCAGTGTGGGTGGGATTGAGGAGCAGGGTTTGTGGGGTTGAGGAGCAGCACTGTTAGGGTTGGGGAACAGGACCAGGTGGGGTTAAGGGGAGGAGAGCTGGGGAAGCAGGACCGGGACCAGGTACTGTTGAAGAGCGGGGTGGTTGGATTTGAGGAGCAGGACCAAGGAGGGTTGGGGAGCAGGGTTGTTGGATTTGGGGAGCAGGACCAGGCAAGGTAGTAGAGCAAGGCTGTTGGATTTGAAGAGCAGGTCTGCTAGATCTGGGGAGCAGGACCTGGCAGGGTTAGGAAGCAGGGCTGTTGGGATTTGAGGAGCAGGGCTGTTGGATTTGAGGAGTAATGCTGTTAGGATTTGAGGAGCTGGGCAGTTGGGATTTGAGGAGCAGGGCTGTCGGGGTTTGAGGAGCAGGGCAGTTGGATTTGAGGAGCAGGGCTGTCGGGGAGCATCCCCGGGGCTCCGGCTGGGGCAGGGCGCGGGGCTGGCTCGGAACCAGCATCCCGGGGGCGGCCCGGGCCCCCGCAGCAGCCTGGGGCAGGGGGTGGAGGGGGTACCAGCGCTGGCGGAGCCGCGGCCCGGCCCGGCCCGGCCCTGCCCGGGGGGTGCCCGGTTCCCCGTCCCGCGGGGGCAGGGCGGGCTCTGGGCCGGGGCGGGCCGGGGCGGGTTCGGGGCGGGCGGCCGGGTCCGGGGCCGTGCCGGGTGCCAGCGGCGGGCGGGGATTTGCTCTCCGGCGGCCAGGGGAGCGCAGGGGCCGCCGCATGATGAGGGAGCGGTGCGGAACCTCCGGCGGTGCTGGCGGCGGTTCGGGCGGCCCCGCCATGGAGAGGCGGCAGCCGCGTCAGCCCGACTACATGTCCGTCTGCCTCTTCGCAGAGGAGCCCTACCAGAAGCTGGCCATGGAGACGCTGGAGGAGCTCGACTGGTGCTTAGATCAGCTGGAGACCATCCAGACCTACCGTTCCGTCAGCGAGATGGCATCCAACAAGGTGAGCTGAGCGGCGGGGGGATGCGGATGGAGCCCCCGGGGGGACACCTGGATGGAGCCCTCGGGGGGGATGCGGAGCCGATGCTCGGTGGGTCCTCTCGGTGGGAGAGCAAATCCCAGGTTCCTCCGGGGGAACGGGGTTCGGGTTTGCCCTGCAGAGGCACGGCCAGAACAAGAACTGGCGTGGGGAGGGCGATCCCCACCGCCGGGTGTATTTTTGAGAAGTAAAAAGGGGATTTCGAGCCACGCCGGTCCCTTCGGAACTGATATTACCGAGAAACACCGTGTTTGCCCGCGTTTAACTAATTATCACTTCAGAAGTCAATTATCTTTATTGTTGTCTGTCCGTAATGATGGTAAACTCAAAACATTGTGGTGCGTTATTTTATTACTGTTTTGTCTTTCGGTTAAAGCGTTTAATTTTGTTTTTAATGTGGCGGGCTGGCTCTGCACCGCTTGCCAGCAGTGAGGAGGCTGCGAAGTTAAGGATGGTGCCGAGGGAATGAGCTGCTCGGGACATTTCTGAACCTTTTTTAACGCGTGAGGGCAAAAAGGGGAATTTTATTTTTTGAGTTCCTCTGCCAGGCGTCAGGTGCTGAAATAAAGCAAGAGAAATAAACGCTGGGCTGAAAGTCAGAAAAGCAGAAGTGAGGAGAGAAAGCGAAACGCTTTTGTGCAGCTTTTGGAAGCTGCTGGTTCCCGCTGCCCTTCTTTCTTGCCGAAATTTCCCTGCAGCATCTCCCCAGCTCAAGTCCTTCATGTGCCGGGAGCCGCTCCCTGCCCCGGGGCCGCCTCCCCGCTCGCATCCCGGCTGCTGCCCGGGGCACCGCTTGGCTGCCCGCGGAGCCTTCACACCTCCGGGACACGCTGCCTGAGTTGCCTCTCTTCTAAGTTGGTTTTATCCCAGATTTTTTGCAGGCTGTCCGATGGAGCAGGTCATGCAGTCCCAGGAGGGAGTTGCTCCCTCGTTGGGATGAGTGCTTGGTCCTCTCCATACAGGTGGTTGCCATGGTTAAAGCCTCTTCTGAGTTGAGACTGCACCAGCACCGTATTATTTATTTATTGATTTATTTCTTGATTGGTTGATTTATTTTTCATAATTAATGAAATCGGAAATGCTGACTCATAAACTGATTTTATGGGGAAAAAAAAAAAAACCAGGCAGAGAAACCCCTGCATTATTGCAGCTTCCTCCTCTGCTAGTGATTACCACGATGTGCAGGGGCTAAGGAAGCAATAAAAGTTTTATAGAGCGAGCTTTCAAGAAAGGAATATTATTTTTTTTTTTCTGTTGAGTTTGTGTTGAGGGAAGCCAGGGTGAAAGTTGAGAAGAGCTGAGGCTGCAGAGAAGGATGCACCTCCAGTGTGGAGGCTGATGTCCTTGGAGGTTAATTCTTTTTTTCTTTTGAGTGCCAAATGAAGTTGTGAAGGTGAAAGATGAACTTAATTGCTTTTTGGGGTAATTAAAAGTTGTGATCCCTCAGTGTGCTAATGGATTAGAGCTGCATAAGGCAAAAAAAGAAAACCAAAAACCCAACAAACCAAAAACTTCCCGAAACTTTGTTCTTTCATAACCAGTTTCTGCAATGTCTGCGTTTTTTTGGTCAACTTCCAGCATCGTTTTCATCTGTGCAAGAAAAAAAGAGTAAAGTGGCCTCACACCTCACTTTCCTTCCCTCTGCAGCTGTAAATATTGACCCAGGTGGGTTTGGGGCTTTGTGGTTTTTGGGTTTTGGTGGCAGCTGCCCATCCCAGCTGCAGGGGGATGTAGTACTTTGAGGAGGAGGCTGCACCACAGGTCCTTACTTGGTCAGGTCTTGATCCCCCCCACTCATCTGCCTGCTTCGCTCAGAAAGCCTTGAGATTTGTCACCAGTAAACAGCAAAAAAAGCAGGCAGATGTTTTGAAAACAGGATGCTGGGGGCTCCACATTACTAAAAGAAAAAAAGAAGAAGAAAACAAAAAAAAACACCAAACCCAAAACAACAGAACGGAAAGAGAAACAGTGCAGATAGGAAGAAAGCAACCACGGCTCAGCGTGCTCCCCAGTGCAAGAGCAGTATGAGCAGTGACCTATCTTCCTGACCTCCCCTCTCCCTGGGTTCCTGGCCCCATGCCACCCAAGCCAAACTACGTCAGTGGGGACTGATAGTAGGCATGGCACAGCTGTTGCAAGTGTGACTCGAATTTCCTGTCTCCTTCCTGACAGACGTAGTTTAGAAAATCCAGAGTTGCAACAACAGCCAGGCAGGCAGGCAGGCAGGCAGGGAGGATCTCAGCAGACGTGTTGGCTTGGCTGACTCGCCCAAGCCCTGCACCCAAAAGGAATCAGCATCCTGGCTTGTAAGCTGATGGTTTTTGGAAAACATCAGTGAAAAAAACCCCATGTGCGTATACTACTTCTTAAATCTTTTTTTTCCCCTCTCCCCAAGATGTGAGTTAATTACAGGCAAAGTGAGGAAAGGAGCAGCTGATCTCACTGCCCGATGGTGCTGACACCGGTGCTGCTCACTCCCTGGGACCCCACGGGCCTGGGAGCAGGGGTTGGGGACACTCAAGTGGCAAAGAGGGGGGAGCTCAGGTCCCTGGGGGGGCTGTCACCCGTGTCAGTGGGTCCTGACATCTTAGCAGAGCTGTGCCTGGTCTGCAGACCAGAGTCCCTTGCCAGCTGCCAGCTTCTGACCATGCACAGAGCCCTTAACTTTATAAATTAGAGGGAAAAAAACCCCCCTACCTGACTGCAGAGAGTGCAACTGGCATGAAGCTGATCTTCCTTACACCATCCTAATCTTTAAGCAGTTTACAGGCACTGCAGCTTTGTAGTGCAGCCAAGTTCCCTGTCAGGTTCTGTAGGCACTCAGCAGCCAACCACACAGATTTACGTTATTGTAACATAGAAATCCTTTTTTTTTTTTTCTCTGCATTTATCACCTTGTCCAGCTTCCAGCACAGGCAACTGCTGTGTTCTCTGAAGGATCTGTGGGTCACAGGAGGTATTTTTTCTCATGGTGACCACCCTACAGGGCTGTGTTGGGCATTAGGCAGCTGCTGCTGCTCCTGCAGACGGAAGCACAGGACCCCTGGGCTCTTATTTCCTAATAAAGCCTTTGGGATCAGGGAGGGAGGCCATGCTCAGTGCATCCATCCCTCAAATCATAAAAAAATGAATATTTTGCCCATTTGAAATGCTGGTTTTCCCCAGTTTTCATGGGGTTGTCATATCATAGAAATGGAGGGTGGAGAAAATATATTATTTCTTAAAAGCTGCCTGCCTGTCCATGCAGGATCCAGCCCAGACCACACTTTAAAGGGCAATATCTGAATGGACCTAAGCAGCACCTTTCCATCTCCAGAAATGACACCAGTCTTACTGAGAGCTTTTTGCAGTCCCTCAAGTAAGAACACAGATAATGTGCTTTGTGGTCTGCAGATATCCCAGTTTTGAGCAAGACAGAGTTGTGGTCATCAGGGTGCCTGCCTTGTGCTCCGGTGGCTTTCAGAACCCACTTCTCTCTTTAGACCATCCCCTGGGGCACTCTTCCCTGCCAGCACTGCAGAGCAAATCCTTTAAACTCTCTTATTTCAGCTCTTAAAGGTGTCCCTGGTATCCCCAGAGCTGAATAACACAACGGGGATGCTGCCACCCGAGGCCGCTGCCAGCGGCACCGCAGGGCTCCCCGCTCCTATCTTGGTCTCTCGCGAGCCAGAAGCCACGAAGATAAACAGAACTGATTTCGTGTTGCTTGTGTTTCAAAGGGCATTTCGGTCAGAAAAGAGGAGCAAGGCCACACCTAGCTTTCAGGAGGCAGTGGCTTAAATAAACATCTGGATGCTAATGTAAACTCCTGAGGTCGGTGGTGGAGGTCGAGCACGGCGCGGGGCCAAGTGCCAGCAGCGTATGTGCCGGGCTGCACAGCCTCCCCGCTGGCTCTGTCCCTCCATCACCCCTAAATCTTCTCCTCTTCCTACGTGCTGTTTCCCTTCAGTGGTGCCGAGCTGTTTAGTCTTTCACTTGCTTGTGCTGTCACTTCCTTTGTTTAAAATATGCTTTTAAAACCGGCCGGGGCGCCGCACAAAGAGAGGTTTGTTCGCTGGTGCAGCAGCCAGCCAGACGAAGAGACTTCCACCTCTCTTGTTTTTACAAGCTGGGGTGAATCACCAACCTATTCCCCTCGCCCCGGAGGATTTGCCTTCAGGAAACAGGGGATCCATAACTAAGCACTTGGGAGAGGTCTCCACTGGTTGGGCAACTGGTCCCTGCAGTGCCCTCAGTGTTGGCCTGTGTCAGGTTTGACTGTTTCCTGCCCGTGAAGCAGGACACTGGATGCTCAGCATGCTCCACCAGGTCTGTGGTAGGAGCTGTTTGTAGCTGATGTTGGGAATATTCACTCCCATCTTTCCTTTATCTGATGGCACGTGGCTGGTGGGGAGGATGTCCTTGCTGCAGAGCAGAGGGAGCAGTGCTGCTGAAAGCAAAGCTGCCTGTGATGCAGGAGCCAGGTTTTCTGACAGGGACACTTGGGAGTGGTGAAGGTGAGGCTGGAGTGAGGAGGAGCCAGTCTGGGCTCTACAGCAGACTGTGAAACCCCCCAAAGCTTCTCATGGATGTTTCATGAGTTGAGGAGCTGGCTCTGAGTCATCTGTGCAGCAGTTCTCACCACTGCCATCAATGGTCTTTTAGAGTAGCTGTCTCCATATCCATCCTATTCCTCCTCCCTTGCTCTCTGGCCTCTAAAATCAATCATTCTGATGATGTTAAATATGTAATAACAGTGGGGTGGAATAGTGGGCCTAGACTTGGGCTAATTTAATGATCTGATAGTTTGGTCTGGTGAGCCCTCTGGGCTGCCAGTTTCCAGTTACCTCAGTTAAACTGATGCAAATATTGAAAAAAAAAAAAAATTGGAAAGCTGCCCCAAATATCTGTGAAAAGTGCCAGTGGAGACACTTTTAGAGCAAGGTGACTTTGAGTGATGGATGTTCCTGATCCTCTAGGACTGGTGCTGTAAGCAGGTGGGAAATGCCCATGGGAGGGTGATCCCAGGGCCACCCACCACCCCTGCTGCTGGTGCACACCTTAGGGAGCCACAGCAGAGAGGAAGGCTTTGGGGCTTGGCTTTTACTGCCAATCCACTTTCCCAGGAGGTTTTCTGAGGAGCTGGCACCCTCTGGGATGTGGCAGTGCCCAGGTCCTTCCACCTTGTCCTTCCAACGTTTCTGCTTGTGCTTGGATGCGATGGGGTTTGAAGTTCTGCATTCTCAGACTTCTACGTTATAACCCAGGAGGGTGGGGCTTAAATAAATAGTAGCTCAAAGGCAGGTTCAAAATGAATCATGATTTGAGGGCAGGAGTAGAGAGTGACTAACTGTTCAGAGCAGTGACTTTTCTGGAAGTGAAGCAAGGATACTGGAGACGCACGAAATCCCAGAGCAGCAGCAGCAGCAGCATCTCGTGGGATGGGAGCTGGCTGTGAAGGATGTAAAAGTAGGTTTTGGAGCAGTCCTGATTTTGTGGACCAGGCTGATTTACACGTGTAGCCTGACTCCAAACTCCTCCTCTTTTTTCTTTTTTTTTTTTCTTTTAATCCAGGTGCAGAGCAACTGCTTTTGGTGGGGCAGCTGATGATCAAAATATTTGCACTAAGTGAATCTTAATTGAAAGGTGTTGTGTTATCAGAGCCAAAACATGTTGTGGAGATGTCTTGGTTTGAAGGCTCATCTGTCAGAGCTCTTAGGGGGAGAGATTCCTCTGATTAAAGCCTTTGCTCTGTATTTAAAGCAAACAAACAAGAAGTGCCTCACCTTGCTGCTGGCTTAGCACAGCTGGCCAAATGCTACATCAGAATTATTCTGCACATCATTTGCCTATCTCTATGTGAGAAGGATTTTTTCATTTAGGTATATTTACATTAATTAGTGTGTTCCGTATGGTTTTGGTGCTTGCATTAGGCTCATCTGCATTTTGGCAGGACCCACTGCCACGTGTTTGGGGTTTGGTTTTTTTTTTGGGGGGGGATACTGTGTTGTAGAGCTCCACTGACTTCTTCCCAGGACTTCCTCCGTGTCCCGTGTTTTCTGAAGCAAACAGATTTCTGCTGCTGAAAAGTTGCCAGATTTTTTTCTCCTCGTGAAAAGTCAGCTCAGGGCACAAAGTTATTTGAATTTTCCAAAGCCTGTTCTCCTACTCAGGTAAAAACCCCAGCTGGATTTGCCTAAATGATGACTGCAGAGCCTGGCTCAAATTTAAATTAAATTTAAATTGCTGCTTCGTACGATTAACCAAATCCTGTCTTTAATTGCCTTGCTCTCTTGTCAGATGACAAATGCTCTTCTTTCTCAGTTGTTTTATGCTGAAGAATGAGAATATAATCCAAATGTCCAGCATCTCCTTACGGTTGTGCCCGAGGGAGCAGGGATGCCTCTGCCTGCCCTGGCAGGAGAAGCAGTCGGGGAGGCTCTCTGGTTTGTGGGCTCTCTCTCTGTAGCCCTTTGGCTTCCTTTGGCACCCGAGGCCTCAGCAGTGTGGTTTGCATGGGTGTGACTGATACAAGATTTTGGTCTGAGATCTGCAGCCTTCTGGAGCACTATCTGCTCTCCAGGCCACAGATGTTGTCAGCTGCATCAGGTCTTTTTCTTTAATCAACTTGATGGCAACAAACAAGCTGCTGTAGGTTTTAATTTTGCTGTTGCTTCCTCGCCTTCAGCTTGGGCTGATGCTCAGCAGCTCTTCTTCCTGATTTTCCTTTTTTGCAGTTAACACCACAAACATTGTTCCACCTGGTACAACCTGAGGAAGATCATTTTGCAGGGCTTACTTCTGGTTTTATTAACCAGCCACTTGTCAGAGTGAATAAAAGCAGGGCAGGGATGGCAAACTGATGTGTGATCGCTCCCCACGCTGCCCTCAGCTGCTCTGGGAGAGGTGGTGCAAGTGTCAGGAGTTCTCCCTTGCCATTTGGAGAAGGAAGGAGTCATGCTCCTGCCAGTGCCATGTTTTTTGGTGTAAGATGCACAGGGTGCAACCCAGGGTGTTGCTGCCCAGCTTCTCACTGGTTGAGGGCACTTCTCATGTGTAGTTTGGTACCTACTGGTTAGGAAATCCATCCAAAATCTAATAAGCTGACATGTGGAGTCTGGATACAGTTACATGTATTAATTGCCTAGAAAAACTTACTCTTAAGCATAGGAAGAGTAGTTTGGATGAAGCAGAAACCAACCTGAGCCTCTTATGCATGATTATAAATATCTGAGGGGTGGGTGTGCAGAGGATGAGGCCAATCAATCTCTTCTCAGTGGTGCCCTGTGGTAGGAGAAGGAATAATGGGCTGAAGGTAGAACATGGGAAATTCCACCTCAAGATGAGGAGAAACTTCTGGAGTGTGAGGGTGAGGGAGCCCTGGCCCAGGCTGCCCAGAGAGGTTCTGGAGTCTCCTTCTCTGGAGCCTTTCCAACCCCCCTGGATGTGTTCTGTGTGTCCTGCCCTGGGGGATCCTGCTGGAGCAGAGGGGTTGGACTGGATCAGCTCTAGAGGACCCTTCCAACCCCTGACATTCTGGGATTCTGTGATTCCTCTGAAGCACCTCAGGGCTTCAGGCTGAGCCACCACCCAGAGACACACATCATGAGCTTTGTCACCCCACACAACATGAGCTTTGTCAGTCACCTCACACAACGTCAGGTCCTAAATGCTGAGTCCTGGTATTTCCTATGGGTTCAGTCAAACATCAGTCCAACCCAAGAACTGTTGGGTACCAAACAGGGTGGTACTGGAGACACCAAGACCTGAATTCCTCGGCCGTAGGTGCTGCAGGACTGCCCCAGCCAGGGAGGAGGGAAGCAGATTTGTCCCTGCAGGGTATGGCAGGGATTTGCTCCTGGTGCCAACAAAAACTCAGGCAGGCACACCTTACAAACACATGACACATCCATTTTCAGGAAAGTAAACGGGGTGGTTTCTCCATGACCTTACTGATTCCCCAGCTTCGGGTGGAGGGTTTTTGGGTTTTGTTTTTTTTCCCTTCTGCCTTCCCAGTTCCCAGCAAGTGAGTAACGTGCCCCGAGCCTGCTTTTAAATAAGGAAATTCAGCATCATTTCTGAGCAGTGCTAATTCAGGGTGCTTTCCTTGGGCAGGATCCTATGGGGAGCTTTTCCTTTCCGGCATTTTAATGCAATTTGCATATTTTGAGTCTCATTTGTCTGGAAATGAGCTGGAAAGGTAGGGGTGCTAACCCTCCTGCTCCAGGTTCCACTTCATCACTTTTTAAGCCCCGTGTTGTGTAAATCTGTCCCACCCCAGGGAGGTTCTGCTGCTTTCAGAAATGCTAAACTTCACGGGGGTAAAATCTGAATATTGTTCTGTCTACATCAGATAGATGTTGTTGCTTTCATGAGCAGCCACATGCTGATTTATGGCAACATGCTATTTGTTTATCAACATTTACATTGTGGATTTTTAAATTATTCTAATAACATAAGGCCAACAAGTTGGTCATGATGTTACTCCTTTAAAGTCTTCCTTTGAACATGTATATAAATCACCTCTCCTTTGATGTGAAATTGGAGATTTCATAACTGCCTGTTTACTTTTTGGTTTGAAAAATCAGCTGAAGGGAAAACAAAACAAAACAAGAAAAAACCCAAAAAACAAATAGTACTTTGTATCTCATTAAAAATAGTTTCTAGCACATTAAAAACTATATTGTTTTAGGAAACAACGAGTGAAGGAGTTGCATTTGATTTTTTTTTTTTTTAATGACTGATAGTTGACTGCAGCTATTCTGCTTTTCTTCAGGCACTGAAATGCGTCCACAAGCTTTCCTCTTTTGGTACTGATTAGTGTGAAATTTTGTCTTTAAACATTTCAAAGTGCCTTCCCGTCATCCTTCCGAAGGAAAACCAACAGAAATGATGAAGTAACAAGGTCAGCTGCAGATTTATTCAGTGGAGGCCTTTCTGTAGGAGAGGTAACATCAGGAAAGCCCAGATAAACCCTCAGGTGACTGCTCCTAGAAATTAAAGATTTTAAACTCTTTTTGACTTGTGAACTTTTTGAGAAACAGAAGCAGCGGGCGTTTCAAGTATGATCTGAGGGGAAAAAACAGACTCTTGAAAACTTATTTTCAGCCAGGTGGTGTGCCAGAGATCTGCACCCCCATCCCTGCCAGTGTCAGGAGTGTTTGTCACCCACAGGACACCCAGCTCCCACCCTTCCTTGTCCTGTGCTCGGGCACGATCCAAACTCCAAGATTTTTTTCTGCCCACGGGTGTCCCCATGCAGTACAGGAACAAGGAATGCAGGTCAGGATAGCTTTTACAGGTATTCCTTGTAGCTTCCCAAACACAGGTGATGAGATTAATCACTTTAAAAGAAAAAAAAATAACTAAAATAACTCTGCTGCAGCACCTGTGTGCCACATCCATTCCCTTCAGGGTGCAGACAGAGGCTGCACACTGCGCGTCTGACCTGGCTGCCGTGTACACACAGGAGGAATTTCCCTCTTCTGTGTCAATAATTTCCTGCTGGACTCTTGGCTCCCGCTCCTCCAGACGGGCAGGTGAGTGTCAGCTCTGCCCACCTCCCCCTGCCTGGGTGTCCCTGCTCTTATTCCCAGGAGAATTGCTGTCCAGAGGGCTGGAGTCCCACCAACAATTTAATTGTGCCTCTGGAACCGAAGCGGTTTACCCGGGTGGTTAAGCCGAGGAGGAGTCATCCCAGCTGCCTTTGCCTGGAAATCAAAGGGGAAAGCAACCCTGGGAGCACAAATCCTTTTGTTCTGAGGATTTCGAGGAGCGAGGGATGTCATGCTTGCGTCAGCAGGGTGGGTCACCAGGAACAGAGTTTATAAACAGCTTTACACGCTGGAGATCTGCACCGAGATTCCTCCATCAAAGTGTGGGGTGGGACCCCGCTCTCCTGAGGTACTCTGGAGAGCCCCACAGCATCTTAGCAGCTCTTTTATCTTCAAATTGCCCTCAGCTCCTGCCAATGACTGAAACTTTTTTGTTTTTTAAGCAGCCTCTTTGCATAAGGACTCTTGGCCTCAGGGAACCCCAGCTGGTATAAATCAACTTCAAAGGATTTTTACATCAGCAGCAGATACGTCCTCCTGTCTGTGTTCTCCTTGTAAAGCTCCAGGAATACCTCCAATGCCCTGCTCCAAAGAGAAATAGGAACAGGAATAACAACAGGACTGTCATTGGCATGGGGCTAGAGAGGCCAAGAACCATTTGTGCCTTGCCCTGGCTCTTTTTAACCTTCTGAGGGAAGGATGAGAGTTGTTTCTTCCATAAAGACCAAGAAAGGTGGGCAACGAGGCTGTGAAGAGACTCGAGGGAAAGTCTTAGGAGAGGCTGAGGGAGCTGGGGTTGTCCAGCTTGGAGAAAGGGAGACTCAGGGGGACTTTATCCCTCTCTACAACTCCCTGAAGGCAGGTTGTAGTCAGGTGGGGGTTGGGCTCTCCTCCCAGGCAAGCAGGAGAGGTTTAGGTTGGATACCAGGAAGCACTTCCTCATGGAGAGGGTGATCAGACATTAGGATGGGCTGCCCAGGGAAGTGGTGCAGTCACCATGCCTGGAGGTGTTTAAGGTAAGGCTGATGTGATGGGGTTAGGTCATGGGCTGGACTTGATGATCTCAGAAGTCCTTTCCAGCCTCACAGTGATTCTGTGATTCCCACAGGGAAGCATGGGGCAGATTTCCCACCTGTGGCTGGATGCTGCCCTGGAATCCAGCCCATATCTCACGTGGTGGTGGCCCCACGTGATTGCACTCCTAAACCAGGCAAATCCTATCATCAGCTAGGCCAATTTTTCTCCTTCCTCACAAAACTGATGGTGAGTGAGCTTTGCCTGCAGAGCATTTGGTTTGGAGGGGGTGAAGGACCAAGCTGCCCCATGGCTGAAGGAGCTGCCACACACTCAGTGCCAGTGCCACCACCGAGGTCCCCGTGGCCAGGTCCTTGTGGAACCTGGTGCTAGGGTCAGTGCTCAGCAAATAATGGTCGTGGTGGTGCAGAGGAAAGTGCTGAGCAACCTGGGTGCAGTGTGGGCAGCTGGGATGGGAACTGGGAGGGAACTTTCCCAGTGGTAATCAAGGAAATCACCGCATGCACGCACGAGTGGAAAGCTGGAAAGAAACTGTGATTCCTTCCACCAGGGAACGGATGAAAAAAAAGGGTCACGGCTGGTAATCAAGGAATGATTCAATTTCTGGGAGCCTTAATTTGGTTCAGATGACTTCTGCAGCGACTTCTGAGCCTGCGGAACAGGAAAACTCCAGGCGATGTGATGGCTTTTTCTCACACAACCCTCCAGATGGCTTTGGACCTCTGTGATTCACAGGGGAATTCAGCTGTCCCTCCATGTGTATTTGGTTATTAACAGTTTCAGTTGGAGCATTATCATACTTACATTATCTGCATTCTTCTCAACAAGCTGAATGTGCTTATTACTCACTCCTGTGATCCCAGTTTGGGGTAGAGAGAAGGAAGCCCCTGATTTTGTCCTGATTTTGCTGCTTTTGAAAGGGAAAACCCCTCCAGCTGGGGTGGGCGTCCCCCCCTGTGTCCATCCTTATGTGTTCTTCCTCCTGCCTCCCTTCCCTGCAGCACAGTGAGGTTATCAGTGCTCTTCTCCTTCACCCAGGCACCAGGATGATTATTAATAATGAAAATAACAGCACGTGTCTCGACCTTGCTGATGAGAATTACTGTAAGTGCCAAGCTGAGGGCTGTGCACGAGCTCATTAAAGCCCTCACACTTCTCTTTGCTTCACGGCCGAGCAGTCGGTCTCTTCTCCTTGCTGGAGAGCCTGCAATCTGTTTGGTTTTACCCTCAGCTGTCAAATCGATTTAAGGAAGGGGTGGCTGGGGAGGTTTGCAGATGACATCAGGCACTGATGAGGCAGCAGCAGCAGAGTGCTCCCTCCCTGCAGGCAAATGGCAAAGCACCTCCCCAGGAGGCAGCGTCGCTCCAGAGCATCCTGGAAGCTCAGGAAGAATCCCAAATCCACCCCCACAAACTGTTTGTGGTTTGGGTTTGTTTTTTTTTTTTAATTAGGTTTTTTTTATTATTATTTATTTATTATTATTATTAAAGGAGGTGGTGTTATTAAGTAAATCCCTCTTAGGTGCCAGCATTGGGGTGGTAAATCACAGTCAACTCTGCAAATCCCCGCGGGTGCGCTCGGAGCACCGTGGGTGTCTGGGCTGGGTTTGGCCCCCATAGTCCCAGGAGCAGAGCTGTAATACTGGTGTCTGTGCTTAAAAAAAGGTGGCTGATCAAAGGCCTGGAAAAGCAAAGCAGATGAGGGCTGTTGGAGGAGATGAAGGGCAGAGATTTCTAGTTAAAAACATCAGACAGGAGAATCCCGAGGTGTTTTTTTTATCTGTCCTCATCTCTGCTGCAGATGGCTTGGGTGACCTTGTGGAAGCCATTTAATTGCTTTGTGCCTCTGTGGAAAGGCAGCAGCTCCTCTCTGTACTTTATGAAGCCACTTGTGAGGTAAAGGCATTTTTTTCAGCTGTTTGTCCACCCCTTGGGATGATTTGTCAGCAAGGGCGGTTGGATGGAAAAACTCAAGTGATTCAACGTCGTTTGAAAGTTGTTTGTGTGATCATCTGATGATGGTGTTTTCCTTGTGAAGATAAAGGTCTCGGATCCAGAGAAATGTTTCAGCACATGCTTCACTCCCTAGTCTGTGGGAGGGCTCACGTGTTGGTGGCTGGTGCTTGTGACCAGCAGAAATACGTCACTGGGAGGAAGGGTAGGGTCAGAGCTCTCCTCTTCTCCCACGGGCTTTCTCCTGCTTGGTTTTTGTTCTGCTGCCACTCATTCTCCATCATGAAGTTTTCCCTTAAGGACTTTCAAACAGGCTTTTGTCTCTCTCTCTCTCTTGGTATGAAGTTTAGTGGACACCCTGGAAGCCGAAGGCCATGACACGGTGCTGTGGGAGGGCCTCCTGGGCACTGGAGACCTTTCACATCCTGCCTGTATCCCATGAGATGGGCATCCTTCATCCCCTTCTCCTGCCACTATCCCATGAGACAGTATTTATTAAAGGCCTGGCATTAAAGTGTGACATTCCCAGGACAAGGCAGGTTGCTGCCAGAGAAGACAGCAGAGGTGGTGGTGGCACAGCCCGAGCAGATAGCACCCCATCTTTGACCTGCACACGTGGTAAAAGGGAGGTAGCATCAGCTTTCTACCTCTGATAATCATGAGGTGCTCTCTCTGGCTCTCATAGCTGAGCTGAGTCCCACCTGGATGGTGCTGAGCCATTCCTGGTCCAGCAGGGTGGGATTTTCCTGGTACTGAGTGCTGGTCCAGCAGGGAGCTGCAGGCTTTGCCCCCAGCACACCGGGAAGCCTCGTGGCATCTGGCTGAGTGAGGCTGAAATCGTTTCATGGAGGCAGTCACAGGAAATCATTTTTGAGCAGAGATTGCACTTTTATTTGAGGCACCCTGGCTGAGTGTGACAGCCAACAGTCAGCAAGGACGTCCTGGAGCAGGGATGTGCTGGGCTTCTGAGTTGCTGCTGAAAGGGCAGCTGCAGGTTCCTAATGAAGTGATCATGTTTCAGTGGAAAAGAGAAATCAAAGGACTGCTTCAAGCTTGAAGCTGGGGTTGGGAATGCTTCCTGCTAGGGAGGAATTCACTGATGCCAGACTGACGTCGCAGATTGAAAGGTCGTCCTTAGTTTGTGCCTTTCAGCTGAAAAATATTTTCAGTTTGTAAAGGCAGAATTTGCTGCTTTTGGCCTCTTACCACGTAGAGGGAAGAAACGATCGCACTAAAAATGTGAAAAGTGACGTTTCTAAAAACCCGTGGATGAGCACCTGCCTTGGAAACCATCTGTCTGTCTCTGCAATGAAGAGGAGGAAGACAAAGCAAAGATGGAAAAGGGACTCCTGTGTACTTTTGGCTTATTTAGACATGCAGTGAGCTGCCTCCATTTTAATCTCCCTTATAGAAAAAGATGGCTGTGTCACTAAGACTGGCAGCCCCTCAGAAACCAGCCTCGGGTTTTTGTTGCTGTTGCTGATTTTCTTCTGGTTGTTGTACAGTTCAGCTGAGCGAGGCTGATGTGGAGCAGGGACCCCCCTTTCAGCCAACTAAGCAGCCAGGACGATTCATAATTCATAAGCCCTTCCAGCCACCCAGCTGGACCCGTTTGGATTAGCTCTCATTTCTTCCTGCAATCCCTGATTTCATTATTCTCTCTCCTGCGAGCGAATACACCCACGTTCAGCCCTCTCTGCAAAGATGCTGTGCCAGGCTTGGCTTTGTCTGGGATTAGCCACTGCCGGGCTTTGGGGGGGATCTCTCTGCCTTGGATGAATGCTGATTTGGTTTTTGGTGTGTTTTTTTTTACTGGCTGGGGAAAGGGGGGTGTCCGAGGAGCTCTCCTGCCCGACCGGCGATTTCTCCGGGAGGATTTGTGGACGCTTTGGTGTGGAGTTTTCCAAAATGCCTGAAGCAAACTATTTGTTATCTGTATCTTGGGGTTATATTAAGGTGGGTTAGAAACCTGAAGGATGAGAGATGGCTGTTGGATTTTTATTTATATTTGTTGTAAGTGTGTGTGATTTTGTGTGTGTGTGATTTTGTGTGTGTGTGTGTGTGTGTGTGTGTGTGTGCTGTGTTGCTTGGATAAAACCTTTATAAAGAAAATATGCTTCTAAAATGGTTCTTGATGTGTACTGTATAGCTAGAGAGGAACATACGTGTGTGCTGTGCATGCAGTGTACACGTATGGAATCTTTTCCTCTCCCTCCTTTGGGAATTCACCGTTGCGGGATGAAACGATGCAGGCATGAAAAGGAGTGCTTGGAAGCTGAGGAAGGTCATAGCATGTATTAGCTGGGTGAAGAAATGCTCAAAACCTTTTACTGTAATGATCCAAGCAGATTTATGGCATAGTCCTGTTCTGAAGATATGCAGTTGTCTTGTCCTTGCATAATTCAAAATGGAGCAAACTTGGAAAATTCAGGACACACAGAACAACAACAACAAAGGGTTACGGGATGGAGAATTTAAAAGCAGTGCAAGAATTCAATCTTGCAGAGAGGTTACCTGAAACATTTATCTTGTCATTTTTACAGTGAAAACTAATAGGTATCTTTGGAGGAAATGAATTTTTGTAGCTCAGTGTACTGAAAAGAAATATCTAGTCATGATGCTGCCACACAGCACCCAAATGAAACCGTATGTCGCCAACGCCGTTCCAGATATCTCCAGAATTTTGCTTTCAGCATCTTTGCTTGTGGACCTGCTTGTGATAAAGCTGTATTAATTTGGGAAAAAAAATTGGGAAAAAAAGCAGTCAGAAAAAACTAAAAATGTCATCTTTGTGCTCTTCCCCTCCCAGTTCAAGAGGATGCTGAACCGGGAGCTGACACACCTCTCCGAGATGAGCCGTTCCGGCAACCAGGTGTCTGAGTACATTTCCAACACTTTCCTGGGTAAGGTGTCGTGTTCCAAGCTTTGGGGTGACTCAGTTAGAACAAATAACAGCAGCCTCAAACCCCCTGGTTGATACTTGTGCCCAGTTTTCCTTTGGGGCAGAGCAGTATTGAAATGGTGGGATTTTTTTTGCACTTTGGGGCGGAAAACAAGGTGGTGTTTGAGTAAGTCTGTCCACAGATGAATTCCCTTGGCAAATCAGGAGAGTTTTCTGTTCAGTCTGAGCTAAGCTATTGGTAGCTGCCTTATGCAATGTTTGATTTCTGTGGTGACCTTACAGAAAGGACAAAGTCACACAAGCCCAACTGCACACTCTCATCCTTGCAACCGCTGCATCTTTCCCCTTCAGAGACAGGGACTGAGAGGAGTAGGTTCAGCCCAGATATTTTACAGATTATTCTGTGTGTATTTGTCTATTTTGACGTGGGAGTCAGAATAGAAAGAGCAAAGAGAATATTTTGCATGTCACTAGTTTAGTTGGAGCTGGTTGGACTCCTGACGTGCATGAATCCTCTGCATTTACAAAACGTATGACTCTGAAAAATAGAAATTTCTGTCTTTTCAAGCAGCTTTAGAATCTGTCCCCACTTGCATTTAAACCAAAACTTAGCACAAGGTCCCCATCAACATCTCCCAGACTCCAGCAGCTTCAAATGCTGAGTGTCTGTGGGATGCTGGAGCTGGCAGGGGCCTCGGATGCCCCATAGTGTGCTCCCTGTCTGACACACAATTATTCCCATTAAGGGATTTTAAAGTGATTTCAGCAGCCAGTTGCCACTGGAACTGCATTTAGGACACATCACATCATGAATAATCCATCTAAGTCTGGAGCTGCTTTGTGGGAATCCATCAGCCCTGGCTTATCACTCAGCTTAATTGTGACATCCAGAACGTGATTTAACAGAGGGACTCAGGAGCTGAAGCTGCAGTGGCTGCTCAGCTGATGGGGCTGTGTTGTTCCCCATGCCCAGGCTGGGTCAGGCAGCTGCATTTCTCTTTGAAGGTCTTGCCAATGGTGTCCTTGATTCCTGTGCTGCTGCTTCTCAGATATTCTGTGATGGTGATGTCCTTGTCCTCGCTGTTTTGTGGCACTGGGAGGGCCACTCAACCACTTAGGGCTGTGTTCATGCCAAGTGGTGCAGGCTCTCCAGATTGGGCCAGATTGCAACTTGATTGCTCACATTAAAAAGAAACGAATAAAGCTTTTAAAAGGATCTCCAGAGCCCTTTTTTTTTTCTTTTCTTTTTTTTTAAGGAAGCCATGCTGTAAGATTTTTATGAATTACTCTTTGCTCCATACAATTTGGTCCAAAATTCGATGAAGACACAAAATAACAGGAATCTACAGCTGAAGAGGTTGAACAGACAGAAAGAAAAAAAAAGAAATCTATGTCTAGGATATTAATTTGTCTCCAGTATTTGTTGGATGAAGGAAGCTTACAGATATTAAAACCAGATTGCATGACTTCATTCAGTCTCTTGCTGAATGAGCTGAGGAAGGCACCCAGAAGCCATGTCCTCTGCCAGTCCTGCAGTCACCCATTGGTCCCTGGGAGCAAGGACACCAGCTCTAGATCCATGCAAAGGACAAGAGATAATAAAATGATGGTTTTATCAATGGCCACACGTCCTCACCAAGGGGGGTCGTGCTGGCCTTCCAGCACATGCCCCTTCCTAAAGGGTGAGGGATGTTGGTGATGCTGCCACCACTGTGGGGATGTGATTTACCAAATTCCATTTCTGCTCAGGAATGGCCATTCTAACCCTGGCTTCGTGTTAAGTCACTGCTAAGGGGATTATATGGAGGAAAATCCTTCTGTTGTTCAGCAAAAAGCACACAAGGGAAACACCCATTGATGTCAGCTTGGCTGTTGCTGTGAATAATGGCTTCCTTCTTAATTGCAGTGGTGCAGACACACTGCTAGTTCTTAATTCAGGGATTTTTAATTAAGCCAAGGTAAAAGTAACTAATGCCCAGATGCCTGGCCCTTCCAGAGGTCCTCAGAGCTGCCAAGGTGCAAAGAGATTATCATAACCTTGTCTAAAAAGGTCATGGAGAAGTGGTTTAGTGTGAAAGGGATGAGGCATCGCCTCCCCATTTTAAGCCAGCAAATCCATCAGCTGGAGAGGCACCAAGCAGCATATGTGGATAGATTGATTTATGGATAGATTTATTCATCAGGCACATCCCCACAGCCAGGGTTGTGCCCCTGCTAGGTGCCTACTTCGTGGACACTGATCTTGTTGCTGTCACTGGGCAGGGATCTGGCTTGGGCACTCTGTGCTGTTCTGTGTGTGTTGGTAAAGGGCAAACCTTTAATCCACCAGTGACACCAGCTGGTTACTGGGTTGGAGTTTTGAGAGCAGGGGGTATGAAGATGGGTTTGGCCCTAATAAGTATCAATGCAGTGAATATAAAAATAGATGAGGAAAAATGTGTTGTTTGATTATATGTTTTATTTTCCTAAAAAAAAAAAAAAAAAACCAACAAAGTCATAACAATTAATGGAGATCTAGCCAGAAACAGAACCTGGTGCCCTTCAGCTCCTGTGTCCCCAAGCAATGTCCCAGGAGGACTCAGGGGGAAGGTTCAGTCATGCAGAGGGCAAGCAGAGGTTGTGTGGTGGTTGGCTTTAATTTTGGCTCAGTTTGGCCCCCAAATTGAGAGAAGCCCCCCCATCAGAAACACCTGGGTCTGAACCTGGTGTGCAGAGTTTGCCTCCTCAGCAAAGCTGAGGACAGGTTTTGAGGGGTGTGATGGGTGCTTGCACTGCAAATTGTGTTGACTCATTCCACCTTTATTTGTTACAGACAAGCAGAATGATGTGGAGATTCCTTCCCCCACCCAGAAGGACAGAGAGAAGAAGAAAAAACAGCAGCTCATGACACAGATCAGTGGAGTGAAAAAATTAATGCATAGCTCAAGCTTAAACAACACCAGCATCTCCCGATTTGGTGTGAAAACAGAAAAGGAGGACCATCTGGCCAAGGTAGGACAGATTCAGTATCTCTGCACTGATGTGGCCATTACAGATGCTGGAATTAATGGTCCCCAGCCCTAGCAGCATATTCTGTATCCACAAATTCCTTGAAAATATCAGTAAAAAAATAATACAAAAAGCAATGAAGGCTGAGGAGAGCAATTACCAAACACAGGAACATGTAACAAGGCTCCAGCCAGCCAAGTGGCTCTGAGGCCTTTGTCTCTGTCAGGGCATTTCTTCTTGTTACCTGGAAACACACATCACAGATAACTCCTCTGGCACACAGGGAAATGCTGTCTCCTTGTTTGGCATCACCCCCTCACCATTACTCTCTGTCCGTGTACCGCCTGGTCGTGCACTGCTGTAATCACCATAATGAAGCTTGAATTTGCATATTTTGAAGACCTGAACCAAGTGATAAATGGCAGAGTTGCCTTGGAAAAATCTCCTGACTGTTCTCTTTTTGTCCTTTCCAAAGGAACTGGAAGATCTGAACAAGTGGGGTCTCAACATATTCAACGTGGCAAGGTATTCCCACAACAGGCCTCTCACCTGCATCATGTATGCCATCTTTCAGGTTCGTGGCCTTCTGACCCAATTTCCTCATCTTCTACAGCAAATCTTGGTTTCTCACTGCTTTCTGTTCCATTGCCTCCTTCTCTGTGCCACCCTGATTTGATCCATGCTTGTTCTTTGTGTTCTGCAGGAGCGAGATCTACTCAAAACTTTCAAGATCTCCTCAGACACCTTTGTAACGTACATGATGACCCTGGAAGACCACTACCACTCAGATGTGGCTTACCACAACAGCCTCCATGCTGCTGATGTTGCCCAGTCCACCCACGTTCTGCTCTCTACCCCTGCACTGGATGTGAGTTACCTAGTTGGAATGAAGAGCTTTGCATTGGGCACTTGGGATCTCTAGAGCCACATGTCCTCTGTGAACATGGGAGAAGAACCTTCTGCTGAGCCACTCACATGCAGCAGCACTCAGACCTGCAAAAACAGGGTGCTGCCTGCTCTTCTGAGGGCTCAGTTGGGTGATGGGGAAATCACCTGTAAGCAGCTTTGCCTGGATTCTCTGGTTCATCTTGAGAGAAGAGAAGGCTCTGGGGAGACCTTATAGTGGCCTTTCAGTCCATAAAGGGGGCTACAGGAAAGCTGGGGAGGGGCTTTTCACCAGAGATAGTGACAGGACAAGGGGTGATGGTTTTAAACTGCAAGAGGGGAGATTTAGGTTAGATATTGGGAAAAAATTCTTCACCATGAGGGTAGTAAGACTCTGGAATAGGTTGCACAGGGAGGTTGTTGATGCCCCATCCCTGGAAGTATTCAAGGCCAGGTTGGATGAAGCCTTCTGCAAGCTGGGTTGTGGGAGGTGTCCCTGCCCATGCAGGGGGTTGGATCCGGGTGATCTTTAAGGTCCCTTCCAGCCCAAACCATTCTGTGGTTCTATGATCTTCAAGAGGATGTGCTGCTTGCAGCCCTTTCTCCTGAGTAAACTTCCTCAGAAAACTAAGTTTAAAAGTACAATTTGTTTCTGGACTCAGCCTCCCAAACTGTTGAGACAAAACACAAGGACTTGCCTGACAAATCCCTTTTCTTTTTTTTTTGTTTTCCTTCTAGGCTGTCTTCACTGATTTGGAAATCCTTGCTGCAATTTTTGCAGCTGCAATTCATGACGTGGATCACCCCGGGGTCTCCAATCAATTTCTTATTAATACAAGTGAGTTTTGTTTCAAGTACAATAATAACTTCATCTGCAGTCTTGGAAGCTAATGGAAATGCATTTTCCATTACATTGAGGTCACACATTCTGACTTGCAGATTGCATTGCTTTCTGAAAATGTTGTGCAGTAAACTAGTTGGATGTCTTGAAATAAAGCAGTAATTAAAATGAAATTCCTAACGAAGGGAGCCATTGTAGTGCAATTTGCAAAGGGCCCTTGAATCTTGTGGGCATTACCACTTGCTAACACATCATAATTCTTCCAGTCCTGAGTGCAAATTTTATCACAGATATAAGATAAATAACACTATTGTTATTGACAACCATATACCCAAACACTGTGCTTCATGTTGTGTTCTGCACCACTCCAAGTGTGTATCTTGGTTCCAAAACATGGGCATTGTTTCTCTTTTGGAAAGTGTCTCTGCAGGATCAGTGCTTTCTATTGTCAGAGACTCTGAAGCCTGTAACTAAGTCAACCAAGCACTGTTTTGTTGATCAGAGGGCTGTGTGCTGGGATCAGAAAAACCACACGTCAAGCCAAAAAAGAAAACTTTTCCTGGTTTATTGCACATGGATAAACCCAGGCCAAGTGCTGTCTGTTGGGAACCAGTCACATCTTTGTGTCCTTTTGCTAGATTCTGAGCTAGCCCTGATGTACAACGACGAATCTGTCCTGGAGAACCATCACCTGGCAGTGGGGTTTAAGCTGCTGCAGGAGGAGCACTGTGACATCTTCCAGAACCTGACCAAGAAACAGCGCCAGACTCTGAGGAAGATGGTGATTGACATGGTAGGAGCTGTGCCCACATCCCCTCTGAAACCAAACACTGGCTTCTTGGCATGGTTGCCCATACTGAGATCCTGCTTTTCCTTCCATCAAGGTGCTGGCAACAGATATGTCCAAGCACATGAGTCTGTTAGCTGATCTGAAGACTATGGTGGAAACGAAGAAAGTGACCAGTTCAGGAGTCCTCCTTCTGGATAACTACACTGACAGAATACAGGTACAGCAGCACAGGCCCCTGGGAGGAGGTTATGTGTTTGGTTGAGGACTGAAGAAACCACCCTCCTGTTTCTCTTTGTGTGTTTGGTTGAGGACTGAGGAAACCATCCTCCTGTTTCTCTTTGTGTTTGGTTGAGGACTGAGGAAACCATCCTCCTCTTTCTCTTTGTGTTTGGTTGAGGATTGAGGAAACCATCCTCCTGTTTCTCTTTGTGTTTGGTTGAGGATTGAGGAAACCACCCTCCTGTTTCTCTTTGTGTGTTTGGTTGAGGATTGAGGAAACCATCCTCCTGTTTGTGTTTGGTTGAGGATTGAGGAAACCATCCTCTTGTTCCTCTTTGTGTGTTTGGTTGAGGATTGAGGAAACCATCCTCCTGTTTGTGTTTGGTTGAGGATTGAGGAAACCACCCTCCTGTTTCTCTTTGTGTGTTTGGTTGAGGATTGAGGAAACCATCCTCTTGTTCCTCTTTGTGTGTTTGGTTGAGGATTGAGGAAACCATCCTCCTGTTTGTGTTTGGTTGAGGATTGAGGAAACCATCCTCCTGTTTCTCCTGTGGCTTTTAAACAGGCCGTATGCAGAAGCTACTGACTGAAGTTTTCAGCAGTCACTTTCTTCTGTTCTGCACCACAAAGAGTGGCAGGTGATCCCATGGGGTTTTTTTAGTTGAAGGGGATTTTGTTTTGCCCACTTGGAGCACCCAACTGGGAACGCACACATTCTTCTGATCTATAAGGCTGAGTTCTTAAAGGCTCCTGAATTTCCTTGCTGCTTTCTCCCCTGTGTTTCTCCTGTAAAAAAAACCCAACCAACCAAACAAACCATGGAGTGAGATGGCTAAAGCACTGAAAGGATGTAATTTTTATCTCCCTACCTAAGACATCTCTCATGTGGAGCTGAAATGAGTGATGTACAGCCTGTTCCCAATATAATCAAATCCTTGATTTACAGAAATGACAAAGCTGTGCTGCAGCAGGGTTGTGTAGTTGGTAGGACAAGATACATCCTGATCTTCTCTCCACTTTTAATGGCCAGCTTCCTCACAGCAAAACCCCTGGGAAAAACTCTCCTGTTTTTGTGTAAGGCTGCTGCTGTTCAAACAGGTCACTGGGTCTAAATCCTTGCGGCCACTGTTAGTCAGGCACATTTGTGTGTGTGTGTGTGTGTGTGTGTGAGCTTGGAAGGGATATTACTCATTTAATAAAGTAGAAGTATTTAATCCTCTGAGAGCATGGAAATGCAAGTTGAATGGTGGGAAGCACCTGCACTCAAAAACAAACCTGGCTGATGTAATTCACAGGAGCACGTTTGACTTTGGAAGGGGACCGCGGCAGCCGGCTCTGACGCGGGGTTGTTCCCGTGTCAATATTTTTTATAGGCTGTTGCATAATGGAAGAGCCTTGTGGTTAAATGTTCTGAATTAAGCAAGCAGATACAGCTTGAAACCATCCTTTTTTTTTTTTTTTTTTTCCATTCGATTTTATGAGTTTTCTGATTAATGTAATTGCAGGTTCTCCGAAACATGGTACATTGTGCGGACTTGAGTAATCCCACCAAGTCCCTGGAGCTGTACCGCCAGTGGACAGACAGGATCATGGAGGAGTTCTTCCAGCAGGGAGACAAGGAACGAGAAAGGGGAATGGAAATCAGTCCCATGTGTGACAAGCACACAGCTTCAGTGGAAAAATCACAGGTAATTGGCTGCAAGCTGCTCTTTTTTCTTCTGTAAAACAAAAAAGCTACAGGCCTGAGCCCATGGTTTTGAAAGCAGAGACAAAATTCATCTGCTTTCTCCAGCACAATTAGGCAAACAGCCAGAGGTTCAGAGGGTTGGTTGGGACTGACCCTGACATCCAGCTGGGCCTGAAGCTCAGCTAGCCTGGTGAGGCTGTTCCCACTCCTTTATGTGCCCTCCTTATGTGCACTCCTTATGTGCATCTCCTCCTTTCCAAACACATCTTCATCTTGCCCAGTGTGTGTCCCAGTTTCCAGAGTAAGTTGATTTCCTTTTGTCCCCCCAGGCTTGAGAAGTGTGAGTCTTCTCTCTCCTTCCTTCTGCCAGCTCTCTTCTGCCCTCCAGCCTCCCTCATTAGCACCTCCTAAATCCTGCCCATATTGTACCCCATAAATTGTTAGGCCTTTATAGCAAGGCCAGCCCCGTTGCACTGCAGGGTTAGGAGCTTGTTCCAGCTGAGATCCACTTCAGGACCCTGAAAAATTCAGGCTGTCAGTTGTTATTCAGCTTCATGCAGAGCAGTTTTTGAATGCATGAGTGAGAGGTCTTGATGCTGCGTGCTGGCTGAAGCCAAAGAAATATTTCTTTATCTCAATACAAACTTGTAAAGACATCTTGGATATCTCTCCTGGTTTTTTTTTTTTTTGTTTTGAGATTACCTGCCTCATCCTTAGTTCTGATTCGTAGTTTGGAAAAGGTTTCAAGGTCAGATTTTGTCCTGACCTCTGTAGCACAGCCCATAAAATTTCACCCTCTTGGCCTGTGATGAAGCTGGTAAGTGATGTTTGCCGAAACATATTCCAAACTTTATATAATGGTGTCTTGGTTGTTGTTTTTAAATGACTCGAGCAAGTCATCATCGAGGTTTTTCAGCTTGAATAAGTAACAAAAATGATGATAATTATTTCCAAATGTCCTCTTGGGCTAAGCCAAGTGGTTTCAAAATTATTCATTCAACCGCATGGTAATTCTGTTGGAAAAAATCTGTCTTATTTGTTAACCTAATAAGAAATGAATCCTTTGGCCAGGCTTGGCTAGAAAATGCCCATGTGCTCCACATGTGAGCTCCAATTAAGTTTTTTGTTTCACGTATGCACATCACCGAGGTTTCAAAATGGCATTTTTGCTATGCAAAGAAAGAACTGGAACTGCACAAAATGGCCACCACTGAAACCCCAGCTGGTGGCCAAGCAAGGAGAGAGGGAAGGTGGAAGTGTCCCTTCTGAGGTGGAACCAGGAGCTGATAGGAAAACAGCACACAAGGATTCCAGAGCTGTTTGGTGGAAGCAGCGGTGACCTGGTGACAAAGTGACTGCTCTGGAGCAGTTTTGGGTGGCAGTGAAGTCATCAGCTAACCATGCAGAATTTATTATTTATTTCTTTATTTTTTTTTCACTTTAAAAGTGCTCCGGAATCTGTGCTGCAGGAAATTTTCATCACCTTTTTGTTGGAGCTGCCTCACCAGTCCATTCCAATTGAATGTTAATGGTTCTATTGACATCCTGTTGTGTCTGAAGGAGGCCTGTGCCACGGCCAAAGCAAACATCTGCACGCTGAGCCTGGCCCCTTGGAGAGCCATTTTCCTGCTGCACAGAAATGCTGTCCAGTGGAGCAGGGAGAGAAGTGACACATTCTGCCAAGATGGGAAGAATTTCAATCCTCTTTATGGCCATTCAGGTTTCTCCATCCTGGACGTACGTCCTCTTACTCAGACAATTGAAAAATGATTGAGCCGGGAGCTTACGCGCCGAGCCGGCGGAAGGGCTGACGGACGTGGCTCCAACCCTCACTCTTTCCACCCCTGGCACGTCACTCCCTGGGAGTCAGGCAGCCACGAGCCATCCTCCTCCGTGTACTTTTTGGGATGAGCTGATCTGCTTCCTGCACCCTTTCCAAAATGAAAGGGGGAAGCTCTACCCCCAGCCAGCTCTGCGGAGAGACGCCGCGGCTGCTCGGGCAGGGTAGAGGAGAGACACAGAAATGGTTGGAGGTGCAGCACCACCAACCAGCTCAGCACAAAACTGCACACTGGAACAAAAAAATGAACCAAGGTTCACACGTGGGTCCCTGAAAAAAAAAGCAGTGATCATCTCAAGTGTCCCTCTGCAGTGACAGCTGGGAAGATGCACCCCTCAGTGGCATGTTCTGGCTTCAGAGCCTTTATTTACCCAAGTTCTGCAGGGCAGGGCTTGAGCTGCTAGTCAGGAGCAGAAACCCCCAGGGATGTTTTAAGCCAGGGATGGGACTGGCAGCTCTGTTGCTGAGTTTCCAGGTGGCTCCTGCTTTTAGTTAAACTTTTATCCAAGGTTTCAGTTTGGACAAGATACCAACTGAGTCCAACACTGTAAGTGCAGCTTTGGGTATCAGATGGTCCTGTCTGCCGTTCAAGTGTGCTGGTCTGGGGACTTGCTGTGGAATGGGAATTTTGCTTGTGAAAAAATAATTGATTAACAGCATTTGAAGTTTATTTTAGCTATCTGTATGCTCCTAACCATTCCCTGCTCTTAAGTGTGCATATCCCTTTGTTTCTCAGGTGGGATTCATTGACTACATCGTCCATCCGCTCTGGGAGACGTGGGCAGACCTGGTGCAGCCCGATGCCCAGGACATCCTGGACACCTTGGAGGACAACAGGAACTGGTACCAGAGCATGATACCTCAGAGCCCCTCTCCTCCCTTGGAGGAGCAGGGCAGGGACTGCCAGAACCTGATGGAGAAGTTCCAGTTTGAACTGACTCTGGAGGAGGAGGATTCGGATGGACCGGAGAAGGACGGTGAGAGCGTTGGCTACTTCAGCAATACAAAGACACTCTGCATGGCTGACCCTGGGGCAGAGGATTCCCAGAGGGAGGCCAGCATAGAAATTGTGACAGAAGACACGTCTCCTGTGGACACATAATGCCCTGTCCCTGTGTGAGTGGATTTTAAACACTTGAGGAGCATGCAAGCAGTCTGACGGACTAGCCTGCAGCCTGGGTCTGAGGCCTGTGCCTGACATGGGCTGAAAGATCCTCCCAGCTACTTGAGATTGGAAGCAGGGTGAAAGATGGTGGAGAGAATGATTGCTCAGGAAATTACCAGGTGATGCACGTTGTTGGTTTAAGCCTTGTCAGCCAAGAGCATGGCGTTGGCCTGGAGCTGGCTTGGGTGGCGACTTGAAGAGCAAATGACACACAACTGAGAGATTTTATATACCATTAGTTTTGGGAATTTATACCAGTTAGACTGATAGAAACTACTGATTAATAACTCTCCGTATCAAACCTGTCCACCTGACCACCTGTCTGCAGACCTGTGTGCCTTCTTTGTAAAACACTTTCATGTCTTTTCGAGAGCCTGTTACTTCTCAAGACACGGAGTTTAGTACACAAAGCGACACAAAAGCGTTTCAGAGTTGAGCAGTAACTTTTTTGGATTCTTCCTGTTACAAGAAGCAGTCTTCCTTTTGGGTTTTTTTTTTGTTTGTTTGTTTGTTTTTCGTGGGCAATACCTGTCACTTTACTGCAAGTTAATCACTTTTACAGACTAAATGGAAGCGGGGAAGGGGTCCGGGGGAACCCAAAACCCTCCGGTTTGCATTACTGCACCTTTAACAGTCTTCTCACCACCCTGCTTAAAGTCACTTCATGCCATTGGGCACCCCCTCTCTTTGCTTGCTAGGAATTAACAGTGTTGTACCCTCCAGGGGGGTTTATTCTTGCTGTGCACAGGACAGAGGGCAGTTTGTTTCCATCCATACCCCACGTGATGAGGCAGCAGCGTGCGATGCCCGGGTGGAAGTTGGGGTGTTTGTGTTTCTTCCCCGCCTCCCAGTCACGTTTTTCCTAGGTTTAGGTTCAACCCCCTCCTCCTGCACTGCCTTGAGCTCTAACACCTCCATTACTGTTTATAACAGTGTATTTATTACGTCGTGTACATACTGTAATGTTTTGTAAGTTATTAATTTATATTGAATTAACACCGCCCCTCGGCGGGCGGCGTTGATTGTGTAGAAAACTCGGGATAAGAGTTGCCTTTTTTTTTGTTGTTGTTGTGGTTGGTTGGTTGGTTGGTTTTATTTCTTGTAACCTTTTGTATTGCATAAAAGATGAGAAACCTGAACGTAGCTGAAGAGACAGACACAACCCAGGAAGGGCATTCGGGTGGCAGCTGCCCAAAGGGGGGGGAGTTGCCCCAGAGAACCAGAACCCCAGGCAGCAGGCCAGTGGTTGGAAGTTGGAGGCTGAAAGCCTCAAGGGGAGGGAAGGAACCAAAAAAAACACCCCAAATCCACCTCTTCCCCCCCCCCAAAAAAAAACCAGGCTGGCTTTTAAATGTCACCTTCCAATTTCCAACCAACCCAATGTGAATTTCTATGACAAAAATAAATAAATGAATAAAAATGTGAACTGATGTAATAATTGTGCTGTGAAACTTCTTCTGACAAAGCTCGTCTGGCATCCTGAGTGATGTCCAGTCTCAGTTTGTAAAATAATGTTTCAAGCTTTTTTTTTCTTTTTTTTTTTTTTTTTTTTTTTTTTTTGGTCCAACTTGTGACTGATTAGTTCATGGAAAAATTAAGAGAAAAAAAAAAAAAAAAAAAAGCACAGTTGTGCATGATCAATGGGTTTGTATGTCTGTTGAACACTGCGTTGTTCCAGGTGGTTATTTTATTGTTTCCAAACCAAGAGTTTCACACGATGTATGTTACAGTATATTATATATTGTGTTCAGATGCATTCTTAAAGAGATTTTTATATGAAGTGAATAAATGAGAGCATGACCCTGCCTGCCTGCTCCTCCTTGCCATGGCTCTGCCCGGGGGGGCACGGGAGAACCGAACCAAGTGTCCGAAAGGTGTCTTTAGGAAGGGAAGAGCAGAGTTCCTGCAGGCAGAGGGCACAGGGGAACCGAACCCCGTGTCCTAAAGGTCTCGTAGGAAGGGGAGAGCAGAGTTCCTATAGCTAGAGGGCACAGGGGAACCGAACCAAGTGTCCAAAAGGTGTCTTTAGGAAGGGGAGAGCAGAGTTTCTGCAGGCAGAGGGCACAGGAGAACCGAACCCCCTGTCCGAAAAGTCTCTTAGGAAGGGAAGAGCAGAGTTTCTGCAGCCAGAGGGCACAGGGGAACCGAACCAAGTGTCCAAAAGGTGTCTTTAGGAAGGGGAGAGCAGAGTTTCTGCAGGCAGAGGGCACAGGAGAACCGAACCCCCTGTCCAAAAAGTGTCTTAGGAAGGGAAGAGCAGAGTTTCTGCAGGCAGAGGGCACAGGAGAACCGAACCCCCTGTCCAAAAAGTGTCTTAGGAAGGGAAGAGCAGAGTTTCTGCAGGCAGAGGGCACAGGAGAACCGAACCCCCTGTCCAAAAAGTCTCTTAGGAAGGGAAGAGCAGAGTTCCTGCAGGCAGAGGCACGGCCACCCTCTCCTGGCTGAGCTCTGCCTTCCGGAGCGGTGGCAGCGGCGTCAGGAAGGGGCTGCAGACAGGAAGGCGATGACCGTGGGGTGGCTCCCGGGGATGCTTTCATGTCCTGGCCTGACCCAAAACAACTGACTTTCCAGTAAAAAAAACATCCTGCCGGCCGGCGGGGTGAGGGGATGGCAGGGATTTGGGATGCCTGGAGGAGAGACCCCGCTGTAGGACTAGGAGGGGCTTCCCAGTGAGAGCATCTCACCGGGGTTACAGCACTGCTGAAACCTTCTCGGGGGATGGGGCTGGGACTCGTGTCTCTTTTCCCAGTGGATTCATCCTCTCCTGCCTGCATCCAGCTGTGCCCGTGGCTCCTGGCAATGTGCATGGATGGGAAAAGGGTTATTGGGCTGGAAAGATCTCAGCAGCTCCGGGTGGAGGAAACAACCAACGAGGAGGGGCAGCCAAAGGCTGAAGCTGCAGGTGATCCACCACGGCCACAGCCCCCAGGAGTGGCAGGGGGAGAGTGCAGGGCTGGCCCCTTCCCCTCCACCACCCTGCCCTGGCTCTGTGACTGCCTTCCCTTCCTTTCTTTCCTTCCCTCCCTGCTTGGTTCCTTCCCTCCCTTTGGTTCTCTCCCTCTGGTGACCCAGTTCTGTCAGGCAGCCACCCCAGCGTGAGCTGATGGAGCCCCCCCGGCCTCCTTTCACTTCTCCTCCTCAGCACAACCTCTCCTATCGCAGCTGATGTCCAAAACTCACCCCCAGCCCTCCTGTCCTCCTGCCCTTTGGGGCTGGAAAATCCCAGTTTAGGGGCTGCCTCCATTCCCCTCCTTTCCTCAGGGGACAAGGACGTATCTTGGCTCTACTTTACCCTCCTCAATCCAAAACTCCCCCCAACCCCAGCACCTGGGGAAGGCTCCGTGGTTCCCTTCAGCCTCGGGAGGATGTTGGGCTTCATCCTCACCCAGGAGCAGAGGGGATGGATGGATGATGGATGGATGGATGGATGGATGGATGATGCTGGGAGGTTCCCTGCTGGTCCCACCACAAGTGCAGCCGTGGTGCCTCCAGCAGGTCCTGGCTGCACCCAGAGGTTCTGGACATGGACACTGCTCAGATACAGGGGGAGAAGCAAGGATGAGGAACACAACCTACAGCAGAGGAGGGTGCAGAGAGTCTGTGTTTCTGGGAAAGGAGGTCCCAGGTCTGCAGCCGGGGTGTGCAACCAACTGTGCAACCAGGGGATGCAGCTGTGCCACTAGGAGATGCAATTGTGCACCCCAGGTGTGCATCCAGGGGATGCAATTGTGCAACCAGGGAATGCAACTGTGCACCCCGGGTGTACAACCAGCTGAGCAACCACTGCTTCCAACCCTGGTGTGCAACCCCTGTGGGCAACTGGAAGGTGCAGCCAGGGGATGCAGTGTGTGCAGTGGGGTGTGCAGTGGGGTGTGCAGTGCTCACTGGGGCTGGAACCAGGAGAGCCCAGGTGGGGTTTGAGTCAGGGCCCCAGCCCGAGGAGCTCAGGACCTCCATCCTCAGCACCATGGGATGAGGGGAGCACACGCTGTCCCCTCCTTCCTGCCAGCACTGGTGAGGGATGTCACCAGCAGCCCCCCCTGCCACGGGGCAGCCATCCTCCAGGACATAGTTTCCCTCTGAGGCCATCAAGCTGAGGTTCCAGGGGGGATTCCCAGCAGCTGCAAACCCATCCACAGGGACCAATCCTGACCCAGGAGCTGAGCCAGCCCCTCCTGGCTGCCCCGGGGTGTGGGGACAAGGGTCCTACAGAGCCCCCACCCCTCCCACTACTGCCAGGAAACTTCTGACCCAGAGGTCGGTGTTGTGCATAGAAACCATGATGCAAAGAAATAAAATAATAACCCAGCTCTGATGCTCCTTCCCGTGGTGCAGCAGTGCTGAGCCTGCTCTCCTGGGGTGGGGCTGCTTTGCCAGGTTCTTCTTTCCCCCCCCAGGTCCATAGGAGCCAGCAGTGCATGGCAGGGTGGTACCACCAGCAGACCCTGCCCTGGCCTGAGCCACTCGTGGTGTTCTGGAGTCCTCAAGATGTTCTGGGATCCCCAGCACCAAAAGGACATGGAGCTGCTGGAGCCATTCAGAGGAGGCCCTGGAGCTGCTGGGAGGGCTGGAGCAGCTCTGGAACCAGGGGGAGAGAGTTGGGGGTGTTCAGGCTGGAGAAGAGAAGGGAGCAATGGGGAGACCTTAGAGCACCTTCCAGTGCCTGAAGGGGCTCCAGGAAAGCTGGGGAGGGACTTGGGACAAGGGCCTGGAGGGATGGGATGAGGGGGAAGGGTTTGGAGCTGCAAGAGGGGAGATGGAGAGGAGATGGGAGGGAGAAATTCCATGCTGGGAGGGTGCTGAGCCCCTGGGTGCCCAGGTTGCCCCCAGAAGCTGTGGCTGCCCCATCCCTGGCAGTGTTGAAGGTTGGATGGGGCTTGGAGCCCCCTGGGCTGGGGGAGGTGTCCCTGACCATGGCAGGGGGGGCACTGGAGGAGCTTTAGGGTCAGTCTGGGGTGTAATGGTTCTCTGCTCTTCCATTGGTGAACAGTGTAGAAGAAATCTTGGGTTTCTCACAAGGAAATACTTCCAGAATTCCATTTTCTCACCTAAATAACTCCAGCTTTTAATCCAGTCCTTAAGGATTCGGATTCCAACCATAACGTTGGAACTAGGACATCCTCAAGGCCCCTTCCAACCCATCCCATCCTCTGGTGGTGATGCTCAACCACTGGCAAAGCCCTGGAGGGTTTGGTGCCACCAGCTCAGAGTTCACTGAGAATTCCTACGGGTGAAGAAAGAAAAGGAAAAAAAATAAAAAAAAGAAGTGAAAATGGGAAGCGCTGGCAGTTTCGGAGTAAAAAAACAGGAAGGAGGTGGGGGCCGGGGCTCACAGAGCTGATCTTATCACAGAGCTCTTATCACAGAGCCTATGGAGCTGGGAGGGAGCCCGGGGGGCGGCGGCACCGCGGGAGGGGACGGGGTGGGACGGGGTGGTTGGACCTTCCCAAATGTCCCGTCGGGGGTGACAGGAGGAGCCTGTCCCCGTGGGCATCCTGTCCCCGTGGGCATCCTGTCCCCGTGGGTGTCCTGTCCCCGTGGGCTCCCTGTTTGCCCCCAGTTTTTAGGGGTGAAGGGCAGACGTGGGGAGGGCGGTGGGGGACAGTTTGGGGACAGCCTGGGGACAACCGGGGGTCACCTTCATCCCTGCAGCAAGCTCCTCATAGCAGAGAGGGGACTGCTGCCATTAAATATATATATTTATATATATTTATATATATACAGACATTTATATTAATTTATTTATCGGGCAGCTGTGGTTTCCCTGCAGGAGGGGATGATGATGATGGTGATGATGGTGATGGTGGTGGTGGAGGTGATGATGGTGGTGTCGATGATGGGGACAGCTCCTGCCGTGGGTCCCCCCCAGCGCTGCCTTCACAGCTGCACAGCTCCATCTGCCGAGGTCCCGAACCACTGCAGGGCGGGACAGGGACCCACGGGGGGGTTGGACTGGAGAGGACAGGGCTGGGACACATCCCGGCACAGCTGGAGAGCCAGGCACAGCTGGAGCTGGTGACAAGACCAGGGGTGTCCCCACGCAGCCAGGGATGCGCAGAGATGGAGGGGCTCACGGGGATGGGGCAGTTCACAGCTGGATCCCTGCACAGCTGGATCAGTTAATGACTGCTGTCCCGCACAGCTGGATCCAGGCACAGCTGGATCGAGTCCGAGCACAGCTGGCAGCTGGATCCTGGCATTAGACAGACTCAGTCACAGCTGGATCCTGGCACAGCCGGATCCCTGCACAGCTGGATCCCAACATAGCTGGATCCGTGCACATCTGGATCCCCACACAGCTGGATGCAGATGCTGTGCACATGCAGCTGGCAGGACCCCACCAGAGGCACCACCTCCTTGTCTCCCACCTTCTGTCCCTCCCACCCCACACTCCCTGCCTTCAGCTCCCACCTTTTCCTAGAGCCTTTCCCTCCATGGATCTCGCAGGAAAAGCCCCAAAGCCTTTCCCATCTCCTCCTCTTTTTTATTAATATTTCTCCCCTGGAAGGCCCTTCCTTCCCCAGGGCACAGTGGGTCCTCATTCCCTGCCCCTTCCCCACTCGTAGGAGAGAGGAGGTGGGAGAGTGGGAAGAACATTTTCAGCATCCAAATAACAAAATTTTTTATTTTTTTTCCCTTTTCCTGCCTCTCAGGTGAGCTGCTGGGCCTGGGTCCTGCCCCAAAAAGACTGGTCCAGTTCCTGGGTGGCTGCAGCAGAGACCCCCCCCAGGGGCTGCCTCAGCCTGAGCAAACTTTCTGTTCAATAATTTAAAAGTGAATGAACCATCGTGCCTCGAGGGGGAAAAACAAACCAACCAAACCACATTTTAAATATTTTTGGGTAGAAAATTCCCAGTTCATCTCCCTTGGGATCTCCCCAGCCCCAAACTGGAGGTCCTGGGGCTGGGCAGAGCAGCTCTGGGGTTGGTTTGCTGTGGATTGTTGGTAATCTTGGGCTTGGGTTTTGATGTTTTATTTTTCCCCTTTGCAAATGGATATTTTAATTCAGCTCCTGCCTAAAGTAGGGGGAAGAGGGGAGGAAAAAGTGGCCTAAAAATCCATCAAAATCCTGCAGAGCACCCCCAGCTGACACTGCTCCTGGTGAGTCTGGTTTGTGTTTGTGGAACATCTCTATTTACTTCCAGTTGATATTTATAGAAAAAGTGTGCATGTTACCAATGTTATTTTTCTGTTTATATATAAACGTTACATTTAAATTTGTGTGTAAATCCTAAGTTCCTCTTGTAGAAATTTGCCACCTGCTGCTGAGTCCCCCCCTTTCCTACCCTTTGGATTGAGCTGCATGGCTTTGAGGGGGCAGAATGGGCTGAAATGATGGGGTTTGGGGTGTTTTCACCTTCCTGTGTGTGCCCAGACCTTTGGGGTGCAAAAACCAAAAAACAAACAAACAAAAATAATAAAATCCCTCAGAGAATTAACAGAGAATTAACACAATTTCCCCTTGTCTCTTTTGGGGAGTCATTGGCCCTGGGGGGTGCAGAGCTCCAGGGGTTGGTGTCAGTGGGGCTGAGGGGTCCAGGTGAACCCCATTTCTCATCCCCTGGGATGGGGTGGTGGGTGCTGGGCTGGGTAATTAACCTGATGAGCTCTTGATTAGCAGGGGGTGTGAGGGGGAGTTGATATTTCCTGGTGTGGGAGAGCTGTGGGGCAGAGGAGGGAGCAGAGAAGGTGGGTTGGGGGCTTAAGTGGGGGCTTGGTTGCTGCTAGGTAAGATGTGGGGTTTTGGGGTGCTGGGTCCCATCATGTGGGAGGTGTCACCTGCTGTGCCCCACTTGGGTTTGGGGGTGGAGGGAATAAACCCCCCAGTGCCACTGGGGCAGTGAGTTGGGCTTGTGGCATGGGGGATGATCCCATGGGATGGTCCTAAAGGTTCTCAGCCTGGGGATGGGGGCTTTGGGGGTGCAAAGCCTTTGGGGAGGTGTTCCTTGGGGACTGGTGTGTCCCATGGGGATGTTCCCTGCCCGTTTGGTGCCCAGCACCCAGCTGATGGGTGCTCTGCCTCTGTGTCCTCCTGGGCTGGGTGGAAGTTGGGGTGAGATGGTCCTGGGGGGGGAGAAACCTTCTGAGCAGGGAATCCCCTTAAAAATTGGTTGGGATCCAAGGGGCAGCAGCTGGGTGAGGGATGGGTGGGACTGGGGGAGGTGTCCCTGCTGAGGGAGGAGGAGGTGGCATTACTTGGGCTTTAAGGTCCCTCCCAACCCAAGCCACGCCACTCTGGGATGGTGATGATTCTGGGAAAGGGATTCCTGCAGCTGAGGGTTCTCCCCCAGCCTATGGGGGGGATTCCTGGTCCAGGAGATGGTGGAATTTCTTCTGGAAGGTGATGGGGTTGGGTGGGGATGTGTGGGGCCAGAGGGAAAAAACCCCAAGCTGTGGATGGTGAGGACTCTTCTGCCCTCCCCCAGCCAGCAGGTTCCCAGCAGGAGCTCCGGGGCTGAGCTGGGTTTGGCTCCGGGTTTAATGAGGGTGGGGAGGGGTGGGGGCCCTGTAACCAATCCCTGGTAATGCCAGGGATTTGCCAGGGAGGATTGGGGCTTTATTTAGCAAATCCCCCACGCTCCTTGGGCCACCCTGTCCCCAAGCTCCTCCACTCCTCACATGGACCCGAGCCTGACCCGCCTGCCAGGAGGACAACACCTCCCCCGGACTCCTCCTTTTGCCTTTTTTCCCCTCTTTTTGGCAAGCCTTGGGTGGGTTCTTAGGAGGTTTCCAGGGGTTCTGCTGAGACTTTGGCCCTGAAACCCTTTGGGAAGCCATAAACATCAAACGTCACCTGGAAATGGGATCCCAGCACCTTGGGGAGCAGCAGGGTTGGGGGGTGCTTAGGGCCAGGGGGTCATTTGTGCCCTTAAGATGAGTTTTGGTCTTCCCAGGTGGCAGGAAGCTTTTTTTTCCCCCCATTCTTTCAGTTTATTTAATTTTTTTTTCAGAAGGATTTAACCTCTTCAGATTCTCATTCTCAAGTTATCTCGTAACTCCAAGCCAAACTTCTGGAGATAATGAGAATAATTCAGTATTTCAGCCCAAAGTGTGTCAGGGGGAGGAGGTTCCATGGGGTCTGGAATTCAGCCCTGGGATGGAGAAATTGGGTGAAGAAAGAAAGAAATCTGCTTTCTAGAAGACTTGGGAATTCTTGGTGTGGCTGGGACACCCAAGAGGGTTCTCAGCACTGGGGAGCTGTGGGGTCCAAACCCCCCCAGGTTCTGGGCTTTGGGATCCACTTGGAATAGGAAAAAAAAATAATTCTGATTTTTAATGGGGAAAAGTTGGGTTATTCCATGGGGAAATGGGGATTTCCCCTCCCTGTTGTGGAAGAAAAGGATTTTTTGTTTGTTTTTTAATGGGGAAAAGAGGGGTTTGTGGATGGGAAAATAGGGATTTTAATGGGGGAATAATAGGATAATTTGTTTAATGGGGACAGGTTTGGTTTTTTTTCTAATAGGGGCAAAAAGGATAATTTTTAATGGGAGAAAAATGAGGATTTTTTAATGAGAAAAAAAGATAATTTTAAGAGGGCAGAAAGGGATAACTTTTAACAAGGAGAAACGAGGATATTTTAATGGAGAAAAATTGTGATTTGAAATGTGGGAAAAGGAGAAGTTTTAATGGGAGAAAAATCCAGTTTTTTCAATGTGGGAAGAAGGTTAATTTTAATTGGGAAAAGGGTATTTTTTTAAGAAGGAGAAATGGGGATTTTTTTTTTTAATGGGGAAAAATGAGCTTGGTTTTATTGGGGAAAGACTTCTTTTTTTTTTTAATGGATAAACCCGAAATTTTTTAATGGGGGGAAATGGGGATTTTTTTTTTTTTAATTGGAAAAAGGGATTTTTTTTTTTAATGGGGAAAAATACAGATATCTTTTCATGTGGAAAAAAAAAAGGATAATTATTTTTTTAACAGAAATGGGGATCAATTTTTAACGGGGGAAATGGGATTTATTTTTTTTTAATGGCTAAAAATGAGTTTGTGGGTTGGTTGGGTTTGGGTTTTTGTGTTTTTTAAGGGGAAAAATCAACTTATTTATGTTTGATGGGCTATAAAATCTGGGAGTTATTGGCAGAACTGCTGGAGCTCGTTGTGCCCGGGGTGGGGTCAGCTCTCTGGGTGCTGTCCCCATGGGCTGGGGGCACAATTCTAGATAATAATAATTAAAAATTATTTTTTTCTATGAATTAGATATAAAAATCATCCCAAAGCAGCTGAGACCCCTGGCTGAGGGTGCTGCCAACCCCAGGGTTGGGGTGATGGCAGAGGGGGGGTCCCCAGCCTGGGGCTCAGCATCCCCCCCCCCCTTTCTCCCTTTTCTTCCCCCATCCTTTTTTGTTCCCAGCGATGCTCCAGCTGCTTCTTGAGGCTCAATGAACCCCCCGGCTCTCTGGGAAGGGACAATTTCCCCCTCATCAACCTTCGGGGCTAATTACGGGCTCGTGACGTCAGCCCCAGGGATTTGGCCCCGGAATGGCCGCGGGAGAAGCCACGGGTGGGGGGAGGAGGAGGGGGAAATCCATGGATGTGCCCACAGCCTGATCCCGAATGGATTTATTTATCTCCTTGGGGTTTTATCCCGATTTTCCCAGCTGGTTTTCCCCCCTCTGCCAGCGCCCGGTAATTAATCCGAGCCCCCCAGGAGGGATGAGAGGGGAAGTGCGTCACGGGGGGGGGGGGATGGAGATGGGAGATGTTGGGGGTGGGGGGGTGGTTGTGGGGCAATATTGGGGTTTGGGGAAAATCTCCCATTTTTTAAAAATCAAGGGAAATAGGTTGGGGTGTTCCCGGGGGGGGGGGTTTGGAGGGGGGGGGATGTGCGGGGAGGCAGCGCGCATGTGAGGAGGTGCGGGGTGGGAGGGAGGCTGAGCCGCTGCCTCCTCCCTTCCTCCAGCATCCTCCGGGGAGCCGGGATGCTGCTGCGCCTGCATCACCTCCATGGCCTGCCTTTAGCATCCCTGCACTTGGAGCTCAGCCTGATTTTGCTTTTTTATTCTTTTTTTTTTTTTTTCTTTTTTTCCTGGTAGTTTAAACCAACCCGAGATGGGAGGCGTTTGAGCTGAAGCGGCTGCTGCCCGGGGATTGCTATTCTCCTGGATTTATTTTATATATATCTATATTTATTACATTTTTTTTTCCCCTTTGGCTCCTTGGAAATTGAGGAATGCAATTCTGCCACCATGATGGAAGGTAGGTGATGAGCCTCACGGAGTTTAAAAAGCAACCGAGGAGGAGGATGGAAGGAGGGGAGAAGCAGAAGGATGCTCCCAGCCTGGGAATCCTTTCTTTTTATTTATATTTTTTAATTAAAAAAAAACCAAACCCAAAAAGCCCTTCCCTTCCTTCCTAATCCCCTCCCCGGAGCCCAAAGCCCCTTCTGGTGATAGAACCTCAGCCCCAGCAGATGATTTGCAATCCCTGCCCCCCCGGCTCGGCAGCTTTGGGGGGGTCGGGGGGGGGATGGAAGCGCCCGGATCAGCATCAGAACCGCGGGTTCCTCCGCCCGGATCCGGGTCGGCTGCCGGGTGCTGCCATCCCCCGGGGTTATTTCCTCCTCTGCTCGGGAGAAGGCACCGAAAGGATGAATTTTTCAAGTGTCATCCGCAGGCACGGGCTGGAGGGGGGGTGCTGGATGAATTCCGGGCTTTCTGGATCAGCACCGAGTGGGAAATGAGGAGATGGGGAATTGCAGGAGATTTCCGGGGTGGGTTGGGAGCTGTGGGGAGGAGGAGAGGGGTTGTTGGAGGGCATAAAAGAATCCAAATAAAATAAAAATAAAAAGGGAGCTGTGGGCTGCGGGCAGGAGGGACTGGAGGCAGCGTTAGGAGCCTGAGCGTCTGCTCCTGTGTGGGAAAAGCCCCTGGGCATTTCGTACGTTTTCAGCCACCTCGTTTGTCTCAGCCGTATGTAAAGCATTTTTATTTATTTTTAATTTTTTTTTTTTCCCCCCAATGCCTTCTGGAGTAACACGGAGGGGAAGGAGGAGTTATTTTAAAAGATTTATTTTTTTTTTTCTAATTTATTATGTTGATGCTTTTTTCCTAAGCAGATGAGAGACCTCGGGGCCAGCAGGATGGAAATCCTGGGTTTTCCTGAGGGCCCTTTAGCTCGGCCCTCCCTGGGATGACAGGCAGAAACTGCCCATCTCCCTGGGAATCCTGGTTCCTCAGCCTGGCCACCACAATCCAGAAAGGCTCCTGGAACCCCAGCTTTTTGTAGTGACTTCCAATATTTACCTAATCCTGGGAGTTTGGGTGCTGAGGCTGCTGCCAGCTCCGTGTTTGGTGCCTGGGTGTGATGGGCAGGGAGGGTTTGGGTCTTTTGGTTCCTTGGGTCTTTGCTGTCAGGAGATGACTTCAACACCTTCTGGAAGGTTGAGCAAGGCCCCAGACAAAGAGATTTTAATTTTGGGGATGTGGCATCCAACCCATCCACAGGTGGAAAGGGGGGGAACAGGTTCACAGCCTGCACCAGAGCAGGGAATTTTTAGGCAGACCTCGTGTTTGGGGAGGGATTGCCATGGATTCAGTGGAGTTGGGCTGTGGACCCTCTTGGTTTGGGTTGTTGAGCTCATCCCGTGGTTGGTTGTTGGGGGGATCTCTGGGGTTGGTTTTGGGTTTATTTTCCTGGAGGATTTTTGCCTTGCTTGGGAAAGGCTTTGGATTTACTATGGTGTGAGATCCTGGGCCACCATGGACCTGGTTGCAGGGATGTCTCGTGGCCCCCACACCAGGGTTGGGCACTGACAGAGGTGGAATTGCTTGTCATTAAGTAGCCTTGCATTTTTAAAAAAAAGAAAATAAAAATACAGGCCCTAAAAAGCTTTCCCCCCATCTGTGACTCCACTTCACGTGTTGTTCCCCAACCACCTGCCCTGCATGGGAACCTAGGATGGAAGTGGGAAAAAAACAAACCAAAAAACAGCTTTAGAAGGAATGATTCCTGCTTGGGGTGGGTTTTTAAGGAGCTGGAAATGTGCTTTATATGTGGAAGAGTGAAATTTTTGTGGCCACCCCCCTCCTGAAGCTCTGGCACCTGGCAGAGGTGCTCCATTTCCAGAAAGCAATCTTTTCCAGATGAATTTGAGCTGGAGCTTTTGAAACCTGCAGAAAATCCCCGTGGTTCCCTGCAGCACACCTGGTGAAGGGTTTTTAGGATTATTGGAATTATTTAAGTCACTCATCTCACCCCAATGTTGGCTGCTGGGCTGCAGGCTGAGGGTGCTGGAGATGGAGGAGCTCCTTTGGGTGCTGAGCATGGGGATGCCTGGCTTGGTTGATGGTTTTGGATCCTTTTCTTTGGAAATAAGAGGATTTGGGTCCTTGGGAATGATGCAGGATGTGGGATTTGTGCTGGTTTGTTCTGAGGCCAGCATGGGATGGATGTGTTCTTGTTCTAGATGAGGAGAAACAGGGCAGGTGTTTCACCACAGACTGAAAAATCACACTGAGATCTAAAACAAAACCCCAGACTTGTGGACACAGGAAGGCAGATCTTGCTGGGAGGAGAAGCCAAGGTGTGCCCCATGGTGCCCCAACCACCAGCAGTGGATGGATGGTCCTTCCCTTCACCTTCCTGGCAGGATGGGTATGGTGCTCACCAACCCTCTTGGAGGAGGCTTTGCAGTGCTTGGCCTTGCTCAGGCAGCTGGGAAGTAGGTGTTGGGGGTGAGAAATAACCCCCCCCCAGGTCTGAATTGACCAAAAATAACCTGTAGCAAAACTGTACTGAGTGTCAGAGCTACACCTGGGTCCCACCATGGGCTGGGGAGATGTTTAGAGATGTTCTGGTTGGTTACAGACCAACTCCCCTGTGCTCTGAGGAGTTCTGGGTGTGTTGTTCAGGTGAACATCTGTGCACAACAACAAGTTTGTCTCCTTTTTTTTTTTTTTTTAAATCCATCTGTCCCATCTCCAAGGTGCAGAAGGTAATTTCTAGGGATGAGTGGAGTTTGGGAATCTCTGCTCAGAGGGATGGGAGAGCCCTGTGGGTGCTGGGAGCAGCTGTGCTGTCCCTGCAGGAGGTGGCACCTGAGTTTTGCTCAGAGTTGCCAAGGGGGGAGTTTTCCCAGAATGGGATTTTCTCTGGAATTCTCTTCTTCAAGATTTTTCTGCACCTGTTTCTGGGGAATTTGGTCCCTCTGGGAACATCCCTGGGTGAGAGGTTGCATCCAAGCTGGAAGAAACTTTCTTGCATCACCTTTTAGCAGCTGCTGTCTCCAGGCCTTGTGTTTGAGCAGGGAGTACAGGGACCAGGGGCATTTGGTAGCACACAAAGCCTTCTTTCTGGTCTAATTAAGGGAGAAAAAAGCCCCACAACCTTTTAATTTATGTTTTAGTTGGTCTTGTGTCAGTGAAGGGTGTGTTGACACGTGCTTGGTGTTGGTTGTGCCACTGGGTGAGAAACATCTGGGTTTTAGTTAAGAAGTTCATCAGCAGGTTTGGGCCACTCAGGATCAGTTCAGGCATGGGTGGTGATACCATCCCAAAAATACATGGGGACCATAACATCAACCCAAGACCTGGGGTTTCCAGGATGCTGGTTGAGCAGGAAGCCCTGGCTGAGCTTGCAGGACACCCAGACTGGTTTAGGCTGGAAGGGATGCTAAAGATCCATCCATTTCCAGCCCCCTGCCATGGTCAGGGACACCTCCCCCAGCCCAGGGGGCTCCAAGCCCCATCCAACCTTCAACACTGCCAGGGATGGGGCAGCCACAGCTTCTGGGGGCAACCTGGGCACCCAGGGGCTCCAATGGGCTCTGGGATGTAGGAGCTGCAGTGAAAGTCAGACAGGGGGTTGCTTTTTGGGTAGAAAGGATAAAAAATGTGGGCAAGCTCAACCAGCAGGGCTGCAAAATGCCTCCTTGGAGAGAGCCCTGGTTGGGAATGTGACTTTGGACACCCTGGTCTGGTGTCCAAATGCAGTGCTTGGGATTTCTCTGCCAAGACAGGAATGTTCTACATGATTCATTTGCCTTATTCATACTTTGAAGACACTTCAGGAGGGAAAAAAAAAAAAAAAAAAAGGTTAAATTGGGTGTCTGTTCTTCTTGAACGTTCATCACGGGGTCTGCAGCAGTTCCAGGGGGAAATCTGGGGTTGTGGGGGAGCTCATCCTTCCTCATCCCACCCTTGGAGAAGACCCCCTGACCATAGTGTGGCTTTCTTTGCACTTTGTCTTTTAAGATTTATTGAGGAAAAAAAAATTCTTTTAAACTCCTCCACCTCCATGTTGGAGGGATTTAAAGCACCCACTTGAGATCAGTGGTGCTGTGTGGGGGATGTGTGTGTGATCTCAAGGGGAGGTTTGGGATGGCTTGAGCCCAGGAGAACTGGAGGAGCAGGGATGCCCTGGGCAGGTTTGGGTTCAGAACCACTTCAGGGTCCTGCAGGACTTCAGACATCCCACTAATACTTTGTATTTTTAAAGCTGGGTCTGTCTAAATCATTCAAGATGCACCTTGGTGTGAGAGGGAATTAATAATAAATGGGTGTCGGGTTTTGAAGCCTGAGCACGGGTGTCAGGGGGGGTTTGGGTGTTTTGTGCCCTCCTGCAGCCACCACCACCTCCAACAAGAAGCCCATGGCTGGAAAATCAACTTGGATGAGTTGTTTTTCTGATGGCTTTAGTCAGCTTTTGGTTTTTCATTGGCTGAAAATAAAAGCTTGGGCATTATGAGACAGATAAAAAAGAAATCAGAATTAAATGTAATTGTTGGTAAATCTGCCTGGTAATCACCTGGAGCACCTGTAGGTCCCTCTAAGGGGGCCTTCCAAAGGAGGACTTCAGTTTTGGTGCAGTTTAGCAGGGTTTGGGCTGGTTGCAGTGCAGAAGGGGCAAAAGGAACCTGGGCAAGTTAAGAAGAAGAAGGGTCCTTGGCTGCCCCCTGGGGCTCCTCCATGGGAGGCAGAAGCTCTGGTGGGTTTGAAGGTTGCCTGGGAGTGAAACCTTTGAGCAGGTCAGGGCTCCTGCTCTTGTTTTTAGTTGTGTTCTGGGCACTGCTTTCAGATCCAGCTGTTGGTCTGACAGCAGCTCCTGGGAGGAGCAGGAGGAACTGGGAGGAACTGGGAGGAAGTGTCTGCTGTTGGGTTAAACCTTCAGCCTGTGCAAATGTGAATATTTGACTTTTTTGGTCTGTGGGGATGACCAAATGGAGAAGAGCAGTGGCAGCTTGCCTGGAGGTGTATCTTGTCCCCAAGGCTCCTGTCTTTGTCCCCCAGGATGGCCTCTTCTCCAAGGGTGAGGGTGACAGGGATGTGGGGTGGCCTTGGTGGCTCAGCCATGGGGTGAGTGACTGGAAGTGTCATGGGTGGGCAAGGGTTTGGGTGGGTTTGAAGATGTCCTGATGTTCTCAAGAGCATGGCTGTGGAATTGGTGTGGTTTTCACAGCAATTGGTCACAATAGTTGCTGGGAGCTCGTGGCATGTGTTGGATTTTGAGGGGATGGATTTTAAAGCAGGGTTGTGAGGTGGGACCTGCTCTTGGCTGTGGCTTCAGCTCCAACAGCAAAGCCTGGCAAGGGAAAGGAGAGGTTTAGGGGAGCTTAATTTGTGGGTTTAGGGGTGGGAAGTACCAGCACAGGGGTCCCTGGGATGCTCTGTGGGTAGGAGCTGCTCGTGGGATGTGGGAGCAGCATGGTGTGCCCACCCCAGGATAACCCCAAACCTCTTACATATAGAAACCTGAGCATGGTTTGGGAGGGAGAACCCATCCTGGGCAGCATCTTAAATAGCAGAGCAACCTTGAGAGCAAAGCACCTGGGGTTTCTGTGTGGGTGCCAGCTGAGAATGAAAGCCAGCACTGTGTCCCCAGGGCCAGGGTTTGCAGCCCTCAGCTGGGAAATTGTCCTCCAAGCCTTGGCTCTGCTGCAGAGGAGAAGTGACACCATGTCCTGGGTGCTGTGACGTGTCCTGCTGATGCTGCCCTTTATTTTGGGGACAGCCTCTGGCTGGGTCCCCAGGCTCTGAGGTCTCTGTGTCAGCAGCCACAAACCCCGAGCTGCGCCCTGGGGCTTTCCTGCTCCTCTTTCTCTCCAAGCAGCTGGGGCAGGAGCTGCCTTTGCAGGAAGGGGCTGCCTGAGAATCCAGAAAGTCCTCAGGCAGAGGTGGCCACAGCCTGCTCAGAGCTGTCATTGCCTCCTGGATGAAGCCAGGGCTGAGGTTTTGGATCAGCCAGGGGAGCTCTGGGTGCCTCTCTCCATCTCTCTCCCTCCAGCACCACATTTCCACCCCTGGGGTAGGTTTTTTGGCCCTCCAAGAAAGTTCTGAGAAGGAGCAAACTTCTCAGTGCTTATTTTGATTTTTAAAGACTCCCCCAGATACCAAGCCCATGACTTGTTGCTCATTTTCATTTTCAAGTATCTCCTTTGCTGGAAGCCTCAGGCAAGAAGCCAGCAGAGAGCAGCAGAAGGGGCAGTGAGACCACCAGCCCCTTCTCTATTTTTTGGTTTTGGTTTTTTTTTCATTTTCTAACAGGGAGAAACTGTTGTAAGCACCTGTCTGTGTGTCTCTGGGGCTTTGCTAACCAGAGAATTATTTCCCAACCCCCACACGCTCAGAAGTCTTGACTGGGCAGAACAAATCCATCCAGGGAGGCAGCAGGGACCTTCCAAGCCTTTCAGCTCATTGCCAAAGCTGGCTCCTGAGCTGTGAGAAATGTGGGGATTGGGGATTATTTGTTTTAAATTATTTTATTTGTGGTCAGACTGGTAAGAGCATCTTCACTGTGTGTCCCCTGGGTGTTCTGCAGGGCCAGGGAGCTGCAGGAGGAGATGTCCCAAGCAGTGACATTGCTGGCTGATGGTCCCCTCCTTCTCCTCTCCAGAATCATGTCTGCAATTAGACTTGCAAATGAAGGGGCTTGAAATATTAATGACTGTGTTGAGGCAGCATGAGCAGGGCTCAGGAAGCTGCTGAGCAGCTGGTGAGGAGCTGTAGTGCCAAGGGGGGTTTAGGGGAAGCATTTGGAGTGTTATGAAGCTGTGTGATGGTTTCACTGTGGGACTGAAGCAGGGCTGAGGCTGAGGAGACTTCCCTGCTCCTGTCCTGGGAGTCCTGGCTCTGCAGGGATGTCCTGGTCCATGTCAGACACTGAACTTGGCACAGGCTCCTGTGGGGTCAGACCAGGAGAATTTCTTCTGGGCTGATGTGCAGGGACTGCTCGAGGTGCTCAGGTGATTTCTCTGGGGGATTCTTAAACCCTCAAAAAAAAAAAAAAAAAATCCATGCAACCAAACCCAATGAAACCCCAAACCTAACAGAGATCCTTTCTTTCCCCTCTGTTTTGTCCTCTTCTTTTTTTCCCCTCTGTTTTGCCCTCTTCTTTTTTTCCCCTCTGTTTTGTCCCCTTCTTCCCCCTCCCCACCAGGACTTTGGTCTTGGCAATCAGTTTGTTTATTTTCCTGCCTGGGTGGACCAGCAATGAGATGCTGGGAGTTCCTCAGAATAAAATCTGGAAAGCTTCAGAGCAGGTGGGGACCCAGGGATCCCATGTACTGGGGGGCTCTGGGGTCCCTGAAGGGATGTCTTGATTTCTTCATCCTTGGCCATGCTGTGCTTGCTTTGGGCAGGGGAGAGAAGTGGTGTGAATTTTCTTTTCTTTTCAGGAGCAATCCCTTCATTTCTCATGGGAAAGGATTTCTATTGAAAGGCATGTTCAAAGCAGACCTAAGAAACCCAATTTTCCCCCAAAGCATCAGTGGAATGAAGTGTGCTGGGGCTCAGAGCTTCTGGGATGAGCATCCCCATCACTTGGGGGGTTTTGTTAAATCCTAAAGAGTATTTTTTTTTAAATAATCACCTGCATGGGCTAAACTGTGATTTTTGGGAGGTTTTTTACCCCAAAGAAGGGTTTCCCCACCCACATTCAGCATTGCAGAGAAGGCTATAATGAAACTTAGAAATATCAGCTGGGGAGGATGCAGCCACAGGGGCTGAGGTCCAGTTAATAAATGGTAAGGGGAGAAATAAAAAGGGTGAGGAAATGTCCTGGGAGCTCTGCTGGGGGCTGCTTGGGTCGAGATCCTCCTCTTTTTTTTTTTCTTGGTTTGGTTTTTAACCTTATTGCTGAATTACAGCTGCCAAGGGAACACAGAGCCTTCCAGTGAAGTCAAACATTAATATTTGCCTCCTGTTTTTTCTCTTCTTTCTGTGCCCAGGACTGAAAAAACGTACAAGGAAGGCCTTTGGGATACGCAAGAAAGAAAAGGACACTGATTCCACGTAAGTCAGAACCCAGAACATCATTATCTCAGGAGGCTGGAGGGAGGTCACAGGCTTTTGTCACCCTGGGGTCACCAAGAGACAGGTTGAAGCTGTTTCCCCTCCTTCTTTTTTCTTTTTTTTTTTCCTTTTTTTTTTTTTAATTCAAATTCAGCTGAAGCAGGGGGGGGAGTGAAGGGCTGGGTGGGTGGGTCAGGCTTGGGCAGTGGAGACATCTGGCAGGGGTTCTCCCCTCCCCACATCTGGCAGGGGTTCTCCCCACATCTGGCAGGGCTTCCCCCCACCTCTGGTGAGGGATGCTGCCCAGAGGTGCTGATTCCAGCCTGGGGAAGGCTCGCAGCTGCCCCAGATGTGGCTTTGGGAGGGATGTTCCAAAGGACCCTGTGCCACCTCTGTACTGGGATCCTCAGCCTTCCCAGATGTGCCTCATCTCTGGCACAGCAGAAACCTCCTGAGTTTTGGGTTTTTCTTTGTTTCATTTGTTTTCCTGAGCTCTTTGGTGTCGGGAGGGCTGCTGGTGAGTGCTCCCTTGGGAAGGGACGTGTGTGTGTGTGTGTGTGTGTGTGTGCCCATCCTGAGCCTGGTGGCACTGGCACCAAAAAAAATAAAAAAATAGAGGCTTCAAGCCCATGGACACCAGGACACAAACCCATGTGCTCCAAGGAGCACATCCCAGAAAGGGGCTGCTCAGCACCCTGCCAGCAGAGAGGGGCTTCCCATGGGGAGTGCTGAGTGTCCATCCATCCACCCACCAGAAGGATGGGCAGGAAACTGATGGAAAATCAAGAGAACAAAGTTCATGGTCCTTACTTGAAGCCAGGGCTGAGGTTTCCCCTCCTTGCCTGTTCCTCCCAGGTGGTGGCAGGGGCAGCTGAGGTGTCCTGGGGTGGTGAGGAGCTGGCAGAGAGGCTGCAATTAGTGAGCAGCAGTGATTAGAGCGGGGTCACGGCGTGGTCACCGCCCCGGAGGGATTTGGGTGCTCTCTGAAATCCCCCCTGGGCAGATGGTGTGGGGCTGGGAGGGGGTGGTCACCTCCAGGCCTTGTGATGGTCACCTCCAACCACTGCTGGGCCACCCCAAGCCCTGGGCTGTGTGGGGGGGTGGTCTCTGGAGATGCCCCTTGGGGTTTGGGTGGTGTCTGCTGGACCTGCCCTGCCAGGCTGAGGGTCACCCATCCATGGCAGGGTCACCCATCCTTGGGCAGGGCAGCCAGGAGGGGACATTCCCTGCCTGCTGGGGCAAGGAGGAAGCATTTTTCCAAAGAATTTTGGAGATATTTGTGTGGAGAGGTTGAACACGAGGCCAGGGAGTTGGGAGGGAGGTTGGAGCCAGGGGGGGGGGTCAGGCTCTGCTCCCAGGGAACAAGTGAAGGATTAGACTCAATGGCCTTAAAGCTCCCTTCCAACCCAACCTGTTCTATTAATTGCTGGGGTTCAAAGGTGGTGTTTATTCTCTGTCAAAAGGACAGCAGCTCCCTGCAGGGCTTCTCTGCTGCCCTGAGCCAGACTTGGAGTTGTAGGGAATCTCTGGCAGTGCCTGGGACTCAGGAGCAGGGGGGAGGTGGAGGAGCCAGGCTGGTTTTCATGGACATCTTTGTCTTTTCAGTAAATAACTGAGCATCCTCAGGCAGCCTCTCAACGTGGCTGCTGAGCCTGCCCTGCCCGGGGCCAAATCCCATAAGCAGGTGGGGATTAGGAACATCAGCAGTTTCCAAATCCTTTCCAACAAGAAGTGACCGTGCTTCTGCTGGAAGGAAAAAACAAATTCAAGATCTCTACATGACTCTATAGATCAATTTGTATTGTATCCTGCAAGAGGGGGGCACAGCCAGGGCAGGGCTGATGTGTGGGATGGGTGCCAGCCTGGCACCTCCCCCCAGGGCAGTGTGAGCATCAATGGGAGAACTTCATTTACTAATAAATAGAAACATGAAATGTAAGCTAACAGAAATACACTGAAAATATAAAACTTCTCCCCCAGTAACACGAGAGCAGCAGTGCTGAGCCCCTCGAGTGGGTTTCACCGGGTGTGTGTGGCAGGTGATTGAGTTTTGCTGCCCATTTCCCAGGGCAAACCATCCCTGCTGGGGGTTTTTTAGGGAAGAAGCATTCCCCCAGGGAGGGAGGGAGGGGTGGCCTGGGTGCTCCCCCAGCTGAGTTTCTCTCTCTTCTTTGCAGAGGCTCTCCGGACAGGGATGGCATCGTAAGTATGGCACAGACCCCTCCTGCTCCCCTCCCCTCCTCCTGCAACCCCCCCAGCAGAGGCTTGGCAACCTTCTCTTCTGTTTAATAGAGAAAATGAATTTCAGGCTGGAGCTACCTGCTTTATGCCATTATATATTCCAAATTTTCTGCAAAAATTAAAAGAAATAATGTGGGTGGCCCTGGGGGCACGGTGGGCAGAGGGGCCAGGTGCCTGCTAACCCCCTGGGCTCTGCACCCTCCTTTCCACTCCTCCTAATTGGCTTGGGTCAGATTTGCTGGGTGAGGAGTTAAGGGAAAAAAAAAGCCAGGCCAGCTGTTTCCAAGGTCTATTTTTATTTTCTATGTTAAACAGAAACCAAGGAGGTACCTGGTTTGGAATTATTGCTGCTTGTATTTCTGGTGGTTGAGAGAAACCCCCCCCTGCTAGACCTGGGTTAGAGCTGCCACATCTCCTGTAGCCCCTGGGCTTCTAGTTTGCAAAAAAAAAAAAAAACCAACAAAAAAAAGTATGTTGGGTTCAGAGTGGGACCTTTCTGGTCCTTCTTTCATCAGCACATTCAGGTGGGAGAAGCTCACCCTAAGAAATAAACCCAAGATTCCTCCAGGAAGTTGTGCAGGGAGAGTGGTGCTGGGGTGACACTTGAGGGTGGAAGTGTTTTGGGAGAGAGGGCCTATAAATGAAATTCTGAATTTTTTCACATCTGCCCCAAGATTCTTGGCTTTGGGCTCGTGCTGCATTGCTAAGCCACTTGTTAAAAAAGAAAAAGGAGTTTTTTTTAAAAAGAGTTTTCAGCTCAGGTAGAGCCTGAGCCCTGGCTCTGTTCAGCAGTAAGAGACAGATAAACACAAGGAGCAGCTCAGAGTTGTTCTCTTCACCTGCAGAAAGGTGTTTTTCTTGCCACCCCTGCCAGCTGAGCCTGGGTGGCTTCTCCATCCAGCTCCTGTGCTGGGTTTTCCAGGTTTTGAAGCAGGGCAGGACAGGATCTCCAGTGCTCCAGCAAGCTGGGGGCAGCACTTTGCTTTGTTTGGGGGTTTTTTTGGGGGGGAGCTAACACGAAGCCACTGAATGTCTTGGAAGGGAACTGGAGGATTTAATGTCACTTTTTCCTCCTCCACTGTGTTCTCACCATAATATTTGCAGCTTCTGGAGTGGCCACATGGCAAATCCTCTGCCTGCTGAATAGTACAAATCCCTGCTTGCTCCCCCAGGAGCCCCAGCTGAGCCCCCTCCTTTTCCTCCAAGGCTGTGTTTGCTAATTCCTCACCATTTCTCTTTTTCTGTCTGATTTAAAGAAAAAAAAATATCAGAAATTCGTACCCCACCTGCTCCTTTCACTTTATTTTTTTTGTTTTCCCTGCCACTCCCCTGGTCCCTTGCAGCCCCCCAGCCCTCAGCCCCCTGAGCTTCCCGAGGGCACACGGGAAGGAGGCAAAAAGGATTCGGTAAGGATGGAGCTGGGCTGAGGCTGGGAACAGAACCAGCCACTGGTTTGGGGCTGAAATCCAGAATTCAGGGAAAATACCAGCTCAGCTGAGTCAGGTGCAGATGAGTTGAATAGCAAAGAGGTTCAGTATCAGTGGATTGGGCTAATTTAATGGGGTTTTTTTCCCCCCTCGTCTTGGGTTCTGGGGCAGGATGGTGGCATGGGGAGGGTGAGGGGACCCATCCAGCCCTGGGAGGGGGCATTGCCCCTTGGCAAGGTGCTGGGGGGGATGTGCCTGGCAGGTTCAGGGAGCTGGGTTAATTTAGTTGCCAAAAATTGAGAATCAAGCCTGACTTGGGTCCTGGTGTTGGCCTTGCAGGAGCCTTGGGTGGGCTTTGGGTGCCTGGAGGTGATGGGTGCCCAAAGCTTCACCCCACACCCATCCCCCTGGGTCAGAAGCAGCAATAACCTCTGTCTGTGTGTTGTCTGTGTGTCATGACATTGTACTAACACCCTGGCCTCTGGGAGGGGGTCCAGAGGAGATTCCAGGGATGCTGGGAGGGCTGGAGCAGCTCTGGAACCAGGGGGAGAGAGTTGGGGGTGTTCAGGCTGGAGAAGAGAAGGCTGCAATGGGGAGACCTTAGAGCACCTTCCAGTGCCTGAAGGGATCCAGGAAAGCTGGGGAGGGACTTGGGACAAGGGCCTGGAGGGATGGGATGAGGGGGAAGGGTTTGGAGCTGGGAGAGGGGAGATGGAGAGGAGATGGGAGGGAGAAATTCTGTGCTGTGAGGGTGCTGAGCCCCTGGGTGCCCAGGTTGCCCCCAGAAGCTGTGGCTGCCCCATCCCTGGCAGTGCTGAAGGTTGGATGGGGCTTGGAGCCCCCTGGGCTGGGGGAGGTGTCCCTGACCATGGCAGGGGGGGCACTGAAGGAGCTTTAAGGTCCCTCCAACCCAGTCTGGGATTCTATGCAACACATTTCATCCCTTTTCCTTAGCTGTGTTCTATGTTCAGCCTTAGAGTGTTGGGAAGAAAAAAGCAAAACAAAAAAGCCACCAAAACCCAACAAGAAACCTAAGCAGCCACCCAAAGAACCTCTCAGAGGTTCCAGGAATGAAGGCTGGGCTGTGTTTGCCATGCTGGTGTGGAGCAGCTCTCTGCAGCTCCTGCACCCAGCCCCACAGAGAACCAAGCTCTGTCTCCCCCTTATCTGTGTATAAACCCAAAAGTGATGCTGTACTCTCCTGTCCTTCCCCTGAAACCTTGCAATTTGCTTCTCCAATGTGTTTGCAGAAGAAAACAAATGGAGCCCCAAATGGATTTTATGCAGAGATCGACTGGGACCGCTACGTAAGTGTCCCCTGGAGCATCCCCTCCCACCCCCCCTGGGATTTCTGCCTCATCCCCAGCCCTTTGTCTCCAGATTCCTATTTTCTGTTTGCACATCAATCAAATTGTATAAAACTGCCCCGAACCTGAGTGCTCCAGAGAGCTGCAGGGCCCTGCAGGATGTTGTGGGTACTTAGAGAAATAGCTCTGCTTGCACCTAAATGGGTGTTGTTATTATTTTCCTACAAACAAATGGAACCCTGCAGGTTATTTTTTTTCTCCTGTGCATCTTCTCAGATGTAGGGGGGACCTTTGGCATCCCCAAGGACCACTGGTGGGTTTGGGCTGCGTGGGGCTACTCTGGGAATCCCTTTCTGCAGCAGGGAAAAGCTGCTCCAGCTGCCAGGGAATGGGATCAGCATTCTTCATTCTTTTTTTCTTTTTTTTGAGTTTGTTTGTTTGTTTCTTGCCTTCTTCAGAATTCACCTGAACTTGATGAGGAGGGATACAGCATCCGACCAGAGGAGCCAGGCTATATCCTTTGGTGTTGGCTTTGCCTCTCTGAGATGAGCTGAGGATTGTAGGAAGGCTGGGATTTTAATTTGTTGTTGTTGTTATTTGATTAATTAATTAATTATTTCCCCCTCTTTTTCCTTTTGAGCTGTTACTCCTAAAAGTCACTCCCAGGGGAAACTGAGGTGGTGGAGAAGAAGGGGAGGTATTCAAAAGCCACGTGGATGTGGCACCTCAGGACAGGACCCTTGAGGGCATGGGGTTTTTGTTTGGGTTTTTTTCTGGGTTGATGGTTGGACTTGGTGATCTTTGAGGTCTTTTTCCATCCAGGACAATTCTGTGACAATTGCCTGCAGTGAACTGGGGAGGGGTGAGCAGGGTGGGATGCCCCATGAGGACCAGGTTTGTAGGTGGCAGCAGGTTCTAAGCTTCCTTCTCCAAGCTGGAGGAGGAAAAGAGGAAAAGCAGAATGTCCTCCTCTGTGGCTGCTGACAAACCTGCTGGCTGGTTTTGGGTGATGAGCTTGGAGGGGGGAGGCTGGGGAGGATGCTGCTCCTGCCCTGGAGCGTTTGGGATGAGACCTTGGGGAACACCAACTTCCCCCTTTTCAGGGAGGGTTTCAGCCTTGGAATGCCAAATCCCTGCCCTCACCAGAGCTGGAAACTTTCTTTAACTGTGCTCCACCTACCAAAGGAAAGCACTTCTACTCCTCCAGTGAGTCTGAAGAGGAGGAGGAGGCTCACAAGAAGTTCAACATTAAGATCAAACCCCTGCAGGCCAAGGATGTCCTGAGGAGCGCGGCCACGGTGGACGAGCTGAAAGCCTCCATAGGCAACATTGCACTTTCCCCTTCCCCCGTGGTGAGTCCTCAGGGCTTGTCCCTTCCTCCTGCTGGCAGCAAAGATGCTCCCTGGGCTCATCCAGCTGGGGGAAGATCCTTAGGTACCAGTGGTTGAGTTGGGGTTTGTGTCTTGGTGTGTAGGTGCTGGCCTATAGGGAGGCTGTGACTCAGATGTTGCACTCCCAAATGCCTTCAATATTCCTTTCTTTAATAGTTTTTCCCCATAAGATACATCAGAAAGTGCCATTCCTTTATTTTCCCCTTGTTTTTCAAGGTGGTCACCCCACAGGACACCAATGGGTTGGGGCTTGCTGTGATTCCAGCCCCATAGGAAGCAGCTTTGGGGTTTTGCCCCTGGCTGCTGTGGCTCTTACAGGGACAGCTCTGACCTGGGGGGTGAGTTTGGGGTCCCTGGAAGTTCAGGTTTGTCTCCTCCCAGGAGAAACACCATCACCCCCTGGTTTTCCTGAGCTTTGCCAAGATTCCTGTCCTCTTGTCCCCATCTGCTCAGCCCTGAGAAGCTTTGGGGTTTGTCTTTCCGTGGGCTGAAAGTGTTTGAGGAGATGAAGCTTTTGCTGCTTTAGAATCAGCTTCTAGCTGAGGTGTGAATGGATCTGAGGTGTGCATGGAGGGGGTCAAAAAATAAGGAAAAGAGGAACTCAAATGACTACATTTTATTTCTTTTTTCCAACCCAGTGTCACTGATCTTAATGAAAGCTTCTGGGACAAATCAGTGTCCTGGGTCCCTCGGGGTCCCTCTGGCCTGGCTCTGCATTGCCCCAGTGTTGGGTGGTCTTTAGGGATGTGCACTCCCCTGGCTGCTTTTTGGGCTGCACCATGGGGGTTTCTGGGTTTAGGGTGAGAAACTGCAGTTGGCTGCTTTGGGAAGCCAAAAATAAAAAAGAAAAAAAAAAAAAGGAAATAATAATAATAAAAACAAGCAATCCTAAAACCCCAAAACAACTGGAAAAAAAAAATCAGCAAAGAAGTGGGGGGAAGAGTTGGAGACTGGTGATTATTTGCCAAAGAACACTTTAAAAACAGGACTAAGAACTTGTTGAAGGGGCCAGGTCTGGGTTTGGCTGTGGGATCCCCTTTGCCATGGGGTGGCTTGGCTGCAGGGCTCTGTTCCTACAAGGTCTTTCCTGCTCCTATTGGGATGGATGATGACCTGGCTGGATGTCTGCTCCAGGTTTAACACTTCCACACCTGCTGCAGGTCCTAACACAGGTCTTCCATTTCTGAGCTCTCCTTTTATAGGATATTTACTCTCATTTTCTTTTTTTCTTCCTCATTTTTCTGCATTCTTTTAGAGGAAAAGTCCGGTAAGCAAAAGGGTGTTGTGGTTGGGTTGGGTTGGTTTGGGTTGGTTTTTCCTCTCTTTTTTTTAGCATGGTGTTGTCTTCTCTTGGTTGCATGGTTCCTGTTCTGCATGTCCCTGGAGCTGAACTGTCAGCCAGAAATAACCAAGTTTGGGAAGGCATGATGCTTATTATTTTCCTTGGTTTGATCTTGGAGTGCTTAAAACCAGAGCTTTGCTTTCAACCTGAGTGTTCTGGGAGGGTGGAGTTTGGGTGGAAAATCTGGTGGTTTGGGACAAGATGTCCAAAGATTTTTATTTTTTTTTTTCTGTGGCCCTTTTATGTCCCTCATCATCATCATCATCCCATATGATGACCCCAGGTGGGCCATGGCCTTCAGCCATGCTTTTTATTTTCCTTGGTTTGATCTTGGGAGTGCTTAAAACCAGAGCTTTGCTTTCAACCTGAGTGTTCTGGGAGGGTGGAGTTTGGGTGGAAAAATCTGGTGGTTTGGGACAAGATGTCCAAAGATTTTTTTTTTAATTTTTTTCTTTTTCTGGGGCTCTTTTCTGGGTACCTCATCATCATCATCATCCCAAATGATGCCATGGCCTTCAGCATCCAAACGGGGACATCCCTCTCTCCCTTGGGGTCCCTCTCTGGACACTGCTGTCCCCCAGAGCTGGGGGCTCAGGAGGAGGAGGAGGAAGCCCCCATGGTGTGGTGGGGAGGGGGTGTGATGGGTGCTGCCCCTTTGCTCTCTGACCAGGTTCTCTCTTCTCTCTCCCCTCTTGCTGGCCGCAGCGGCGCAGCCCGGTGAGGATCTCTGTGCCCAGGATTGGGGGGTCCTGGGGGGGACAAGTGGGTGCTGGGGGGATGTGGTGAGCCCAGGGGAAGGAGAAACAGGGTGCTGGGGCTGTAGTATCACCTTAAGGGGTGGGGGGACCTCACTGCAAAAGGGGCCGTGATGGTGATAGGAAAAATTCCTTTCCCATGAGGGTGGTGGAAAAGTGGAAGAGGTTTCCACCTCTCTTTCACTTGGAGATGTTCAAGGTGAGGCTTGAGGAGGCTCTGAGCACCCTGAGCTGGGTGAGGGTGTCCCTGATACTGCAGGGGTTGGACTGGGGGACCTTTAGAGGTCCCTCCCAACCCAAATCACTCTATGGTGAGCATCCTCCAGGATGAGCATCCTCCTGGACCCGTGTCCCTGGAGCTTCCCCCCTCCCTGCCTCATTATTGAGGATTTGGGGCTTTTGCTGCCCACAGACATGTGGTGTGTGTGTGGGGGGGGTGTGCTGAGAGCCAGGATTTCATTTGCTAAAAATAATCATTTGGTGTAGATGGGTTTGCAGCCCATCCAACCTGAGGGTTTGGGGTTTTGGGGGCCATCTCTGAGGGGATGAGAGTGGTGGTGGTGCCCATGTCAGGCAGCCCTGCTCAGGGATGGGGGGGATGGCTTCATAGGGCTCAGGACCCTCTTGGTAGAGTTGTTTTCCTCCTCCCCATACGTTGGGAGCAGATGGGATTTCCCAGCACAGAGATGCAGCTGCCTGTGGCAAATACCCTCTTGGGTGGGCAAGTCCTGCAGTGTGTCCCTTCCCAGGTGACAGCAGCCATGTGTCCCTGTTCCCCTGCATCCCACTCACCTCCTGTGTTTCTACTTCCAGGGCACGATGAAAAGGAATTTATCCAGTAAGTATGTCCTGCAGAGCTTCGAGGGCAGTGGGTGGGTGCTGGGAGGCTGGCAGGAAGGATGCACCCAAATGTCTTCCTTAGGGACAGCCCCGGGGTGGGCACCCTTGGGGCACTCTATAGAACCAGGGCAGAAATCAGTGCTGAAGTAATTAATTAATTAACACGCAGGTGGGTTCCCCTCCTGAGGTGTCTTGGGTGGTCCTGAGGGTGGGGGAGAAGGGATGTTTGGGGTGGGGGGAGATGTCTGACCCTGGGCTGTGCTTCCTCTGCTGCAGATGAGGAGATCGCTCGGCCCCGGCGCTCCACACCCACCCCTGACCCTGCCAGGTGAGGACAGAGACCATGGGGGGGGGAAGGGGGGAGTGGGGACATGGGGGTGATGGGTGACATTCCCTGTGCTGGGCATCCTCAGGTCCCTCAGTTCTGGGACCCTCAGGAGCAGAAGGAGATTGAGGGGATGGAGAGTGTCCAGAGAAGGGAATGGAGCTGGGGAAGGGGCTGGAGAGCATGGAGAAGGTTTGGAGAAGATGGAGAAGGGTGTGGAGAAGTTGTGGGGAGCATCTGAGGGCCCTGGGGGTGTTGGTCCTGGATCAGAGGATGCTGAGGGGAGAGCTTCTGGCTCTCTGCAACCCCCTGAGAGGAGGTTGGAGCCAGGGGGGGTCGGGCTCTGCTCCCAAGGAACAAGGGATGGGACAAGAGGAACTTTTGGCACAACTCAAGTTGTGCCAGGGGAGGTTTAGGTTGGAGCTGGGGAAGAATTTCTGCCTGGAAAGGGTTGTCAGGGCCTGGCCCAGGCTGCCCAGGGCAGGGCTGGAGTCCCCATCATCCCTGGAGGGGTTTCAGAGCCCTGGGGATGTGGGGATGAGGGACATGGGGCAGGGGTGGCCTTGGCACTGCTGGGGGAAGGTTTGGACTCAGTGATCCCAGAGCTCTGTCCCAACCCAACCCATTCCATGATTCTACACTGATCCAACACCACTACTTCCAGACACATCCTGGTGGTTGTGGTTTAAAACCTGGGATGGCTTCAAACATTCCCTGGGCAGCAGCCCCTGGACACCCCTGCTCAGTGGGGAGCAGCTGTGTTCACCCCCAGGGTTGGATCCTTTTCCCTGTAAATCTGGGAAGGTCATAAATGAGTGGAGGTGCCCAGGCAGTGAAGGTGGATGCCCCCCAAACCAGAAATATAAATACATTCATATATCAGTTCCATATTTTAGGGATGTAACCACAGGGACATTTCCATGCAGTGTTCATATCTATATTTTTCAACTAATTCTATGCATTGATTATTCTGGATGTAATGATCCTATTTCTGGCTCCAAACCTGGAGCTGATGGTGGCTCTGTGCTTCTCTCATCCCACAGTAAGAAACCTGGGGAGGACCCCACAGCCCTGGCCCCGCTCTTTGGGCCCCCGCTGGAGTCAGCCTTTGAGGAGCAGAAGCTGGATGGTGAGTTTGGGGACAAGGGTGCTGGGACTTCTCCTCCTGGAGTTAAAGGAAAAAAAAAACCAAACCCAACCCATTCCCTGCTGGAGAGGATTTGTTCCCCAAGAGGTCTCCTCCTGGAGCCATCACAAGATGCCTGCCTGGTTGTGCCTCCTAATTAATGATGCTGCTTAATTCTTACCATCAAAACTCAATCTTCCATCAAAACAACTGAAGAAAAATAGTGCAAAAAATCTAAATGAAATATCAAGAGGTTTGTTGGGTTTTTTTCCCCAGTGATTACAATTGGTTCTTTTCATTTTAAAACCTTTTCTTTTTCCTATACCCTAAAATTCCAGAGGATTCCTGGAATCCAGGCACTGTGTCCCTTACCTCTGGGTACAGAAGTGGCTTTGTTTTGTTTGTCAAGCAGCATGAGTGTCAAAGTAATTGCCTGACCTGGTTAGAGATGGGCTGAGCCTGTAATTATCTACCATGACAGAGAACCCCCTGTCTTTAATTAATGGGACCTTTCTGCCACTATTTATCCTCTCCCCTTGACATCCTTCAGATGAACACGTCCTCTCCCCGTGTCCTGGTTTGGGCATTTCTAAGGAGATAGCTTGACCAGTGCCATGGTGTGGGTATTTATTTTAAATGTGAGGGGTTTTTCTGGTTTGTTTTCAGCTGCTGTAGATCAGCCTGAGATCTGGGGGTCGGGCCAGCCCCTCAACCCAAGCGTAGAGTCCCCGAAGCTCCCCAGACCTTTCCCAACTGGAAGTAAGTGCTTGTCAACCAAAAATCAATACATAGATACAGAAATCCAAGGAATAGTTCTCTTTCCCTCCCCTAGGCTCCTGCACAGTACACTTCCCTAATGTTTTAACTGAGTAGCAAGTTTTCCTTTCCTTCTCCCCTTTCCTTTCACCCTCCCACAACTCCTCTCACCCTCCCAGGTGCCTCCTCGCCAGCTGGTGGTTAAAATGGTGGCACTTGTGATGGAAATGGTGGCTTCGTGGTGCTTAATCCCTCACCATCTTCTTCCTCCCAGACCTGTGAGGAGAGGCTGAGGTAGATAGGTGCCTGGGAGGCTCCAGGTTTTAATTAAAATGTTAATTCATCAACATGAAGATGTCAGGTTTTGACCGGGAGCGCAAACAAAGACATCAAAATAATCACTAAGAAAGCCAAAGCCAACACAAGAAGTCAATGAAAAAGGCCCAGATGAAACTGTGCATGTCCCCAAATGTCACCACTGACTTTTTTTTCCCCCCTTTCTCTCTGCTCTGTCCTGCAGCACCTCCACCACTCCCACCCAAAAACATCCCGGCCACGCCGCCACGCACCGGCTCTCCTCTGACAGTGGGAATAGGTAAAAACTCCTTGTTGGAACCCCCCGGGTGCCCCCAAACAGCCCCTCTGGGTGAGCCTGAACACCCCGAGGCTGAGCCCTGAGCTCCATGGGGTTGCCAGGTCCCCGTGGCTCCATTTCAGCCCCGGGTTAACCCTGCAGCATCCTCAGCCGTGGTGCTTCGGGGGGATGCTGTGCCCAGGGGGAGATGATTTGGGCTCCTAAGCCAGGGAAATTCCTGCTCCCTCCTCCCCCTGCCTGCCCTAGGGGTGAGTTTTAGGAAGGAATGATGCCACCAACCTGAAATTCCTGCTCAAAATGGGGGAACTATTGGCGTGCTGCTCATGGTCTGCCCGTATGGGCTAAGGGGATGTATGGGGTCTGCCTGGGGCAGGTCCTGCCCTCCCAAAATTCCCACTGATGCCCAGAAAGGTGGGGAAATCCCCCCCCCAGTCAGGCAGCTGGGGATTTGGAGGGGAATAAAGTGGTACCTGGAGGTACAGCCATGAAGGAAGGGGTGGGATGGGGCTGGGTGCAGGCCAACAAGGGTTTATAAGGACATAACCCATGGTGCTGTGGGGACAGGGACACTGTGACCACGGGCACTGAGCCCCCTGGGCCATGAGGAGCATCCCCAGACAGAACCCCCCTGCTCTGAGCTTCCTGCTCCATCCATCAGTGCTTCCCTCATCCTCCTGTCTCTTCATTTTTGGGAGCAGCCAGGTTGGCACAGCCCCCACCTCCACACCTCGAGCCATCCATGCCAGAGAGTGCAAAGCAAAAAAGCCACTTGGGGACCCCAAAAATGCCACTGCTTGCAACCCAAACACCCCCCCTCCTGTCTGCTGTCTGTGCTGCACGGCTCTGGGTCCAGCCAGCATGGCTAAATATATATATTTATATGTACATGGGTATAAATATATATATTTATATGTCCGTGTGTATAAGTATCTATATATATGGAGTGGAATGTGGAGCTTTAGGATGCTGGGCTGATTACCTGAGAATAACAATGATATTAATATTAATCATCAGGGGTGCTCAGGCCATAATGAAGTTATTCTGAGAATCTGCAAGGAATATTATGTGTACAAATATACATGAAAATAGATGTGTAGTGGAGTGTGCAAGGGAGCTCTAGGGTGCTGGGCTGAGTCTGTAAGTTGATTGTCTGATATTAATGATAATAATGAGAGTACATTATTATATCATCAATATATTATTGTTATATATCATTGTATCATCATATCCTTGTTATGTAGTCGTCATTATTATATCATTATTATATCATTATTATATCATTATTATATCATTATTATATCATTATTATATCATTATTATATCATTATTATTATTATACCATCACTATATCATCTTTATTATACCATATCATTATTATACCATATCATTTTATCATTATATATCATTTTATCACTATCATATCATCATTATTAGACCATATCATTTTATCACCATATTTTATCACCATATTTTATCACCATATTTTATCACCATATTTTATCACCATATTTTATCACCATATCATTTGACCATTATTATACCATATCATTTGATCACTATATATCACTTTATCACCACTGTATCATTGTTATCAATTCAGTGATGAAGACAATGAAGTTACTCTGAGAACCTGGGGGGAAGGTTTGGATCCAGCAGTTAATGCAGGGAGGGCACAGGACGGTTGTGTAGGAAGGGATGGAGGAGGAGGAGGAGGATGTTGGTGATGATGATGATGATGGTGATGATGCTGGTGCTGATGTCCTGGCTGGTGGTGCATGCTGCCTCTCAGCTCTGTCTCTCGTTCTCCCTGCTGTGCCAATCCCCCGTGTCCCATCTCCTGGTGTCTCCCCTTTGCAGCCCGAGCCCTGTCCCCCCCAGCAGCCCCCCCGAGCCCCGTCCCCCCGGGTTAACTCTAAGTGTCCCTTCCCCTCCTTTGACCGCAGGAGGGGACCAGGCGGCAGCAGCAGAGCTGACAAGTGACAAACTCCCGTCCATCAGTGACTTGGACAGCATTTTTGGCCCCGTGCCCTCCCCCAAGTCCGCTGCCGCTACCGCAGAAGCCAAGTGGGTCAATTTTTCCGATCCATCCCCGGAATCGGCGCCTCAGGAGCCGTCGGCCCTGGAGCAAGCGGGGTCCCCGCCGGCGGTGGCAGCGCCCCAGCCCTCCTCCTCCTCCTCCTCTTCCTCCTCCTCTTCCTCCCGCCCGCTCCCCTCGCCGCTCCGCTTGGAAGAGGTTCCCAAGAAGGTTCCCGAGCAGCCTCACCTTAAGGATGAGAACCTGGAGCCGGTCGCCTCTCCCAAAGATTTGGGGCCGGGACAAAGAGCCACCCCCCCTCCCCCTCCGCCGCCCACCTACCGCACGGTGGTCTCCTCCCCCGGACCGGGCACCAGCGGCACGGGCAGCGCCAGCGGTACGTCCCCTGCCCCCGGGGGGGCTCCTGCCTGGCCCCGCTGACCGACAGCCCCTGTCCCCTCCCCTCTGCCCCTGCCCCGGCGCCCACCCACCCCTCCCGTCGGGTTTTTGGTTTTCTGTGTCTTATCCCACTCCCCCCCCCCTGATGCGGGTCTGGGGGTGGGGTGGGTCTGAGGGCCCCATGGGTGAGCCCAAAGGTTCCCTGAGATCCCCAAGGCTCACAAAGGTTGGCAGAGGGAGGGTTGCTGCAGCCCTGTCCTCAGTAGGCTTCAGAGTGAACACGGGTGGAAATGCTCAGGGGGGTTGGATCAACTGTAGACCCCCGGGTCACTGTCTGTTGTCACCTCTGGTGGTGGGATGGGTCTGGTGGCCTTCATCCAATGCTCCCTTGAGCTCCCCCAGCCACACAAAGGTTGGCAGAAAGAGGATTGCTGCTGCTGCAGCTCTGTCCTCAGTAGGCTTCAGAGTGAACACGGGTGGAAAGGCTCAGGGGGGCTGGATCTGCTGTAGACCACCAGGTCACTGTCTGTTGTCACCTCTGGCGGTGGCTTGGGTCTGGTGGCCCCCTGGGTGAACCCATGGATGGGAGAGCCCAAAGGTCCCCTGTGATCCCTGAGGTGCACAAAGGTTGGCAGAGGGAGGGTTGCTGCTCCTCAGTAGGCTTCAGAGTGAACGTGGGTGGAAATGCTTCAGGGACACACTCAGGGGGCTTGGATCTGCTGTAGACCCCCAAGTCACCATTGGTTGTCACCTCTGGTGGTGGGATGGGTCTGGTGGCCTTCATCCAATGCTCCCTGGAGCTCCCTGACATGCACAGAGATTGGCAGAGGATTGCTGCTGCTGCAGTGCTGTCCTCAGTAGGCTTCAGAGTGAACATAGGTGGAAAGGCTCAAGGGGGCTGGATCTGCTGTAGACCCCCAGGTCGCTGTCTGTTGTCACCTCTGGTGGTGGGATGGGTCTGGTGGCCCCACGGGTCAGCCCAAAGGTCCCCTGAGATCCCCAAGGCTCGAGAAGGTTGGCAGAGGGAGGGTTGCTGCAGCCCTGTCCTCAGTAGGCTTCAGAATGAACATGGGTGGAAATGCTCAGGGACACACTCAGAGGGCTTGGATCTGCTGTAGACCCCCAAGTCACCGTTGGTTGTCACCTCTGGTGGTGGGGTGGGTCTGGTGGCCTTCAGCCAATGCTCCCTGGAGCTCCCTGACATGCACAGAGATTGGCAGAGGATTGCTGCTGCTGCAGTGCTGTCCTCAGTAGGCTTCAGAGTGAACATGGGTAGAAATGCTCAGGGACACACTCAGGGGGTTGGATTTGCTGTAGACCCCCAGGTCAGTGTCAATTGTCACCTCAGGGCTCCTGAGATCCTGTAAGTCCCAGCCCAGAGGTGGCATCCTGGAGATGAGGGGTGCTTGGTCCCCCCTGAGGCTGGAGAAAGGGAGAAGCTGCTGGCTTGGTGTGGCAGGTGCTGGGACCTGCTGAATTATAAATATCTGTCTGCTGGGGGGGACAGGGGGACAGGGGTCACCTTACAGGAGCTGGGGAAGTGGAACATGAGCCTGTTACTTGAGGCTGAGCACTCCAGCACTGCTGCAGCCATCCTGGCCAGGTCCCCAGCATCCCCCAGATGTTCCCCCTCAGCCTCTCACCCCTGCAGAGCCTCAGGCCTGGCAGGGGGTGGGTGTGCAGCCCCCCAGCTGCTGTCACCAGCCTGCTGCCATCTGCTCTGGGGGTTTGTCACCTCCAGGGGGGTTGATGGGGGCTGTCCCTGTGAGTGTGGCTTTGCCTCAGTGCTGGTGGGTGTTCTGTGCCAGCTTGCTGGGGTCTGGGTCCCTGTGTCCCATGGGAGCTGGGACTTCTCCAGGAGAGGGGCAGAAAGTTTGTTCCTGCCCTGCTTTCCACCCTGATGCCAACCAACTGAACTGGGAGCCATGGGGACACGCTGGTGGCCCTGAGGGGTGGCACTGGGCAAAGCCATCCCAGGATGGATGTCCCACTGGAGCCAGTGCTCATGGTGTCACCCAGGCAAAGTGTCACCCCCCCAGGGGACCAGCATCCTGGTGGCATCCCCATGTCATTGACAACATCCTGCCTCAGTTTCTGATGGTGGAAAATATCTGGAGGTGCATCCAGCCTCTGGAGGACCCTGAGGACCAAACCCCCTGACATCTCACAGGACCTTTGCTGCTGCTCCTGAAGGGGGGACAAAGTGTCCCCTGGAAGCCTCCTCCTTGTGACACTCCTGTTAGGTTGCTCCTGAAGAATTCCTATTTTGTAAGGTTCTGTTGAGAGAAGGAAAGTAAAATTCAAACGTCAGTTCCCAAGTTAGGCTTCTAAATAAAATTTAAAAATAAAATAAAATAGAATGTTGGGGGTGTGCAAGGGAAGGACTGGGGTTTATGGGCTTTAACCAAGCCTCTCTCTTGTCTCACCCACCTGGTGTTTATGTCTGAGCCTCATTTCTAGAGATCTGCCCTGGGTGTTGCCTTCCCTGGAGTCAGCATCCCCCAAACCCAGCAAAATGGTTCTCTTGGAAGTGGGAAAAGTTAAGCTAAAGGGATTTCTGTACATGGAGAAAACCACCCTGCTTGGGTCAGATCCCTGGGTGACTGCAAACAGGGCCCTGGCAGCACCTGCTGGGGACCACCCCAGCCCCAGTGCCAGCACCTTCCTCTCCAAAGCTCTTCTGGAGAGTTGGCACCCACTTGGTGATCCCATAACATCATTCTCCCACCTTTCATAGAATCATAGAATTGGCTGGGTTGGAAGGGACCTCAGAGATCATCGAGTCCAACCCTTGGCTTGGACAAAGCTTTGCCTCTTTGCCCAGAACCCCCAGTTCCTGTGGGGGGTCCCAGGGAGGTGCTGCAGCATCACCTACAGGCCTTAAACCCTTTTTTTATTTTTCCCCAGCCCACTCTGCTGGTTTTCAGGTCAAGCTGGTAACATTTTTGCCCAGCTGAGAAATCCATCAGCAATCCCCAAAACCTCTTTCCTCCCCCCCTCCCCATGGAGCATCTTGTAGAGGGAGATGATGCAGAGCAGGACATGGGTGGGCACCCACAGCAGCACCTGGGGGAGGGGAAGCTTTGGCTCTGAGCCCCTGGGTGGGGGGTGACAGACCCGTGGTGGGCTCACATCTCCCATTTCTTGCAGGTTCCTCGTCCCCAGCTCGCCCTGGCACCCCTCTGGCCACCTGCAGCACCCCCCCACCACCCCCTCCCAGACCTCCCTCCCGGCCTAAGCTGCCTCCTGGCAAACCCACGGTCACCGATGTGGTAGGTGCAGTGTCACGAGTGGGAGCAGGGAGGGTGGGGGTGGGAGATGACTTGGGAGCCTGGTGAGAGGGGTTCATGGAGCAGAGCAAGTTGTTAGGGGCAAATAACCAGGGGGTGATGCCCAAACGGGTTGGGGTTCTCCATACTCCATCCCCCAAGATGAATTCCATGTAGGAAAAATTCCACTGGCCAAGTGGGTGCCTGGTGGGACCCTTTGCCAGCACCCCACGGGTCTGCCCCCCCCACCCTGGGCTGTGTTCAGGTAAGTGGGGGAGGATTTGGGGGTTGAGGGTCAGGATGTGAAATTGTTCCCAAAGAAGCTGCCTGGACCCAACGGGATGGTCCTGAGGCAGCTGGCATGGGGTGGGCACTGATCCCACCATGATGGGAAAATCCATCCTGTGGGTCCTGCAGCTCCTCTGCTGGGTGGGGAACAAAACCACCCAGGGACACAAAATGATCTTCAGCTGGAAAAGGAAAGATTTAGGTTAGAGACTGGGGAGGGACTTGGGGCCTGGAGGGATGGGATGAGGGGGAAGGGTTTGGAGCTGCAAGAAGGGAGATGGAGAGGAGATGGGAGGGAGAAATTCTGTGCTGTGAGGGTGCTGAGCCCCTGGGTGCCCAGGTTGCCCCCAGAAGCTGTGGCTGCCCCATCCCTGGCAGTGTTGAAGGTTGGATGGGGCTTGGAGCAGCCTGGGCTGGGGGAGGTGTCCCTGACCATGGCAGGGGGGGCACTGGGGGGGCTTTATTGCCCCTTCCAACCCAAACCAGTCTGGAATGATGATTCTGCTCCATGGTGGGAATTTTTTGCCACCTTCCCCAGTCCAACCTGAAATGCTGTTGGCGCCAGGAGATGTTTGGGTTTGCACCAAGCCAGCCAGGGGGTACAGAAGCTTCGAAGTGGTTGATGCAGCTGTCCCTGTGCATATGATCTTACAGTTTTCATTACTTTATGCTGTTTTATTTTGTTTGTTTTTCTTTTCTCCAGTCCAGACCTTTTAGCCCTCCCATCCACTCCTCCAGCCCTCCTCCGATAGCACCTTTAGCCCGGGCTGAAAGTACATCTTCCATCTCCTCCACCAACTCCCTGAGTGCAGCCACCACTCCCACTGTTGGTAAAAACCTACAGCACTGCTGTGCTTTTGTTTTTCCTACCTCTAAAAAAAAGATTGTTTGGAGTAATTGTTCCTTTTCATGTACTAGGTTCTTCCTCAGGTTCCCAGTTCTTGATTGTCCTCAGGTTTTTAAATGCAGAAAAGAGGCTTAAAGGGGTTGTGGGGGGTCAGAACTGGGATGCTGGAGGGAAGCTTGCTTGGAGGCAGCTCTAAACATTGTGAGGAATGAATGTTTGGTGAAGGCAGAGGGTGTCATGAAGTGAAACGGAACTTCAGATGTGCATATGGTGTGTAAATTGGGTCAAAAAAAGGTGATTTTTGGTTTTTAGGAATTTTTTTTTTTTTTTTTTTTTTTTTTTTTTTTTTTGTATGGGGGATGTCTGTACCCTGGATGGGGAAGGGGGGCTGGAAGCCAGACCTTGGGATCCAGGAGGAAAATAGTATTCAAACCCTTTAAATGTCTTAAATTCACGTTTCCCCTTCAAGTGGTAGCTGGAAATGGAGTCTTGGGAAAGGTTCTCCCAAACCCTTAGCTTGATACATCCTCACCACCCCAAAGCCCTGCAGCTTTCTTTTGGAGGAACGTGCCTGCAGAACGTGGGGTTTGTCAGCCCCAGGGGTGCCCCTGGTGCCTCAGACCAGAAAAGCAAATCCAGTCTGGCTGGCAGCTCCCGGGCTCCATGTGCTGGGTCCCTCTGTCCCCTTTGTCCCTCTGTCCTGGCACTCCCTCCCTGCCACCCCCCGACTGCTCCTTGCTTCCCGCAGCTCCATCTTATCCCAGAACATCCCTCTCCTCCTTTTTTTTCCCCTTTTTCCTCCGTGTTTTCTGTGGGGAGCAGGCCAGCTCTGCATGGTGGGCACGGGGCTTTGCTGGCACAGGGAGCTGAGCCCCCCGAAACCCAGACCCTCTGGGGACCCAAACCTTAGGAGCCCCCAGGAGTGGTGGCATCACCAGCCCTGCACCCACCTCCTCTGGTGGCTGGGAGAGGAGGGAGGGGGTGGCTGTCCCCGTGGGGCCACCTGAGCTCTCCCTGTGGCTTTGCTGGAGTCTCCAACCTGCGTCTCCGTCGTCTCGTTGGCTTGGCTCTGGAGGTCTTGTAGCTGCTTGTGCGTGTCCGTGGGTCACTGTCACACCTCGAGCTGGGGGTAAAAGGGGTCCCAGGGGGGAGGTTGGGCCCGTCTGTGCCCGTTCTCCTTCAGCTGTGGTTGTGGTGACCGTGCCCGAGGGCCTGGTGGCCACGGGGCACTTGGTGGCCCTGGTGGCAACTGTGATTTGGGTGGGGAGGAGCAGGCAGGCTGAGGGCTGGGGGGTCAGGGGGGCTTTGGGAAGGGGACTGGGGAAGAGGGGATGTGTGCTGGTCCTGCAGGCACTGAGCCCCTTGGGCTCCTGGGTTAAAAGTTCTTCCTTTTTCTCTCTGCTCTCTCTATTTTTGTGAACAACCCCAGCTGCTCCATGGCTTGATGACCCACCCACCCTGAGCTGGTGTGACTCCTGGGGGGACAAGCTGTGCCCCAGTGGCTTCCACCCCTTGAAAGGACAGCTGAAAACCAAGGCTCTGGGGTCACCTGGCAATGGGGGGAGACTGGAGGGGGCAGCAGCCAGGGGGACACCACCCCCCTGCTGATGGCAGGTTTTGATCTGGGAAAAGCTGGAGAAGGTGGGACAGGCAGGGATAGATGTGGTCTGGGAGCTGCTCTGGGAAAGCCCAAGCATCTCCCTGTTGTGGAATCACAGAGTCATTTGGGTGGGGAAAAAACCTTTAAGCTCATCAAGCTGTCCCCCCCAGGGCATCTGGGTGAGCATCCCTGCAGCCCTCACAGAATCATTTTGGTGGGAAAAATCCCTTTAAGCTCATCAAGCTGTCCCCCCCAGGGCATCTGGGTGAGCATCCCTGCAGCCCTCACAGAATCATTTTGGTGGGGGAAAATCCCTTTAAGCTCATCAAGCTGTCCCCCCCCCCCAAGGGCATCTGGGTGAGCATCCCTGCAGCTCTCACAGAATCATTTTGGTGGGAAAAATCCCTTTAAGCTCACCAAGCTGTGCCCACTAAAGCATCTGGGTGAGCATCCCTGCAGCCCTCACCTCCCTGCAGACCCAAGGGGCAACTCCCAAGGTCAGGTTGGTCCTGCCAGGAGAGGCAAAGCTGAGCTGAGAGGTGGGCAGAGGGGGGGGGGGGGATTGGGGACCACCGAGTTTCCCCATCTCTGTCTCTTGTTTCCTGTGGCCAAGTTTGTCTGGGAGCATGTGGAAAGTGATTCCAGCCCTTTGTCCTCCGTGCTGGTCTGCTGTGCTTTCCTTGTGGTTTGCATGTCTGATCCCAACGACTTCTTGCAAAGGAAAGAGGAACCCGTTGTTCCCGTGTCATCACCCCTCACCTTCTTTTTTCTTCTTAAAAATCCTCCTCTTTTATTTCCTTCCCCTCGATGCCAGGCGCTGCTCGATTTCGTTTCATTCTTTGTATTTTTTTTTTTTTCCTTTTTCTCTTTCCTTTTGCGTTTCTTCAGCTTCCTGTCACCAGCAGGTGATGCTTTCACTGCCAAACCTCCGTGTCCCCACACCCCGCGGGGACAAAAAAATTTCTCGGGGACAAGAAAAGGCCTCGGAGGCGAAGGGCTGTCACCTCTTGCGTTCCAGAGGGTTCATTTAACCCTCCCGAAGCCCCTCTTCCCCCTTTCCCCTGCACTTAACTCCTTTCAGCACTCCCTGGCGCCGGGTTTGGAGGTGATGTGAGCGCAGGGAGCCGGTGCTTGGGATGGGAGAGGAGGAGGAGGAGGAATCCCAGCCTGGCAGCCCCTGCTCTGTGTCCGTCTGTCTGCTCAGCTCCCAGCTCTCTGTCCCCAAAAGCAGCCCCGAAGGCTTCGCTGTCCCACGCTGCTGCCGGAGCCTCCGGGGACCGGGAGGAGAAGGAGCAGGGGACAAAGCAATGAGAACACCCTTACCCCCCCTTAAAAAAATAATATATATATCCCTAGCAAGCGGGCAAAGGTTTCTCTTCTGTCTGGGCTTTCCTAGCTTTGCTTTTCTGCTTTCTGTCCCCCAAGCAGCGTTCAAACCTCCCCCCCCCCGTCCATCTCCTTGCACGGCGCCTCGCCCCCTCCCCTTAGCGAGATAAATGACCTGCTCTGTACTCACACTGTGTCCTTCTCTCTCCCTCTCCTTAACCTTTCCCCTCCCGCTTCAACTCCTGGCCATACAGAGAATGAACAGCCTTCCCTCGTTTGGTTTGACAGAGGAAAGTTTTATTTGACTTTCGAAGGTAAGTAGTGCCCAGCCAAGCCGGTGCTGCCCTGCTCTCCCCCCAGCTCTCTGATTCCCGGGGTTTCCTCCCAAGGCTCCAGGTTGCCTTTCCCTGAAAATAAAAACAAACAAACAAACAAACAAACAAACAAAAAAAAAAAAAAAAAAAAAAAAAAAAAAAAAAAACCAGAAAAAAAGAAAAAGAAAAAGGAAAAAAAAGACAAAGAAAAAGAAAAAAAAAGAAAAAGAAAAAAGGAAAAAGAAGAAGAAAAAGGAAAAAAAAAAAAAAGAAAAGAAAGAAAAGAAAAGAAAAAAATGGGAAAAAAACCCAGCATCTGCTTTAGCCCATTCCACAGATTGGGCTGGACTAATTTTGATTGGAGTTAAAAAAAAAAAAAAAAAAAAAAAAGGAAAAAAAATTGGAAAAAAAAAAAGGCAAAAACCCAAACCAAACAAAAAAAACCAACCAACCAAAAAAACCCAACAAACCAAAGATATTCTTGTACCGAGACTGCGGTGAAAACCAGAGAGCCAAACCAGCGCTTGCACTGCCGAGGAACTTGACTCTGTCAACCAGGGCTTCTCTCTACTCTCCCTCCCCAGCTGCTCGTTCCCCTCTGCCACAGGGGGTTCAGGAATCCCGGGAATTCTCTGCCCAGCTCGGGCTCCTTCCTCCCCCCATCAGAATTTTCTGCGCCAGCAAGAAAAGAGCAAACGGTGCCGGGGGGGCTGGTGGGGGTGTTGTGGGGTTTTGGGGTCCCCCCGTCGCTGGGAAGGAGGTTGAAGGGGAGGATTTAGGGGCAGGAGAAGCTGTTTCGGGGGAGGTGGCAGCTTCTCGGAGCATCATCCCCTCTGGGAGGGGCTTTGGAGGAAGCCTCATCTTGTCCCTCCTGCCAATATTTTTCTTTCAAACCCAAGAAAAACGAAGCAGGGAAGTTTGTTTGCTTGCTTGCAGCAGGAAAAGATCCTATAAAACCTGCAGGAGCTGCAGGTGCTGAGGTGGTGGTGACCAGGACAGGTGGTTCCTTCTTTCCCTCTTTCTTGGCTTTTTATCAGCCCCAGACACTGGGTCCCAGGATCCCAGCTCTGCTGGTCCCTCCTTTGCTGGTCCCCTCTCTGATGCCAGCTCCTGGCTTCTCCCTGGGAGAAGGTTGGGAAGGAACTGCTCCTCCCTCCCCATTCCCGTTGCAGTTTTGCTGTTTCCAGCAATAAATCAAATCCCTTCCTGGCTTTCCTTCCCCAGGTGTCCCCTGGGATCACAGCCCCCTTGGAGCATCATCCCTCTATCCAGCACCGTGCATCCCCCCCCTGCTCCACGTGTCCTCAGCTGAGCCCCAGCTCCATGAGCACATCCAGCATTTGGGACTTTTCTTGTGGGGTTTTTTTGCGTATTCCTGCTTTGGAAAGGTGTTCTGGAATTCCTGGATTTTCTTCTGGCAGTGGGAAGGGTCTGGAGCAGGGGGTGGGTTGGTGCTTGGGCTGCAGGAACCTAGCACTGCCTCCAGGCTCATCCATAAGCCAGGAAGGAAACAGCTCGCTTCCAACTTGTGGTGTTTTCTCATCAAACCCTAAATCTTTGAGTCCAACTTGGAAAAAAAAAAAAAAAATGGCAAAACTTGAAAGCTCCTCTGTAGGGAGGTGAAGGGAGATGTGCCCAGTTGGTGACCCTGGGTATGAAATGCCCTGAGAGAAATGACCTTTTCTTTCTGGGTTTGGAGGGCTGGTTTTTGTGTGTGGATCCATGGCTTTGGAGGGTTTGGAGGGTTGGACTTTTATGTGGATCCATGGATTTGGAGGGTTTGGAGGGTTGGATTTTTATGTGGATCCATGGATTTGGAGGGTTGGATTTTGATGTGGATCCATGGCTTTGGAGCTGCAGTTTGCTGTCTGTGTGTGGAAAGCCAGGGTGCAGCTCTGGTGCTGCTCTCTTGGAGCTGGCCCAGGGTGCACTCAGCCACCAGCTTTCCCCTTCTGATTTCCACCCGGGTGTAGGGGATGGATGAACCTGATGCCTCTGCAACCAAAACTCCTTAAAGTGGATTTTTCCTTGGTTTTTTCTCCAGCATTATCAGGTCATTTTGCCAATCTGAAAGGTTTCTAGAAGGTGGCAGTCACCAACAAGCCTGATTTTTTTGGTGGCTGTGGCCCAGCACGTGCTTTACCCAGATTTCTCTCTCAAGTTTCTAGAAGAGGATTTTGGGGCTGGAAATAGAGAGGTTAAACTCTTCTTTTTACATGGAAGTTCTTATTCCCAAAGCTGTCTTGTCTCTGAAGCTGTTAAGAGAAGAAGATACAGGCTCATGGGGAGGAGGGGAGGGATTTTTACACCCGTATGGTTTTTATTATCCAAAGTCAGAGCAGGACCATGGAGGATGTTTGGTTGCTGTTTGGATGAACCCGGCTGAGCCTGGCAATGGAGATGTGTGGGATGGGCTGGCTTATCCTTGGACATAGAATTCCTTTTGTTTCTGGAGAAGGAAGGAGTCTCATAAACACACAGGGAAACAGTGGAAGATGAGAGGCTGAAAAAAACCCCAAAAACCCCACAAAACAACCTGGTGGCAGGGGGACCATGGCAATTTTGGGGGGTTTCTATTTTCCTCCCCCAAAGAATAATGATTATTTTGAGGGTTTGGCTGCTGCTGGGCAGCTCAAGGCCTTCCCTGATGTTCTGCTTCTTCTGGGAGTGTCCCCAGGTGGGCAGGAACAGCAGGAAAGCTGGGGAGGGACTTGGGATAAAGGCATGGAAGGGTGGGATGAAGGGGAAGGGTTTGGAGCTGCAAGAGGGGAGATGGAGAGGAGATGGGAGGGAGAAATTCTGTGCTGTGAGGGTGCTGAGCCCCTGGGTGCCCAGGTTTCCCCCAGAAGCTGTGGCTGCCCCATCCCTGGCAGTGTTGAAGGTTGGATGGGGCTTGGAGCACCCTGGGCTGGGGGAGGTGTCCCTGACCATGGCAGGGGGGGCACTGCAGGAGCTTTAAGGTCCCTTCCATCACACCCTGCTTTGTGGTTCCATGATTTTGTGAAGGTAGCAGAAGAAGGGGATCCCTGGGTAGATGCTGATGTTCCCTTTTTACTTCCTTTGGGCAAAATAATCCTTGTGCTTAACCTGATGTACAGACTGGGGTATTAAAAACAAACCAAAAAAACCTCCCAAAATGATGTGTTGCAGAAAAGTGGCTCAGGCAGAACTGGAGGAGTCAGAACTGACCCCTCAGGGGCTTTTTTGGGACCAGCACCTTGTATGTTGGGTGGGCAAGAAGCTGTTATGGCCAGGGGGATCTTTGGGCACTTTTCTGGGAGAGAGGAGAGAAATTTGGTGTCCCCTTGGTGGAGGACATGGGGAGGGGACATTGTCCCCACGCAGGGTTTCCAGCATGACGTGAGGCTTCTCATCCTCAAATGGACTTTTGGGGAAGGGTTTTTCTTTGCCAGCAAAAGGGGAATTATTTTAGAGCCTGGGTGGTGCCCATGGACCCATTGCCTTCACTTTTCCACCCAGAGCTCTCCTCCACAGTCCCAAATTTCTGATGCTTTGCAGATTTGTGGGGTGTGTGTGTGTATGGGGGGTGTTTGCTGCTGTGGGGCTGTGCTGGGGGTCCTGGGATCCCCCCCAGTGGGGGTTCCTCCAGGCAGGAGTTCAGGCAGGAGCAGGGGATGGGGAGATGGGACTGCCAGCATCCTGCTTCCCCAGGGGTATCCAAGCTCTCTGGCCAAGGCAGAGGGAACCTCCCCAGCCCCTCTTGTCCCCTGGGACCCAGAAACCTCCTGCAGAACCTCTCAGAGTCTGGAGCTCCTCCAGAGCCATGCTGGGGGGGCTGCTGCCCCGCATGCTGCTCCTGGCATTCCCAGTTATTTTCTTTGCTTGCTCTTTTTTTAATTTTTTTGATTGGGGGGAAAGCAGGGAGCTAACTTTAAAAAAAAATATTTCCCAAGCCTCATCTCAAGCCTGGGGGGATTATTTTATTTTTTTTTTTCCTTCCTCTTTGCCCATAAAGCTATGCTGGGGGTTGTCTCGGTGTACACACCCCCTTGCCCTGGGTTTTGGGGGGTTCAGTGTCTCCCTGCAGGTAAGAAGTGGGGGTCTGGGCTCTGTTGCAGGCTCATCCCGGGGCCCAAGCCCCCTGACCATGGGTGCCCAGGACACCCTGCCCGTGGCTGCTGCCTTCACCGAGACCGTCAACGCGTACTTCAAAGGGGCTGACCCCAACAAGTAGGTGCCCACCTCTGGGGGCTGGCACAGGGCTGGGGGGGCTGCTGAGGCTTCCAGGGAGCACCCAGAGGGATGGGGAAGGAGAGGAGGGGGTGCTCTGGGCTCAGCAGGAGCATCAGTCCCCATCCCCAGCAGGCTGCTGGGCTTCGGTGCTGGTTCTGGGCTAGGACAAGAGGTTGGTTCCTCCAGCACAGTGGGTGGGATGCTGGGGGGTGTCACCACACCAAACCTCCCTGCTTTTAGCCCAGAAAGCCAAGCAGGTGCTGGGCTGCATCAAAAAAAGCATAGAGAGTCAGCCAAGGGAGGGGATTCTCCCCCTTTGCTCTGCTCCTCTGAGACCCCCAGCTGGAGAGCTGTGCCCAGAACTCCAGGTCTGGAGTCCCCAACACCAGAAGGACACAGAGCTCCTGGGAGGTGTCCAGAGGAGGCACTGAAATGCTCAGAGGGCTGAGCAGCTCCCTGGGAAGCCAGGCTGAGGGATTGGGCTTGTTCAGCCTGGAGAAGAGGAGGCTCCCAGGGGAGCTCAGAGCAACCTTCCAATATCTGAAGGGGCTCCAAGAAAGCTGGGGGAGGGCTTTGGACACGGGGGGGTAGGGAGAGGAGAAGGGAAATAAATGGGTTAAAACTTGGAGAGGGGAGAGTGAGGTTGGACATTAGGAAGAAATTCTTTAATTTGAGGGTGGGGAGACCCTGAGCATGGCAGGGGGTGGGAACTGGGTGAGCTTTAAGCTCCCTTCCAACCCAACCCATTTCTATATTTCTGTGATTTTGAGCCCCCTTCCCCCTGGGTCTCTGTCCCTGCAGGTGTATTGTGAAGATCACAGGGGAGATGGTGCTGTCCTTCCCAGCTGGCATCACCCGACACTTTGCCAACAACCCCACTCCAGCAGTGCTCACCTTCCGGGTGCTCAACTACAGCCGCCTGGAGCACGTCCTGCCAAACCCCCAGCTCCTCTGCTGGTAAGGCACACCTCACCTCAGCCCCCAGCCAGGGAGGAGCAGAGCTTCCAGAAAAAACGAGGAAAAACTTCCCTGAAAGCTTGTCCTGCTCTGGGCAAGAGCTCCCAAGCCTTGAAGTGTTTGCTGGAGCAGCCCCTTGGCCAGGCAGAGAGGGTGCTGAGCCCTTGGCTGTCCCCAAAACCTGTGGCTGCCCCATCCCTGGCAGTGTTGGAGGTTGGATGGGGCTTGGAGCACCCTGGGCTGGGGGAGGTGTCCCTGACCATGGCAGGGGCCTGGAAATGGATGGATCTTTAACATCCCTTCCAACCCAACCCAGTCCATGATGCTTCGATGCTGATTTGGTGCTGGTGATCATGTTGATGGTGATGATAAGAGCATCAGTAGATAGGGGGAAAGGTTTTGAGGGGCTCTGCTCATTTTGAGCCCCATTATTCTCCTTACACCTCCTGGTTGCAGAAGGAGAAGAGCTACAGATGGAGCTGGGTTGGGAGAGGAGGAGGCAAAAGGTGGGATCAACCCTGGTGGGTGCTGGGGTGGGATTAACCCTGGTGGGTGCTGCTGGCCCAGGTGTCTGTGGAGCAGCTTCCTTCTGCCAAGGTGTCTGAGAGGAAGGGTTTGTTGTCCCCCTTGTGCAGTGACACCACACAGAGTGACACCAACACCAAGGAGTTCTGGGTCAACATGCCAAACCTGATGGCTCACCTGAAGAAGGTATCGGAACAGAAGCCTCAAGCCACCTATTACAACGTGGATATGCTCAAATACCAGGTAGGGGTTTGTTTGTAAGACAAAACTCTGCCAAAAAAAACCCAAAACTCAAAACCAAACCCACAACAAAAAACAAAACAAAGAAAAAAACAATAAACCAAAACCATATGAGTAACTTGTAGAAATAAAAGCTGGCATTTCCCTGGCACTGAGATGGGGGGAGCTGAGGGCGTTGCCACCCCACTGGCCCCTTCCTCAGGTCACTGCATTTGTCTGATTTTGAGCCTGGTACAAAATGAGAATGGAATGAGAGTAGAATTAGAATAGAATTGGAATAGAATTGGACTAGAATGAGAATTGAATTAGAATGAGAACAGAATTAGAATAAAACTTAAGAATAGAAGGTGTCACCTCCTCTGAAGCCAAATGCAATTGCTGCCTCTGTAAAAAAAAAAAAAAAAATTAAAAATGGGATTTTTTCCCTTTCACCCCTATGGAAACTAAATGTTTTTTCTGTCATTTTGGAAGGTATCTGCCCAGGGTATTCAGTCTACTCCATTAAACCTTGCAGTGAGCTGGCGGTGTGACCCTGCAAGCACTGACCTGCGCATCGACTACAAATACAACCCCGAGGCAATGACCACACCTGTGGCTCTAAACAACGTCCAGTTCCTCGTCCCTGTGGATGGAGGAGTAACCAAACTGCAAGCTGTGCTTCCTCCTGCTGTCTGGTAGGAACCTCTCACCTCACAAAGAGCTTGGGGTGTCTGCCCAAAGCTGTGCTACCTGCTCGGGGGGGCTGGGGACACACCGGGGACCCCAAACTTCTCCTCCTCTTGCAAGGGGAAGCCTGCAGCCCAGCTCTGGTTTAGTTTCCTTGCTGTTCTCCCAGGAAGATGGGCAGAGCTGAACATGTGTACAGGCACAGAACAGCAACCACAGAACCCCAGACTGGTTTAGGCTGGAAGGGATGTTAAAGATCCATCCATTCCCAACCCCCTGCCATGGTCAGGGACACCTCCCCCAGCCCAGGGGGCTCCAAGCCCCATCCAACCTTCAACACTGCCAGGGATGGGGCAGCCACAGCTTCTGGGGGCAACCTGGGCACCCAGGGGCTCAGCACCCTCACAGCACAGAATTTCTCCCTCCCATCTCCTCTCCATCTCCCCTCTTGCAGCTCCAAACCCTTCCCCCTCATCCCATCCCTCCAGGCCCTTGTCCCCAGTCCCTCCCCAGCTTTCCTGGAGCCCCTTCAGGCACTGGAAGGTGCTCTGAGGTCTCCCTGGAGCCTTCTCATCTCCAGGGAGTTTTTGGTGCTTTTCTCCAGGCTCAGAGGGCTGTGTGATGCAGGTTTGCAGCAGGGAAGCAGGGCACAGCCTGGTCCTGCTGCCTCCCATCCCTGCTCACCTGTAACACAAGAGCAGAGCTTTCCTGCTCGGATCAAATCCAAGCTCCTGGAATTTGCACCAGAGCTGGGTCCTTAGCAAAATTCTGCCTCCTTCACAACTTCTCATTCCCTACAGCAATGCTCTTCCCCATCTGTTTTTCAGGAATGCTGAACAGCAAAGGATACTGTGGAAGATCCCTGACATCTCTCAGAAGTCAGAGAACGGAGGTAACCCCACATCTTATTAACCATGGGCACTCACTCATCTCCCACTTGGCCCCATCCCTCCTGCCCTGCCACACAGATTCCTGCTGGTGCTTGCTGTGGAAAACCAGAAGCAGAGAACTTTGGGAAGCAGGGACCGTGTCCCTGGGGCTTTGCCATGGCAGGAGGGTGTGAACACAGCAGCTTAGAGCCAAGTCCTCTGCTTCACTGCCCTGCTCTGCATCTGCAGGATGAGGCCACCACTTTGTACCCCCCTTCCCAGGGGTCGCTTCTCCCCAGCCTGGCTGCTCTCTTATCTCTGACCAGCCCAAACCCTGCTGGGGGGTCAGGGGCTTCACCTCCCCTCCACACCATCCCAACCCTGGGGGATGCTGGTGGCTCGGGGCCCTCCTGTAGGAGTGGGGCTGGGTCTTTGGGTTTGCCAGGACCTGGTTGTCAGGGTTTAACACTGGCCTGGCAATTAAACCCAGTACCAGATGCTCTCTATTAATCTCTCTCTCCTCCTTGATAAAGAAAGGAGAGAGAATAAGGGAAAGAGACTGATGGGTTGGAAACTAAACTACACAACTTTAATGAAACAGTAATGATAAATAGGGAAAATTACTGAATATATACAAATATACAGGAAAATGGAAACCACATTCCTTCCCCCTTATCCCCCAAGAACTCTCACGTCACCCCAAGGCTGCAGGGCAGCCCTGGGAAAGTCCAGGCTGGAATCCTGGGGTCAGCAGCAGTTGGGAGCTGGAGGCAGGAACACACAGATATGGGTTGGGATGGATCAGGAGCACAGGCAGAGGAATGGATGGAATCCTTCCAGGATGCTGAGTGAAGGAAGGGAAGCAGGAAAGGCAGGAAGGGCAGGAGCTGGAAGCTGGAAGCAGGAAATCATGGCTTGGCCCTCGTGATCCCCCAAATTTCTCCTGAGGATGAGGTGTATGGGATGGAATCCTCTGTTTAGTCAATTCTGGCATCTCTCTTGTCTGTTCCTCCCCAAAGGAGGGCTCAGGTGGGACCTCTTTATCCTTCTGGAGGGTCAAAGTTTTCCTCAGAGCTGAGCAGTGTCCTTGGCTCTGCACACCAGTCTGGAGCAGTGCCTATAAACATCGAGTGTTATCAGTCCCAGAAGCACACACTGTCTGGGAAACTTGCTGTTCATTTCAGCAAGTGCCACTACTTAAAGACTGAGCTAAAAGCAGAGGTACAAGACAGAAAATCCCCTTTATCCTGGCCCAAACCAGGACACTGGTGCAGGACTTTTCCCTCACAGGTGTGGGGTCCCTGCTGGCCCGATTCCAGCTCTCCGAAGGACCCAGCACCCCAGCACCCCTGGCTGTGCAGTTCACCAGTGAGGGCAGCACCCTGTCCAGCTGTGACATCGAGCTCCTGGGTGCCGGCTACCGCTTCTCCCTCATCAAGAAGAGGTTTGCAGCAGGTGGGTGCTCACTGCTAGGGCTGGCACTGTCCCCAAAGGTCCCCTCCAGCCCTGCAGAATGCTTTGGGTTTGTTTTGGTTTGGTTTTGGGCTGGTCCCACTGAGGGGCAGAAGCTCCCTTGCATGAAATAAATCCTGGCACTGCTCACCAGAGCCTTCAGTTTCGTGGTTCTGGGTCCTGCGTGGAAGGAAGGAAGGGTCTGGGGTTGGCCAGGAAGAGCTTTTTGCCCCTTTCCTCTAGGGAAATATTAGTGGGGTTTGGGTTTTTTTATTTTTTTTTTTTAATTTTGCCCCCTTGCTGCAGATAAAGTATTTCCCAGGTGTCTCCTTGCCAGAGAGGTTGGTGGTATCCCCTGGGCACGGGTGGGTGCTCCCTCCTCACAGCTGAATCCCCATCCCATTTGTAGGTAAATACTTGGCTGATAACTGATGGGAGGGAATGCAATCCCATGGAAAACCAGATGGAAAATCCCCCAGGACTGCTGTGTGTGGAACGGGTTTCAGTTGCAGTGTGAGGGAAATGAACTAAATCCTGCACTCGGGACATTCCTGTTGGAAGTGTCGACAACTTTCAGCATTTATTTTCTTTTTTTTTTCCCCTTGGAAAACACCGTCTTGACCAGTCCTCCAGTATTTACTTCTAGATGTAACATTGTTAATGGTTTTAAAATGTAATTATTGTATTTGTAAATTGTACTCATCCCAGTAAGGCTGTATTTTTGGCAGTTAGACACTTGAGTTTTAGCATTTTTCCCATTCATGAAATGGATGTAATTTAAACTGTGGTATATCAATTTAATAGTAGTACTGTTGAATGGCACAATGCTTACAGAGGTAGATTACATTTTGTCAATATATACGACTTCAATACAATCCTGGTAGCTGTCATGAAGGGGGTGCCTCATACAGAGAGAGTGAAACAGAACTGGCAGGCTGATTTATTTATTTTCTTCAGTCCTCAGTAGGAATAAACAAGCTCTACCTTCCACTTCAGCTGGTTGCACTCCAGAAAAAATACTGCTGCAAAGGTGGAGGCTCCTCAGCCCACCTCTCAGCAGAATAAAATAAAAAAAAAGCAGGGAACAAAAAAAAAGTCACTTCTCAGAAGGGTATTTACGTCACGTCTCCATTATGAGAAGCCTCTGTGAAGGTGCCCGTGGTGGCTCTCAGCCTCAGATGAACCTTCAGGAGCAGTTTGCTTTTTGCCTTTTTGGGTTGGTTTTTGCCCCAAGCCCTTGTGTTTTGCAGAGAATGCAGAACAGGAAACAAGCAGGCAAAGAGGCTGGGTAGCAACCCTGAGCTTACCTTGCTGCTGGAAAAAATATCCTGCTGCTTTTAAGGACCCAGATTCTGAGCAGCCTCCAGGCTCTCTTGTTGCATTTCTACGTTCCTTTGCTTGCTTTTCCCTTTTTTTTTTTTCCTCTCCTCTCCATTTTTGAAAGCTCTGTGAGTTTGGAAAACAATTTCAAGGCAGGCAGCCCTTCCCATGCCTTTCTGTCCTATTCCTTGGGCAGGCAAAAGCTAAAGGTGGCAGTGGGGAAGGGCCCCAGCCCCTCAGGGGGACTCCTGCCTTGCTGACCAAGCTCCTGGAGATGGGGAAAATCCATGGAAGTGCTAAAAAAGGGGAAAACTGTTCCTCTGTGTTCTCCCTGGGGGGGATGCAGGCACTGTGCATCAATGTGTGGTGGTTGGTTCCTGGCTGAGGTTAGGCTGGTAACAGGCTGAGAGCATTTGGTCTCCATCTGCTGGGATGGAGGGCTTGGTTTCCTGGGAGAATTTGGCAATATTGGGAAAAAAAAAAAGAAAAAAAAAAGGGAACTTTTCAAAATTGGGTGCAGCTGCTGTTCAGGTGCAGAGAAAACCACAGGAACACCCACTGAGAAAAACACTGAGCATCCACAGGGTGCTGGGGACTTGGGAGGTGTGTAAGATGGGAAATAAAGGTTGGAGCAGATGGTCCTTGAGGTCCCTTCCAACCTGAGATTCCAGGATTTTAGGAAATAGTGATAATTTTACTGGCATACGTGTAAAAGGATGAGGCTGCTTCATTTGCTCTGGAAAACTGAAACTGTGCAGGTTGGGAGGTGCTTATTCACCTGAGCAGGTTGGAGTGATGTGAGCAGACAGAAATCCATGTCCATCGTGGATCAAACAGAAATCCATGTCCATCTGGAAAGAAAATAAGGAAGTCTGGAGATATTTCAGTTCTGAAGTGACTTTTTAGGCTGAGGTGTGTGAAAGGCATCAGCACAGGAGGTTTAAAGCCCAATCCACGTGGTTCATCCATCCCTGCAGGTTTTGAAAGTCCCCCTCCTGGGTGGAGCCTTCAGCTCTGTCAGTAATTTTCCCCCTGAAATGGAAATCTGTACAAATGGTGTGACCCAGACTTTCCCAACACAGGAACAGAGGGGGAAAAAAAAAAACCATCTAAGAATTAGGTTTTGCATCATTGTTTTCGTGCTGTGTAGAATTGTTATGAACTCATGCTTCCAAAAGAGATCTATGTCATAGGCTTGAAAATAAGGATTTTATAATGTAAATATTACCAGAACATAGAGATTTTACTTTATATTTCATTTGAAAGACAAAGTGTTTACATTAGCATTGCTAAGTTTTTAAACACTTTTTAAACAAAGAAACCCCATAACCCAAAGATCCCAAGCTTGTCCCATTTGTGCTGTCCCCCAGAAGAGAGGTGACAATTCCTGGGTGTGTGGAGGTGCTGGGATGCAGCCCCCAGAGTCTGGGGAGGGCAGTGGGGAAGTTCTGCACCCTTCTGGGGGCAAATTACCTGAACTCCTTCTGCCTGCAGCCCTCTGGGGACACACTCCCCCTCCAGACACCACCAGGTGACAAAACTCATCTCTTCCCAGCCCCGTGACACTGGGACTAAACCCAGTGTTTTGGGAGAGGGTTTTTGGCATCCTGCTTTTGCCAATTTTTCCTACAGTGTTGGGGGTCACCAGGTGTTGGTTTACTCAGGAGTGTTGAGCTGTGTGTCTCTGCCTTCCTTCCCAGCACGTCCTCCCTTCTGCATCCTCTTGCAAGGAGGTGTTTGAAGTTTTCCTGCCCTGTCTGATGTCTGAGAAGGGTGTCAGAGTGCCTGGGAATGCTTCTGTTGTGTTTGTCTTCTTGCACGTGGTAGGAGCGTGGCACCCCAACGTGGGGAAGGGGAACAAAGTTGTTGTATTTTGAAGCCTGAAGTCCAGGGAAGTCCAGGACCATGGTCTGAGCTTTCTTGCCTGGCTTTGAGAAGGTGTCAGCAGTAAAAAGGTCATGGGCAGCAGCTTGGGATCTGTCAGACTTTAAATCTAGAGCCCAAATTAAGGGTGTATATTCCAGCTTCTGCAGTAGCCCCAGAGAGGGCAGGGGGGATGCACTGCCCTGCTGCATTTGGAGCACTCAAGCTCTGCAGGTTTCAGCTCTGGAAAAACTCTATCTTCAGGGATTGCATCTCTTTGGTACTCTCTGCCATCAGCACCCTCTTTAGGGACATGGGAGCCAGGTCTTCCAGCTGAGGCTGAAAAAGGGGCTCAGCCCTCCAGCACTGGCACCCCATAACTCAGCAGCTCTCAGATCTAACAAGCTGGCTAAGAAAAAAAACAACAAAAAGGATTAAGAAAGGAGGCATTCAGAACAGAAATGTTCTTCTGGCTTGGTCACTGGCGTGGACCTGTTCCTCAGGCTGTGCCTTCAGCCACCTCTCTCCTGAAGAGTTTTTCCTCCTGGGGTCCCTGTTGGCCTCCAGCAGCCCACACCTGCAGAGCCCAGGTGCCCACGGAGAGATGGAGTGGTTTTCCCTGCAGATATGGGCCTCTGGATGCTAGGAGCAGGAATTTTTATTATTTTTTGTGCCACTTTTCTTCTGTTTGTTGCAAACATTCAGCACTGTGCTCCTGGAGGGAGACATTCCAGATCCATTTGCAACCTGACAGTATTTCTCAAGGACAAGGAAATTTCTCAGTCCTACAAAACACAAAACAAATAATAAGCTTTTCGTTTGGTGTTTGCTTTTGTTCTTAAATATCACCCCCCTTCTACAGAGCTGATCTTGGTTTTGCTGGAAAGCCACTGTCCATTAAACTGTTCCTGCAGCTTCACTCCCAAAAGCTTTGCCACACGAGTGCCACCTTGGATGAAGGGAGTCAGGAAACTGAGCTCTTTTTTCCTGATGCAGGCTGGACTTCAGGATGTTAGTGCTTATTTCTCTTAAATTTATTTTATCTTCAGCATGCCTTTGCAGGATATATCCATTATAGGTTTTCTTCTTTAAATACAGGTGCAAAAGTCTGCAACATCTAAGGTTAAAATGCCATCCTGTTTTGGCCAGGCAGGGAAGGGATGGAGAAAGCCAGAATTATTATTATTATCATTATTATTATTATTATTCTCACCATTTCCCAAGTAATCCTTGCAGAGCCAGGGAGTCTTCCTGATCCATCAGTATTTTTTTTATTCTACAGTAAGGATCTGCAGAAATACCCCCTGCATCCCACCTGCCTTCCCCTCCCAGCATCACTTTAGGAATGATAATGTGGATAATTCTGCTGACATTTGTTCTTAAAATCCCAAGTATTAGTGTGGTGATGGGTGCTCTGAAGGGTTGCACACCAAGCAGGACTTCACTACAGGCCAAGCAGTATGAGACAAAAGACAACAGGTTTTCAGGAGGCATTCAGAATCTCCCATTCCACTCCAAAAAAAAAAAACCCCAAGGTTGCTGAAACCAGCCCAATGTTTTGCTAAAATGAAGCTGTGGTCTGAGAGAAGGCAGGAGAGGAAGCCCCAGCAACGAATTGGATTTCCCCAGGGATTTCCCTGTATCGTTTGATGAACTCCCTCATGTATAAAATGTTTATAAATATTTGTGGATGAAGATACACAGGTCTATTTTTAAGATTTAAGTTAAATAAGTTAATGAATGGCTGGCCTTTTTTGCCTAAACGTGCAATGAGATATATTATACCTTTAGTCTACGATGGCCTAGGTACTGCTTAGTCTGTGATGAAAACTTTGCTGCTTACCTACTGTTCTCAGAGAAAAAAAAATAACAAAAAAAAAGACATACAGGTTTGTTGCACATGGACTGTGGCAGCAAAGCTTTGTATTTGACCACTGGTAATATGAATGTGTTGTATTGACTTGTTGAAGATAATCATGAAACAACATATTTTAAATGTTACTTGCCTTATAGGTTAGACTACGACTATGTGGATATCATTTTTGTAAATAATGTTTTTTTATAAATGTCTCTCCTCCATTTCTTTCCCCTTCCCCCCCCCCCCCCTCCCCCCGTTGTCACCCATTTCACAAAATCTTGAATATGCAATTATTTACCATGCATAATGTTGCAACAAATAAATCCCCATGTCAGAACAAAGTTTATTAATTCTATCCATAAGAACCGCGTTAAAAACCCAACTGAGTTGCAATTGAAATGTGATTTTTTTTTTTTTTTCCTTGAAAATAAACAAAACCCCCTAAACCCCTGCTCTCTGCCAGTGAGCTTTGCATGTGGGGACAGATATGGGGGGGATCTGGTGGGGTTGTGGGGACATGGGGGACCCTGGCTGTGGGATCTGAGGGGGGGCTGAGGGGACCCACGGGGACATCAGGGACACATCTGGGGTCCACAGGGGTCATAGGGATGGACATGGATGGACATATGGGGGCCACAGGGACTTGTGGGGGGTGTAGCCACATACAGACACCAGTGGAGTCCACAGGGATCCATGGGGATCACAGGGATGGGCATGGATGGTCGCAGGGGGATTTGTGGGGGTTGTAGCCACACATGGACACCAGTGGGGTCCACAGTAGTCATGGACATGGATAGAGGCTACAGGGACTCATGGGGGCTGTAGCCACACATGGACACCAGTGGGGTCCACAGGGATGGACATGGATGGGGGCTACAGGGACTCATGGGGGCTGTAGCCACACATGGACACCAGTGGGGTCCATGGGGATGGACATGGATGGGGGCTACAGGGATTCATGGGGGCTGTAGCCACACATGGACACCAGTGGGGTCCACAGGGATGGACATGGATAGAGGCTACAGGGACTCATGGGGGCTGTAGCCACACATGGACACCAGTGGGGTCCACAGGGATGGACATGGATAGACGCTACAGTGACTCATGGGGGCTGCAGCCACACATGGACACCAGTGGGGTCCACAGGGTCATGGGGATGGACATGGATGGGGGCTACAGGGATTCATGTGGGCTGTAGCCACACATGGACACCAGTGGGGTCCATGGGGATGGACATGGATAGAGGCTACAGGGACTCATGGGGGCTGTAGCCACACATGGACACCAGTGGGGTCCACAGGGATGGACATGGATAGAGGCTACAGGGACTCATGGGGGCTGTAGCCACACATGGACACCAGTGGGGTCCACAGGGATGGACATGGATAGAGGCTACAGGGACTCATGGGGGTTGTAGCCACACATGGACACCAGTGGGGTCCACAGGGTCATGGGGATGGACATGGATGGGGGCTACAGGGACTCATGGGGGCTGCAGCCACACATGGACACCAGTGGGGTCTACGGGATCACAGCGATGGACATGGATGGACCCATGGGGCTTATAGGGTCTTGTGGGGTTTGTAGTCACACATGGACACCAGTGGGGTCCACAGGGATGGACATGGATGGGGGCTACAGGGATTCATGGGGGCTGTAGCCACACATGGGCACCAGTGGGGTCCACGGGGGCCATGGGAGGACCCACGGGGACTACATGGGGAGCTGTGGGGTCCCCAGGGATGCTGGGGATGGACATGTCTGGACGCATGGAGGTTGTGGAAGCTGGTGGGGTTTGCAGCCACGGACGGATACCTACGAGGAGCACGGGGAGCCACGGAGGACCCTGCAGGCGTCGTGTGGGAGCAGCCATGCGGGACACCAGAGAGCTGTGGGGACCTCTACGAGTCTGGGGGCTTCCCCGAAGAATGTCCGGAGGTGGGCGCGGAGGGGAGGGGGTTAATGGCGGCGATTTCCCCTCAGAATGGGCGGGAACAAGACAAGGGGCGGGCAGGGGGCGGTCGCCATTGCTTAGCCGCGTTGCAATGGCGGCCGCCCCCTTCCCGCCCTTTCTCGTCCCCTGAGACGGAGCGGGGATGGATGGCGGAGACCCCCGCTCGGGTAGGCCTGAGGGCGGGAGAAGGGGGATTTAAGGAGCGCCTTCCGCTTTCCCCTGAGGAAAACTCGTCTTCGTTTCGCCCCCCAGGTCCCCGCAAGAGCTTTCCGGTGGCGGCGGTGGATGAGATCCTGAGGGATGTGTTGGGGAGCTCCCTGAGGGAGCAGCGCTACGAAGCGGAGCGGTGCAGGGAGATGGTGAAGGATATTGCTGAGGTAAGGGCTGTGCTTGAGGGACAGAGGGGTCGTGTTGGCCTGGGTGGTGTTTCAGGGAGGGGAGACCCCCGAAATTAAATATAAATTATAAAGGAAATGCTGGAGGAGGCCGTCGGCGTGTACCAAGGGTGAGGCTGCAGCAGGTGCAGGCTCATACCGAGGTGATGGAGCTCACAGGTCAGTAAAAGCTCCATGCTGGGGTTGCCCTGTCCAGAAATACCTTGGAAAATGGTAATGAATTTTCATTAATATAAATCCCATACGTTTTAAATATGTCAGACCTTTCTGAAATAGAGTGGTTGTGGTGGTGGCTGAATTCTGCACGGTAACTCATGTGCAAGCCTCTGGTCTTTCAAGTCTTGTTGCTGAGGAAGGCTTTTTTTCATGCTACCTGGCATTAAAGAAAGGAAAAAGAAGAAAAGAAAAAAAAGGAAAGAAAAGAAAAAAAAAGGAAAGAAAAGGAAAAAAAGGAAAGAAAAAAAAAAAAAGGAAAAAAAAAAAAAAAAAAAAGGAAAGAAAAGGAAAAAAAAAAAGAAAGAAAAGGAAAAGAAAAAAAAGGCAGTGTGAGTTTGTAGTAGGTGTTAAGTGCTTCAAAGATTGCCATCAGGTGTCTTGCAATGGTTGCCCTTGTCTGTCCCAGCAAACCAAACCCCTGAGCATCCCTCCAAAGCCACCTCTCTGCTTGTGTCTCAGCCTGTGCTTCTCTTGCAGGTGATTAAAGCTCGGGTGAAGGAGCTGATGGTACCCAGGTACAAGGTTGTTGTGGTGACACATATTGGGCAGCTGAATGAGCAGAGCATGCAGATTGGCAGCAGGTGCCTGTGGGATCCTGCAAGTGACACCTTTTCATCCTATGTGTTCAAGAACTCTTCCCTGTTTGCTCTTGCAGTTGTCTATGCTGTCTATTTTGAGTGAAGGAGGGAGCTGAGTTTAACCCTGGGAGAAATATCCATTCAGCATTCCTCTTTCTGGTGCTGCAAATGGTTGTGAGGGACCAAGGCAACATTTCACCTGGTTTGAAATGTCACCAGAAGTCTTTCTGCAGTGAATTCTGTTTCTCAGAGCTTTCTCTGGGAATGCTGCTCTGTGACATGCAGTTTTGCACCTAATCTGCTTTCAGAACCCCCTATCCCTGTAGTGTTTTGGGTTTTTCTCCATGATTTTACCTTCTCTATATAATCCCCAAGTGAAGGGGGAGTAAAACAAAGGTCCCTACCAACCCCTAACATTGTGATTTCAGAACTATCCATGCAGTTAGTGCACAGCTGAAAGTAGAGCAGTCAGTTAGATGGCAACAACTCTTTGTGCTCATGACTTAAAACTTTAAACCACTATTAGCACTTTGTGGAACCCAAACCACTCAACCTGAGCTGCCCCTGCAGCCCTTTGCCAGTTTGCACTAGTGTACTAAAATTTAGTGTACTAAAAAAAAAAAAAAAAAAACAACCAAACACAGACAACTGCAATTAAAGAACACAAATGGGATCATTGTGGTTTATGTCATGATTGCTTTAATGGAGGGAAGCTGTGAGGCTGAGCTCCTGGGTTTTAGCAGAGGGAGCTGATCTCTCTCTCGGTGCAGCCCAGGCTGCAGCAGGAGGTGGTCAGCAGCTTGGCTGCTTCTCGCTTTGCCAGCAGAGGGGTTTTCCTGGTGCCTCGCAGGTCTCTCTCTGGCTCAGGCTCCTCGGAGCTGTGGGTTTCTTGGCTCTCAGCCTCCAGCCCTTGGTGTCTGTAGCTCCAGGAGTCAGGATAAGCATTGCTCTGGGGTGGGAAAGGCAGGGGGTTGGCACTCTCTGTCGCATCCGTGTTCGAAGCTAAGGATTAGAAGTTGTGGAATAATAAGTTGGTTGTAATATTTATCTTTACTAGAAAGACAGACCAGCCTGCAGCCAGGCAGCTTTATCCTCTGTGTCTCCTGTGAGCAACCAAGAGGTTCCAGATTACTCACTCCTTGCCAGAGCAGTATTAAAATAGGTCTGGAAGGCAGTTCTGTGAGTAACATGGTAAAACCCCAGGAACTAATGGACTCGTACTGGAGTGTTCTTTGTAGGAACAGTTGCTTCTCAGTCTTGCACTGATATTTTTGTTTTGAAGAGTAGAGCCAGGATTTGCTGTGTCAGTGGCACCATTTCAGAGTTCCTGGGTGTTCCCGGGTGCATTTTAAACACTACAGTAAAATCAGACACTGCCTTGTGGAGTTTGTAAAGAACCCCAGCCTCAGTAGTTAGCTCTCTTAGTTTAGCAGTGGGGGTTTTCTTCTCTGACAGGCTCATGGGCAGGGAGATGCAGGTGGCATTGCTTTTTATGTTTGATTAAAGCTGCTGCTACCATAGGATTTTCAAGACAGGCAGATGTTGCTGCATGGAGAGCCTAGAAGTCCTTCCTGTGCCTGTCATCTGCCTCATTTATTTTCTTTTTTCTAGTGCTTTAACCTACCAGAGTACCAAATGCTAGCACTGCATGTGGTGGCTGAATTTTCTGACTACCTATAAATACAGTAATATTTATCCAGCACCATGTGAAGATATTTCAAGTGCAGAGTATATATTTGGCATCCTCTAATTTTAATTCTAACATTCTTAGGGTTGTTAATCACGTTCCTGGTTTCTAGTGGGGAAAGCTCCGTGCCCTGCTGTAGGGAAGGGCCCAAGAACCTTGCACTGGCTGCACAGAGCTTGCCTTGAGGTTTAAAATCTTGTAGCAGAGAGATTGTTCAGCCTTGGGCTGAACGTGCAGTTCCTCGGGAAGATCTTGCTCTAAATGGTGTTTGTTGGTTTTTTATTTATTTAGCAAAACAGCCCCCAGTAAGGGAACACAGAGCTCGGAGCTGCAGCTCTGGGGAACCCAAGCCCGTGTTTGGTGCTGGGAGCAGCAGGAGCCCCGGGGCACAGCTCTGCCCTCTGGCACTGCTGCTGGGTTCGGTTCGGTTCGTCCCACCCCCTCGTCACTCGGAGGGCCTCGGTACTCACCTAGCAGGGGGTGCTCAGCAGCCAGGTGCCTTTTCCAGCGGGAGCCTCCGCAGGTGAAGACCACAGCTCGGACAAAGTCTCTCCCGCAGAGCCTCACCGTGTTCCCCTCTCCTCTTCCTTCCCGAACCAGCACCAGGAGCCCCAGCAGGACCAGCACCCTGCCCCTCATGCTGCTGCTCTGCTCCCCGGCTGGGTGTTGGCAGGGCTGGGATGGGGCAGGAGGAGGTGAGGAGTTCTCCTGGAATCCTCTCATTTATAGCGGCGGTCCCTCCGCTCCACTGGCTCCGGGCTCATCCCGAGGGTGAGTGAATGTTTGCTAAAAACCCGTTAATCGCTCGTTTCCGGAGGTGTCCTAAGTGCTCCCGCTGGGATTTGGAGTGTTAAGAGACCTCTGGAGGCTGTTTGGCAGCTTTGCTATAGGAACACGTGTAGTATAACAGGTTTATGGGGGACGGGCGTAGATCAGTGCCCTTAATGTGTGTGTTCTGCAGAAGTGACAGGGTGTTGTTCCTCACACCGTTTGCAGGTAATGGCTTTGGTCTGGGTGTCTCCCACGCAGGTTGTTGCCCAGTTGTGCCTCTTCTCCCAGTTAAAGCAACCCCGGGTCTTTTTCTGGCCGTGATGCCAGGGCACTCCCAGCTCCCTGTGGTGATGCCCATGGTTGGTACCTCTCTTCCCTGCCTCCTTCCCTTTGTCCAGCTGGCAGCTGCTGATGCTTCAGAAGAACCTGCCCATGCTGGGGATTCCCTCCTGATCAAATCACATCCTGGGAGGGTTTTGTGAAAAAACAAACAAAAAAAAACCAAACAAAAAAACAAAGCAGAAAACCCCAACCAACCAAAAAACCAACTCCAGAGTAGGGTTGTGCTGCCACAGGTATTGGAGGCAGTTGCTGTAAAGTCCTTGCAATCAAATGCCTTGAAGAAAAAAAATTAGCCAATTACGAGGTCAGAAATTCCATGTTTAGGAACAGAACTCAGGTAGGGAAGGAACTTTGGGGGTCTTCCATGCCTCCTAGCACCACAGGTGCTGTCCAGCACAGTCGATTAGGTTACACCATGGGTGGGGTGAATTGCAACGTGTTACAGCCCTGACTGAGAGCTCCTTCTACCAACAGCCCCTGTGAGCAAACAGTCATGACCACTGATGGAAAATACAGGCTGTATTTGGCTCAGATTTGTAATAATGATTAACACAGGATTCACCTTAATGGGTGTGTGTCTGACAGGCGCCGAGGAGGCCGGGTTTACATCCCTGTAAAATGAGCAGCCCAGAGGAGGAAGGGAATGTTAATGCATCACAAATGGTCTTTAACTTCAGTGATGGGTTTAAGTGTTGGGTGTTTATTGTCAGGCTAATGAGGGAGTCTGAACATTCTGTATCTGTAAACTACACCTGGTGCAGGGATTGCCTCCATCAGCTGGCAGGCAGAGCACCTCCCTGCCAAGATGCTCCTTGGGTTCTGTGAGCAGTCAGGCTCTGAAACCCCTTGATCCCCAGAAAGGTGGCCTGGAGTGAGTGTTCCCAAGGCTTTGGGCTCTCCAGCTGCTGGAGGTGGGCTGGAGGAGGTGAGGAGATCTCCAAAACCACCCATCTGGCTTCCAGAGCTGCAGAAGTCAACCCTGGCTCCAGGACCATTACTGTGAGCTTGTGTGAGGAGCTGCCAGGGAAGTGGTAATGTGGAGCAGAGTGAATTGAAACACTGATTTTACATTATCCTAATATGTGAGGGGTTGAAAAAGTTTGGTCTGTACTTCTGCCTGGCCTGGGGTGATCTGCAGCTCAGAGCTCACACCCTCAGTGGTGGTGTGTGGGGTGGCAGACAAGGTGGGTCTGGGGAATCTTCCATCTGGTGGGATCTTTCAGTTACTTTATTCTGTCTCTTGAGATTGGACTGAAGATGCAGCAGCCTTAGGAGTAGGTTCTTTCTTAAAAGTAGGTTTCTTCTTAAATCAAAGTCTCTGTACAGTTTAAGTACCTATGTGCAAAGTTGACAAGCACAAAGGTTCTGTTTTAAGAACTTGCTTTGTATTAATCTTGTTTAAAGGTTCATTTACTGTGTGATTACTGCTGACTGCAGGGGGGTTGGGCTGGATGGCCTTTAGAGGTCCCTCCCAACACAAATTATTCTGTGATTTCCCAAGGCAGACACAAACTGCCTCTGCTGAGGACTCAGGCTGTATTATGGAGTAGCCTACACAGGAGGTGGTTTGGGTATGTTTGCTTTTTCAGTAACCCAAGGAGAAAAGACATTGGAGGGGAAAACCCAGGGAGAAAAGCCAAGGGAGAGCTTTCCAGTGCCTTAGCTGTGTTACAGAGAAGGGCACCTGAGCATTAATGCTCTTTGTTGATCGAGGGGGACTTCCAGGGGAAAATTCAGAGCATTTGGAAGAAGTTTCCAAGCAGTTTGGTTTCAATATAAATTTTAATGACTGAAAAGAACAGTTTATGTTAACAGGACAGTAAGTTTGTCTTGCTGTGGTATCCTTTGGCTACTGTTCAGTAGCTACAACAGGACCAATGATGTTCTGTAAAGTGTCAACCTGTAACACAGACAGGGGAAAAAGAGCTGATTGCAGTGACCCGAAATTCCTCTTTAGGAGCTGAGAACTGAATGGCTGCTGCAGTGAGCAGGTGGAGCAGGTTTGTGTTGGCCATCCCCATGGCCAGGCAGAGCATGCTGCTCTCAGGAGGGGCAGGGAGAGGAGGGCTGGTGCTGGAAAGCAGGGCTCCCTGGGCTAGGGAAGCTCTGGGACTCACTGGCCAGTTCTGCCACGTGCCCACAGTGTGTGAAAGTAAGCACTGGTGTTTTTAGTCCTGTCCTGGTGACATAGCCAGAAAATTACCCCATTACTCGTATTAACTGAAGAACTTCTCTGCTCAGAGGGCTGCTTCGTGGTGGTTTGTAGGGAAAAGCTCCCACTAACTTTAATTTTGAAGTTGAACAAGAGTGGCCTTTGCTGGTGGCCAGGAGAGGGCCCATTGCTCCTGCCTGCTCAGCAATCTGCCCCCCTGCATCCTGCCTGGAGAGGCAGCTTCACTGCCTGCCCTAGCTCCTGAATCCAGCTGTCAGAACCTCTGGATTTGCCATCAACTGAAGCCTGAGGTTGGGTGTTGCCTTTCCTGTTCCTGCTGTATCTCATGGCAGGAGCCACCTCAGGTTTTAACCTGGTTATGGCACTGCATCCAGTCCCACCTGCTCCACTCTGTGGTGCCCAGCTCCTTCCCAAACCCCCATGGTGAGGAGCACACGGGACCCCTGGGACCAGCACCTTTCCTTAGGGAATCCTACCAGATTGGTGGTGGGAGCAGGCAGGTTCTGCAGCTCGAGTACCCCCACTTCTCCTTCACTGTCTCCCACGAGGAGGCAGTCGGTGTTGGTAGCAAAGAGCACGGATGTGAAGCTCACCTGGGGCTTGGCAGAGTGAGAGATGCTGGGGCTGAAGCTGCAACCCCCCAGAAAGAAGAGTTAATGATGTTAAAGCACTGTGTTTGCCTGAGTGGCCTCTCAAGGGCTGCCCAGAAGTAATGCTGGCCTGCTAAAGCTGCATGACTTAATTGGTATGTTCTAGATTAACTAAAAAACCCAGAAACCATCAAGTGAGGCAGTGTTTTGTTTGGTCTCTACCAGAACAAAAGTCCCAGCTGCTAGTAACTAAGATATCCTGGTTACCTCAACCCTGTCCTGTTGGCTAATAGGGGGGTGTAGGTGAATGTTTTAATTATATGAATAATTTGGGTTTTGTTACCACGAGATTTGCCAGGCCTCCTGCTCTGCTGCAAGCTTCCTGCTGCCATTAACCCTGATTAGTGCAGATTAGTTCTAGGTGCTGTCCTTTACTGTGCTGGGAAAACCCCAGGGGAATCTCAGCTTCTCACCATCTCATCTCTAGAAAAGGTCCAAAGCAGCTCCTTTGTTGTGATTTTTTTTCCCTTTTGACTATGGCAGTGGTAGAATTAATGTTTTCTGCAGCCAAAAGGCACTTTTTCCCTTTATCAGTTCCATGAGGCACTCAGCTCCTTCTCTTACAATCAGGTTACTGCCTGGTAACTACCTTCTGCTTTTACAAAATGAGTATTTCCAAACACAATACTTGTCATAACCATAACCTGGAGCTGCAAGGATGTGACAACCCCACTGACTGGGCAGTAAATGTGCAGCCTTTGTGCCACTAAGTGTCAGAATCCTCTGAGAAAAGCAGATACTTACAGGCTGAGGCTGAGATCCCAAATTTCTACTCTGCTTTCATTGGCTGCTGCAAACACAAAGGGTGACTTTGGGGACCACACGATGTCAAGAACAAAAGCAGTGGTGGAGCTGAATGTCAGCAGGGGTTTCTGTGACTCCTGGTGCCAGAGCATCATGCTCCAGTCTGCAGAGCAGCTCAGGAACATGTCAGTGCTGAAGGGATGCCAAGCAACCTTGTACACAGGAGCCTTGGTGTTTGGGAAGAAACAACAACAAAAAAAAGAGATAACTTTGTGTTGTTCTGGAGCTGCAGTCTCATGGGATGTTTTCTCATAGTTTTTAATCCCTGAGTGTCCTCTGGCCTTACTAGCAAACCCAGCATGGTGTTAGGTGTGCCCACAGGAAATTAGGAGGCAGCAGATAGGAGAGATGAGGGATTTTAGGAGTGAAAAGCATCCAGCTGGCTCTGCCTTCACTGGCTGCAGGAGAAGCTGATGCTGAAAGGGCAGCTTTCTGGGTGAAGCAGGGGCTTTGAGAGCAAGAGGTGCTGCTCAAGTTCTGCCATCTCCCTCCCAGAGGTAAGACTTCACTTGTGGTTTGCAGGACAATTCAGATTACTGATTGTTTCCTTAAAGCCAGAACTAAAGCTTGAAAACAGTTTGTAGTATGTGTTTTAATCAATGACTGTAAAAAGATCCTGTTGCTGTAGCAGGCAGTTCTGCAGGACAGGGATGCTTTATGCTGGGGGAGTTCATTCCTGACATAAGAAATTTAGGTTTCTTGGCTGGCAGATGTTTTTAGTAAATAGAATAGTAAATAAGTAAACTAGTAAATAAGAAACTGTTATAATGGTGAACTTAATGGAATGGTTTCTGCTGCCATTCCTTTTTCTGTGCCTCACTCACCTTGTGGCCTCTGTATGTCTGGAGAAACTGCTCAGTGCCAGAACAAGAACATTTGTGGATATGCCCTTCTTCTGTCCCAGCAAGATAAAGGTTGGTGTCCTGAAAGGAAGGTCAAAGCAACCACCTCTTTACCCACGCATCTGGTAAGGGTGGGGTGAGCTTGGTAGTGACAATCCTGTGCAGAGCTGAGGTGGAATTGCCTGGAGGTTGTTTGGGGGTGTTTGGGCAGCAGGTCCAGGGGTGCCAGAAGGTACCAGGTGTGCTCTGTGTGCTCTCCAGCTCTGCACAGCACACCCTGGCATTGTAACTCCTGAAAAGCTCAGACCTCAGGTGCTCTGAGGACAAAACATTCAGGTGGATGCAGAGGAGAAGCACAGCCATCTAAGTCCTATGCCTGGGAGATGCTGAACCATCAATTTCTCCCTGATTTGACCAGGGGGAGACAAAGTGGCCCAGAGTGAATGTGAGTAACGTGGCTGCTGTTCTGGTTGTTCACACCCAGGGCTGAGCTGTGACCTTGTTGGTGACACCCAGGGATGACTTGCTTGCTTTACCAGACCACCCTTTGGGGGTAAAACTGTTTTTAGCTCAGAGGCAGTTTGTTTCAGAACTAAATATGCTTCAAAACACCAGTGCAGCCTGATGCACACTCAGGTAGCTCCAGCTGGGGATCCCACCCCTGCTGCATAGTTCTCCTGGATCAATTCTTCCTGACCCTACCTTTGGGTGGAAGTCAAAGCACATTCCAGCTGCCCGTTGAGATATCCGAGTTTCACTTTTCCTTTCTTTCTCACTGGGTAGTTTTTTCTGCTCACTTCCCATTTGCTTGATTTTCATCAGATCTGTTCAAACACCAAGAGGTTTTTTTGTCAACGAGAGACCTGACAGTGCTACGAGTTAACTCAGGATTTTCTGTGCCATGCTCAACAGCTCCTCAGTGTTTTGTGTAGGAGAACCAGTGTAAGGAATGTCAGCTGAAATAAAATGAAACAATTGGAGTTTGGGGTTTTACCAGAAAGCTGCAGGGGGAGGTGCTTACCAGTGCAGTCCAGTCTTTTCTGGATAAACCACTCGGTTACTCGGCCATCTGCTGAGATACTGATCAGTCTCTCTTTTTTACCATCCCCTGCTGTACCTCTGTCCTGTTCCACCCACCTCAGTTGCCATACAGGACCTATATGTTTGTTCAGAGAGTTGCTGGGCAAAAAAAAGGCACATGATAAGTCACATATGAACAAAGCCACTATAGCTGAGAAAGAATGAGCCTTCCTTTTGTGATGCACGTCACGTCTTGGGACAGAAATGTGCAGCTTTTCTTTAAAGAAAAAGAGAAATCTAAAAATTGTTTCTTTTCTCCAGAAAACTCCTTCTTGCATCTTGTTTGACACTGAGATTCAGGGCACTGGTCAATGTGCTGACAGACATTTCATTGCTACCTGATCATGAAATCAATCTGCACCTTGTAGGAGACCACCCGAGACCTGAGCAGCTGCCAGCAGGGCAGATGTCTCCCTGATCATCACCTTTCCCTCAAGTTCTTCTTAATCCCTGCTTATCCCTTGCCTGTTCTGATATTCTCTCCAGCTTTGGCATCAGTGGGAAGACACCCAAAGCTAGCACTGGTGTGCCATGAGGGTTTGTTATCTGGGGCAGGTTGGTCAGAAGGGGTTCGTACATGGTGTGTACAATGATCCCTGCTGGTAACGTGCTGCATTTTCTGACAGAGCCAGAGCACAGGGTGCTCATTTGGCCTTTCCAGTGGGGGGAACTCTCTTTGTATGCAGAGCAGCAGCTCAGAGAGTTTGCTACCCCAAAGAAGGAGCAGTGGTGTTCAACACAAGCATTGGTTGGCAGAGCTGAGCAGAGGAGGAGGGCAGTGCAGAGGGAGGCTAAGGAGTTGGCTGCAGGCCTGGGAAGAAAGAGGTGGATGGGAAAAAGGCTGGCTGGCCCTCTCTGGCCCTTCCAGGCTCTGCTGCATCACCATAAATTCTTGTGTCTGCAATTCTGCATCAGAAAGTTCCTGTATTCACACATCTGGTGCACACGGGTGGTTCCAGGCTGCACTGCAGGACTCTGACAGGAGTGAAAAAACTCTGAAACATCCCTGAGCATTCACCAACCTTCCTTACCAAGGGTGTTCCTATCCCCTCAGCTGGGGATGTTCTCTTATTTAAGCCATGACCCAGGTGGGAGGAGGCAGAGCCTTACCTGCTGTCCAGCAGAACGGTGTCCTTGCAGCTCTGCACATCATAGATGGCAACAGAACCATTGAACATTCCCACTGCTAACAGGTTTGGGCTTGCCAGGGAAAAATCCAAAGCAGTAACACCATGTTTACACTGAAAAACACGCTCTGGCCACTGGCAGGTAGAGAAAATACAAGAATGTTTAAGTTAGTTTCTGAATTTCACTTGGTCTTCTCAACACTGGGTGTTAAATCACCAGGTTCTGCTGGGAAAGCCAAGTGCTAGTGGCCACAGGGATCACTTCCAGACAGCAGTTTAGGACTGCATTCTAAATGGTTCCATTTATTTCTTGCTACAACTAAATTAGAGAAAAAAAAAATCAAGATTTGTGCATGCCAGGTCATGTTTCATGATGTTAGGGACCCAGCCACTCTGGTGACATCAGGGAATCCCAGGAGCACTTGATTGTTGCTGATTTGATAAATGTGCATCACAAGCTTGATTCTGGGTGATTTACAGTAGTCTTACACCCAGTTTTGGGTAAAGGAAGTTTGTAGGATAAATAGAACTAAAGGTGTGTGTGCTGATGGCAAGCAGATGCTTTTCTGTCACTCTGTAAGAGATTTCCATGGTTCTTTTAAAAAAGGGCAACTAAATTAAAAAGATCCCTTTTCAGCTGGCTAGGTGAGATATAGAGGTTACATCTATGAAACCTCCTGTCTTTTTGGCACCATTATGAGAAGTTAGATTAGATAATTATAATTAATTATATACTTTTTATTTTTCCTTCAGCCTGATGGAATTTGATGGTTCAATGGGAGATGGATTGGGAGGCATAAGCCTTAAATTTAAAATCCAGGTCTGTATTAAACAAATGATCTCCAGCTTTTGAAAAACCAAAGGTAAATGGTTTTGTTTCCCCCCTTGCTGTGCTTAAGACTTTTCCAGTCTCACAAACAATTAATTTTGAGACAGCTGAGTGTACCCACAGTAATACCCAGACAGATTTCCAGGTGGTGGTAAGGACTGGAAATGGGATCCAGAGATCTGTGCTGCTAAGGTGCCTGGCAGGGAGTGGTGCTACCTCCAGGCTGGTGCCATTTGTTAGGTTTTTGGTAGCCTGTGTGCAGGGAGTTTAATTTTTAAACACTTTGCTAGGTACTGCAGTTGGAACCCAGTTTCCAGAAATGTTTGGGCTACTAGATTTGACCTTACTGGCCAGGTCCTGCTTTTTTGAAACAGGAAGAGGGAAATAAACTAAAGCAGAAGTACTGCAGCAGAAAAATGCATTGAAGGAAGGAAAAAAATGAAAGAAAACTGGCTGATTGTTACCCTGGGGTTCTTCAGGGACCAACAGCAAGCCAAGCCTTTCTTCTGTTCTTTAAAATCAAATGCTCCATAGCCAACAGCCAAGAGATCCTAAAAGCACAGGTGCAAAGGTCTCAGTTTAACCAGAAATTCAGTAGCCTGTTTCTAAAAGCCTTTCTTCTTCTGTTTCTAAAACTTTCTTTTTTAACAGTCCTGCTCAGAGCAAAGTCTGGACAGGTAATGCTTGTGTCAAATGCAAGTGGAGAAGCAGAAGCTAAACAGGAACTGTAGGATACTGGAAACTGGTTCCACTGGAAGCACATGCATAGTCACCCCTTCCCTGGCCCTTTCCAGAGAGGAACAGACATTATCCCATGACCATATTTCAGTGTGCAGTATTTAATGGAATATATAAGATTCCTTCTGCTTTTCTATGTTGATGTTAGCTGTAAAAGGACCTCCAGCTCCTCACTTTCAGCTCTGCAGTGGGCTCCAGTGGATTCCATTTGGTCCTTGCCATAAGAAGTAAGAAACAGCAGCAAGGTTTGTCCTTAACTCCATTCGTCTTCTTTCCCTACACACACCAAGTCTGTGACACTAACACTTTGGAAGTATTTGTCTTATAATTTTAAGACTGATACCTACAAGTGTGTCCAGCTTTACAGGATCTGGAGCTCTGGTGTGCTAACATTGTGGAATGGTCTTTATCTTTTTATTTTTTATTATTATTTTTTCCCTTTGAGACAATCTTCTTGGTTTTATGTTTCTCATCCTCACCTGCTTTTTACCTTCCTTCCATTCATTGGTTTCCTTGTGGCTGCAGGAGAGCCAGTTGCTCAGAAATCTGAGCCTCTTATTATGCATCTGCCCCTTCAAACCTGCTGACTGCTGCTGTCTTGGGGGGTGTGGCTGGTAGGGCTCAGAGAGCTGGGATCTAAACTAATAAACTCCCTTTTAATAGTAAGAAATTTCAGCTTCCAGGTCTGTGACAGACCAAATCTATTATCTGTGCTCTCCAGGTGGGTGCTGGTGATGAGGGGATGAGTTCTGGGCCAGTCAGAACTGCTGTGATAGATCTGTAGGCAAAGCTTGGTGCAGTTGGAACAATGAGATGTTGGTGTATGGGAGGGCAAAACTGAGCTTAAAAGCAGGGATTTGGTGACTCACTGGGTTGACTTTGCTCCAAGCCATGCTGCTCACACTGTGCCCATGGGTTAAATCACATCTGTAGGACCACAGCTCTTCCAGCCTGGGAGGTGCAATTCCTTCTGGGGTTTTAGTTAGGTCTGCAACAACTGGGGGATCAACAGAGGCTTCCTCCTTCTCCTGCTCTTCCTCATCCTCGTGTTCCTTCTCCTGCTCTTCTTCTTCTGGGGCTTCTTGTTCACCTTCCTTCCCAGGTGCTGCTGTGCCATCAGTCTCTGATGTAACATCAGGATCTAAAATGCACAATTATGGTGGAGTCTGAGTGGGGAACATTTCACCATTTCACTTACCCAGCTCCAGATGTTCACCCCGGGAGGAAAATCTGTGCTTTCAGCAAGTATTTTACAGAATAAAAAAAAAAAAAAAAAGGAAAATTCAAGGAATTAAGACACTCTGACTTCTCAAACTGGAATGTTGCTGGGGCCCCAGAAGAGGCTGGGTCAGAATGCTGTAGTGTGCCAGTTGTGCTCCTGGTACCTCATGAGTGGCTTTAGCTACCCAGCAACAAGTTATGAATTTATGTCCCCCAGGAATGTTTCTAATCTCTTGTATTTAAAAAACCTGCTTAAACAGGGATTTTTTTTTTCCCCAGGTTAAAGGCTGGAATTCAAAGAGCCAGACTTTGATGCTTTGTCACTGTAACTAAGTAATGAGTTGCTGATTACTGGAGAAAATGAAGTGTAGAGCATATTTTTGGATGGTGTTTGCCAAGCATCTTTTTGTTTCCTCACCCCTTTATTCTGTGTAATATTCAAATCATGAATTGATCTCTTTTTTCTGTATTTAATTTTTTTTTTTAGTGCCTGTGTTAACTTAGAACTGGAACAGGTAAAATATTGTGTAGCAGTTGTGGCTGCAGTAACTGTACTTTGTGTTAGACATGGAATGTCTGTCATGCTAGAACTTCTCTTTACCACCAGCCTCCTTATAAAGTAAGAATTAAAAAAAAAAGCAACTGTGAAAGGCATTTTAATGCAAAAAATGGCCGGAGGAGTAATCTGTATCTTAACTGCCAGGAAATCAGCTTAATTAATACTTGAAGTCTCAGTTTGTGGTGAAGGGGAGATGAGCCCGCTCAGAACTCATTCAGTTCTTCCCCCCCAGGTGGAGGGGTGTCTGCCAGTGAGTGTAAACCCACAAAGTTCCCATTTACATCCCATAAATTGTCCTTTCCTTTGTCCATTTCTTAAAAGGCTTTGCTGCCTGTGAGGACACTGAGTGAGGGCCCTAACTCTGCCTCTGAGGAGCACACACAGCCCTGGGGCTGAGACCAGGCAGACCTGGAAGGACGGGGAGCTGCCGGTAAGCTGCCAGCTTGGGCTGGAAAATGTTCTCCATGAGAACTCTCTCCATGAAAAATAAATCCCGTTGGAAGTTGTCTGATGTCAGGATGGCCTCTGCCTGGCATCCCTGCTCTTCCTGCTTTCTGGCAGGGGCTCTGCTGCCTTCTGCTTCTGCTTCTGCTCTGTCTGGGAGGTTAAAGGCATCGTGCAGCTCCCAGGAGGTGACAGTCGTCCCTGGGAAGGAATTGCTCTGGGTTAGAAGAGTCTCTTGGTTTGGTGGCACCACCCAAAAGGGGAAGAAAGGTTTTCAAATCAAATAAACATCTGTTCTGCTTCTCCTTTTGATAGAGATTTTTTTTTTTCCACTCACTTTATTCAGACCAACAAATGCACAGGCAGAATGCTTGGCACATCATTCCTCACAGTTTTCTTTGGCCTCCTCCACACCCAGCAATGTCCCTAGGGATGCACAGCTCAGCACGTGTATCTACAACCCAGATGCTCCTCTAGAATTCATTTTTTTTTTACATCATTCAGGCTGAACATTTTGTAAAACTGCATCTCTCTGGTGAGGCTGCCAAGAGGTTCTGCCTTCCCCAAGACTTTAAATCTCCTATCAGAAGCTCTCTTCTTTGAATTATGGCAAACAGAACCCAGCATTGCTGAGAAATTAAGGGGGGAAAATGGGAACTGTGCCCTTTCATATTTCCAGATGAGTATGAAGTGAGGTTCTGCTGCTGAAGTGCTGAGGCAGGCAGGACAGGGCAGCTCCCAGCCAGCCTGGTGTCTGGTTTATCCCAGTGGATGCTGTCTACCAGTACCAGTTTTTTAGGAGAGGGCAGAAAAAGCCCCCACAAACCACACCAGCCTGTCAGAACATGAAGCTCTGGATAGGAAACATCTGCTCAGAGGCAGAAGAAAAAAACCAAACCCTTTCCTTAGTATCCTGCCTGCTTGCAGGGGGTCTTCTGAGCCCCCATGATCTAGCTGTGTTCTTCCCCCCAAAATATTTATGTAATGTAATAATAATCCCAGCTGCAAAGGGTACAAGGTAGTAAGTGAGAGCCTGTTGTATTAAGCACCTTTTCCTGTGTAGTGGTTGGAGAGGTTACCTTTATCTTGCAGGAGGAGCCTGTCACACTGCACCTCCTTGTTCTTTACAGCTCCATTGATGGTTTGCACCATGTTTTCTACAAAGCGGTCGTTGCCAGGCCTGGCTTCACACATCTCACTGTAAATCTTGTTCCTCTCCCTTGGGGAAGAAAAATTAAAAAAAAAAAAAAAGAGGAGAGGAAAGGATATTGATTGTCAGAAAAAAATTGCATTCAGTTTTACAGTGTATTTCAGCCCAAGTTGAACAGAGCATGAGACTCCATGTCAGAAGTGCACTGCTCAGTTGTTTGTTTGGGGTTTGTTGTTTTCCTGTGTTTGTTTTTATTGCCAGTTCTTATTTCACTCTGTCTTTCAGCAGCAATTCCTTGAGCTTGTGCTGCTGTTCTACTTGCTGTTCTTCTTGTGCTCACTAGCAGGGAAATCTCCCTTTGATAAGTTGCTGTACACCACTTTGGGGCTGACATCCACAAAAGGTCAGGTCTCCCCATCTGACATCTGTCATGGAGACAACTTTGCTGTGCTCTGTCCCTCCCAGCCCTGGGGAGGAAGCTGAAAAATTATGTGTTTTGGGTTAAATACCTAGCACAGGTCATAGGAGGCCAGGGAAGAGAATCTGAAGTGGAAACCCAGTGGATGCAGCCAGGGGCAGACAGGATATTTTACCAGGCATGGTCACAGGGGATGTGGGGAGGTTCTTTCTATCTAGAAACACTCTGAAGAGGTGCAGAGGAAGGCAAGCCTGCCTCATTTGGGTGGATCTTTGGTATTAAGAAGTGATGAGCTGTAGAGAAACTGCTGCAGAGGTTTGGGCTTTCTTGCTGTCCTTTGTGTACACCCCACTCCTCCCTCTGCTCTTTTCCCCTTGGCAGGTGAAGTGACAAACTGCAGGAGGCAAACACTGCCACCAAGATGTGAGCAGCCTGCTCAGGAGCTTGTGTTCAGCAGAAGGGGGGTGCTGAGGATACCTACAGAATCCTTGCAGCATCTTCTGACTCTGTAGACACCACAGCAGGTGACATGTCCAAAATCCAGAGAGTTTCTGTCTCAGTCAGGTAAATATCTACCCTCCTGTCCAAGTCTTCTTCTGTCAGCACTTCCTCTTGCCTCACCTGCACATCTGAGAGATACCAGGTTAGCAAGGGAGGCCTTTTCTACTCAGAATTAATGTTTCCAATCAAAAAGCAGTGTGATGATTGGGCCTTTTCCACTCCAAATTTTAAAGCAGCCAAACCCACCCTAAAAGCCTGGCAATGGAGCAGGAGGAGGAGCCCAAACTGGAGTTCCTCTGGCACACCTCAGTGTCTCAGAGCCTGCAGGGCTCCTGGAAGCAGCTGAAATCTCTCATTACCCCACTTTTGGTCTTTACCAGCCAAGCCAGCAGTTGTGGCTCCTTGAGAGCCAGGGTCTTGTGTTTCATCTGGTAGGGACTCAGTTGCTGATGCCTTGGATAGAGAGGTGCTGCTGCTGCTGCTGCCACGGGCCCTGCAGGAAGAGGGGAAAAAGGAGAAACAGGAGGGCTCAGGTGACAGTGACAAAGCAGTGAAAAAAAAGGCAGTGGTGCTGTGAGCAGGAGAAGCCCCAGCAGACCCTCAGAGTAGTTATTTCTATATAAAACCAAAGTGAAATAATTTTTTAAATGAGGAGCTTTTGTCCCCAAAAAGGACCTGCTTATTTTTTCAGGAGATACTTTGTCTTTTTAAGTCATTTTTTGGTGTATATTTGCACCTGGTTAATATCCCTTCCTCTGGGATTATCCTTTTTAACAGCCAGCCTAGTAAACACCACAGGTTCTCCAAGAGCAATCTCTTTGGCATTGCCTTTGCCAAAGAAAACAGCAGATAATCCTTTTATTTAACTTGTATTTATCTTTCCAGTCCTGACTTCACCAGCCTTTAAGTCCCTTTGACTAAATACCCAGCATCTCCTCTCCATCCAATTCCAGTGTGTACACACCACTGCCTGGAGTGATCTGGTTCAGTATTTTGCATTTTTATTTAAATGCAAATAGCTCTTTGCTTGCAATTTGTCAGCCTGCAGACAAAATGGCTCCAGTTCAGTGGCTGGGTTAATGCCCTCTGCACTGAAGCTTTCCAAATGAAAGTTCCTAAGTAAGGAAATGTGACTTTAGGAGTTTGAACTCAATTTTTATTTCTTTTTTTTGTGGAAGAATATGTATGGCTGCACATAATCACAGGGGAATTTGCTTAAATCAGGTCAAGAGAGAGGATTCTTAGTGTGTTACCAACGTTTGGGCAGATGAACTGAAAGAGTCACACTTGTGAAAAGGCTGCACTGAGGCCAGGAGCATGAAAACTGCCAAAAGGCTTGAAAATAAAACAGATTTTTTTCTGTTTCCAGAGGGTTTTTTTCCATACCTTGACAAAAAAAGGCAGGGTACAGCAGAATCTGGGTCTGGATCTGGGTGGAAGAGGGGACGGGGTGTCACATCCTTTCCTTCCTCATCAAAAACCTGGAGAGAGAGTTAAGTAATTACAGCAGCTTCCCTGTTTTCCCCGGGCAAGCAGCAGCAGTGGTGGCACTGGTGACATTTTGTCTCACCAGGGACAAAAAGAAGAGAAAAGGCAGAAAAGGCTGGGAACCCCCTCTGCCCAGCAGAGCACAGGAGAGGGGCAAGGTGAGGGGGTTGCTTTCCCTTCAGATTCCAGCCCTGAGGGGGCTGTCACCTTTGCCTGGCACTTCTTTTGGGGCTCTTTATGGAAACAGCTGCAAAACCTCCTGGAAAAAGTCTTCATCTCACTCTCAGAGCCACTTCTTGGTTGTCTCTTCTGGTTTATTCTCCAGGGACTGCCCAGAGTGGGATTATTCATGTCAGAGTAACAGGGCAGCTCCTCACAACTGCTGTTCAGTCATCACCATTTCAGTATGGATTCAACTCTTGGATAATTTTCTCTCTCCCCAGTGCTTCAGCCACAGCTTTTCTTCCCTCCTCCCTCTCCCACTTCCTCTCTGGCAACTTGTAAGCTCTGCAATAAATGACATTTCCAGCTTTTCAGTGGCAGTGGGAAGGTCTCCTCACCCTGGGGGCACCCTTGTTACCCACGAGAGATCCCCTGGGTGCAGTGTGGCTGTCAGAACTCCAGGACTGGCTCTTGCAGCTCGCTGCTCTGCTTCTGGGGATGCCACCTCTGGTGCTGGCTCCTCGGTGGCTGCCAGAACTGGCACCTGAGCCTTTCCTCCCCCTGCAATCAGCCACAGAGGTTCTGGTTCAGTCAGTGAAACCCAACCAGGCACAATCACCAAGTTACTTGGCCTTTAGCTGTCCTGAAGGGCTTAAAGGACTTTAAACCCTTCTGTGTGCTGAGCCACAAAACCAGGTAATTCCTTCAGGAAATCTCCCTTCAGCTTCTCAGGAGCCTTTCTGGGGAGGGGACAGAAGGGAGGTGGGGACAATCCCTGCTGTAAAATGAAAGCCTCGAAGACATTGGTTTGAATTAGAGTAGAAATAGATTGGGGGAAAATTCCTTTCCCATGAGGGTGGTGGAACAATGGAAGAGGTTTCCAAGGAAGGGGTTGAGGCCTCATCCCTGGAGATGTTCAAGGTGAGGCTTGAGGAGGCTCTGAGCACCCTGAGCTGGGTGAGGGTGTCCCTGACACTGCAGGGCTGGGACTGGGTGAGCTTTAGAGCTCCCTCCCAACCCAAATCATCCTCTGATTTTAAGACATTTTTCTGAGATTGGGTTTTCCGGAGCCCAGCCCAGACGGGAAGGGCCGCAGCGCCAGTGGGGCAGGAGGTGGGAGCTGTGGGTGTGTGCGGGGCCCCGGGTGGGAGCCCGGGCTGCTCCATCCCGCCGCGTCTCAACCCACCGCAGGGATCCCCACCCGGGACGCCCCTTCCCCGCCCGGTTCCCCCCGGTACCACTCACGGGGGGTTCCTCCGGCCGCCGGCAGAGCCCTGCATGGCGACGGGGCTTGGCGTCTCTCGGTAACCATGGCAACGCTCCCCAAGACGCGCTGCGGCCATTGGCTGCCAAGCACGGCGCCGCCGATAGGTCGGCTCCCGGTACGCGGGGCCGCGGTTCTTCCCCCTCCATCCCCCCCAGGAGGGACCCGGCGGCCGCCCCGTCCCCGGCCCCACTCCGCGCCCGGCGGGGCTGGGCCTGCCGGGCCGCCCAGGGACCGCCTCGCCCCGCTCCCCTCCGCTCCGCTCCGCTCCCCCACCCAGCGCCCCGGGGCGCCCGCCCCCTCCTTGCCCAGCCCGGCGCTCCTCCCCTGCCGGCAGGGCCGCGGCAGCCCCCGCTCCCCTCTTTGTCACTGAAGCACAAAGGTCCTGGGCGGCCCGGGAGCTCCGTCCGCCCCGCCGTGACACTCGGCCCCGGTGTGGCGGGGATCGGGGCAGGTCTGGGCTTTGTGTGTGTCCCGGGGGGAGGCTGGGGGCTGGGGTTTGGCTGAGTCAGCAGAGTTGCGTGGTGGGGGTGTGGAGGGGGGGGGGGTGTGTGCGGTTTCCTCCCAGCATCGCCCCCCGGGAACGCTTTTTTCCAGTGTTTTCGGTGGGAAAAGGGCGGAGGAGCTGAGCGCCTCTGGGAGGGCAGAGCAGGAGCCGGCAGCCCCAGCTCAGCCCCAGCTCGTAGGGCCTCGCAGCAGGGGGAAGAGCTTTTTCCCGGAGAAGGGGAAAAAGAGAGAGATTTTGGGTTGTTTTTCTGTTTTTTCCCGAAGCACTGAAGAGTCTGTGGCGTCCTCAGTGCAGAGCGATGGGAACGCCAGGCTGGCGAGCAGCACCGCTCCCCCTCTGCGTGTCCTCCCAGCACTAGGGCAGAGCCCAGCAGGTGAGGGAAGGCTTAAAGGAGAAGAGGCAGAGCTCGGGCAGGATGCCTGCTGCGGTTCCGTATTGACTGATTTATTAATTTATTCATTTTCCTTCAGATAGGCTCAGCCCAGCGCTGCCGCTATTACCTCATCCGAGGGTGTCAGACACCGCAGGAACAGCTCCAGAGCCCTTCCCTCGGGAAGCTTCACCGCCGGTGGGACGGAGTGCGGCTCCCGTGTGAGTAGGGCTGCCGGGGAGGGAGTCAGAGCGGAGCGATGGGCACCGGGACCGGGGTTGGGAAGCCCGGCAGTCAATGGCCGCGGATGCTGCCCGGACCGGGGCGGGCGGGAGCCCCGGAGCTGACAGGGCGGGGGCGGGGCCTCTGCGGTGACTGACAGGCGGTGGGCGGGGCCTCTGTGATGATTGACAGGCGGTGGGCGGGGCGTGTGCGATGAGTGACAGGCAATGGGTGGGGCCTCCGCGGTGACTGATAGGCGGTGGGCGGGGGCTCTGATGGCTGACAGGCAATGGGCGGGGCATCTGTGATGACTGACAGGCGGTGGGCAGGGCCTGGATACTGCCTGGGAGGCGGGGCCTGTGCCCTGAGTGACAGGTGAGGGGCGGAGCCTATGCCCTAAGGGACAGATAAGGCGGGGCTTCCTCTGTGAGTGACAGGCGGGGGGCGGGGCCTGTGTTGTGAGTGACAGGCAGGGGGTGGGACCTGCTCCCTGAGTGACCAATAGGGATGGGACCTGCGCTGTGAGTGACAGGTGGGAGGCGGGGTCTATGCTATGATTGACATGCAAGGGGCAGGGCCTGTGCCGTGTGACATGCGGTGGGCGGGGCCTGTACTGTGATTGATGGGCAGGGGGCGGTGCCTGTGTTATGATTGACATGCGGGGGTGGAGTCTGTGACGTGATTGACAGGCGCAGGGTGTGCCTGTGTGATGATTGACAGGCAGAGGGTGGTGCCTGTGCTATGATTGACAGGCGGGGGCGGGGCCTACGCAATGATTGGCAGGCGGAGGGCGTGGTCTGTGCTATGATTGACAGGCGGGGGGGCGGGGCCTGCTCCCCGATCGCGGTCTCGCGGCGCCCCTCAGGCTTCCCGCGCGCGGCGGGGCGGGGCGGGGCGCTGCCGGACGGGTGCGCGGTGACGTCTCGCGCTCCGTGTCCCCTCCCCTCCCGCCGCTCCCGGCCCCGCCGCGCAGCCCCGGGACCCAGCGGGACCCAGCGGGACCCAGCGGCACCGCTGCCCCCGCCGCCCGGCGATGTGAGCCCTGACCGGGGCCCTCTGCCCTCCCTCCCTCCCTCCCTTCACCTCCCCGCCCGGCGCAGCGAACATGGCGGAGGTGAGAGCGCGGCGGGGCCGGGGCCGGGGCAGGGGGGGTGTGGGGGGGGGCCTGTCCGCGGAACTTGTTGCGCGGGGCCGCGGCCGGGCGGAGCGTCCCGCAAGTGAAGTTGTGGGGTCCAGGAGGCCTCGCCGGGACCCGGAGAGCCCTCCCGGTGCCTTCCCCTCCTCATCGGGGCCTGCCGGCCCGGGACGGGGAGCCTCGCCCCGGGGGGGGGGGGGGCGGGGAGCGGGCGGGCCCTGATGGCGGCCCCGGGGAACCGGGAGCTGGGGGAGGGGGCTGAGCTCTCCGGTAGCAGCCCGGTCCTGAGGAGGGGGGGGGAAGGGGAGAACGGAGCCCTGGGCTCATCCAGGACGGGGCCCGGGTCTGGGTCGGGGGGGGGAGAGGGCAGCGGGGCCGGGCCTGTGCCTGCCGGGGACCGGGAGTCGTCCCGGGGGGTGTGGGGAGGGGGGAACCTTCCCTGGGTGGCATGGGGGGTGCCAGCCCTTTGGAGGGGTACCGGCCCTTTAGGGGGTACCAGCCCTTTAGGGGGTACCAGCCCTTGGGGGGTGCCAGCCCTTGGGGGGTACCGGCCCTTTAGGGGGTACCAGCCCTTTAGGGGGTGCCAGCCCTTTAGGGGGTGCCAGACCTTGGGGGGTACCGGCCCTTTAGGGGGTACCAGCCCTTGGGGGGTACCAGCCCTTGGGGGGTGCCAGCCCTTTAGGGGGTACCAGCCCTTGGGGGGTACCGGCCCTTTAGGGGGTACCAGCTCTTTAGGGGGTGCCAGCCCTTGGGGGGTGCCAGCCCTTTAGGGGGGTACCAGCCCTTTAGGGGGTACCAGCCCTTTAGGGGGGTACCAGCCCTTTAGGGGGGTACCAGCCCTTTAGGGGGTACCAGCCCTTGGGGGGTACCAGCCCTTTAGGGGGTGCCAGCTCTTTAGGGGGTACCAGCCCTTTAGGGGGTACCGGCCCTTGGGGTGGGGGGTGGGGGGGATGCACCTCTTGCCAGCCCCCCCGTTTGTCTCTGTCCCCACGATTGTCCCGAGGTTTTTTGGGGGTTTTTTTGATGGCAGCAGCATGGCTGGAGGGTAAAACACGTGTTTATTTTCTGTAAATACCTTCTTGTGGTCCTTAAGACAAAAGGGAATTTCCTCCCTGGATGGCAGGGCAGCCCTTCCAAGCTCCTGGGAAGGAGACTATTTTTTGTTTTTCCTCCTGGAAAAGGGAGTTGGAGGAAAGGGGAAAAGGCTGCTTGAGCTCTGCTGTGGGAGCCAGAGGGAGAGATGGGTTTGGTTATTGAGGTGTGGATTTGTCCATCTCCATAGGGTCTGGCAGAGCAGCTCTTGTGCTTCTCGGGAGGCAAGTTAGAACAGATGGGTAGATATTTCTGTCAGTTTTTGTAGAATTATCCTAAGATTCCAATCTGAAGGCAATTTGCTGCTCCAACAGTGATGACAAATGAACTGGGAGTGCTGGTGTGAGAGGTATGCTACTGGAAACCCCACATCTCCATTTCTTTCAGTCTGATCTGGGGGGCTGGAGGTACCAGGACTGGAGTGTTTTACAGATGAGGTTTTTCTCATCTGTTTCCTTGAAATTGCCAAAGATGTGTCAGTTTTTACTTGAATTTATCTTTTCTTTCCCTCCCAAGTGAAAGCTGTAAGTGAATTCTGCCTGTTCTTGGTATGAAATGTCCTGACCTAATCTTGGAAGTTAAAAATTTTTTTCTCTGTTACCTTGAGGGCTGGAGGATCACAAGTCTGATCCCTGGAAAAACTAAAACTCCTGTCATCTATAAACTTGGAGAGTTATATTGGGGCCCATCCTGATGTGGACATCACAGTACTTGGGGTTTTTCTCTCCAGCTTCACCAATTGCTTGCAGTTTTATTTTTTTTTTAGTGAAACACAGCATTATTGTGAAACTTTCACCCCAGCTCTTCTGGGGGGAGCTGGAGCTCTCTGTGTTGCTCAAGAGCCACTGAATTACTTCCTATTCTGTCTTGTCACATCCTGCCAGGGACCTGACAGCCCTGAGAGCTGGAGAGCAAGAAATAGTCAGCAGGGTCTGGAGGTCAGGCAGGGTTTGTTTCTCACTTTATGAATGTTGCTCCAGGGCTTAAGGCATGTTTTATGTGGTGCTGTTTTATGAAGGTGAATCCTTTGGACTGTTTTGGCTTCTTCATTTCAAGGTGAGGGGCAGGAGCAGCACAGAGGGGCTGGGGAGGCTTTGGTCCATCTGTGGGGTGAGTTCAGGGGTGGCTGCAGCAGCCTGAGCTGCTCTTGGCCCTCTCACCCTTCTCCCCATCCCTCCCCAGGGAAAAAAAATCTTGTGGTGACTCTGGAGTGCCCAGGAGCTCGTCCTGCAGTCAGGAGAGAGCTGAAGTGTTGTCTCCAAGAGAATCAGCCAGGCTTTCGTGTTCAAGATGCAAACCTCAACAAATAAACAATATAAATAGGAAACTTTCTGAATTTGACTGGAAAGCACTCACAGACAGGAGCTCTGAGCCTGGGTAGTAAGAAAATTAGTCCAGAAAGTGAAACTAAATTAACAAAAAAATGCTGTTTCAGTTTTGTAGATTGCCACTTTCAACAGAGAACAGACAGGGGGGAAATATTTTGAATATATATTAAACTGGGTTTAGGTTTGGGATTAATAACCTGCATTGAGGTTTCATTTCACTTTGAAGCCTGCTCACGTGATGGGCTCGAGTCCTCAGATTCCAACCCATCAGAAGATGGTTCTAGCCATAAATCAGAACAAAACCATCTCTAAGTTAAGAGGAGCTGAAGCTTTGTGAATATTTCCCTATCCTGCATTAAGCTGCTTATTTAGTTCTTTGTGCTGGAGTGAATGCTGATACAGACATTTTTTTTTTCCTAAATATGAGTATTTTGATGTCTGTTGAGAAGCTTTTTGACTGAAAAACTAGAAAGAGAAAGTTTGTTGTTTGTTCAGCCATTACAGGGTTTGAATAAGATGTAAGTGAGAACAAGATCTTCTGATTCCAAGAGCTGGGGCCAGACTTTTGTGTTGGAAAGCAGCTGGATACCTACTGGAATTTCCAGAAGTGCTGAGTTCCTGCTCTTCCTTTATTTTCTTCCATGGTAGGAGGCACCAGACAGGTGCTACAGGCACTCCTCAGGATTCAGACCAGGCAAAAATAGTGGGAAAATGATGGGGTGGGTTGTGATTTGGTTTGGGTTTAGTTTTGATGACCTTGCTGAAGAACACCAGAAGTATCAGGGCTGTTGAGTGGGAAAGAAGGTGTTAGTGTTAGGTCAGAGGTGGGGTCAGTGGGGCTGCAACTGGCTCAGCCTTTCATTTTGCTTGGATTTCTGAAAGGTTAGTTGCTTTTGTCCAGAAAATCAGTTTATTAACATTACCAATAGCACTGTTCTAATAAATCATCTTTACATTCGTAATGGCTGGGAACATTTCCCTTTTTTTTTCCCTGAATGTTGTGTTCTTTTCAGTGGAAAAAAGTTGTGTTCTGTTCAGCTTTGTGGCTGCAACTGAATTCCAGCTTTCTCCTACAACTTGAGGACATAATTTTACAGCAAGATGTGATCTAACAGCCCTTTCTAATAACCTTTTTACATTCATAATCTTTGTTTTTATGAGGCTCTGCTATTACTTTAAAACAATGTGCATAAATGGGTAATAGCCTCCCCTGCAGGAAGCAGCCATAAAGCTAAGAGGATCACTCAGGCAGCTACAAACTGAGATGTTCCAGCAGTCAGGGGGGACAGAACTTGTGAGCAATGCCTGGAGATAAAATACAGGTCACAACAGATTAAATCAAGGTTTCCTGCTGCCAGATCTAAATCATGATTAAAATCGATGATTCACATCAGTCCATCCTGTTGAGCACAATTATTACTTTTTGTCCTCATTTGATCTTAGCTTTAAGTAAATGTCTTTTTGTTTGCTTGTTTGAGTGTGGAGCAGTTTGGGTTGAGAGCTCCAGAGAGGAATCTGTGAGCCTAATGTGGAGCTGGGAATGAATTCTTCTCACTTCTTTGATGAGAGTCAAAACTCCAAAGTGGTTGGTTCTAGTCCCTGGTTGTCAGAAAAGCTGAGGGAGTGCAAGGTATTGAAGGGAAAACAAAAGCATTTAGCTTTCTGCATGTCAGATCTTGGAAGAGATGGGGCTTTGGTTGAAATAGAAGAATTCTATGGGGTTTTTTTGTGTGTGTGGTAGGCTATAGGTGTTAGTGGGCTTACTGCTTGGGAGTTATTTCTAATCCAGAGGAGGGGTTTCAGGCAGGCAGTGGACTTGCTGAGAAGTTCAGTTTCCTTTTGAGCTTTTTCCTGGCCCCAAGCCCCAGTCAGTGCTAAGATTTCACTGCTAATCCATTCATGTCTCAATTTGTGCCTGAAAATGTTTCCCTGTGGTGCTTGGCATAGGAAATGGGGGAGCTGGGGGTGTTGGTCCTGGAGCAGAGGATGCTGAGGGGAGAGCTTCTGGCTCTCTGCAACCCCCTGAGAGGAGGTTGGAGCCAGGGGGGGTCGGGCTCTGCTCCCAAGGAACAAGGGATGGGACAAGAGGAGCTTTTGGCACAACTCAGGTTGTGCCAGGGGAGGTTTAGGTTGGAGCTGGGGAAGAATTTCTGCCTGGAAAGGGTTGTCAGGGCCTGGCCCAGGCTGCCCAGGGCAGGGCTGGAGTCCCCATCATCCCTGGAGGGGTTTCAGAGCCCTGGGGATGTGGGGATGAGGGACGTGGGGCAGGGGTGGCCTTGGCACTGCTGGGGGAAGGGTTGGACTCAGTGATCCCAAAGCTCTTTCCCAACCCAAATGATGGATTCCATGATTCCATGGCTGTATCTGCATTACAGTGGTAGGATGCTCACTCCATAGACTCTCATTTTTTGTCTTAGCAGGAAATTTCAGAATCTTACAAGAAGCTGAGGCTGGTGCTGTACTGTGTAATGCAAAGAAACAATAAATGAATGGAAAACGTCCAGTTGGAAGTGTGTGCTTCAGCTGAGGCAGGGATGGCATTCTGAATAACTCTTGTGGTCGTGCTTCATGCCACTCCTTGGGGATGGAAGTTGCCTTGGTGACCAGGGGTGACCAGAGTGTCCTGCCAGCCAGGACACTGCCCTTTGCCTGCAGCTCCCTCCCCAGGCAGCCCCCCAGCACCAGCAGCCCCCCAGCAGCACCAGCACCCTCCTGGCTGGCTCAGCCCTGCACAGAGAGGATGAAATTGGTTGTTTCCTGGTTCCTGGCGTCTACTCTGCCCAAAGGAGGAGGAGAATCAGTGCCACTTGATTGTAAATAAGTCAGTGTGTGATCCTGGCAGCAGCCTGGTCAGGAGCCACCAGGCAGAAGCTGCTTTTACCTCCCTGAAGTCTGCTCCCTTTTCTTTTGACTTGAAGCCCTGAGAAATGCAGCTTCACCTGCTCCTCAGAGGTCTGTGCTCACCTGGGGGATGAGCATTCAGGCTGGCCAGACAGGTAGTGACTCCAGCTCAGAGATCTAAGGGGGAGGGGATGATCAGAAGCTGCCCTGACAGTTTTATGTCATTGTCATCTCTCTGCCCTGCTGGGTCATCCCCTTTGAGCTTTCCAGGTGCTGTTAAATCACCCCAGCAGAGTCATCCCCTGCCATCCTTCAGCCTTCTGTGTTCCCCTCAATCACTGCCTCCTCTTTACTCTTTCAAAAAACTGGCAGCTGCTACTTCTGATAGAGGTACAGTTGAAATCCCTTCCTGCCTCAGAATTTCCACAGGGATTTCCAGTATTGAAGATGTCCTCAGGTGAGACACTGACCTCACTGGCAAAACTGACTTTAAAAAGGCTCCTCCAGAAGGGCTGCACCCCTCAGGTGAGCCCCTGCAGCATCAGGGAGCCATGCAGGAACCCAAATGTCTGAAAGAGCCACATGGACATTTCCCCTGGGAAATCCTGTGTTATCAGCTGCTTCCCATGCCCACTCTGAGATTTAGGAGTGGAGAGGAGATTTAGGGAGGAGGAGGAGATTTAGGGAGGTTGATACAGGACTGAGTTAAAACCCACCCTGTGTTTCTTGCTCTGAAACCCATCAGGTAGTTTCTCCTGAAAAAACTGCAGCTGAATTTATTTAGTTTTTTCTTTATTATTATTAAATAGCAATAAATAGAAGCAAACCTTAGGCAATATTTTTCTCAGAAGAAGCAGGTGAGGAGAAGGCAGTGAGCAAGTAAGGAGTTTCTGACTCTAATTTGGGGTGGAAAGGACCTCAGGAGGTGTCTGGCCCAACCTTAAGGGCTGCTCTGATGTCAGGCCAGCTTGCTCAGGGCTGCCTCCAGTCTGCTCTTGAAAACCTCCAAGGAGAGAGACTGGGCAACCTCTGCTGCTGCTTGGCTACCTTCTTGGGGCAGAAAGTTGCCTTTCTACCCTGCAGAAGTGTAGGAAGGGAATGGCCCAGCCAGGGAACCTTTGCTAAGGAGGTAACTTCAAGGCTTAGGTGTACACCTTGGGGCTGAAACATTGCTCCTGATCTTTGCCTTCTGAATACACCAGAATTTTCTTTTTTAGCAACAAAGCTCAAACAACAAATAATCCAAAAGCTTCCAGAAGGGTTTGGATGTCCCTGTGGTTTTGCTATAGAAACATTCACAGGTAAAACATTAAATGAGGGACAGGAGGTCTGGTTTGATTTTGGTTTTTTTTAACTTCTTCCTTCAATATGTTGCTCTTTTTTGGGGCAGATTCTCTGACACTTGGGTGATTTTGATAGAGAACAGGGTGAGAGGGCCAAGCTGGAACTATAACCCTTCCTCTGAGTACCTGTTTGTGAAAAGGCACAGGGAGCCTCTGAGTTAGGGATGGGTTTCCCCATCTGAACAAACTCTTTTCTGCAGGCCATCTTCTGGCTTTGCTCACTGGAGAGTTTCTTAAATGGCTGCCACAGGCACTTCCTAAAACTTCACCAAAACTCAGTGCAAAGGAGGGAACCCTGCTGCATTTTCAGCTTTAGTTTCCAGATAATATTGATGGTCTCTGTGCCCCAAATGTTGCTGAAGGGGTCAGCTGTGGGGGGTCTCAGTCAAAAGAGCTGATGTCAGCATGAGGAATTTGGCAGGCTTATTGCTAAACTTTAGCCAAACTTTAGTTGTAGTTTTTGAATGTTTTAAGTAGCATTTAAGGAGCTGTGAAGGATACCAGTAAATTGGAATGGAATATATGTTTGATATTGTTTTGTAGAGAGACTGCAGGTGCTGCTAGTTTTAAGATGCTTTGTTATTGATGACATTAAACAGCATGAAAGGTGTTGGCAAATCCAACAGCAGTTTTGTAGGGACAAGTGAAACTGTCTGGTGTCCTGACAGTCCTGTCCAGGTGTTCTTTGCAGGAGCAATGTCAAGAGAGGAAACTGTGCCTTACTCCCACAGCTCTCACAGCCTGGAGTATCCTGTTCCAGCCCAAGCAGCAAGGAACCATTAGAACACCACCCAGGACATGGGCACTGCCTGGAAGCAGTGGCTTCCAAAACGTGCACACCTGATGTCTCCATAAGGCTGTTTGCATCCAATAAACCTGTCAGCATGCTGGTTGGGTTGTACTTCTGCCACTTCAACTTCATCACAACCTGAAACACAGCCCTCCTCAAGGGCAGCTTTGTTGTTGGGGTACCACTGTATTTTTCTGGCTGATGTCAGTCAGCTGGGGTCATCACTGGACCATCCAAAGGGGCCAATTTCAGGTGCCCCTGAATTCAAATCCAATTTATTCCCCTGACACACTGGAGACTGTATTTGGTGGCATCTCCTGGCTCACTTGTTTCTGCCAGTGCCACTAACTTCCTGCAAACACCCATTCTGCATGGCTTTCTGGACACTCCTAGAAGTATTTATGGAATAAAACCAGTGACAGATGCTTTCAGTGCCACCCAGCCCTCATGTTCTGTTGCTCCATTTGCTCTTCACCATGGGTTTTGTACTCTTTGTATCTCAGAACTGGTTTTCCCTTCAAGTTGCTCGTCTGGAACATTAACAAATGTATCCAGGACTTGGGTTTTTCCTAGTTGCCCATACATTAGGAGCTCATGAATGATTTTTTAGCCTTCTGAACCCCCAACAGATGCTCACTGTTGTCTCTTCTGATGGTTCTAAGCACAGAAAAACTGGAGTGTGTCAATCCCATCCTGTAAGTGTCCCATAGTTTTTCTCTCCTGGGCCTTGGATGCCATTATCTTTTTATAGGTAGCAGCACTCTATTCCCTCGAGTGCCCTTGAGGCAAAAAAAAAATGTTTTGTACTTCTCTGAATTGCTGCAACAGAGAATGAGAGGGCAGTGAGGAGCAGGGGTATCCTTCCTTTCCCACAGGAATTGCTGTTCTGGTGACATCCTGCAGCTTAGGACTGAAGAGCTGATGGTGCCAGTGTAGCCATGTCATCTTTAACTACTGCCAGGAGATTTCTGTAAGCAAATGCCCTCAGAGCCATCTGTTCTACCCTGCTCACTTGGAGGCAAAGGAATGGGGCTGAATAATCAAGAATTGCAGTAATTGGGATGCTCTTTGCCCTGATGTGTCCCTGCCACACACCCTTCTCCTTCAGGTTTATGTCTGCCTTCAGATTTATGCTCCAGGTTGTCTGTCTGGTGATGAAGCCTGTGGCTCCCTGAGAGGATGGAAAAGGAGGATGAGTTCTTTTTGGGTTTGTTTTGCTGAACCAGCAGATGCTGCAGCTTCCCCATCAGTGGAGCTGGCAGAAGTGGCAGGAGCACATGGAGTGGTGGGAAGAGGTCAGGCTCCTACTTTTGGCAGCAGCTGGCCATAAATGTGGAGGAGATGTAAGGTGACACTGCATCTGGCTAAAAATAGAGGGCAGATGATGGTTGGCAGTGCATCCCTGGGACTGGAAACCTCTGAAATGCAGGGATGATAATCCCCAAACTGGGACAGACTGGGTAGGTGTGGTAGGCAGAGTTTAGAAGAAAGGATCAGAGACCCAGAGGCTGTTCTCCCAAAAGCTGCTCTGGAGTCTGTGGCAAGGAATGAACTAGAACCTCTCAAGCAATGTATCCATGCTGAAGTAGCCTGAAATTGCAGATTTTCTGGTTTGGGGGTGGTATTTTTTTTCCTTCCATAGACCAGGATTGTTTCTTAAGGTGTGCTTGGCTTTTTAAAGGTCTTTTTACACCCCACTGGGGTTTTGTCTCCACTCTCAAGAGGCAGAGGCTCCACCTGCCAGGGATGGGACATCAGCAAATATGTTTTGAGGTAGACTCCTGTAAAATGTAACTAAGTGAATTTTGGTCACTGGTTCCTAGAAAGGTGTATTCTCACTTTGAAGAGCTGCTGATACTAAAAAAAAAACAACCTTAATTGCCCAGAATTTTTTAAAAATTTGTGCTTGTAGTTCTCTGCCAAGCTTGGCCCAGGTGCTGTGGCTTCTGTGAGTGACTGCTTGGCCTTAGGAGCTGAAGTCAGAGAGAAAGGAAATGCTTTAAAAATCTTGGAATAAGAGTAGAAGTTTGAATTGAGTTGAAATGTACCAGTTTCTAACCTAAGATCTTGTTCTACTTTTGCATCTAATTCTGGGTGCATGGATTTTGCAGTTCCAGTAGGAGCAGCCCTGGGTATAGGATCAGACACACACGGGGATTTCTCATGAATCTGCAAACTGAATTTTTCCAAGTGACTTCTTGGCCAAATCCAGGCAGTTTTTCACGAGGGCAGCACTGTGGGTTGGGCAAGAAACCCAGCAAAAACCTGAGTTTTCAGGAGGTGGCAGGGAAAGGGGATACTGAAGTAAGAAGTCAGCCTTCTGACTCAAAAAAACCCCCCACTTGGTTAGGTCTGTCCCTGAAAATCATTGAAACATTTGCTTGAATTTTCAAAACAAATGAGGTTTGTGTGTCTGACATGCAAATTGCACCCCAGGAGGTTAAAGATTGGCAAAGTTGTAAGCAAGGGGAAGCAGAAGTTGATGAAAGAAGGCATTTGTTCTCAAACAGGGGAGGCCAAAGGATGTCTCTGCTACATAAGAATTGTTGTGGAATTCTATTTTTTTTTTTTCTCTGTTTCAAAAATTGATTTGTTTTGTAGCCTGTGATCAAGTTTGTTCATTTTATAACCCGACCAGGCAGGAAAATCTGGCTTGCAAAACAGTTTTTGTTGTTGGCTTTGGTGTGGTTTTTTTTTTTCCTCACAGCTGGATTAGAGATTAAGATTAAATTGCTTTTTCCTTTTGTTGGATGAGGAATTCTCATTGTTGTTTGGGATGGGAATTATGAAAACTATGTGCCTGCATTTCAGGGGAACAGGAGATTTGTGTCTTGCCCAGCAGGCAGTTTCTAATAGGAAGAATAATTTCTCTTCAGCTCTGCTTCCACATCCAGTGTAGCCCAGTGTACACCTTCCCTGGAGGAAAGGGGATTTATTTTATATGTGGACTTAAATCAGAGCTGGATCTGTGCAAAACTAACCCATTCCTACTGGGAAGTTTGGGGTTTGTGGGAGCAAAAAGGAGGAATTGGAAATGAGGAGCCTGAGCTGGAGAAAAAGCAGCTGGGAGTCGCAGGGATTGCTGCCCTGCTAAGATGGAACTGGAATACTATTTGCAGACTGAATTCTTTTGCTTTGTTTGATGCCTTCCTAAACTCAATTCTTACCTCACAGAATGGGCAGTTCTTCCCATTATTCTTGCTGGAACAGTGCAGCAATACTGATACAGAAAGGGGGAATGAATATTATTCCTTTCAGTGGCTTCAGCAGGTTTGGGGTGCTTTATTGTAAATAGGTAATTTATTGCTTTGTTGTAAATAGATAATTTATTGCTTTGTTGTAAATAGATAATTTATTGCTTTGTTGTAAATAGATAATTTATTGCTTTGTTGTAAATAGATAATTTATTGCTTTGTTGTAAACAGATAATTTATTGGTTTATTTTAAATAAATAGTTTGCTGCCTGTTGGATGAATTATTGAACTGAGTTTCTACAGGTTCAACCCAGCAAAAATAATTCCCTCTGTTTTCTTTTTTAGCCTTCTGTTGAATCTTCAAGCCCAGGTAAGAATCTTTAATATTTCCTAAAACTGTGAGGGGAGTAGAGGGAACCCTTGAAAAGTATTTGCTGCTCTTTTCTAGTGAGTAACCTGAGGGTGTCACTTGCTGAAGAGGTTGGTGACAGTCCTGCTTTCAACAGTCAACTGTTTCCTTCCAGACTGTACCAGCACAAGTTTAAATGGCAAAATACACCAGGGAAATGTGATCCTTGCCTTTGCAAGATGCATAATAGCACTGAGAACAAAAAGCAGCAAGAAAAGCAGGGGTTTTACCTCACTGGATTACTAAAAAGGAGGGGGTTTGTGACTTCTGTTTTTAAAGCTGGTTATTTACTGGTATTCCAGTATCCCAGAGCTCCTGGCTGTCTAGTAGTCAACCTCAGTACAAATGATTAATATCTGGGGGTTTTTTTGTTCATTTTTGTACTGCTGTACTTAGTGTTATTTATTTCCATGGTTTTTGGCATCCCACTGGTGGAAAGGCTTCCCAGCAGTTACTTTAGCTGGACAGCCCTTGTCTCTTGGGCTTTTTTCTCTGAGAGAAACAATCAATTGCTTTAACACTCCAAAGTGGAGTTAACCCTTCCAGTCACCCCCTCCCTCTGGCACCCTTAGCCTGGGGACACTCCTCAGCCTTTGGAAAAGGGAATTTTAAATTGTTTGTGGGGACAAGGGGAAAGATGTGAGCAGGGCTGGGGTTAGGGAGCAGGTATTGCTGGCTTGCACAAAAACACTGCATCTGCCAAACCCATCCATCCATTCATTTAGTTTTCATTGCCACAGAATCTAACCAGGCTTCTTTACAAAGAATGGTGGAAAAAACAAAACAGCTGCATGGGGATAAATAACTGAGGCTTCTGCATCATAAATAAAATCTGCATAACTGTGAAGCTTACTGGAAGTTTAAATATTGGAGAAGTCTTAGCCTGGCTTTGTAGTTGTAAACAAGAGAGCTTGCAAAGCATCAAGGAAACAACTGTCCTGAGTGTCTGTTTTATGAGTAGTTTTATTCCCAGTAGAGCTCTTGATCCAGACACAAGGAATTAAGTCTTCAAAAGCTGAACATTTTACAAAGATTTAGCTAGGGGCTTGATGTCCAGATCTATAGTGCTTGGAGAGCTGTCTGGTTAAACAGTATTCCTGGTTCTTCCCTCTCTGATCTCCTCCCAGCCACAGGAGAGCTTCCCCTCCCCTCTGAACAGTGAGGTTGGCAAAGGAGCGAGGGATTTGGGAGCTATTTTAATTTCTGAGTATAACTCGAGTGTTAAAGTGTCACCAAAAGGAAAAAATCAAGTTCTGTGAGGCCTTGATCTAACTAAAAACATTCTTTAAAATGTTTTCTATCAGGAGGTTCAGCAACATCTGATGACCATGAATTTGATCCATCAGCTGATATGCTGGTGCATGACTTTGATGATGAACGGACATTAGAAGAGGAGGAAATGATGGAAGGAGAAACAAACATCAGTTCTGAAATAGAGGATCTTAACAGGGTAGGTAGCCTCAAGTAGTCCTAAACCAGAACCACAGCCCACACAAAACATATGCAGGTTTTCCCCCTTATATTTGGAATTAAAACAAAAACCAAACAACACACATCCCTAAAACACTAATAGGCAAATAATGGAGGCTGGGAAAAGGGGCTGAGCTAAATTTGCAGCTCTCAGGAGTTGGGAAGAGGAAGCTGGTGCATAAATACATCCTAATGTATAACACAGTGCTTGTTTAGTTGCTTTTTGCATACATGTGCTGGTGTAGGATTTGCATTCTAGAGCTAATACAAGCTAAAGGACTCTGACTAAACCTGTAGATTCCAGTGTTAGTATTTCCTAAAGCACTTGCACTTTGTTAGTGCATATAGATACTGGTGTTTTTTAAAAAAATCCCATAATTTTATATTTCTTTTGCATTTTTTATACAAGCATTTGTATAATGCTGAAGTGGAGCATGCAGGAGTAGCTTCATTTTTAAGGCTGAGGAACTGGAGATGCAGATGAGTTGCCTGGCTCAAAGCAAAGAGCTGTCAGCAGAGCTGAGTTACTGTGAAGAGTGATAAGTAAACACTTAAAATGTGTATCTTCTGAAATAACCACATAGAAGGTTTTGTTGGCATTTTGAGCTTCTGCTGTCACTTATGTATTGTCTTCAGTCACTTCTCAGGCAGAAATAATACTCTTCAATTACAAACTAGGTTCATTTTAAATGCAAAGTCATTTAGATACTGTTTGTGGCCACACTGGCTGAAAAGTCTTCCAGAAGAGGTCAATAATGATTCTTAGGTGCTTTTTTGGTGTACAAACCCCATTTCTTATAAGTGATGATGCCAACGTGACTTTAAATCTACTTAATGCATTTAAAATACATTTTGGGTGAAAACAATTAATTTATTTCTGGTAATTTCAGGTTTGATATCAAATGGTAAACACAAAGATAAATAAATAGTTGGTGAATTTAAATATGCTCCATGTGGGTGTAATGAGAAATGGAGCTCCACATGTCTGCCATGTGGCTTTTAAGTTGAAAACACGTTGGGTTGGGTTTTTTCCCCCCTCATATTTTGTCAACATCTAGTTGTGTAATCCTATCACCACATTACAATGCTTTGTTCAGAGCTGCATTTCAGCCCTCACTTTCTTCCCTCCTATCTTGGTTGTCAGGGCTGCCAGCAGAGCATTTCTCCATGTGTCAGCTCCTCCCTGCTCAGAGGGTGACAAGTGGTGTCACAGAGGTTCCTTCCCATTGCTCCTTCCCCTGCAGGATGCTCCTGCAGACAGGCAGAGCCTTCACCTCACTTTCCCTCTGTTTTCCAGGCAGCAACAACTGCTTCCCAGATGCTGCTCTGCCAGCAGGCTCCTGCTGGAGACCTCTTTTGTTCTTTTAATCATAGACTCAGATCACAGAGTCATAGCATGGTTTGGGTTGGGAGGGAGCACAGAGCTCATCTCCTCCAGCCCCCTGCCATGCCCAGGGACACCTCTCATCCAGCCCAGGCTGCTCCAAGCCTCATCCAACCTGGGCTTGGACACCTCTAGGGAGGGTTCCAGAGTCTCACCACCAACCTCTTCCTCAGATCCAGTCTGAACCTCTTCTCCTGCAGTTTAAATCCATTTCTCCTTGTCCTGTCTCTGGACACTGATGAAAAGTCCCTCTGCAGCCTTCCTGTAGGTTCCCTTCAGGGATTGGGGGCAGCTCTAAGGTCCCTCTGGAGTCTTCTCTTCTCCAGACTGAACAATCCCAGCTCCTCAGCCTCTCCTCCTAGCAGGGATGCTCCAGCCTCCCATGGCTGGTAGGCAAACTCAGTCTTTAAACCAGTGTCACATCAGGTGCTGCCCTGTCTCTTTCTTCCCCCCCTCCACCCACAGATGTTATTGCAGACTTCCCCAGCCTCCCAGCATGTCAGATTCACAAGTCCAGCTCCTTCCAGCTAGCAGTCAGGCTTTGCAAAACCAGATTGGAGCCTTTACTGGTTTCACTCCTGACCATTGTGGAAATCACACCTCCCTCTGAGGCTGAGGATCTGCTCTCCTCATTGCTTGTAACTCTGGTGCATGGGTAACACGTTAGTACTTGAGGCTGAGCAGCAGCCTGCCTTTGTCTGGGCAAGTCCACCTGCACATACACACATTTTTGTCTAAATGGCAGGAATGTATCTTGAGAACCCACTGTGCTGCTCTACTGTAGGAAAAAAACACAATTCCCTGAGAGCAGAGCAGCACCTGAAGGGAATCAGAAGGGATTTGGTGGTTCTTAGTGATATCTCTTAAATGGAAAGAGTTTTCCTTGGGCAAGGAGATGCAGGAGACCATCCTTGATCAGCTCCAGGCATGGTTTTAAACTGAAACAGGGGAGATTTAGGGTAAATATTAGGAAAAAATTCTTCACCATGAGGGTAGTAAGGCTCTGGAATAGGTTGCCCAGGGAGGCTGTTGATGCCTCATCCCTGGAAGTGTTGAAGTCCAGGTTGGATGGAGCTTGGAGCTTGGTGGGAGGTGTCCCTGCCCATGCAGGGGTTGGATCTGGATGATTTTTAAGGTCCTCTCCACCCCATTCTGTGATTCTCTGATCTGATTCTATTTATTCACTAACACTGTTCAGTTGTAGGAGCATCTCTGCCAGACCTGCCCCAAGGCCTGGCTTACCTCTTGTGCTCCTGAGGTTGTGTTTGGGATGAGGCACATCTCCTGACATTCTGGGCACATGCTGCACTTTGCCAAGGCACAGGAAACTTAATTTTGGTTGTAGGAAACTGCCTGCACACTCTGCCTTGGAAATAATAAATGACTTGACCCCAGCAAGGTGCAGAAGCTCAGCATCCTGCTTCAGGCTCAGCTGACTGCCCAAAGCATCAGCTGGAGGGAGTGTTGAAGCTTTTGGCTCCTTTTCTTTTTCCATTTGTTGTTCCAAATAAACCCTTGGCTTCTCCTTTTGGGGTCCCCTGTGAGAGGGAGGGCACTTGGGTGGTCTCTGGGCTCTGCACCAGCATCCTCTTGTCTTTAAAGGAGAGACCAGCTGGGGAAGCAGGCAGCATGGCTCCCCAGCACCTCCCAGCCTTGGTTCAGGCACCTAGATAACAGATGTTGTCTCTCTCTTTGTCTGCAGTGCCTCTCAGGCTTATTTTTCCCTCCTGCTGTGGATTTGTCTATTTTATTTTTAACCTCTGTAAACTTGGTGCCTAGCAGCCATGCTGGCAGTCTTGCAGAGGTCATTTAGTGTGAGAAACATCTTGGGTTTTCCAGAGCTGCTCTGTGCTCACTTCAGAGGTTGCCCCTGAGCTCTTCATTTTCAGGAGCGTGCATTTATATTTTAAACTGGAAGAGGTGAGTGATACAGTTCCCTGTTACATCACTCCAGAGTTATGGTTAATTCCTTGTTATCCATCCTCTTCCACATATAAAATGGCTGTGTCTTTGATAAAACTTGGGACTTTTCTAATGCTCTCTGGTTTAGCAACATCCTGAACCCACACTGAGGTCAGGGTTTGGGTTTTAGCTTGGAGAGTTGCTGACCCCTGGGTCAAACCTCTTGAATTGCAGTCTGGATTCTGTGAAGTTAAAGAGTTAAGTGTGGATTCTCTTCCCTGCCTCAGAGAAATGCTGCCAGTACAACAGCCCTTCAGTAGGTAGCACAGAATGACATGCCTGTTGCATCATCCCCACACACCTACAAGTTGTAGTAAAAGTTCTGTTTCATTCTCAGTCTGTATCTACAGCTGGGGGAGTGCTGAGCAGTGCTCAGTGCAAGGATATGACTTCCTATTTGTCTGGATACTTATGAGTAGGCTTTTCCTGGTAGCTGCACTGTCAGGTTTTAATGAAGTTCACAGTCCTGTTATGTTGTCTGTGTCAGTAAAATATTAATTCCCCACTTCTAGGAATTCTTTCCATAGAATGATACAACAGAGACCAAGAATTCAAGAGGGAAGGTGAGGACGTTTGGGTCCACATGGTCTGCATCTGCTGTGTGTGGAACTTAACCAAAGAGCAGACCAATGAGTGGTAGAGTGGCTTAATTCTTTGAAGTAAAATAAAATAAAATAAAATAAAATACACAGACAACAAGTACCAGTAGCCTCTGTGTTACTTCTATTTTTATAAAGTTGTATCAGAACTACACTTGGCCTTTTGTAACTGGTATTGTTGGTGTGTTCCCAGCAGCTACACAGCCCTGTAGGAAAGGGTTCTTTGGAGGAAGCCTAAGGCCAGTCAGTAACTAAAAAAAAAATGAATTATCAGTTGAGATGTACATTACATACTAAGAAGAAATATTTAAAGCAGGCAGACACCTCTAAATAATAAACAAATTATTTGTTTCTGTGAGACAGAGAATTTTAAAATGCTCTTTGCAAATGTCTGGTCTGAAAAAATCTCATGAGGGATGCTGTAGACTGCCCCTGAAGGCTGGGTGCCAAGGTGGTACAAGTCATAAAGTAAGTCATTTGCAGCCCTGGCAAATAATAATTTTATTTTTAAGTGACTGCAATTGATAGCAGTTTAGGAGCCACTAAATTTAAGAGCCATCTGTATCATCTGAAGTGTCTCTTTGGAGGGGACCAGCAATCTAAATATATAGATTTTTAAATGTGCATGGAGAGGTGCAGTTTTGTGTCATTTGGCATTCCAAGGCAGGGCTGCAGAACTCAGTGGAAGTGTCCCTGTAGTGCAGCTCCCCAGGTGAAGATGCAGCTCCATGTTCAAGGCAGGTACTGCAAGTTCTGGTCCTGATTCTTGGAGACTTTGCAAAAATCCCTGCCTTGCACCAAGACATGTTCCTGCCTGCAATCACCCTCAGCATCTTGGCTGGCTCTGGGGAGCCGTTGCTGCTGACACGTTTTATCTGGTTTTGCCACAAATATGTACCAAATGCTCCTGTTTTTCAGGTAGTTTTGGGGCTGTAAGGGAACAGCAGTGTGCATTCCAGCTCGGGCTGTGTGCTGCAAGGGTACCACCCAGCCAGGTCTGACTTCAGCACTGCCTCTGGGTTGGTAAAGAAGCAATAGACAAATCCCAAGGGAGGGATGGGGCACACAACACTTTTAATGAGCTTTCTGGCCCCTTTGAGGGGGGGTGGGGGTTATGTGAGGTCTGCTGTCAATTTAGAAAGGTTTAGGAAGCAGTTGTGCTGTGTAAAACCCCAGAGTCTCCTGAGGAGCCCAAAGCTGGGGCTTTGCCTCTCCATTCATTGTGGCGTGGCCATCCTTGGCATACCTGCTCATCACCCATCTGGTGCTGCCCTCCTGCTTCAAAGGCACAGCTCTAAGCTGGCTGCTTCAGCTAAAATCTGCAGTTTTTGTTCCAATGTTTCTCAGGAGAGTGACATGCCCATCCAGGAGCTCCTCAGCCGCTACGGCTACGACGGTTCCATCCCACTGCAGGAAGAGGAGGAGGAGGAAGATGATGAAGAAGAGGAGGAGGAGGGAGAAGATGATGATGATGTTGATAACGATGACAACAGTGGCTGTAGTGGTGAAAACAAAGTGAGTGTTGGCACTAACTTGAAACTGGTTTTCGTGCAGCCCTTCTGGCTGGAGAGCCACTGGAGATGCCAGCTCAGGGCAGCAGTAACTCAGCACATGGTTAATTTCTCTACTGTTTATTCTTAATTACCCATCTCTATTTCTCTTCATTGTTCTTAATGCCATCTGTATCATTCCAAACTATGGCTGTGGCAAATTAAAGTACGTACATTAGTAGAGTTTCATGTCAGAAGGGATGGTAATTGTCCTTCAAAAAGAGTCTGACTTCAAAACTGAAGTTATAAATGCCCAAAGGCACCTTCAGAGATCTGGCTGGATACTTGTTCCAAGATGAAAAGCTGATGTACTGAAACTGAAGAGTGAGCTGTGGAACTGAATCCAGTGTGTCTCTCCATGCTGGAGGTGGCTGCAAGGTTTCTAGCCTTAGCATGTTAAATTGGGGTTTTCTAGCTTGGCAGCCTTGGTTATGCTTAAGTTGTTAATGCCTCCAGTCTCTTTGCCAGATGTATAGATTTGAACTTTTCATTTTGGAACTTTAATATCCTGTTTTGTGTGCTCTAAAAATAAATTTTCTGATTTTAGCAGTCTTTTCTACTCATCTATATCATCTATATATATATATTTGTAACAATCCTCTCCTGCCATGGGCACAGCTGTAACATCTCCATTACTGGTGGCATTCAGAGTTGCATCCTAAATTCCATTAAAATATGAAACCCTTTGTGCTGTCAGTAACAAAAAAGCTGAGGCATTAGTGGAAGTTGCATTACCTAATCTGGCTTTAAAAAGGGTACATTTTGTTCTTTGATATCTTACCCTTTTTAGAATCCCTGGAACGTGACACAGAGATGAGGAATGATGTATCTGATTCAGAAAATGAAGTTCTGAGGGTTCTCAGACTCCCTTGCTCTATAAGATTGCTGCTTGTGTGGGTTGCAGAATTCAGAAAGCAGAAAGATACATCTGAAAAGACTGAAGGAGCAGGGGGAAACTTGCATAACATGAAGCATGCCAAATCCAAACAAGGCACACAAGTGGTTTATTTTGTTGTGTGTCATGACAAGTGGTGCTCCTGAGGTCTCACTTCCCTCTTGTGTCCTTGCTGCTTTCATTACTTCCTGACACAGCTTCCACCCCCTCTGTTCTCCTGACCTCCTCTGTAGTTCCCCAGCTTTCCTACCACCTGATTTAAGGCACTATCCTTTCTCTTAAATGGTTAAAATCTCCTGGGCTGTCCCTGCTGTTAGCAGCTGGAGGAATCCTCTTTGTCCCTCTGTAGGGCACTAACCAAGAGGTTGTAAATCCTCCAGATTCCTTTCTGAATTCCACAGTCTGGAATTGGAAAGTCAGGGGTTTGGCTCCTTCCAGCCCTGTGTGGGCAATGTGTGTTCCCCTCCTGCACCCCAGATCTGCTGGGCTTGGAGCAAAGAGGAGGAGAGGGCAGAAGGAGTGCTAAAAACCTGGTGGGGGTACAAGGAGGAGAGCTCTGAAATGTTTACATGCACTCAGCAGAGAAGCAGGGAAATACAGCTCTGGGGGTGGAATAATTTGATAAATCATTCAGGCTTTCTCTGCAAGTGTTCATCTTTCCACAGCTTATTTAGCTCTACTGTACTTAGCTATTTCCTATTTTTAATCCCCTTTAAGCTGCACATGTGATAATACTCTGGGTGCTGGATAAAGGTAGACACAGACATGTGCTGTGCCTAATGCTGCTGGGTTAGAACAAGGAAGTAAGAATGTTTACAGCATAAAACATACCGACAGCATGCATTGAAACATTAAATATTGTGTTGTTTTTAATGGTATGATTTTAATTTTCCTTAATTGTAATAATTCCCTTAGTTATTCTGGCTTATTGTCTAATGGAGAAACCTGTGCTGATTTGGGGCTTTTAATGACTTAATGCACATACTGAAGTCTGTTGATACTCTGTTCCAGTGAGGCTGAACCATGCTATTGGCATTCATTTTATGGTACCATTTACATTTGATTAAGAAAAGTGTAGCCAGCAAATAATTTATCCCTTTTTTATTGAAAATTGATAAGGAAGGGTTTTAAGGACCAAAGTAAAAGCTAAAATGAGATGAAAACTGCAAGGATTTGCTTGACTGATTAAAAAAACCCTAGGCATTATATTTAATATCATTTACTGGTTGATATTTCAGATGTATGGGTTAGAATCAGTGTTAAATTGCTGTGCTTTCCATCCTGGTCACTGGGGGGTGGGATGGGATGGGATGGGATGGGGGATGGGATGGGGGGATGGGATGGGATGGGATGGGATGGGATGGGATGGGGTGGGATGGGATGTGTCCCCACATTTGCTGTGGCTCAGTCAGGACAAGCCCCATGTAACCAGTCACTTAAATCAGATAAAAGATCCTTGGGTTTGATATATTGACAATCTGAGGAAAAACCACTGCCAGAATAGTGTTTGTGCCATAGCTGATCTCCTGATTTCTTTTGTGTTTTTAAAGGAGGAGACCATAAAAGATTCATCAGGTCAGGAAGATGAGACACAGTCATCTAATGATGACCCAGCAGCCTCTGGTGCCTCTCAGGATCCCCAGGAGATAATTCGCCCTCGTCGATGTAAATATTTTGATACAAGTATGTACAGTTTCCTGCTCAGCACAGACACCCCTCCATGAGCCACACGTAGGATTCTGTGGCTGAAATTTGCATCTTGGTACCTCTGATGGTTCTCTTCATCACACAGCTCTTGGTTCATCCTGATGCTCAAAAGAGTAGGAAAGAAAAGTCCTATTTGTAGTTGAATGCTAAATCCCTGCAAATTGTATAAGGACAGCAGGTGTTCTCTCCTGCAAAAAGAAAGGATTACATTGCAGGATGAATCTGAATTTCATGGGGCACAGAATCATGACAAGGCCCAGTGACACCACTTGAGGTACTTGTTCAAAGAAAGTGAGAGGACAACTGAAGGAGAAAAATCCCCAGCATTTCCTAGAAATAGATTTGTTCAAGATCACTAACACAGAAAACAAAAGCACTGCAGTCTGGAAAGAGCTGGGAGGTTGTTAAACCTGAAGTAGTGAAGGAGGAGATAACAAGAAGAAAATGGCTTCAAGAATTCCACATTCCAGTCTCAATGGGGTCTGAAGCCTTTAGCACTGAGCAGCCAGGAGGGCCACTTGGACAAGAGATATTTTTCCTTTCTTTGATGGCAGTGACTGTCACTGATGGTTTAATTCCTACTCTTCTGTGTTTTAGCCTACAAAAATTCAAGCAGAGGTTCCTCATGATACCTTACACTTGATATTTATTACTCAGGACATTGCAGAAGGCCATTTTCTAAACTGGGGTTTATTTTAATCTAGAAACTGCCAGGAACCCTCAGCATGTAGCTCTGCAGGGGATTGCAAGTGTCTGTCTTGCTGTTCAAACAGAGCATGAGCATGAGGCAAGTGGACTGCATTAGGTTTGGGGTTTTACAGAGTGTTCAGGTGTGTGTGTCACTACACAGGTAACTTTAGTGCTGCTGTTGTCTCATCCCAAACATAAACCTGCAGTTGCCTTCAGTACATTCTGAGTGGCAGCTCCTCTGGGTCACAGAGCTAAACATTTTATCAGTCCTTATCTGAAATAATCTCTTTTAAATGCTGCTGTTCATCTCTGAGCAGCTCATCCAAGCCTGGTAAATCCCAGTCAGACTGGGACTTGCAGATGGCTCTGCCTGAAGTTCAGTGGCAGCTGTTTTAGGGGAAAGTGTTGAATTTCACATGGTAAATAACATCAGCATCCAGCCTGCTGAACAGCCCCAGCAAAGTGCTTCCAGGAGGTGCCTGCTTGCAGAAAATCTGGGTGGGGATCATCTCACCTGCTTCCCCTCCCAGATCATTGTGGGTAAATGGTTGAACAATTTCTTGTAGATAGTGAAATAGAAGAGGAGTCAGAAGAAGATGAGGACTATATTCCCTCAGAAGACTGGAAAAAGGTAAATGCAAAGTGCTGTTCAGAAAGCCTCTGTTTCATGAATAGTGGTTTGATTTGTTACCTACTAACTGAGCTCAATACATCACCCAAATCCTCTCCAGTTTTACCCCATAAATAAAAATTGTCAGAAGGATCAGAGACCTCCCTGCACAGTCAGAATCCCATTTCCATCTAGTTCCCTTTAATTGTATTTTTAGACTGGGAACACTGAAAGTTGTAAGGGGGAAACAAGATGCAGTCATCCTCTTCTTTGCTAACAAAACCATCACAGCTGTGGTTTGCTAAACTTCTTATTTCTGTTACTTCAAAACAGGAAATCATGGTGGGCTCTATGTTTCAAGCTGAAATCCCAGCTGGCATATGCAAATACAAAGAGAATGAAAAAGGTGAGATTATGACCATTATCACTGCCTTGGAGATTATTTTCTAATGGGGATAAATAAACAGTTTGATGGATGTCATGTGTCTTGCAAAAGGAAAGGACTTCTTCAAGTGAAAAAGCAGAACCATCACCTCAAGTTATAGCTCATCCTGCACATCACCATCAGAATTTGAGTCTTGGAAGAGGAAAAGGAAGGGTATATATCTGGTTTATTGCTGCTGAACCCCTTAATGTGGTGATTTACACAAGCTTTCTATGTAGCTTGCACTCTTCGCAGAGTGTATTGATGTAAAGCAAGATTCATAATGAAGAAATTGTGCTGCTGGGGTTGGCTTAACACACTGAAAGCAGCAAGAGGATACCAGCAGCTTTGGTTTTTCCCAGTTGGTAACTCTTCAGTCAGTATGGAAGCCTCTGGCTGTGTGCTGTCAGTATAATCAGTCAGGAAAGGTAGGCCCAGTTTAAACTCAGCTCTAAGCTTAAAAAAAACCAAAACAAGTTTTCCTGCTCATTGAGCCCATGACTAGGAGTTCCTTTACACTGCAGGTCAGTTTGAGGCTGTGGCTTTTGTAGCTTTATTTTTGCAAGTAACCAGCACAAAGCTCAGTGTGATGATGGATTCCAGTAGCAGCCTTGCTTTGAGCTCCTGGCTTCCAGCAGGCTCAGCTTGAAGCTGAGACTCACACCCTGTCAGCTCTGCACTGTGTAGCCAGGCAGCTTGGAGACAATGTAATTTAAAAACTACATGAGAAGTCAGGAACTTCCATCAAAGCCAGCAAATGGCAAATTGGCAAACCTCTGCTTTTTTAGCTCTGAGGTTTTTCATGCTTTCCTGCTTCTGTCTGAAAATAGAGCTTGAGCTACGTGGTTGCCTGACCTGCATAAATTACACTCTGCTGGTCAGTCACCTGCTTCTCCTGGTGTTTACTCACTTCTAAATGGCTCCTGGCCTCCAGTAATTAAAAAGCTAGAGCTGCTTGGTGCCTGGCAGTCACCTCTATCACAGAGTTTCTCTGAGCCTTGCACACTCCTCTGTGCAGGACTGAGATTTACATCAGAGCCACTGAGGGGGAAAATGAAATTTACACTGATCGTGCTAGGGCTGTTCTAGCTTTCTGTAAAACCCAGGGGTGTTGTTTCTCCTGCCACTTCTTGCTTTTCTGCTGTGTTCTGGATATAGCCTTTGACAGGACTCCAGCTGGAATAAGAACACAGCTTAACAAGTTGAAAAATAAGATGTTTACTCCATTGGAAAGCCAAAGGTGCTCCCTGAGCTAGTGGAGCCAGTGTTAAACTTCTTGTGTTTTCTTTGAGGACTCAGACACAAGCAAGGTCTGGATGCTTTCCTGCCTTTGTTTTCTAATAACTTGAATTTTATTTTGCTGTGCTGGCATTTTAATCCTGTAGGTTCTTCAAAATAAAAATGGGAGATAATTCAGAGGATCTCTCATTTGTCTGTGTTCCTCCCATTAATTTCTGCTTGCTGTGGTTTCCCTGCACTGAAAGCTCTGAATAAGGCAGTGGAGATTTGGTAGTAGTAACATTCAGTGATCTTCCCAGCATGGTTTTGGTTTGGACAGTATTTCTTGAAAGCAGTAGGAAGGTCTCAGCAAAGGTTCTTTCCAGGAGCTGTTCTGCCTTCAGAACATCTGTCATCTGGGTGTCATGCTCCCTGGAGAAGTGCTGGACCTTGCTGCTGGCTTTTGCCAGCTCTCTCAGATGACTTTTGCATTTAGTGACCCAGACACCTGGCAGTATTTCAGCACCTTTTTTGGGGGGTGTGCTTTTTGGTTGATGAGGTATCATCTCCCAGTCCTTGGGCTCACAGGCTGTGTGGATGGATGGTGGGGGTCTCCATCTCCCAAGGTTTCCCAGTCCTTTATAAGAGAGAATAAAGTTCTCTGCTGGTGGTTCAGCTTGCTTTTCTTTTTTCCTGTGGATTGTTCAGTGTATGAAAATGATGACCAGCTGCTGTGGAATCCTGACTTCTTACCAGAAGATAAAGTGATTGAGTTCCTGAATGAAGCATCAAGGAGGACAGGGGATGAGAAAGGGCTCGATGCCATTCCTGAAGGGTCACACATTAAAGACAATGAGCAGGTAGGGAGGAATTCTACCTTAATATTACAGGATTATTTTGATTTTATTTGGCTGCCAAGCATTGAAATTGTGCTTGAAACAACTGTGGAAATAGAAAGATGGTGTGTTTTTAACCTCTCAGCAAGTATTTAAAATGTTCACTTAGCCTTAGCATTGCTTTATGCATCAGTGCTTTATGTTACAGGTAAATAATTGTGTGTGTGTGAGTTCTGTTCCTTCAGGTAATTTTTTTGAGGCTATGTAAACGTGTAAATGCATCCTTTTTTTTTTTTTTTTTTAATTCACACAGACCCTCCAGCAATCTTTTGTGCAGTGGATGAAAATGTTAAAGTCCTTTACCAGGATATCTAATTGGTTAGGTAATTAGAGGTTTAGAGATCGAAACAGAGGAAATGCATCTTCCTGCTCTTTTAAATTACATTACATCCATTCAATGAGTTTCTTTTTAATCCTTTCTGATCAGACAGTGTGCTCCTGTGGCACAACATGAATCATGGGGTACCTGGAGTGTTACCTGTGTGTGTTTTCATCCTTCCAGGCTTTGTATGAACTGGTCAAGTGCAATTTTGACACTGAGGAGTCACTGCGAAGGTTGAGATTTAATGTCAAAGCAGCCAGAGGTGAGCACAACACTGAGAGTTAAGTCTCTATTATTCAACTCCCAGTTGTTACACAGGTGCTTGGTTTCTTTTTAAAAGACCCTGGTCTTTAAGATGCTTTTGGAGCCTTAAACATTGCACAGTTTGTTATTGAGCTTTATTCTCAGAGGGACAAGAAGCTAAGAGAAAACACAAGCTATTTTCCTTGCTCACTCATCTGGTGGTTCTGCTCTCAAACCTCTTGCTTTGCCAGAGTTTACTGTGCAAGAATAATCAAACAGAGAAGATTGGTTTGTTCTCCCCCAATTTTACCATGTATTTATTCATGACCTTCAGAGTCAATGAGGCCAAACTATATTAAGTTCTTAGAAGTGTGGCTGAGAGTTATCAGGGGTTTATCCTGGCTTCAGTGGGGCTGAGATTTCCACCCCATAGTGTGAGCAGCACAGTTTCTTATCCCTCCAGAGGTAGTGACTGCAGCCCCATTTCCCACCTACTCACTAGAAGGGAAAATTTTCATTTTTGCCCCAGGAAGTGAAATTTCTGGGGGTGGTTCTCATTTACTCAGTCAGGTGGTATAAGAAATACCCTGTATGTTTGCTGTCATTTAAGTTTCTTTTGTTAAGTATGTGCTTTATTGCATTTCTTCATCATTTATGTATATTCTTTGTATTGCATTTATTCTTCCTGCTGTAGAAGAATTATCTGTGTGGACAGAAGAAGAGTGCAGAAACTTTGAACAAGGGCTGAAAGTCTATGGCAAGGATTTTCATGTGATTCAGGCAAATAAGGTAAAGACTGATTTAAGTGTAGCTCTCTCCTTTTTGCTAAAGCAATTAATTGTAACTCTTCTCCTCAATTTCCTTCACAAATTCCCAGATTTACTTGTAATTTTTACTACATTTATGCCCAAGTTGTTCTGTCCATGTCCAAACCCCTCAGACTTGGATTTTCACGCCTTTTGATTTAAATGGTAGCTTGCTTTTTTGTTTGTTTTTTTTTTATTTTTTTTTTAATTTTTGCCAAAAAATGCCTTTAAATTCCTCACAGTTTGCATGGCACCTTTTTCCTAGGTACGAACAAGATCAGTTGGTGAGTGTGTAGCATTTTATTACATGTGGAAGAAATCAGAGCGTTATGATTTCTTTGCGCAGCAGACCCGCTTTGGAAAGAAGAAATACAATCTTCATCCTGGTGTAACGTAAGATGTGCATTATTTTCTCTGGCCTTTTACATGTTGGAGCTAAATCTTTTTTTTATTTTATACTGCTCTCTGGCAAGCAAGGGATGCCACGGTGCCTGTTGGCAGCAGGAAGACAGCCAAGGTGGAAGAAGAATTTCCGAATGTAAAACACGGTTTCCAAAGTACTTTTATTTGGAGTAAGGCAAACCATTCACTTAGTTTGTTTTCTGGTTAAATATATCACAGATGTAACAAATAGGTGGGATTTTTCTTTAAATGCTTGTTTCACTTCAAATGGATGTCTTTAGGCAGGCTTTGGTCAGGAGTTGCAGGGGGGATTTGTGGTACGTGCTGTACAATGCTCTCCACATGTATTGTTTGGCAAGAGTTCTGGCCAGCACAGTGCCCCATCCTGAGAGGTTTTTTTTTGTGTGTGTAAATAGGTCCTTTCCCCACTCCTGCTCTGCCTGGCATAGTGGCTGTGCAGAGCTCTGTTTTCCTGCCTTATATCCAAGCAAATGAGCCAATGTATTCTTCTGCCCAAAGCTATTTTAGTATCCTGCTCTTTCCACTGACATTCTCTGAGTCTTTCCACTCTTACTTTTCCTTCTCACTTTTTCTGGCTCCTCTGTTGAGCCTTCTTTTTAATATTATTGTTTCTTTAAGCATTTTAGAGCTGGGTGTTGGACCACTGAAGTGAACGTGCAGTATGACATGAAGAGCTGCCATCTGTGCCTTTGGCACTAGCCTGTGCCTGGCTTTCCTTAACCAGTTGTCAGGGACTGTCTGCCTTCTCCTCTTCTTCCATCTGGGTTTTGTTTTTCCTTTCTTACCCAAATTAGTAGACATTTTTGCTTGTTAATCACTCAAAACACACTCTGATTCCTTTGCAGTTGGCTGCATATGGTCAGCAGAAGTGTCAGTGTGGACCTTGCTTGACTATGCTGGAATTCTTATGCAGATAGATGTGGGAATTGAGGGTGCAGGATCAGTTCCACTGTGATTCTGTGTGAGGAGCTGTTTCTGGAGTTAATCCAGACTAATACCATGAACACAAGGGCTTTACCAACCATCTCTCATAAGAGATTCACTACTAGTGACCTAGATTGTAGAGCTGCAGCAGATTTCAGAACGTCGTATCTCTAACTCTGAAGTTTTTAACTTGTTTTTAACTTCACCCCTGTTGAGGTTGGTTGTGCCTGCACAAAAGCCATGAAAACACCAAACCTGAATGGTGTGTTAGCACTGCTTGCAGCACACTGCAAGAGCTTAGCACCAACCTGCCCCAGGGCATCACCTTGAAAACCCAGCCCACAGCATCACAACTGACAGAAGTTTCTGCTTGTGCCGGCTCTTCAGAGAGGTGACATGAGCACAGCCTGGGCTTCTATCAGCTGGCAGCAGTGGTTGGGCAAGAAAAATGTAGTTGGAGTGGCCAGTTAATGTGGGAGATCTGGAGGTTGCTCATTTTTTTGCAAAGCCCCAAACTGGGAACTGGTGACACTTCTGTGGTGTACGCAGTGAATCTCGGGTTTTCTGTACAAACCACCCCAGTCCTTGACACCCCAATAGCAATGCTGAACGTGTCCTCTCTGTCCTGTAGAGATTATATGGACCGTCTCCTGGATGAAAGTGAGAGTGCTGCTTCCAGCAGAGCCCCATCCCCTCCTCCCACAACCTCCAACAGCAGCACCAGCCAGTCCGAGCGGGAGGACAGCACGGCCAGCAGCAGTAACCAGAATGGTGAGTGGGTGTCCTGGCCCTCCTCAGGAGAGCCACCAGATCCTCACAGGTGACAAGCCAGGGGAAGAATCCAGCTTGCCTGGCTCAAAACAAGTTTCCAGTATTTCCTGAGGTTTTAGCATCTTTTAAGTTCAAAATGATTTGTTTTGTTCTTTAACGAAGCGACGTTTGCGTTTAGCCAGTGGTCACACACTGAGGATGAATCTGCAGACAGACAAATGTCTTCTTGTCCCCACAGGAGTGTAGTGTGACAGTGGCTTTGTCAAGAGGCCCGTGCAGGATATTTAAAGCAGCTGAGGTGGCAACTGGGCTGATGTCCAGTTCTTCTCCAGTGCTTGGCCCAGGAGCTGTTCTCACCAGCCGGGGGGCACCGAACGCCAGTTGGGAATGGGAACAGAGCCAGGGCACAACCACTCCTGAAGGAAGAAAACCTCAAAAGTGAGGGACAGCCCTTCTGAAGAAGCTGAAGGGAAACAGTAACGAGAGGAGGGAGGAGCTCGGGGGCTGAATCAGTTTGTGAAAATGGATTGGAAGGTACAGCAACTCCCCAGGTGAGGACAGTCCACCAGCTGCCTGTACAGTCCTGGGACTCCAGGACGTTTTCCTGGCTGCTGTTGCTTGTCAGGACTCCCATAAACTGCTGTGATTAGTCTGTCACTTGTCTGCACATGAATTGCTCCCTCATCACAGTGTGAGGATGCAGGGAACAGCATTGGCTCTGCCATTCAGCAGGACTGCTCAGACTTGGGCTTTGTTTGAGGTGCCACAGGTGGGTCTGTTAGTGCTGATGCTTCTGTCCTCTCTCTCCCATGACACAGGGGTGTCTGCTAACGGGCCAGGTGAGATACCAAATAAAGATGAAGCAAAAAGTGAAGGATTGCATGTAAATGGACCTTCCAGTGGCAAGAAAACACCTCACATGGATCTGGATACCAATGGGTATGAGACTGAAAACCTTTCCATTGACCCCAAACTTGCTCACTCAGCTTCGAGAAGTGAAAACGATTTTGAAGAAAAAAATGAAAGACCTCTAAAAAGAAGAAGAATTAACAGCAATGGAAAAGAGAGTCCAGGTTCTTCAGAGTTCTTCCAGGAAGCAAACTCACATGGCAAGCTTGAGGAGCTAGAAACTTTGGATGACTGAATACTGGGAGCTGATTTTATTCCTTGGAGTAAATTTTGGGTGTCTAAAATTTTCAGGGTTGATGGGTTACCTTACCAAATCCAGTTCTGTAAAACAGTCTGCTGAGGATTTTAGTATTTTTTTTTTATCCTACTACCTTCCAGTTGGCTCTTTTATTATTATTTTTCCAGTGCTGAAAAGCAGTAGGAGAATATTCCATTTCTCAGAGCTGACAACTGCAGTTCTGGGAACTCTTTAAGGCTCTTAAAAATTGAGAAACAAATCAGTGAGTTTCTGCAAAAAAACACTCCCAGCCTGACACATTAAATAAGAACCTTGTGTGTGAAATAATAATACACCTTTTAAGCATTGTACAAGTGAACAAAGCATCCTATTTGAGGCAGGGGCTGGTTCAAGAGTTGCAGGAAGTGAAAATAAAGAAATGAATCACAGAATGCCAGGAGGCACAGCAGAGGAGGCACAGAGACTCCAGAGAAAAGTGTCACCCCGTTGTTAAGGAACCCTTATGAATCCTGAAAGTTATGAGCACAACTATTTTTATATATATAGAAGTTTTAAAGAGGTAAAAATAAATAAACCAGGTCAGGTTTGTATGTGTAAAATTGTTGACATCAATGATGTCTTTCCATATTCTTTATCTGGGCAAAAGAAATACATTCTGTATTTTTCCAGATTTCTTTGTAGCCTTTGAAAGATTTTTACAGTACTTATGTCTTGATTGAACTGTCCTTTCTTAAAACAAAAGCTTGTATAATTTTTCTTAACTTGTACAGTTGGTAAACTTTTATGAGAGAATTGATACCCTGAGTCTAATGTCAGCTGCCTTTTATTTTGCTGAAGTCTTTTCTAAAAAAAAAAAACCAAAACAAAAAAAGAAAGAAAGAAACCCCAAACCAAACCAACTGACTGAAAAAAATGCTTTTTAGTCACCAACATGGTATTCTCTTCTCTGCAAACAGCAGCATTGGGAACGGTTACAAATCACTTGATCTTTGGAAACGTTTTTATTCTTCCTTCTGTTCCACAGCAAACAGTGATGCTAAAAACTTCTTCAGCCTGATGCTTGCCTTGCACAAAGCCTCTTGTTATAGATTTATTTTTTTCCTTTTGAGCTCAGATGAGTTTCATGGCAGCCAAAGGCTTCAGCTCCCTTAACCCTTGTTGTCCAGAATCAGGTGTTTGATTGTCCCTGGGTTTATTTTCTGCCCTGTCCCAGCACAGGAAGGGCAGGAAAGGGGTCAGGCAGCTGGTACCTGTTGCTGAAGATCTGAAAACTCTTGAGTGTTGGGGGATTCCAGGGGGAGCAGGAGCAGCATGGACACGTTTGTACCTTCAGCAGAGAGGTGGAGACTGGCGTGGGGCAGGAGTGAGAGGAAGGAAAACAGTTCCTAAGGGCAGGTGGAGGGGTCCTGCTCACCCCCCACCCCTGGACTCTTGGTGAGGTAGAGTTTACATCCATGAAAAACAGAAAGGTTTGTTTAAATACTGTGTTTTGGTTTCTTTTCTTATTAAGCCACAGCTACTATATTTAAAGAAAAAATACTAAAAATAGGAAAAATTGTTCATTTGTATAATTTCTGACTGTCCCTCTCCTCCTGGGGCTTCCAGGAGTGCTGTTCATTTTCAACTGGTTATTGTCTTTGCTTCGAGTTTACGATGAGTCTTTAAAAACATGAATTGCTTATATTTTGATTTAGACTTCATGAGTCTTTAGGATTCCAGTTTCAAATCCCTGGCTCTATGGTTTGAAACCCAAACCACCCACCTGCTAGGGGGGGGTTTGCTTCCCTTTCCAACTCCCTGTACTTGAACTTGATGGTCATTAATGAGCCAAATCCTCTGGCTGAGGGATGAATCCAGTGACTTTTCCATTTGCTTTACTGAGAGCCCCAACCATGGAGCCAGGTTGGGCTCCAGATGGTTCCAGCCCAAGGGCAGTGCGGTTGCTTCCAGGAGTCTTTGTAACTCTATTTTCAGTTTTAATTTTATGCTTTTTTTTTTTTTTTTTTTTCCTTTTCTTTGCAAGTTGGAAATACTTCTGAAAATCTATAGGAAATTTGTCTCAGGCTTGTGTGTGAAATCCAGCACTGTGTGTATCTTTCAGGAATGTTGCTTTGTTGTTTTTAATCTTCTTTTTTTTGGTGATACATAGACCTGACATTCCATAACCAACAACTCTGTAATGCTCAGCTAGACTTTAAGACTATTTAATTATAATTTACTTATTTTTTGGTTTGTTTATGCTGGTGTTTTATACAATACTTTGTTCCTGTTCTTTCAAACTGCAGCCACTATAACTTGATAAGTCATTGCACTACTAAAGCTATTTAAAAACTTGTAAAATTAGAGTAACTTTGGTTTCATTTAAAAAACAACAAAACACCCATCAGGAGCCCAGAGGTGTCTGAACATGTTTCCATCCCCCCTGGAACAGATCACAACTTTCCTGTGACTCTTGGGGATGGGTTTTGAGCAGGATGGGGATGGGTTCAGCTGGACAACACCCTCAATCCCTGCTGGGCTTTCAGAAGGGTTTCAACACGGGATAAAAAGAGGAAAAACCAAACCACCACCACACACACAAAGGATTTACAAATTAGTTTTATCCACTTTTTGCCACACACAGTAATTTTGCACTGTTAGTAATTCCCTTCTCTCACCCCCCCCCTTCCACCCTCCCTCCCCAGCTCCCTCTCTGCAATTCTGAAAAAGCTTATTAAAATATTTTTTTTTAAACATACACTGTTTGCATTTAAAAATTCCTGAGTTTTGGGGGGTTTGTTGGGTTTGGTGTTTTGTTTTGTTTTCTCCATCCAGCAGGATTCCTGCTCACAGGCCTCTCAAGGGGGGGGGTGGAGGGGATGACTGCAGCCACCAAATTCCCTTTTCTGACTTAATTTTAAACTCTTTCATCCCCCTGCAGCCTGGGTGCTCTCCCAGCAGGAGAATTTCTGTGGAGTTCATCTAAAGGCAGTGAAAAGAGCAGGGAGAGGGGGCTGGGAGGGGGTTTGCTGGGGTACAACTCCTCATTCCAGCTCAGTTTTACCTCTTAATCCCAACTCTGCTTTTCCAGCCAGGAGCAGGCACAGAGCAGCAGCCAGGGCACTGCTTCATTTGCAGCTGGTACACAAATACCTAGGCACATAAAATCCTTTTTTTTTGTTTTCTGTTATCATGCCTGACTGAGATGTAAAGCCTGCCATGCATTCCCAACAAAAGGTCACCCTTCCCCTCACTAAAATGGCCATTTTTGTGAAGAGATCCTATACAGTAAAACCTGGAGGTGATTAATAACAGAAAATCCTGTTTGCTTCCCCAGTGTACCCAGTCCCAGCCCCTGCACCCAGGTGTGCAGAGTCACAAACCAAAGAAGCTTTAAAGGTGTTTTACCATGAGATCAAATCTAACCAGTAGATCCCAAAGAAATTTAAAAAAAATCATAACAATCTCTGATGCAATCCTGACTGGCAACACCTCAGCACAGCAAAGGGGCAAGGGGGAAAAAAACCCAAAACTAAATATTTTTGTTCAAGCAAAGGCTGGAGCTGCACAGCCCAGGGGAAGCCCAGGACCTGGGTCTGCTGGTCCCAGTACCAACAGGCTACTGGGAACCAGGAACAGGAGCAGTGACCCTGGCAGGAGCTGTGCAGGCAGCAGGAAGCCTTGTTCACCTCCCCCTAAAAAAATAATAATTATTAAAATAAACCTGGCTGCAAAGCAGCTTTTACTGCCATGTAGGGAACAACAAAAACAACAAGGAATTTTATTTTTTCTTCTCCCAGTTGTGCACTGGGAGGGGGCTGGAGCTCAGGATGTGGCAGTGCAGGGACAGGGGACTCACTCACCCCCACCCCAGGTTTTTGCAGAGCTGGGACAGAAACTCTCAGCCCCCTATAAAAACCTCATTTTGTTAAAGACTCCACTAAATGCAGGGCTGGTTTTAGCAAACAGCTCCCCAGAAACAAGTCCTGTTGTTTGTAGTTCTTCTTCTCCTGCTAACCAAAGGGAACTATATAAAAAAATCACCCCTCCTAAATACAGAGTTTTACCAAAACTTTCTTTTAACCCAAATGATAAACAATTGTTTTTAAAGCAAAAGACAATCCAAGGAGAGACTTAGAAAGAAGTGCTGTGTGAGACAACCTGACAAAAACCAGTGACCACTGCCTGGCAGATAAAAACCCTGTTCTTTTAACAGGGCACAAGCAGAAGGAGACTTGGGGACACCAAAACCCAAATGGGGGACAGGGCTTGGCTGATTTAACTTCATTTTCTGGGCTGAAGAAGGAAGGTCCCTGTGCCAGCTGGAGCAACATCAGCTCCTATATATAAACCCTGCTTGGATCCAGGGCCAGCCCTGACCCAAACCCAGGGACTGTGTCCCCAGGCTGCTTGGAAGGAGCCTCAAAAAGAGGCTCCAAGGGAGTAAACCCAGCTTTAAAAGTGGGCTAAGAGAATAAAACCCAAACCCAACAAATTTAAGGTCACAGAGTGTTGATCCCAGGGGCTTTTGGCCCAACCCAGGAGCAGGTTTGCTGGGAATGCCAGCAGTTCCCTGGGGATGGGATCCCTGTGGGATGGATCCCATGGGCTCAGCCCCCAGCCAGCCCCGTGCTGCTGCTCCAGCTACAACCCGGGCTGGTGCCAGTCCCTCCTGCCAGATCTCAGCATGATTAGCAACCCAATTCGTTCCCTCACCACGATCAGACTGAATCAGAGGTGTTTCCTGGCCCTGCAGGCACTCATCTTCCCAGGAATTAATTTCTCAAGGCAGCAACTGAATTTGTGCAAATTAAAAGAGCGGCGCTCGCTCCGTGGCCCCCGGATTCCTCCCCTCCTCCTGCTCACCAGCAGCTGAACAGAAGTTGGCCACTTCCAAAAAAAAAAATTAAAAAAAAAATCAATCATCATCATCATCATAGAAAGCCCCTTTTTCCCCTGGTCACACGGAGCTTTTGCCTTTAATATCCATCTTGCTGCCTGCTTCTGACTGCTTGCTCAGCTGCTCCTCCGTGAAAGTGATGTAGGAATACACCAGGCTCCCAGCAATGCTGCAAACAAACAGGGGTGAGGGGCAGGGTGAGACCTCCCAGCTCACACCCACCCGCCTTGAAACTGCAAGAAGATTCTCTGCTTCCCCCCCCAGCACCCCCAAACTAACAGCAAAGATTTTGTTTCACTCCTGTGGAAGGACAGGGGAAGAAGCAGGAGATGCTGCACCCCACAGAAACACACCCCGGGGCAGAGAGGAGCTCTGTGTTCAAAGACCAGGTGAAATAAACCAGAAAATCAGTCTTTTGCTACCTTAATTACATCAGACAGGTCCACAACCCTGAGAAAAACTGAAGTTTGCTGCTAAAACACTCTCCTGCTTCCTCCTGGCTTTAAAACAACCCAAGTGGGAGCTCCCAGCATTGCCAGGCTCCTCTGCTGTGGCACAAGTACCAACTCTCTGCTTTTTGGGTTTTTTTTTAAAAAAAGAAGTGAAAGAAGACAAGACAAACCATGGCAGTTTCATGCCATTTTTCACTTGAACAAAAAAATAAAAAATCCCAAACCAGAACTGCAACCACCCAAGGTTCTTACCTGATGTTTAGACCGATAAAATTCGTCCAGGTAAAAATATAATCTCCTCCAAAAACCATCCCAATATAGGTTATTAAAATGTTCTGCAAAGGAAGGAGGGTTGAGGAATAAGACACAGGCACAGAGCAGCTCAGCTGCAGACATAAAACCAGAAATCAAATGAACCAACCCTGCTGGAGCCATCCCCCTCTCCCTGCCTGCAGAGCAGGGGCCCCAGGGCATGGTTCCTGGGATGGTGACCCCTGGGACAGCCCCAGGAGAGGAGAAGCCACAAACCTTAATACAGCCAACGATGGTGGTGGTGAGGGCAGAGTTATACTGAGTGCACAGCACCGTGGAGTACATCAGGATGAACCTGCAGGAGGAGCACGAAACATCAGGAACGGGGACACACGACAGGAGCCGCCCTGCAGCCCTCCCCTTCTTCCCTAAAGCAGAGTTTTGGGGGAGTAAACCTGCACTTCAGCAGGGCAGGAGGTAATTAGCATCTGCTATGGCTCTCAGAAATCATCAGAGCATGGAATGGGTTGGGAAAGAGCTTTGGGATCACTGAGTCCAACCCTTCCCCCAGCAGTGCCAAGGCCACCCCTGCCCCATGTCCCTCATCCCCACATCCCCAGGGCTCTGAAACCCCTCCAGGGATGATGGGGACTCCAGCCCTGCCCTGGGCAGCCTGGGCCAGGCCCTGACAACCCTTTCCAGGGAGAAATTCTTCCCCAGCTCCAACCTAAACCTCCCCTGGCACAACTTGAGTTGTGCCAAAAGTTCCACTTGTCCCATCCCTTGTTCCTTGGGAGCAGAGCCCGACCCCCCCTGGCTCCAACCTCCTCCCCCAGCTCCCTCAGATGCTCCCCACAACTTCTCCAGACCCTTCTCCATCTTCTCCAAACCTTCTCCTTGCTCTCCAGCCCCTTCCCCAGCTCCATTCCCTTCTCTGGACACTCTCCATCCCCTCAATCTCCTTCTGCTCCTGAGGGGCCCAGAACTGACCCCAGGATTGGGGGTGCAGCCCCAGCAGTGCCCAGCACAGGGAATGCCCCCTGCCTGTTCCTCCCCCTGCCCACACCACTGCTGTGCCCAGCCAGGGTGCTGGGGTCCTCTTGTATTTATTTTTTCCAGCCCAGAATGGCTCAGGCCACCAATCCTCACTCCTTCTGGCTGAGAGACACCTCCCCAGCACCCACCCACCCATCACCCCAGGGGTGCCCTGGCAGCTCCTGTCCTTACCCCATCACACAGGACAGAGTAAACTGCAGGATGAAGAAGGTGTCTGCCCAGCCCTGGTACTGCAACGCCTGCAAGAAACACAGCCAGAGCCTTGGAGCAGACACAGAACTCACAGCAAGGCAGGAAACAAAGCCCTGACCTCCAGCCTCCCATCACAGCAAGAAAAAAACCCCCACAACACAGCCCAGAGTGATCTCCTGGGTCAGAAAGGACCTGAAAGCTCCTCCTGCTCCTCCTCTGCCAGGGGCAGGGACACCTCCCAGGGGGGAAGGGTTTGGAGCTGGGAGAGGGGAGATGGAGAGGAGCTGGGAGGGAGAAATTCTGTGCTGTGAGGGTGCTGAGCCCCTGGGTGCCCAGGTTGCCCCCAGAAGCTGTGGCTGCCCCATCCCTGGCAGTGTTGAAGGTTGGATGGGGCTTGGAGCACCCTGGGCTGGGGGAGGTGTCCCTGAGCATGGCATGGGGCTGGAACTGGATGGATCTTTAACATCCCTTCCAACCCAAACCAGTCCAGGATTCCAGGATTCCATGGGTGGTTGGAGGCTTTCCCAGAGGACCCCCTGCCCAGCCCTGTGAGGTGTCCCCAGCCCCAGGCTCTCCACAAGAGGAGTTTTGATGGATTGGGAATGTGGTGTTTCCTGGCAGCAGCCCCGACAGAGCTCATCTTTGTCTGCCTCTGGCTGCCAGGAGCTGGGCTGGGGAAAAAGGAGTTTATTCAGGGGAAATAAATAAATAAATTCATAAAGGGCCACGACTTCCTCACGGGCTGAACAGAGGCTGCACAGAGCAGCACCAAGAAACTTTCTGCTCCTTGTCTGGCAGCTCCTGCTTATAAACGAGCACTTTATCCCCAGACAGAATCCTGGGATCATTTGGGTTGGGAAAGAGCTTTGGGATCACTGAGTCCAACCCTTCCCCCAGCAGTGCCAAGGCCACCCCTGCCCCATGTCCCTCATCCCCACATCCCCAGGGCTCTGAAACCCCTCCAGGGATGATGGGGACTCCAGCCCTGCCCTGGGCTCAGGGACCTCTCACTGATGCTCCCCAAAGGAGCAAAATGCCACCAGGTCCTCCCTGTCCATGGAGGGGGCACAGACAGGGGGACTGCCAGGCTGGGCAGCACCTCCAACACCTCTGCTACCTCCCAGGGTGTGAGAGGGGGGAGGGGAAAAGAGAAGAAGAAAAAAGGAAAAAGAGAAAAAAGAAAAAGAAAAAAAAGGAAAGGGAAAAGGGAAAAAAGGGAAAAGGGAAAAAAAGGGAAAAGGGAAAAAAAAGGGAAAAGGAAAAAAAAGGGAAAAGGGAAAAAAAAAGGAAAAGGGAAAAAAAGGGAAAAGGGAAAAAAAGGGAAAAGGGAGAAGGGAAGGGAGAAGGGAAGGGAGAAGGGAAGGGAGAAGGGAAGGGAGAAGGGAAGGGAGAAGGGAAGGGAGAAGGGAAGGGAGAAGGGAAGGGAGAAGGGAAGGGAGAAGGGAAGGGAGAAGGGAAGGGAGAAGGGAAGGGGGAAGGGAAGGGGGAAGGGAAGGGGGAAGGGAAGGGGGAAGGGAAGGAGGAAGGGAAGGGGGAAGGGAAGGGGAAGGGAAGGGGAAGGGAAGGGGGAAGGGAAGGGGGAAGGGAAGGGGGAAGGGAAGGGGGAAGGGAAGGGGGAAGGGAAGGGGAAAGGGAAGGGGAAGGGAAGGGGAAAGGGAAGGGGAAAGGGAAGGGGAAAGGAAAAGGAAAAGGAAAAAGGAAAAGGGAAAAGGGAAAAGGGAAAAGGGAAAAGGGAAAAGGGAAAAGGGAAAAGGGAAAAGGGAAAAGGGAAAAGGGAAGAAGTAAATCAAGAAGGAAAAGAAGGAAAAAGAAAAGAAGGAAAAGAAAAGAAAGAAGGAAAATAAAAGAAAATGAAAGGAAAAGAAAGAAGGAAAGGAGAAGAAAGAAGGAAAAGAAAAACAGGACAAGAAAACCAGGAAGGGAACCCAAAAGCAGAGCTCACTGATCAGAGACCCTACAAACAACACAGCAATAACTTCATACCCACCTGATCCCAGGGAACTGCAGGGCTGTCAGGCTGCTCCCTGATGCCCCGGAGCTGCATTTGGGGTTTATCCCAACCCCCCCAGGCTGCTCCGTTTGGGATCCCCCTCAGGAGCTGCCCCTCAGGGGGTCTGCACTAAACGTGGGGTTTTTGGGGTAATTTCCCTACCTTGTGAGCATCCCCCGTGCAGTAGGCGATGGCCAGGGTGGGCAGGAGCATGAAGAGGGCGTTGTAGTAGAGCAACCCGAACCTGCCCAGCTCCTGAGGGGACACAGGGAATAAGAACAGGGCCAGGAGAAGGAAAGGACAGTCTGAGAGAGCAGAACCCTGCTCCTGAGGGGCCTGGCTGGTACTGCTGCACTGACTGCATCCGTCTGGGCTTTGTATGGACACAGAGAAGGCATTGCTGTGTTTTCTGTGGGTTTCTGTTTGGAGCTACGAGTTTTAATGCTCATGGTTCTGCTTTTATAGCTGTTCTTCTGATACTTTAGATACATAGGTGTAGTTTGTATTTTATACATGTATTTTGTATATTTTATATTTATATTCTGTACATTTTCTATTTATATTTTGTATATTTTCTATTTATATTTTGTACATTTTCTATTTATATTTTGCATATTTTCTATTTATATTCTGTACATTTTCCATTTATATTTTGTATATTTTCCATTTATATTCTGTATATTTTCTATTTATATTCTGTATATTTTCTATTTATATTTTGTATATTTTCTATTTATATTCTGTATATTTTCTATTTATATTTTGTATATTTTCCATTTATATTTTGTATATTTTCCATTTATATTCTGTATATTTTCTATTTATATTTTGTATATTTTCTATTTATATTCTGTATATTTTCTATTTATATTCTGTATATTTTCTATTTATATTTTGTATATTTTCTATTTATATTCTGTATATTTTCTATTTATATTCTGTATATTTTCTATTTATATTTTGTATATTTTCTATTTATATTCTGTATATTTTCTATTTATATTCTGTATATTTTCCATTTATATTCTGTATATTTTCTATTTATATTTTGTATATTTTCCATTTATATTTTGTATATTTTCTATTTATATTCTGTATATTTTCTATTTATATTTTGTATATTTTCTATTTATATTTTGTATATTTTCCATTTATATTTTGTATATTTTCTATTTATATTCTGTATATTTTCTATTTATATTCTGTATATTTTCTATTTATATTTTGTATATTTTCTATTTATATTCTGTATATTTTCTATTTATATTCTGCATATTTTCCATTTATATTCTGTATATTTTCTATTTATATTCTGTACATTTTCTATTTATATTCTGTATATTTTCCATTTATATTCTGTATATTTTCTATTTATATTCTGTATATTTTCTATTTATATTCTGTACATTTTCTATTTATATTCTGTACATTTTCTATTTATATTCTGCATATTTTCCATTTATATTCTGTATATTTTCCATTTATATTCTGTACATTTTCTATTTATATTCTGTATATTTTCCATTTATATTCTGTATATTTTCTATTTATATTCTGTATATTTTCTATTTATATTTTGTATATTTTCCATTTATATTCTGTATATTTTCTATTTATATTCTGCATATTTTCTATTTATATTCTGTATATTTTCCGTTTATATTCTGTACATTTTCTATTTATATTTTGCATATTTTCTATTTATATTCTGTACATTTTCTATTTATACTTTTACCACTCATCTTTGCACTTTTAGATTCATACCCTAATGCTATAATGCCCATGTTTATATCCTAATACTCATCTTTTACATCTATACTTAATACACCTTTTATATTTTCATATATATATAAAAAAAAACATATATATATAAATTTGTACACCTATCAGCTTTGTATTTTTACTTTTATTTTTATATCTATACATGTTACATTTTCATATCTATACGTGTTAAGTTTGTACACCTATACACATATTTATTATTTATTATTGGTGTATTTTTCTTATTTATATTTTTATATCTATACAATTTATATTTTTATACCCATTTTGTATTTTTATATCCGTACACTTTGTGTTTTTATACCCACACAATTCTGCATGTTCATATTTATATTTTTATATCTATGCATATTGTGATTTTATATCTACACCTTTTATATTTTTACATCTACACATTTTGTATTTTATATCTTTATATATATATATTTTATATATATAAATATATATTTTATATATGTATTATATATATATTTTATATATATTTTATATCTATATTTTATATCTATATTTTATATCTATTTATGATATTTTATCACTTTGTAATTTTATATCCAATTTTGTATTTTTATATCTGTACAATTTTATAGTTTTATATCAATACATTTTTTCCTATTTCTAGATTTTTATAAATTTTTTTATTTTCCCATTTCTAGATTTTTAATTTGTATACAATTACATATATAATTTTAATTTAATTATACACCCTTGCACCTATTTTTCTACTTATAAACGTAATATTTGTATATTATATATCCATATCTTTGCACATATTCCTGTATATTTATTTTATATATATTTACCTCTATATAAAATAAAATCAAACCAACCCCAGCCCCACCCCCAGGCAGGAGCTGCTGCCCCAGGGCTGCCCCCACCTTGGAGTCCAACTTCTGCTTCACGTAGGCACCGTTTGCAGCTGTTAAGGCATCATTAATCAGGATAAAAATATATCCCTCCAGGTCGAAGGCCAGGTCAGCACTGGGGGGGAAAGGAAAAGGAAACCAAGTCCTGAGTTGGAGCCTGAAACTGAGCAGGAATTAATTCTTCCACCTTCTGCCCAGCCAAGGAGTTGTCAGAAGAAGTTAAATCATGGCTGGAGGGGCTGGGATGTGGGGCAGGGAAACAAACAAAGAGTCTGTCCTGCTGCAGAGCATGGCTGCATGGGGTGAGAAAGAAATATATATATATGTATATATATACCTGTGTGTCTGTGTTCAAATATATACATATATATATCAGGAGCTGCATTATATGTATTGTATATTTTATATTTTATATTTTGTGTGTGTGTGTGTGTGTTCATATATACAAATATATCAGGATTTATATTATATATTTTATATTTTATATTATTTGTATGTGTGTGTATAGATACATGTGTGTGTTCAAATATATATATATCAGGATCTACATTATATATTATATTTTGTATTTTATTTATATGTGTGTATATATATGTGTGTTCAAATATATATATATCAGATCTATATTATATATATTTTGTATTTTTGTATGTGTGTGTGTTCAAATATATATATCAGATCTATATTATATATATTATATATACTTGTTTATGTGTGTGTAGATATATGTGTTTAAATATATATATATCAGATCTATGTTATATATATATTTTTTGTGTGTAGATATATGTGTGTATTCAAATATATATATGTATATCAGATCTATTATATATATTATATACTTTATATTTTATATTTTTGTGTGTATAGATATATGTGTGTGTTCAAATATATATATCAGATCTGTATTACATATATTATATATTTTATTTTTTTTGTACACGTGTCTGTTCAAATATATATATATATCAGGATCTATATTATATATTATAGTTTGTATTTTATTTATATGTGTGTATATATATATGTGTGTGTGTTCAAATATATATATATCAGATCTACATTATATATACTTTTATGTGTGTGTAGATATACATGTGTGTTCAAAAATATATATAAATATATATCAGATCTGTGTTATATATATATATATTTTTTGTGTGTAGATATATGTGTGTGTATTCAAATGTATATATGTATACCAGATCTATATTATATATATTATATTTTATATTTTATATTTTTGTGTGTATAGATATATGTGTGTGTTCAAATATATATATCAGATCTGTATTACATATATTATATATTTTATTTTTTTTGTACACGTGTCTGTTCAAATATATATATATCAGGATCTATATTATATATTATAGTTTGTATTTTATTTATATGTGTGTATATATATATATGTGTGTGTGTGTTGAAATACATATATATATATCAGATCTATATTATATATTTTATTTGTTTTGTACATGTGTGTGTTCAAATATATATATATATCAGGATCTATATTATATATTATATTTTGTATTTTATTTATGTGTGTATATATATGTGTGTGTGTTCAAATATATATATATCAGATCTATATTATATATATTATATATTATATACTTTTTGTATGTGTGTGTGTGTTCAAATACATATATATCAGATCTATATTATATATTATATCTTGTATTTTATTTATATGTGTGTATATATATATATATATGTGTGTGTGTACAGACACATACCTGGATTTCTTCCCCTCCTGGGACACCCCCAGCCAGCAGGGCCATGCTGGGCCCACCTGGTGCCCCAGGATGGGGACAGTGGGGTGGGAGCTCACCTGGCAGCCACGAAGGCTCCGATGATCATGGCAAACACTGTCATCTGGATGCTCCAGGAAAACTTCCTCCTGGAAAAGGAGCAGGAAGGGGACACTGCTGACACCCATCCCCTCAGTGTCACCTGGGAGGAGGGCAGCACATGGACAGGGAGGAGGAGAAAAACCCCAACAGCAGCAGCAAGTAAAAAAAAAATATATATATATATATATATATATATGGGAGATTTTTACCCAAAGTGATTAAAAAATAGTAATTTAGGGTGTGCAAGTCTGTGGGGTGCTACAGCTCTGAGGAGGGACCAGCAGGGCACAGGGTGCCTGGCAACAGGGGGGTCCCCAGCTCTGCAGGCAAAGGTGGGGGGGTGGGAGGGCACAGCAGCCTCTGCACCCCAAAGCAGGCTGCTAGGATGGGGGCACAGCCAGCAGGATCAGGATCCCACAGCCAGGATCAGGATCCCACAGCCAGGATCTGGATCCCACAGCCAGGATCAGGATCCCACAGCCAGGATCTGGATCCCATAGCCAGGATCAGGATCCCACAGCCAGGATCTGGATCCCACAGCCAGGATCTGGATCCCACAGCCAGGATCTGGATCCCATAGCCAGGATCTGGATCCCACAGCCAGGATCTGGATCCCACAGCCAGGATCAGGATCCCATAGTCAGGATCAGGATCTCATAGCCAGCTTCTCCTGCCAGGATCAAGATCCCACAGCCAAGATCTGGATCCCACAGCCAGGATCAGGATCCCACAGCCAGGATCAGGATCCCATAGCCAGGATCAGGATCTCACAGCCAGCTTCTCCTGCCAGGATCAAGATCCCACAGCCAAGATCTGGATCCCACAGCCAAGATCTGGATCTCATAGCCAGGATCAGGATCCCATAGCCAAGACCAGGATCCCACAGCCAGGATCTGGATTCCATAGTCAAGATCTGGATCCCACAGCCAAGATCAGGATCTCACTCCTGCCAAGACCAGGATCCCATAGCCAAGACCAGGATCCCACAGCCAGGACCAGGATCCCACAGCCAGGACCAGGATCCCACAGCCAAGACCAGGATCCCACAGCCAACTTCTCCTGCCAGGACCAGGTCTCATCTTGCCCAGGTGCCTGCAGGCAGGACCCAGGCAGGATCCAGGCAGGAAAACACTGCTCCCTGCATCTGCTTCCTCCACCCACCCTCATCCCTAAAACCCATCCCTAAAACCCATCTGGGAGCCAAAATTGCCCCGGGATCCATCTCCAACAGCCCAAAGCTCCCTGAGTGCCAGGGCACCCATCCCACCCAGATGGTGTTCCAACACCTTTCCTGAGCCCCCCCCAGTGCCTGGGGATGGAGAGCCCTGGAGGAAAAGGTCTGGGAAAAGGCTTAACCTTGAGATCTGGAGGGAGGAGACTGGAAAAAAACCCCAAAACCTCACTTGAGCAGGAATCCTTCTGCAAACATGGTGAAGAGGATGGAAAACCTCCGCAGGACGGTGAACATGGGGAGGCTGTGAGAGGAGAAGGGGCAGGGTGAGCCAAGGGGTTCCTCATGGAAAATCCACACCCCCCCCCTCCCCTCACACACACAGACACCCAAAAAAAGGAGGATTTGAGCAGATTTAGGACCTTCACCCATGCTTGGGGAAGGGCCAGACCCAGTCCCACCATGCCCGCAGGCTGGGGAAAACTGGGCTTTGGGAAGCCCCAGGTGGATTCTCTGCTCCTCCCTGCAGCCCTGGGAGCCCCCAGGACCCCACAGGGGAACACTGGGACCCCCACCCTGCCCCAAAGAGTCCCCCCACCCCAAGGGAGAGAGCCCACCCATCCCTACTTCAGTTTCTGGGTGCTGAAGAGCCCCGTGATCTGGTTGCCAAAGTAGAGGAGAGGTAGAGGGAATGTCTGGAAAAGGATAAAAAAAGAGGAATTAACACCGTGGGGGGGCGAGGGAAAAGAGAGGCCCTCTAATAAACTTTATAATAATTATGGAATTGGTTCCCCCCCCCTTTATAATAAATCTGGAGTTCTTTCCCCCCACCCAGTTTATAACAAACACAGAGTTGTTTCCCCCAACAATTTATAATAAAGATGGAACTGTTTCCCCCCCGCCTGTTTTATAATAAATACAGAGTTGTTTCCCCTCAGATTTATGGTAAGCATGGAGTTGTTTCCCCCCTCATTTTATAATGAATATGGAATTGTTTCTCTCCCCCCATTTTATAACAAATACAGAGCTGTTTCCCCCCTACTTTATAGTCAGTATGGGTTTTTTTTTTCCCCCCTTCATTTTATAATGAATATTGAATTGCTTCCCCCCCCCATTTTATAATAAACACAGAACTGTTTCACTTCAAATTCATATTAAGTCTGCAGTTGTTTCTCCCCCCATTTTATAATAAATATAGAAATATTCCCCCCACACACTTTATAACAAACACAGAGCTGTGTCCCCCCCATTTCACAGGAACTATGGGCTTGTTTCCCCCCCCCCAGGGGTCCCAGTGCCTGGGGCAGGGGTCTCACCCTCCTGGGGATGTGTCTGTCCAGGTCAGGGAACTTGACCACCCTCAGGGCCTTGCCCACCCACAGCACGGCCACCGTCGCCAGCATCTGCCAGGGAGACAGGGGGGGTCATCCCAACAGCCCCCCGACATCGGGGGGACCCCCCCCCCCCCACACACACACACACACAGAGGGGACAGAGGGGACCCCACTCACCTGGCCCAGCCCCACACAGAGCGAGGAGGGGAACCTGGGGGAAGAGAGAGGATGTGAGGGGGGGGTACGGGAATTTTTTTGGGGGAAAAAATTATATATCCCCCCCCTGTTATGTGAGAGAGGGCCCCCCAAAACTTGCAGGGGGGGGGGGGGTTGTCCTGGGGGTCCCTATGGGAAGGGGGAACAGCCGTGGGGGTGGCAGTGGGCTTTTAGGGGGATAAAAGAGGGAGGGGGATAGGAGGGGGGGCAGCAGCAGGGCAGGGGGTGCTGTGGGATGTACAGGGGTGGTAACAGGTATAGGGGGGCCTGGCACCCAAGGGTGGGGGGCAGGTACAGGGAGGGGTGGGGGGACATGTAGGGGTGCTTGACCCAAAGGATGGAGGGGGATGGGGGGGATGGAGGCATAAAGGAGGGGTAAGAGATGGGGGGGTAGGGGGGACATATTTTGGGGTGCCTGACCCCAAGGATGGGGGAAAAGGAGGAGTGGGTGCTCGGGGGGGCAGAGAGAGAGAGTGGGGGGTCACATACAGGAGGGGTGCTGGATCCAAAGGATGGGGGCAGTGGGTGCTGTGGAGAAAGAGATGGAAGGGGGGGGTCACACATGGGAGGTTTGCTGGACTCAAAGGGGTGGGGGGGGTCAGGAGGGGAGGGTGCTGGGGGGCAGAGATGGAGATGGGGGTGGTCATATACAGGGGTGCTGGACCCAAAGGATGGGGGGCAATGGAGGAGTGAGTGCTGGGGGGCAGGCAGAGGAGAAGGAGGGATGGGGGGGGGGGGTGCCTGGCACAAAAGCTGGGGTGCGAGGGGTGCAGGGGCACAGCACCCAAAGGCTGGGGTGGGGGGGGTTGATGAGCGGGGTGGTGGGGTCAGGCAGGGGATGCCCATGGGTGCTGGGGGGTGAGGGTGAGAGGAGAGGGGGGGATCAGGGAGGAAAGGGGGGGCTCGGGGGGGCTCCCCTACCCGTAGGTGGTGAGGACGCTCTTGTTGACGACGACGATGAGGAAGGAGCTGAGTCCGTAGAAGGCCGCAGCCAGCAGCTTGAAGCAGACCGTGAGGCCCGGGGCCGCCATGCCCCGCTCCGCATCGCCGGGCGCGGGGGCTCCGCCGGGGGCCCCCCCCTCGGCCCCGGCCGCCGGGCGTCTGCGCGCCGACTGCCGCGACATGGCTGCGGGATGGGGAGGGAGCGGGCGGGAGCGGGGCGGGAACGGGGCGGGACTGGGACCGGGAGAGGGGGGGGAAGGGAGGAGGGAAGGGGGGGAAGAGAGCGAAAGGCACGGGGGGATTGCGGGGCATCGCGGAGGGATCGCGGGGGGATCGGACGGGGGTCGGAGGGATCGGACGGGGGTCGGGGAGGGAAGGAAAGCGGGGGGATCGGACAGGGATCGCGGGGAGAACTGAGCTTGGGGAGCGGAGAGGGGTCATGGGGGACACTGCATGCGGGGATCGGGGGGATCGGGCGGGGGTCGGGGGGAGAACTGAACTTTGGGGGCGCAGAAGGGTCGGGGGAGCAACTGCATGGGGGGTCGGACGGGGATCGGGGGGGAAAGAGAGCGGGGGATGGGACAGGGATCGGAGGGCACTGCGAGGGGGATCTCCTGGGGGGCACTTCGAGGGGGGATCGGACGGGGCTAGGGGGAAGAACAGAACTTGGGGGGCGCAGAAGGGTCGAGGGGGCACTGCATGGGGGGATCGGACGGGGGTCGTGGGGGAAGGAAAGCGGGGGGATGGGACAGGGATCGGGGGGCACTGCGGGGGGGGAATCGCCCAGGGCTGGGATGGGGGGCATTGTACGGGGGGTCTCACAGGGGTGGGATGGGTGGGGGCACTGTCCAGGGTTGGGTGTGGGGGCCATGGTACAGGAGGGTCGCATGGGGGGGGCTGGTATGGGGGGGCATTTGCTCAGGCAGGGGTTGTACAGGGGTCGGGTATGGGGGGGACTGCACAGGGGTCGGGTATGGGGGGGGGACTTGAGGAGTCTGGTATGGGGGGGCATTGCACAGGAGGGGAACAGCATAAGGGGCAGGTATGGGGGCATGGCACGGGGGATTGCAGAGGGGGCAGGTATGGGGGGTACAGCATGGGGTGGTCTCACGGGGGGAGCACAAGGGGGGCATAGCACGGGGGTCCTCAATGGGGGGCAGTTCACAGGGTGAAGGCCCCGGAGGTGCTGTGCAGGGGGCTGGTGACAGGGGGGTGGCACTGGGGGCATGGCACTGGGTCACTGCAGGGCCAAGGGACATGTGCTCTGAACATACTGCAGCACGTGGCTTTTTGGGGGCTGGGGGTTCCCTCCCCACAGCAGAGGTGGGGTGGGGGGCACAGACCCATTGCTGTCACCGGCTGTCACAGCAGGGCACAGGGGTAGCACCCTGCGGGGGGGGTTGTCCTCGGGTGACCCCGGATTTTGGCACCGGATCTCTCCCTGTCAGAGATTAAATCTTCCCCTGCCCCAGGCCATCTTCTTGCCGAGTGGAAAAACCTCAAAACTCAGGCAGCTTGGAGGAAAAAAAAAGCCCACCACCCTTTGGGCTGGGTGCAGGGGGGGTTGAGGTGTCCCCCATCTGGGCCACCCCACCACTTTGGGGTCATTCCTGATGGGAACAGGAGAGGCAGCTGCCAGGTTTTTGTCACTGTCAGTGTTTGTGGGGGGAAATGGGAAGTTTGGGGCAAAGAGTTTTTACCCCCAAATTATCCCAAGGGATAAACCCCTGCAGCCTCCAGCCCCAAACAGGGACGAGGCCCCACGAGTTCCCACTTGCCCTGCTCTTCTTAGGGAGAGCCAAACTCTGCCCCAAATTTCCTTTATTTCTGCTGGCCCTATTCACCTCCCTGGCTCTTAGCAAAGAGCCCCGGGGGAGAGCAGGAAGGACAAACTTACTTTAAAGCCCAGGAGCAACTTTCCCATATCTCAGGTGACCTTTGAGCCTGGCCAAAAATCACAACCAGCAAAGCTCTGTCCTTGGCATCACCTTCCTCCTTCCCTGCCCATCCTTAGCATGGAAACTGACTCCTCTGAGGGCAGCCAGGAACCCAATCCTACCTGGATTATGGCCATTCCCACGCCTGTCATCCCACCAGCATTTCTGTCCCCTCCCGGTGACACTGGTGACCCCACAAGGGTGGGGGACACAGCCCTGCAGCCCCCAGTCCCCTGGGTGGGAGTGGGGTCAAATATTTGGAGCCTCTGGAAGAAACCAGTTTGGTTGGTGGCAGAAAGGGACAGGGTGAGAAGGAGATGTGCCAGTCACAGGGACGGGATGGCCATGTCACCCGTGTCCTCTGTGTCCCCCACGTCCCCCGTGCCAAGCAGAGCCCTGGCAGTGACACAAGCACTTGGCTTTTGGCAGCAGAGCCTGTTCTGACCCAACCTTTCCTTCCTGCTGAACCAAACCTCTGACTCACCACCTCTGGCCCTGGCCAGCAGCGAGCCCACCAAAGACAACAAACATTAAATTAATCCCATTGAAAGCTTAAATCTCCCTTGGCCACCCAGCCAGGTGTCCCCAGGGGACAGGGTGGAGGTGGGAGGGAGGTGGTCCCTACCAGTGGCACTCTGCTACCTCCAGATGTGCAGCCCTGGCTCCAGATGTGTGCCCTGGTGTCCCTGTCCCAGCTCCAGATGTGTGTCCTGGTGTCCCTGTCCCAGCTCCAGATGTGCTGCCCGCATTCACTTTGCCCTTGGTGCTGTCTCAGCTCCAGATGTGCACACCACACACACACACACACTCCAGATACCAGTGCCTGCTTCCAGATGTGCCCTCTCAGGTGCCACCCTGGCTCCAGATGTGCCCCCTGACCCCAGATGTGCCCCACAGTGGGTCCCAGCCAGGGGTCCTGGCTCAGCCCCAGCTCTGTCCCCAAAGGCAGAAGCCACACCAGAGGGGCTGCAATGCCCCTGGGACCCTCCTTACAGCTCACTGCCCCCTCTTGGGGTTTGGTCCCCTCATCCTAGGAGCCCCCAAGCTGCAGAAAACCCCCTTGCTGCAAGGCAAGCCCTCCCCCCGAAAAAGAAAAAAAATTAAAAAGCTTTTTGCTAAATTAATACAAATATTTTCCTTCTACAATGCCTTCAGCCCCACTTCAATTCTCCCCCCCCAAAATAATACCCATGGGTGGGTCACAACCCAGACCCCGGGGGGGTAGGGGGGTTGGGGGTCTCCCTTATGGAGGGAGGGGCTGTCTTTGTCTTACCCTGGGGGGTGCTGTAAGTTCTGGTCCCTGCTGGGTGCCTGCGGTGCGGTATTTCCTGTGGTCTGATGAGGTTAACACTGTTCTTGAGGTTAACTCTTCAACCGACATGAAAAAGGAAGGAGGTTTGAGAGCTGGGCTGGGGAGCAGGGGGGGAGCAGCCTCCTCTCCCTCCATATCCCAGGGGGGCTGCAGCATCCCGGGATGAGCTGGGGACCAAGGCTGAACACAACCTGGCTCCTTCAGGAGTTAGGGTTAGCAGGAAGACATCATTTGGCTGATGGAGCCAAAAAGAAAAATGAATAAAACCTACAGAAACCTTGGCTGCGACCCTTAAAAACCCCTCGGGGGTGGGCTTGAGTTTTCCAGCCCAGCCCATAGCGATTTTTCAAAGCCCCCTGGGCCCCAGTTCCCCCAGCTGCTCCTTTAAGGGCTGCTGGGTTTCCCCAGGGACTGACTCAGACTGGAAACTCTCTTGTTCTCGCTCCTATCTGGGTCACACTCCGTACCCGCTCCGCTCCGCGCCCGCCGGGGCCCCGCGTATCCCCCGGGCACCGGCAAGGTAAGGACCCCCCCCTGCACCCTGCCCACCTCCCACCCCTTATCTTAACCCCCCCCAAATAATCCCAGCTCTCGTTTTGGGGCCGTTAGGGTGTAAAAAGGTTTCACATGGTTGGGGCTTGCACAACCGGGGTGGCTTTTTCCTTCTGCGCTAAGGAGTGCTGACACTGCTGGGGGGGTTTCTTTTTTTTAAAAAAAAACAAAAACCAGGGATAAGATCAAAGAGCAACATCCCCCAGCAAAGCTCCTCCTGGCTTTGGGCTCTGCAAATGGCTGGAAATTGGGAGAAAAACCCAAACGTGAGCGATGGGTGAGAACAGGGCTGAGAGCTGGCAGCCAGGGGGATCTTTTCATCTCCTTTCATCTAGCCAGGAGCTTGAGTTTTGAAAATTTTCCCCCCCTTGTTCTGACTTGCTGAAGGTTTGAGACCTTCAGGTTCTGCTAGTGGGTAACAGAAAGGAGCTTGAAATTTGACTCACTTGAGAAGAAGCCCTTAAAGCAAACTAGGTCAGCTCTGCCTGAGAAACACAAAAACCTGCAGCTCGTCCCGTGGTTTGTCTGAAAAACCCATCATTTGGGGGGTTTGAGGTGGGCTCTGATCCCTCAGGGGAAAACTCACCAGTTCTAAGGTCAGATTTTGCATGGGGTTACTTTAATTACTGAGTTAATGACGGTTAATTGTTTTAAAGTTTTTAAATGGAATTATTTTACTAATGGGCTACCAAACCTGCATGAACATCCAGCCCCAGGCAGGGACAAGGAAAGGTCTGAAGAAATTTCACATGGCCTCTGCTCTGAGTGTCTGCTGGGACATCTTTGGTTGGGTTTCTGATGAGACCCCCCCGGGGTAAAGCTGGGTCCAGCTCTGGGGTCCCCACAGTCAGGACACGGAGCTGTTGGAGCTGATCCAGAGGAGATTCCAGGGATGCTGGGAGGGCTGGAGCAGCTCTGGAGCCAGGGGGAGAGAGTTGGGGGTGTTCAGGCTGGAGAAGAGAAGGCTGCAATGGGGAGACCTTAGAGCACCTTCCAGTGCCTGAAGGGGCTCCAGGAAAGCTGGGGAGGGACTTGGGATGAAGGGCCTGGAGGGATGGGATGAGGGGGAAGGGTTTGTAGCTGCAAGAGGGGAGATGGAGAGGAGCTGGGAGGGAGAAATTCTGTGCTGTGAGGGTGCTGAGCCCCTGGGTGCCCAGGTTGCCCCCAGAAGCTGTGGCTGCCCCATCCCTGGCAGTGTTGAAGGTTGGATGGGGCTTGGAGCAGCCTGAGCTGGGGGAGGTGTCCCTGACCATGGCAGGGGGGGCACTGGAAGAGCTTTAAGGTCTCTTCCAACTCACACCAGTCTGGGATTTGCTGTCCCCATGGCAGGGGCAGTCCCAGCCATGCCAGCAGCACCATGTTCAGGTGCTCACAGCTTTTTTCAGCTCTCAATTTCTTTCCCCAGACTATGCCATCCATGGGCAGTGGCCATGGTGGGGTCCAGCACAGCCTTGGTGCTCCATGTCCTGCTCTGCTGGGTGTCTGGAGGTGAGTGTCTGCCTGGCACAGCCCCACAGCCCCACCACAGTCTGCAGTGCAGACTCCAGAATCCAGACTGGAATGGGTGAAATAAATGGGTGAATGCTTCCAGTCTGAGGGGATGAGTGACCTGGGCAGGGTTTATCCCTAGCCTGAGGGGCACCAGGGTCTTACCTGCATCCCATCCAGGCACGGGCATCATCTCCTCTGGTGGGTCCCTGGCTCAGAGTCACCTTGGCCCTGCAGGTGTTGGTGTGAACATCAAGTGCTCAGGACACGTCTGGATTGAGCCCTCTGGGGTGGTGCAGATGGGCTCCAACATCTCCATCAACTGCTTCTCCACCCTGGGCTGCTCCCAGTTCTTCATCTTCCTCAACCTCAGCCAGGCTGAGGGTCCCCTGCACCCCATCAACAGCAGCACTGTGCAGCTCCAGCTCCGTGACTTCCAGATGCCTTTTGGGACCTTCACCTGCTTCACCCTCTGTCCCAACAGGGACAAACGACAGCTGGTGTGTGGCACCCAGGTCTGGGCTGGCTGTGAGTACCCCCTGGAACAAAAAAACAGGGATTTTATCACCTCCTTGCTCTCCTGCTTGCAAAACCCCACGCTCACTCAAGGCTTTGATCCTGCGTGGGTGGGCTTGGTGCTAGCAGCAAACGTGACATCAGATTGCAACCAAAACCAAATAATCTGATTTCTGCTAAACCAGCAGCACCCGGGGGAGGGGGGGGAGGGAGGTGATCTGGGTGCTCTGCCTGACTTTGCCTCCACAGACCCTCCAGACCCCCCCAGGGACCTGCAGTGCAGCATCAAGGAGGGCTCAGGGAGCCTGGTGTGCCAGTGGGACACGGGACAGCCAACCCATCTCCCCACCCACTACACCCTCCACCTGCACAGGTAAGGCCCAGCAGCTAAAAAAGTTTGGTCTCCAGGCTGGAAAGGATGGGCAAAGAAAGGAGCAGTGGTACCCAGATGGGAAGGGTTCTGAGGAAGCTGAAGGGGACCTGGAGGAGGTTGTGGGTGGAAGGCTGACAGCTGAAGATGAGTTCTCCACATTGAGCTGCTGTAGGAGGTTAAAGGCTAAAAGAACTTGATAGAACTTGAATCCCAGATGGTTTGGGTTGGGAGATGAAAGATCCTCTTGTTCCAACTCCCTGCCACTGGGAACATCTCCCACTGGAGATGATGAAGGTTGATGAGATGGGGTCACAGACACCAGTGGGGCCTGACTGCAGCTCTCAGAAGAAAAACACCCCTCAGGCTGCCAGGTCAGACGTGCAAGTGAGGTGAGGAAGAGGTTTTTACTTATAAGCTAAGTTCAGGCTGCCCCATTTGGAATGGGTTTGGAACCCAGCAGGAACAAGGGATGGGACAAGAGGAACTTGTTGTGCCAGGGGAGGTTTAGGTTGGAGCTGGGGAACAATTTCTGCCTGGAAAGGGTTGTCAGGGCCTGGGGAAGTGGCAGTGCTGGGGGAAGGGTTGGACTCAATGGTCCCAGAGCTCTTTCCCAACCCAACCCATGGTTCTATGGCTCTGGAACTAAGTCACCTTCCAACAGCAAACTCACAAATGTGCTACAGAAACATGAAGAGCAGGAGGTAACAACTTTCTAGAGAGACAAACTCTGGTTGTGGAGGTGTCCCTGCCCCAGTGACCCCTCACAGAGCCAGTGATGCTGAGCTGGGCTCTTCCCTGTGTTCTGCTTCTTCCCAGCCTGGGGCCGGCGGTGCTGGAGGATGCTGAGCAGGAGGAGGAGGTGAAGGAGGAGGTGAGGGTGTTCCCTGCTGGTTCCCCTGTGCTGCTGAGCTCACTGCCTGCTGGCAGCCACTACTCAGCATGGGTGGAAGCCAACAACCCCCTGGGCACCTCTCGTTCAGCCCCTCAGCACCTTGACCTGCAGGAGCTTGGTACGTTCACCCCCCCTGCCCACCCACCCCCCAGGAGCTGCACCTCCCCAGGATGTCCCCTTGGGGACATGCAGCAGGGGGATGGATGGCTCACCTGAGCTGTCCTGGCTGTCCCCACAGTGGTTCCTGCCCTGCCCCAGGTCACTGGTGCCCAGACAACAGAGACGTGGCCTCCCATCACCACCATCTTCTGGAGGAGACAGACCCAGCTGGAGAATGTCACCTGTGAGGAGAGACACAGAGCAACGGGCACCCCGGGGTGGCAGGTGGGATGGCCTGGGACACCCCCAAACCTCCCCCACAAATGCAATCCCCTGAGCTGTCCCCAACAAGGGACACACCAGTCCTGGCCCTGGGAAGCCAGAGGCATCAGGAGGGTTTGGGTGCAGCCAATACCCCACTCCTTGCTCCAGAGACAGGGGGTGCATCCCACCCACCTCTGGGGGGTGTCTGAAAGAGGACAGAGCCTTCCTCATCTGCATCAGGGATCTGGGTGGGGGGATCAAGGGCACCCTCAGGTCAGTTTGCAGGTGACCCCAAGCTTCCAGGGTAGGAAGGGTCTGCAGAGGGACCTGGAGAGGTTGGATCCATTGGCCAAGGTCAACTGTAGGATGTTCAACAAGGCCAAGTGCCAGGTTTTGAGGGACAGGCTGAGGGGAGAGCTCCTGGCTCTCTGCAACCCCCTGAGAGGAGGCTGGAGCCAGGGGGATGTCAGGCTCTGCTCCCAAGGAAGAAGGACAAGAGGAAATGGCCTCAGGTTTTGCCAGGGGAGGCAGAAGTTGGATATTAGGGGAAATTTCTTACCTGAAAGGGTTATTAAACCATGGCCCAGGCTGCCCAGGGCAGGGCTGGAGTCCCCATCATCCCTGGAGGGGTTTCAGAGCTCTGGGGATGTGGGGATGAGGGACATGGGGCAGGGGTGGCCTGGGCACTGCTGGGGGAAGGGTTGGACTCAGTGATCCCAGAGCTCTTTCCCAACCCATTCCATGTTTCTCCATGCTCAGGGAGGACCCTTCCTGTCCCCCTCCACACCAGGCAGGAGGGCAGTGACCACTCTCCATCCCCCACTCAGGATGGTGGGGGTCCCACCCCCCCTGACACGCTGCTTCCCTTGCAGGTGGAGGTGTGGGATGGTGCAGAGCCCCAGGGAGCCCATCAGCACCAGGACCTGCAGGGTGACACCCAGTACCTCTTCCAGGTGCGGTGCCGCCTCAGCCCCGCACACAGCCCCTGGAGCTCCTGGGGTACCCCCTTCCTCTACACCACCCCCGAGGCAGGTGAGCTCACCTCAAGGTGTTGGTCAGTCAAGGTGTTGTTCTGGTGTAGTTCAGCCATGGTGTTGGTCACTCAAGGTGTTGTTCAGCCAAGGTGTTGGTCATCCATGGTGTTGTTCAGCCAAGGTGTTGGTCATCCATGGTGTTGGTCAGCCAAGGTGTGGGTCAGCCAAGGTGTAGTTCAGTCAAGGTGTAGTTGAGCCATGGTGTAGGTCAGCCAAGGTGTTGGTCAGCCAAGGTGTTGGTCAGCCAAGGGGTTGGTCAGCCAAGGGGTTGGTCAGTCAAGGTGTTGGTCAGCCAAGGTGTAGGTCAGCCAAGGTGTTGGTCAGCCATGGCACTGTCACCCTGCCACCATCCCCAGGCTGCAGCTGAGGGCTGAGAACCTCCCCAAACTCATCTCCTGTCCTCTCCTGGCCCCACCACAGCTCTCGGGGGATTTGGGGAAACTCCTGGGGTGTAGCAGAAGGTGGGGAGAGCCCCGGGGGGGCTTTGGGAGTGTGTAGGTTCCCACCCAAAAGGACAGGCTGACACCTTGCTCCAGGGGACCACCCCTTGCCCTTGGCCACCAGCCCAGTGGCTGCACATTCCCACAGAGGCTGCAGAGGAATGGCAGTCCCACGGGTGGGTGGGAAGCCCATGTCCTGGGTGGGGGGAGGATTCCCAGTTCTCCTCCAGACATTCACCCCAGACTCTTCCTTCCTCCAGCCCCTCCTGTGGCACCTCAGGTCTGGTGGCACCCGGGTCCCACCTTCCCCAATGGCAGCCAGCAGGTGACAGTCTTGGTCAAGGTAAAGAGGCTTTGGGGTTGCGGTTGGTTGGGTTGGTTGGGTTGGTTGTTTTTTGGTTGGGTTGGGGTTTTTTGGGGGTTTTTTTTGGCAGGTCCCCTGAAATTGTCACCTGCTTTGCCCCACCCCAAGAAGAGCATCTTCCAAGGGGTGGCAGCAGGCAGCATCCTTCCCAAAGGGGGAATCTTCCTCTTTAACCAGAGAGATGGAGGGGGACAGGACAAGAGGAACTTTGGGACCCCAGCACCCTGGTTGGGACCAGCAGTGGTGTGGGCAGGGGGAGGAACAGGCAGGGGGCATTCCCTGTGCTGGGCACTGCTGGGGCTGCACCCCCAATCCTGGGGTCAGTTCTGGGACTCTCAGGAGCAGAAGGAGATTGAGAGGATGGAGAGTGTCCAGAGAAAGGAATGGAGCTGGGGAAGGGGCTGGAGAAAATGCAGAATGGTCTGGAGAAGTTGTGAGGAGCAGCTGAGCGCCCTGGGGTTGTTGATCCTGGATCAGAGGATGCTGAGGGGAGAGCTTCTGGCTCTCTGCAACCCCCTGAGAGGAGGTTGGAGCCAGGGGGGGTTGGGCTCTGCTCCCAAGGAACAAGGGATGGGACAAGAGGAACTTTTGGCACAACTCAAGTGGTGCCAGGGGAGGTTTAGGTTGCAGCTGGGGAAGAATTTCTGCCTGGAAAGGGTTGTCAGGGCCTGGCCCAGGCTGCCCAGGGCAGGGCTGGAGTCCCCATCATCCCTGGAGGGGTTTCAGAGCCCTGGGGATGTGGGGATGAGGGACATGGGGCAGCTTTGGCAGTGCTGGGGGAAGGGTTGGACTCCAAAAAGCTCTTTCCCAACCCAAACAATCCCACCAGCACATCCCCAGGGCAACCTCCCTCCACCCCATCCCAGGGGACATCCATCCCACAGCTGTCCCCACGGGGCTCTCTTGTCTCTCTCCTTTCTCCTGTCCCCCAGCCCCTGCTCCCCCAGGATGCCCGTGGGAGGGTCCTGGGTTACCGGGTGACCACCGGGAGCTCCGGGGAGAAGCTGCTGCTGTGCCACACCTCCAGCACCCTGTGCCACGTCCTGGTGCCCCCGGGGACACGCGTGCTCCACGTCACCGCTCACAGCCCCGGGGGAGCCTCCGGCCCTGCTGCCACCATCCCCCTGGGCTGGGGGGCTGGGGGGCACCCAGGTAGGGGCTGCTCAGAGGGAACCCCCTCTTCCAGGTGGGAAAAGGGAGGTTCAGGAGAGCTGAGGAGGAAATTCCTGGCTGGGAGGATGCTGAGAGCCCGGCTCAAGCTGAGCCCTGGAGCTCTGGGGGCCACGGGAATAGGTTTAAAAATCAATTTTTCCTGCTTGCTTGGGTGCTCCCTGCTCCCAAAATCCCTCCTGGAAGGACCCTGCTGCCTCCTGGCAACCTAAAAAAGGGAGGGGGAAAGAAAAAAATCCTTCTTGTGCCATCCTGAGCCCCAGGGGATGCTGTGCCCTCGGCCACACTTGGGTCTCGGGGCAGCAGCAGGGAAAAGCCCCGTGGCAGGACAGGGATCCAGGGCTGGGGCTGGGGAGAATCCGAGGGAAATAAAGGGGAAAAAAGGGATCTGATCCCCCAGGATTCCCTGAATCTCCTGAGCAGCAGCAGGGAGGCTGCAGGACAAGGAGTGGCAGAGCTGGAGAGGGGCTTGGGGCATCTGGGAGCTCAGAGAGACTGAAAAGTGAGAGGTTTAGGGATAGATATGTTTATATTTTAACTATATAAAGTATAGCTATAGAAACTGTATTTTAACTATGCTATGTGTTTCATTACACCTAATAGAATTAAAATGTAAATAAGTAGATATAAAATATTGGTATCTATTTAAATATATAAGCATATCAATTTAAATAAATATATATCAATATAAGTACATAAATAATTTATATTAAATAAGCATAAATATATATTGAATAAGTATCATTAAATACAATCTATGATGATTAAATATGTGTGAAATATATATAAATATATATTAGAATCATAGAATCATAGATTAATATTTATAGATAGATATTAATATTTATATATATGAATATTTATAAATATATATAATATAATAAAATACAATATTAATTTAAAATTTAAATGTAAACATAAAATAAATATAAATATATAGTATGATTATATTAAAAAAGTAATATATAATTTATTAAATAATAAATTATGATCACACATACTAAAGATCAAATACATAATGAAATATATTTCATCAGACTTATTTACTAAATATATTATTATATTCCAAGGTATATCCAACATACAATACAGCTGTATAGCTCTATAAAAGATAAGTCTAGCTCCCTAATGCAGCTCCCTAGCTCTGTTAACACACAGAATACAGATTTTTGGAGCATTTTCAGGTATTTTCTATCTCTGCCATGTACTTCCATCTCAGATACACCTTCACACAACCACCCTGTGTGTGTCCAGCCCCAGCCCCTCTGTGGGATTCCCTGTTTCCCCCCATCCCTTCCCCAGGCTCAGGATGGAGCTGCTGTGCTCAGGTGTCCCTGGGGACACCCCTTGGGGACACCCCTTGGTGACATCCCCTGGGGACACCCCTTGGTGACACCCCCTGGGGACACTCCTTGGTGACATCCCCTGGTGACATCCCCTGGGGACACCCCCTGGTGACACCCCCTTTGTCCCCTCTCTCTGCAGCCTTCCCAGCCCCTCTGGCTGTCCAGGTCCAAGCCAAGAACGGGAGCAGGGTCTGGGTGTCCTGGGAGCCCCCCCCACCCCAGGACAGGGGGTCCCCACTCTGGTTCATCGTGGAGTGGGTGCCCAGCACCCCCTTTAGCCAGGAGGAGAAGTATTTTTGGAAGAAAGTCCCACCCCAGGAGACACACACAGAGCTCCAAGGTGAGAGGGTGAGGGGGGGGATTGTCCCCTCTGCTCTGGGGAGACCCCCCCGGGGTAAAGCTGGGTCCAGCTCTGGGGTCCCCACAATCAGAAGGACACAGAGATGCTGGAGATGATCCAGAGGAGATTCCAGGGATGCTGGGAGGGCTGAAGCAGCTCTGGAGCCAGGGGGAGAGAGTTGGGGGTGTTCAGGCTGGAGAAGAGAAGGCTGCAATGGGGAGACCTTAGAGCACCTTCCAGTGCCTGAAGGGGCTCCAGGAAAGCTGGGGAGGGACTTGGGATGAAGGGATGGGATGAGGGAAATGGCTTTAAAGTGAGACAGAGGAGATGGGAGGGAGAAATTCTGTGCTGTGAGGGTGCTGAGCCCCTGGGTGCCCAGGTTGCCCCCAGAAGTTGTGGCTGCCCCATCCCTGGCAGTGTTGAAGGCTGGATGGGGCTTGGAGCCCCCTGGGCTGGGGGAGGTGTCCCTGACCATGGATGGAGGAGCTTTAAGGTCTCTTCCAACCCAAACTATTCCATGATTCTATAGGATGGCAGGAGAGAGGTTTTGGTGCAATCCCTCAGGAGGTTAGGAGGCCAAAAGAGCTTCTAAAAGCAGAGTTTGGTTGGAAATGGAGCCCCAGCCCACGTGTGGTTGGAGTAGGGCCATGGAAAGCCCTTAGAGATCAGGAGGAGTAAAACCCCAGGGGACAGGACCCATCCCACTCTGTTCCTGCTTCCCACATTCATTCTGGTGCTTACTGGCTTTGGGATGCTCCCTGACCAGTTACCTGAGCAGGGTTTTGCTCTCCAGGTGTGTTTTTGGGAACAGCTCCTGCCATGGCTTCCCCCAGCCCAGAGCTGGAGTCCCACCATACATCCCCCTACTGTCACCACCCAACAGCAAGCCCAGAGCCTTCCAGGCAGCTCCCAAACACATTTTAAAGGCAAATCTCCCCTTTTTCCAGCAGAGGCAGGAGCAGGAGGTCCCATCGAGGTGTCAGTCTATGCTGTTTACCCCGATGGAGTCAGCAAGCCAAGCTCCAGGCAAGGTAAGGCCAGGTGGGTGCAATGGAACCAGAAGTGTAGGGTTGAGAAACTTGACCATTGACCCAGGGAAAATGGGGCTCCAGGTAGGAAACTGATGGCTGCAGTCATGAAAAGAGAGATTTAGGTCTGTCTGAAAGCCTCCTCTAGCCAGTGCTAACCACCCCAGGGTTCTCCAACCTGACCTGCAGCACTTCCAAGCATGGGACATTCACCTATTCCAAATGCAGGGGGTTGGTGGTGCCCTCAGGGACTCCCTGACAGCCTGGGGTGCTGGGCAGGTCAAGGGTTGGGCAATCCCAGCTCTGCTGAAATGATTTTTCAAGGTCCTGACCCTCAGGTGTGCCCAGAGCTTGGCAGCAAAACTCCATCTGGATGGACAGAGGGAGAGCTGGGGGTGCCAAGGAGGATGCTCCCACCTTTGCACTACCAAATGGCTTAGAAATATGTTAAAAGATTAAAATTAACATTTTTTTCCCCCTTCTCTCTGCTTAAGTCCCTCCAGAGATCCTGTTCCTGGGCAGCACCCACACCGAGCTCTCCCATGGTAAGAACAGAAGAGCTCTGGCTTGGCAAGCCAGACTTTCTCCTTGGCCAGCTATGGGAATTTTAGCCTGGGATCTGCTGGGGTTCTGAAACCAAAAGGAACCCCAACTGCAGCTGGGGAATTCTCTTTGGTGTTGCTGGGAGGCCAGGATGCCTCGAGAAGGGGTGAACATGGTGACCCCACTTCTTCAGGACACCTGGGGCTTGGGGACAGGGGGTGCTCTGGCCACACCACGTGTGGGGCAGCACTTTGGGGTTTGCTCATTGTGCCTCTGTTTTGGCACTTGAGGAGCCAGGGGTGGGATGGCCATGCTGGGAAAGATCTTTCCTGGGCATCCAGACCCCTGGAGCAGGGCCACCCAGTGACCATCTCCCTCCCTGTCCCTTTTCAGATGCTGACACTGCAGTTTTCCTGGGGCTGGGCATCAGTGTGCTCATCTTATCCATTGTCTTTGTAATCCTGATGGTTAAAAACTCAGCCAGGAAAAGGTATAGCTTTCTTCCCATTTTTAACCCTTATTCCAACTCCTGCCTTTCTTCCACAATACTTTAAAATTAACTCCAGAAAGGTTTCTTTCTCTTACTAAGGACAGCTTCTCCCCTTGGTGATGCTGCTGCATGGGAAGACATCTCTGTGCTCTGCAGGAAGGCAGAGACCACCAAAAAAACAAAGCAAAAATCTCTCCTCTGTCAGGGCCAAGTTGAGGTGCACAGAATATATCATGGGATGGATACAAGGGCTGGAAAAGTGAGGAATGGCACGGCCACTTTATGGAAGTTTTATCCCAGGACTTGTTACTCCCAGCTTTGCAGAATTAAAGTCTCTTGCCCATGATTTTCCCACCTGCAGCAGCTCTGGCTGTGGGGAAATCAGCTTTGGTTTCTGCAGTGTTTGGGTCCAGCTGCTCCAGGCCTCCTCGGGCTCATCCACAGGGCTTGGGCTTCCTCACACCCACCCCCCAGGTTAGCATCACTTCCACAGCCAGACCAGTTCTGCATCTGGGGCTTAACTGGGAGAGCTCAGAGCATTGAGGCTGAAATGGGAAGAGGCCAGAGGAACCCACCAGGGAGGGCTGGGTTTTGTCTGTGCCCTCCCACCCAGGGACAGCTTTCATCCTGCTTGAAAAAGTGACTGATGAAGTGCAGGAGACATTTTGGGGTTTCTTTCCTTCTTTTTGGTGAAGGGTCAAGGCCACCGTTGTGTCACTCTTACCCACCTGGCTGCTGGAAGATCTCCCCCACATGGAGAAGAGCAGGGTGCTCAGGTCACTCCAGGTAAGGGTCCTGTCACCTCCCAGGCTCTTCCCTGAGCTCAAAGCTCCCTCTGCAGCTGTAAGAAACATGGGTGGGAACAGGATTAAACTCCAAGTGGCCAGGAACAGACCCAGGACCGTTGCTCAGCTGCCTTGTGGTGCACGAGAGCTCAGTTCAGCTGAGATCTTTAAAGCTTCCCTCAGCATAAACTTTATGTAGTGGCTCAAGCTGCCCTTGGTGTGGATGCAGAATGGGAGCAGCTGCTCCCTGCTGTCCACCTCCCCTCTCCTTCCCAGGGGAGGTTGGATGGGAGGGGTGGGAAGGGATGGAGACAACTCCTTGCCCCACTCCTCCCTGGGGATGCTCTGGCAGTGTTTCTCCCACTGATAAAGTTTGCCAGGTTGTTACTACTACACTGATAACTTTTTTTTTCCCCCAGGCAAACAGTGATTTCCCAAGCAGCAGTTTCCACGAGGCCTTCCTGGACACCAGTGACCCCACAGTTATGGAAATCCAGGAGGTGGCAGCACCCCAGGAGCAGCAGGAGGTGTCCAGCAGCAGGGAGCCCAGCAGAGAGGTCCCTGAGGCTGGGGAGCAGCTCAGCACCCCAACCCCCCAGCAGATCAGTGCCTACAGACCTCAGGTGGCTGGGGGGAACCCACTGGGCTACATTGCTGCCCCCATCTCCCCAGCACAGCCCCCTGCAGCTGGACCAGAACCAGAACCCAGCACCTTCTTCAGAGACTACAGCAGGCCCTTTGCCCAGCTGTGGGATGGGGAGGGAGGAGGCTCCTCCATCCCCCTGCTGGAGAAGCTCAACCTCATCCTAACCCCCAGCCCCCCGTTGGGCTCAGTCTGGGGGGCACAGGGGTCCCTCCTGGGGGGGCCCAGGCTGGGGGAGGTGCAGGACCAAACGTTGGTACCCGAGGAGCTGCTCTCCTGCCTGAGACCCATCCATGGGGTGGCAGTGGATGGACAGCCCTGCTTTCCCCAAAGCCTTGGGAGAATGTTTTGAGACAAATGCTTCATTCTGATTAAAATAACCCCAAAGCTGCAGCCAGGGCACAGAGTGACCTTTGAGAGCAGGACTGGAGCACAACTCTGATTCCTCTTCATCACCTCCAAATCCTTCTGGCTGCCTGGAACACCCCCACCAGTAAAGCCCCATTGGAAACCCACTTCATGTTGTCACCAGCATAAAACCATAAAACCTGGATCCCTGGAGGAAAGAAAATCACAACCAGGAGGGGTTTTTACAGGATGCAAAACACTTCAGTGGCCATGCAACACCCTGCTCTGGATACATGCTTGGAGCATTCCATCCCTGGAGCTGAGTGCCATTAAGGTGGATATAAATTACCCCATGGGTGGATATAAAGATCCCACAGAAGGATATAATGATCCTGTAGATGGCTACAGCAATCCCATAGATAGATACAGCAATCCCATAAATGGATATAACAATCCTGAAGATGGATATAATGATCCCATAGATGGATATAATGGTCCTGCAGATGGATATAATGATCCCATAGATGGATATAAGGATCCTGTAGATGGATATAAGGATCCAGTATCCATCTCAACTCTCTTGGAATCATTCTGAGTGAACAGACACTGCACCAGGAGGATTTCTGTATCATCCAGCAGCCAAAGGTCCCAACACCATGAAAGCCAACAGGCTGCTGGGTTGCACCAAGAAGGGCATTGCCAGCAGAGATGAAGAAGGTGTCATCCCACCTGTCAGACCACACCTGGAGTATTGTGTTCAGGTCTGGTGCCCACTGTGCAAGGATGCAGACAGGCTGGAGAGGAGCCAGAGAAGAGCCACGAGGGTGCTCGGAGGAGTGGAGCAGCTGGCACATGAGGAGAGGCTGAGAAAAATGGGTTTGAGAAGGGAAGAGAAGAGAAAATGGGAAGAGAAGGCTTAGGGGAGACCTCATTGCCATGTTCCTGTACTTAAAGGGGGCTACAAAACAGATGGAGATTCTGGTTGGACACAAGAGGAAAGGTTTTCCCCATGAGGCCAGTCAGACCTTGGAATGGTCTCCAGGGGAAGTGGGGGATTCCCCCACTTTGAAGTCTCAATGGGGTACTGGGACATCTCACACCAATAATAGTACCAGAAGGGTGGGACCAGCTGGTCCCTGGGGTCTCTTCCAACCTGACATTCCATGAAATCCTTTCTGCATGACAGAACAACCCCTCCCATGTCCCTTCCCATGCTCACAAAGGGAAGCTCAGTGCTGACCTCCAGCCAATGCCCCCTTCAGACTCACCCACTTTATTCTCACAGAACCACTTTTTCCAGCCCCAGACCTTTCTTCCCAGTCCTGCTGAGCACTCTGTGCTGCTCCACTCCTTTTTCTTGCTGCCTGCTGGGTGTCCCTGTGCCTCTTGCTGTCCCCAGAGCTCTGGGGGTGGCAGGGACCTGGTGAGGTGGGGTCAGATTCTTCTTTAGCAGCAGCAAAGCCTTCCCCAGCCAGAAGTGTGACTTTGACATGTTAAGCAAGCCTAAAATTAGTGATTGCTGCCTGTGCAGGAAGGAAGCTGTAAAAGAACAACCACAAACAATCAGCAGCCCCAAAGGGAGGTGCAGAAGGTGCATTGTATTGGGGTTTTTTTTACAGTGTGCACATCCTGGGACTCGAGCTGCCTGTGTCACCTCAACCACACAACCCCCTGAGTGAAAATGCTTTTCTTGCCAAGAAAACCCAAAGCTGGTCTGACACAGAAATTCCCAGCCCTGCTGCTGCAGCCCAGGATGGATCCCTGCAAAGAGATCTGGGGCCAGAGGAGCTCAGCTCAGCTCCTACCTCTCCTGGGGTACCAAAGCTCTTTTCTTGGGAGGAGGAGGGAAATATTTCTCCTTCACAGGGCTGTGTGGGTGCAGCTGGTAAATAAGAGCTGGTTACCAGGAAAAATGGAAAGAGAAGGGCACAAATATCTGTAGGTATAGAACCATGTACTTGTTTGGGTTGGAAAGGATCTGCAAGATCATCAAGTCCAACCACAGCACTGCCAAGATGATTTTATTTTTTTCTTTTTCTTTTTCCAACTATTCTATTTTAAAATTCAATATATTTCCCCCTCTCCCTCCCTTCCTACCTCTTTGGACAGTGCTTGTACCTCCCAGTGGGTTAGAAGAAGTGATGGGCTCAGCCTGGGGTTGGTCCCTGTGCCAGCAGACACATCCACATCCCTGGATTCCAGGCTTCTCCTTGCCCCTGGAACACCCTTTGCATCCCACCTCTTCCTTCTTTGGGTATTTAGGGCTGTGATCCAGCATCCTGGACTTGAACAATCAAGGTGCAAGCCCAGCAGCAGGATCCTCATGTAGGCAACCCATGAGCAGATGGATGGCCCAGCATTCCCAATCACATCACAGTTTTCATCTTTTCTTCTCCCTCCTTCCAGTATCCTGCTCCCTAATTCTTGATGCATCCTGGAGATGCTCTGTGAAGCTGCTCCTCACCCCTATTTACACCCTCAATTAAAAGGATGCTTTTTTAATAAACCAGCCTCCCCCAGAATGAGTTGGGCATTAAATACAAACCTGGCTGGGGACAGGAGCAGCCCAAGAAGATGAAGTCAATAGAAATGTTTTCTGCTGCTCATGTTTATCCCCTCAGATGCATCTGCCAGGCTCCTCCACACCAAAAGGTTTGCCTTGCTCCTGGCTGTCAGATCCCTGAAGGGATTTAGTGGCAGATAAATGCCCTGCAGAGATGAAAAACAGGTTGGAAAAGGTCGATGTTTCCCAAAGTTAAATAACAGCAGCAGAGCTCCAGGGGTTCTGAATGCCAAGACTAAAGATCAAAGCCCAGACTCTGGCCAGAGCTGGGATACAGGAAAAACTATTTTTTTTTGGGTATGGCCTTCCCAGCTCTGGGCCTTCAGCAGGGTTTGTGCTTTAGGAGAGAGGCTGAGGAGCTGGTAACGGGGCAGAAGGGCTGAACCCAAGAGCTGAGACTGAAACCAAAGCTGCATTTTGCTGGGGAGGGTGTGAGGAGTGAGGCTGTGGTTGGTGTCTCATTGGCCTTCTCTGAACACCCCAAAGCTGAGGAAAACATCCCCTGCAGGGCTGGGAGACAGGGGCAAAGCCAGCACTCAGCCCCATGAAACAGAAGATAAACTGTCCAAGCCAACTCTGCAAGATGTCAGGCTCACCAAACCAGCCAAAGCTTTCCTGCACAGGGAGGAATTAACCTTGCCACAAAATTAGTAGGAAACCCCAGGATTTGTAACCTCTTTTTGGCTGCAGACAGGTTCTGGATACCCTGCAAGGTTCTTGCATGAGTTTTCAAGCCCCCAGTAAGGAACCCCAGTCCCCACTGGTCCCTTCCCACAGTCCCTCACAATTCCTCTCTCTCAGGGTTATTTCCAGACCTCCAGCCTGACAGAGTCTGAGTGCTTCACCTCCTGATTTCACTTTGGTCTCTGAATTCCCTTTCCTCCTGGACTATTTCTTCTGCCTGGGCTCCAGCCTTCTTCCATCAGCACCTTCAGCTCCTCTGATTCCCATTAAAATGCATGGAAAGGAGGCAGCTTTGCACCATTTGAAACTTGTGACAGTTTTAGGTAGCTGGATTTCTTTACCTGTTGCAAAGCCAATGGACACAGTGGCTGCACAGACCACTCCTGGTCCTCTCCTTTGTCCCTTCTGTCCACTTTTAACCCCAGATACAGGATTTCATCTTTTGCTTCCAGAAGCTGAGCCTGAATTTTGCTTTACCATTTGCATCACTTTTATTTTCCTTGCCTACAAAGAAAATCCCAAGTTCTTCACCCTTTTTCCTCTCTCCAGCCTCCAGCATGGCAGAAATCCTCCTGTTCCTGCTGGGGGGCTTGGACATCACAACTTCCCCAGGGTTGTGCTACACCCACAGGTACCATTTCCTTACAGCCTCCTTTTTGCTCTTCTCTGCTCACCGTCACCATCTGTCCCCCCTTCCTCTGCTGCTTCCCCAAGTGGCATTTCCAGCCCTGCAGACATCCTGGGAACTGATGGCTCCACAGTTTGGCTCCAGGTCCTCCCAGCTCAGTTTGCAGCAGGACCTTGTGTTTCAGCTCTGCTCTTGAAGGCAAAAGGTGTTGGTGAGATGCAGGGGACTCCCTGCTCTTCAGGGGTCATCTCATCACCACTACGGCCTCTGTGCTCATCAGTAGTCAAGGAAGAGAAAAGAAAAAAAAAAAAAAAGAAAAGAAAAAGAAAAAACAGATGGAGAAAAGCAAAGGGGATAAAGCAAGGAGCTGAGGTTGAGGAGAGGTAACCAGTGGGTGCTTTGCACTTTGGTTTCAGAGAATCACCGAGTCATTAAGGTTGGAAAAGTCCTCTAAGGTCATCAAGTTCAACCATTTCCTGCCAGCAGGACATCAAAACCCCCTCACCTGGAGCATCTTCTCCTGCATGTCTCAGGGATGAGGAAAACCCCACTCAGAGCTTCTCCAGGGCCACCTGAGCACATTTTCCCAAGAGGAGAAGAAAGGAGAGGCACTGAGGGCCCCATGGAAATGTCCCTGGGGCTGCAAGGCAGAGCTCCAACCTCTTCTGGGAAGCAGAGCTCTGAAAAGTGAAAATGTAGCATGAGCTAAAAGGAAACTGTTGGTGTTTGGAGGTTTTGCAGGGCTCTCAAGTGGGGGTTCAGTGAACTCTGTGTACAGAGAAGCACAAGTGTTGTGCTGGGGGCTGGCATGGAGTGAAGTGGAGGTGAAAAACAAGCCAGACTTGGGACTCTGGGCAGCTGCAAACTCTGTGCTGCTGCTTTATTTGTGTATCTGTCCCCAAAACCCCCCCGCTCCCATCTTCAGGGAAATAAAGGTTAATCTGGGGTTGTGTTAGCCACATCCAGAAAAAGAGAAGAACCAGCAGTAACACAGGGCTTCACCATTAAAACCTCTTTTAAATACGGCAGCAGTTTGTGAGAGGGCTGAAAAAATGTGAGGAAAAGCCCAAGTGCCAGCCCAGGGAAGGGGAGCTGAGCAGGGGAGGTGTTTCAGGACCAGCCTCCCTCCTCCTGCCCGGGGCCGGGGGGTTTGGCTGATCCTCATTGCCCTTTTTGTTCCGTTTTAAGAGCCTCCAAAGTTCCAGCCTCGTCCTGCTAACCCCATCCTTCTCTCACACCCGGTATTTTTTCCCTGTCACCGATACTTCCTTTCCCATCAGCGGGGAAACCCGACGGGCTGGGGGGGTACCGGGGAGATGGGGGGGAAGGTTTCAGTCCTGCCCTTGCACCTCTTTTCCTGCCTTCCACCAGCTGCTGGCATCAGGAACAGGAACAGCCCCCCCATACCCACACCCCCAGCCCGTACCCCCCGATCGGGGGTGGCCCCAGAGCCGGGGGCGGGCCGGGCCGGGGCTGCGCAGGGGCGGAGGATGCGGCGGCTGCTGCGGGGCTGGGGGTGAGTAACGGGGGGAGGGGACAGGGGGGTCCCCAGGGCCCCTATGGACGGGATGGGATGGGGGGAAGTGGTGGGAAGGGGGTTCGGCGATGGGAATCCCCTCACTGCGGGTCTGGGGGGATTCCCGGGATGGAAACGAAGTGATGAGCGCCAGGGATGCTGCCTGCACCTGGGTGATGCCTGGCCCGGGGTGATGCCTGCACCCCAATGCTGCCTGTACCCCAATGCTGCCTGTCCTGGGATGCTGCCTATCCCGGGGTGCTGTCTGTACCCCGATGCTGCCTGTCCCGGGGTGATGCCTGCACCCCAATGCTGCCTTGCACCCTGATGCTGCCTGTACTGGGATGCTGCCTATGCTGGGGTGCTCCCTATCCCGGGGTGCTGTCTGTACCCTGATGCTGCCTATCCCAGAGTGCTCCCTGTCCTGGGGTCCTGCCTGTCCCGGGGTGCTGCCTGCACCCCAACACTGCCTATCCCGGGATGCTGTCTGCCCTGGGGTGCTGCCTATCCTGGGGTTCTGCCTATCCTGGGATGCTGCCTATCCCAGGGTGATGCTTGCTCTGGGGTGCTGCCTGTCCCAGGGTGCTGCCTGTCCCAGGGTGCTGCCTGTCCTGGGGTGCTGTCTGTCCTGGGGTGCTGCCAGCTCTGGGGTGCAGCCATGGGTTGGATGTCCCCAAGCTGCTGTGCCCCATCCCAGGTGCCACCAGCCCATCTGTGCCTGTCCCCTGCAGGGTTGGGGTCAGGCAGTGGGGTGACAGCTGGGTGACACGTAGGGGTGAGGGATCTTCCTCTTTCCCCCCAGCTGGTTCCCTGCAGGACGGGCACTGGGAGCTGGTTTTAGGGAGAAGTGGGAGAAAGGGCCTGAAAAGCTCTTTCTGAAGCCAACTGAGGGAGCTGGGGAGCTTTATAGGGGATTTATAGGGTGCCAAACTGGAGCTGAGGGGACCCCTGGGAACACAAAAAGTCGGGGCTGGAGCTCACTGGTGTTCACTTGAGATGGTGCAGAGATGAACCCCCAGACAGCTCACACCCTGCACACCTCCTCTGCTTCCTCTGCCTGCTCCTCACCAGGACAACATCCTCTGTATTTGCTTTAACCCATGCCCAGCAATACTCTTCTCTCTCATTGGTGTGGGAAGTGGAGATAGTTTTCTTCTTAAAAATATAACAAACCAATGGTTTTTTCCCCAAAAAATTGTCTCTGAGCCACAGGCAATTCCTCATCCTTTTCTCCCATTTCACTCCCATCACTGTGCACAAACCATGCTGCAGGAATTGTCCAGCCCAAGCAAACCACCTAAAACCTCCCTAAATAAACCACCTAAAACCTCCCTAAATAAACCACCTAACTAAAACTTCCCTAAATAAACCCCTGGGGAAAAATACTTGAAGCAAGACAATTTCTATCAGTTGGCTCAAGGGCTTAGGGCAGGGTTTAGGTGTCTGAAGGCTGCTGAAACACTTACCAGGCATTTTCAGTTTATTGGAAGGCAGAGCATTTACTTGCAGAACCCTGGTGCTGTGATTGCTCATCCTTGCAGCTCCTGATCCCCTCCCTCTGAAGCTGAGGCACCACAGCAAGGCTGAAAATGGAAATAAAACCAAGGGTTGGGGTGCATTTTGGTGAGGCTGATGGGTTTCACACTCACCTCAGCTGCTGGTTCACTTAGAACACATGGCATGGAGCCCATCTGGCTAGATAAAACCAACCTGCAGTCACTTTTTAGGGTGTTTTTTTATATATAAATATATATATGAACATATAAAATATATAAACATATAAAAATAGATGTAAAATTTACAGCCAGGGATGACTACACTGTGCACAGCCCCCCCGTGGAAGTTTCCCTCCATCCAGGAGGGCACAAAAACCAGGATTTAAACTTCTAGTCCAGCATCAGGTTATGAAGCCAGCTCACTGGTGTGGTTTTGCTTCCCACAATTTGTCCCCAAATTTCACATGTAACACTCAGGAACCCTCAGACCCTGTCAGTCCCCTGGGCTCAACTCAGCTCCTCTGGATTTGGGGTTGGAGCACAGAGCTGCTGGAAAGAGTCCTGGGGAGTCCAGAGACTGGGATGCTCCATCCTGAAGAGGATGTGGGATTCTGGGAGAGGAGGAGGCTGGGTGGAGCAAACCCCACCCAAAACCATCTAAAAACCTGGGTGGCATCAGTCCTGAGAGCCAGAGCTCAGCAGCAGGGGTGTTATCAGCTCCCAGAGTGTTAATTACAACAGGCTCAAAAATCAGTGGTTTGGGTTTTGCTGGTGTTGGAAAAGAGTAAAATGGAAATATCCTGAAATCATTTTTTCCCCCTTTTTTAGGAGCTGGGAGCAGGTAACCATCCCCATCCAAGGAGCAAGATGCTGTTGGCATGGGCTGTGCCTGCAGCAGCCTGGTTCCTGGTGCACTTCACAGCAGGTAGGATGTTTGGGGTTTTTCCCTATATAACAATATATAAAATATATAATATAACAAATATATATTACTTAAAAAGCAGCACTCAGGCTAACAGACCTGATATCTCAAAGGTCTTTTCCAACCCAGGTAACTCTGTGATGCTCTAATTAGGGTGGTTTGGTTTGGGGTTTTTTTCCCCTGACAGTAATTTTTCATAACAAGAGAGCAAAACCTGATGCTTGATTAGGTTTCTACTCCAATTTCTGTCAGAAAAAAAAGAGTTCTGACACATTTTGCTTGGGGTTAGAATTTTTTTTTTGAGGATTTCTAGGTGCCCTTGAGAGGTACCTGGAGGGTGGTTGAGGCCTCATCCCTGGAGATGCTGCAGGAGGCTCTGAGCACCCTGATCTGGGTGAGGTTGTCCCTGATACCCAGGGGGTTGGACTGGGTGAGCTTTGGAGGTCCTTCCCATCCCAAATTTTTCTCCAATTCCATGATTCCCCACCCCATCAGACTGGTTCAGACTGGGCACAACCCCATCCCCCCAGTTCCCCAGGAGTTCTCACCCCATCAACCCGAGCATCCCCTCCTTCCCCCCCCAGCTCAGGACTGCCTGGGGGACGTGGCTGCTCAGCACCAGGACCTGGCAGAGCTGGGTGCACTCTTGGACTCGGAGCTTTTCAAGGTCTTTTTTCCAACCAGAAGGATTCTGGGGTGACACCAGAGCAGGGGGGTCACCTCTGCCTTCTCCCATCCCCTTGCAGAGCCCTGCGGCAAAGCCACCGTCCCCACGCCACCCAAACGTCCCCAGGGTGCCACTGAGACCTGTGACAGGGGCAAGATGATGGCTGACACTGCTGCCCACGTCCAGCCTGGGACCACCATCACCCTGTCCTGCCAGCTGTCCCCCCCACACCACTCCTTCCTTGCCATTTTCCTCAATGGCTCCGCACTCAGCAGCGGCTCCGGCAGCTCCATCAGCACCAGGTTCCTGGTGCAGAGCTGTGGCAGACACACCTTCACCTGCAAAACCCTCTGGCAACACAGGAGAAAAATCATCTGTGGGATTGACATCGAGGCTGGAAGTAAGGATTTCACCATTCCTCGTTTTTTAAGATGTTTAGACTGTACCTCTGAGATGGGGGGGGCAGCCTGGTCCAGGGCTGGTGATGCCTCTGAGGGGCTTTGTGTGTTCCAGATGCTCCTGGCTGGGACTGGGCAGCTCTGCTGCTGAGAAACAGAGAGCTGAGACATCCATCCCCCTGCCCAGAGCAAATACCCCACCCTCCTGTCCTACCCTGGCACCCACCAAGAAAAATCCTAAGGAAATCCTAGGTGTTCATCTAGCCTGATGAGCTGCTGCAGCAGCACTCTGCTGGGTCAGGGCTGTTATATTTTTAATTTTTTTTTCAAATAAAATAAGAATAATTATTCTTGTAGAGCTGTTAATTACTTGTGTTCACCTGGCACCCTTGTACAGTCCCTAGGATTGCACCCAAACGTCAGAGGTCTCACCAGGACTCACCTATAAACTCTCCCAGCACTTCCTTGTCCAGAAACCCTTTGGGAAAAAAAGAAAAGAAATTAGCACAAGCCCAGCAGAGCTCTTCAAATGCCTCCTAGGAACAGGCTCAGGGAAGGCTCTGATGATGCAAATATTTGTTTCAGACCCTCCAGATGAGCCCAGGAACGTGTCCTGTGTCCAGGAGGGGAGCAGAGGCCACCCCAGCTGCACCTGGGAGAAGGGCAGGTTCACCCACATCCCCACCACCTACCTGCTTCAGTAGGTACCCCAGGGGCCAGAACACCTCCCAGAGGTTTGGGAAAGTTCCCTGGAGCTTTCCGGGAAAGCTTTGGATTTGGGGAATGAGGGTGCAGAGGAGGAACCTCCTTCAAAGCCTCTGTTCAAGGAAACATCTGGGCAGAATGAACTCATTTTGCCCTTTGCTAATGGCTGGGCTGAACTGGTCCCATTTGTGGCCAGGGTGCTGCCTGTTACCCAGCTCCTTGCCCTCTGTGCTTCACTCCTCTTTGCTTCCTTTTTGCCACCTTCTCCTTCTCCTCCACCTTCTCCTCCTTCCTCACTTGTTCCTGTTCACCAAAGGGGCAGCAGCTTTCCCAGGAGCTTGTAGAGCTTTGTTCCTGCTCTGGAAGCAGAAGGACAATGCAGGGGCAATGGGAAGGGTGGGGAAAGGTGGGAAAAGGTGGGGAAAGGTGGGGAAAGGTGGGAAAGGGTGGGAATGGGTGGAAAAGGGTGGAAAAGGGTGGGGAAAGGTGGGGAAAGGTGGGGAAAGGTGGGGAAAGGTGGGGAAAGGTGGGGAAAGGTGGAAAAGGGTGGAGAAGGGTGGGAAAGGGTGGGAAAGGGTGGGAAAGGGTGGGGAAAGGGTGGGGAAAGGGTGGGAAAGGGTGGGAAAGGGTGGAAAAGGGTGGAAAAGGGTGGGGAAAGGGTGGGGAAAGGGTTGGGAAAGGGTGGGGAAAGGGTGGGGAAAGGGTGGGGAAAGGGGTGGGGAAGGGTGGGGGAAGGGTGGGGGAAGGGTGGGGGAAGGGTGGGGAAGGGTGGGCAACCCCTCCTGTAGTTGTTACCCCCTGGGGATAGAGCAGCACTTATAAACTGGCTTATAAATTACCAAAGTCAGCCTGCAGCAATGTGATACAAGTCTCTGATTTGGGTGGAATCACTAAATTATGTAAAAATAAGACAAAAAAACCCCAACAACCCCACCCTGAAATCCATCAGGCCACCAATCCATCCCAGAGGAATATCAGGTAACCAGGAGGTGTCCATCCTGCTCCCAGGAGGAACTTGCTCAGCCCAGTGGGAAGGCCGAGGAGCATTGGCTGCCAGCCCAGCCCTCTCCAGGCACAGATTTCCTCCTCCTCTTCCTCTGAACTCCAGACCTGTGGGAAGGTGCTGAGCAGCCTGAGGCTCCTGGAGCAGCTCAGGGGACAGGAGCAGCGTGTGGGTCCCCAGGGTTGGGTTCCCTTGGTGTACAGGAGGGCTCTGACCAAGTGTTTGCCTCCTGGTGCAGGCTCTCCAAGGGGACAGATGATGTTCTCTGCTTCCCAGAACAACAGCAGGAGGAGAGCTTGGGCTCCTTGGGCTCCCTGGCTCTCAGCAAGCTGGACTGGGACTCTACCTACACTGTTGTGGTCATTGCCTCCAACCAGCTGGGGACAGCTGTGTCACAGCCCCTCAGCTTCATGCTGAGAGACATTGGTGAGTCTGTCCTGTCCTCTCCTGTCCTGTCCTGCTGCCCCAGCCCTGCAGAACAACTCCAGAGAAGCACAAAATGCTTTGGGTTGGGGGGGACCTTAAGGCTCATCCACTCTGGCTCTGGGCCTGGAGGGATGGGATGAGGGGGAAGGGTTTGGAGCTGGGAGAGGGGAGATGGAGAGGAGCTGGGAGGGAGAAATTCTGTGCTGTGAGGGTGCTGAGCCCCTGGGTGCCCAGGTTGCCCCCAGAAGCTGTGGCTGCCCCATCCCTGGCAGTGTTGAAGGTTGGATGGGGCTTGGAGCAGCCTGGGCTGGGGGAGGTGTCCCTGACCATGGCAGGGGGGGCTTTATTGCCCCTTCCAACCCAAACCAGTCTGGGATTCCCTGATTTTCAGGATGATTGGTTGGTGGGATGGAGGGATGCACCCACCCCATCATTCATTCTCTCTGCCACGTGTCCCTGGTGCTCTCAGCTCCCTCCAGCCCATCCCATCTGGGATTTGAAATCCCATGATAGCTCCAGGCCCCCTCCCATGACCAGGAACACCTCCCACAGCACCAGGCTGCTCCAAGCCCATTGTCCTGACAAAGAGCATCCACCCAGCCCAACCCACTCAGCCTCTTTTCCATGGAAACCTTTCCCCTGAGCATTTTTGTCTCCTTTGTTTTGCTCCCCAGTGAAACCCCATCCTCCTGACCTCCTGCTTCACTTTGGAAGCTCTTCCACCGCCAGCTGCACCTTGTCCTGGGAGGAGGGGACCCCAGCACATCACTGCCACCTCAGATACCATCCCCTCACCAGCACCACCTGGAGCAGGGTAATCCTCATGGGAACACTCAGCTTCCCAGGCCCAAGGTGTTAACTGGAGAGCTTTGTTTGGATGGGAAGTGCTGGAGGGAACATCTTGCTCCATCTGGAGTACAACACACGGCCTGAAAATCTCCCACCTTCACATCCCCAAACCAGGGCTTTTTTTTTTTTTTTTCCTTTCTTTTTTCAGCTTTCTGAAGAACTGCAAGTCTGATGAGTCATTGCATCGTTCTTTGAGTTCTTCAGGTTGTCTCAGATCAGGGTTTTTCCCCCTGTTGTTTTTTTTCAAGACATCTTCTGCCTGCCTTTGGGCACTCAGCCCATCACCGCCTCCAACCTCTCGGTTTCCTGGTGGGTTCAGCACTCTCTGTCCTTTATCTTCACTGAAGGTTGAGAACGTGACCAGTGAGAAGTGCAGCCTGGATGGTCTGGAGCCCCACACAACCTATGAGTTTCAAGTCAGCTGCAAAATTCACCCTGAACGAGGGCTGTGGAGCAACTGGAGGATCTACCAAGCCCAGACCCCTGAAGCAGGTAACCCCTTCCAGCACCTCCTGCACCAACCCAGCACTTAACCAAGCCCAGAAGCTTTGCCCACCGCTGGAAACCTCAGCCCATGAAGTCAAAATGCTGCTTTGCAGAGTGTCTGGAGATCCAGAGCCAGCAGGGAAGTAATTGCTGCCAGAGAGTTGCTGCTGGGGTGAGAGAAAGATGGAAGTGGGCTCCAGTTTCTTGCCAACCAGGGATTTCAGGAGTTGACAGAGAAGAGCTGGAGGATATGTTTGTTTGGGATGTATTCATCTGACATAGTCATCTGGGGAATGGACAGGGCAAGGGGTGATGCTGTTAAACTACAAGAGGGTGGATTTGGACTAGATATTAGGATTGGATTAGATTAGGTTAGGTTAGGCTGCTTTGGTCTCCTCTCCTCCCAGCTCCAGCTTGGCTTCCCTTGCTCTTTCTGGTGTATTCTGCCAGCTCTCAGGACCATTCTTACTCATGGTATTTACCCCTCCTGCCAGCATCACTTTCTGTAAGGAGCACTGATTGATGCAGAACTGTGTGAGCTGCTCCTTCCCTCCCCCACCTTCCTCTCTGCACCTTTCTCAAACTTCTCCAAGCACCCGGGGCTGCTGAGGGAGTTTGTGGTCACCACCTCACTGCACATGAGAAGTTTATCAGACACCCCAGGAGCATTTTTGGTCTTCAGAGGAGGTGAGAGGAGGGGAAGTTGCAGGCGAGGAGCTCTGGGTGCATCCTGCTGCTCCTTTCAAGTTCCACACCTCAGCACAACTCAGGAGCCCATCTTCACAGTGAGATCATTTTTTCCCCCATTTCTCCAAGCCTGACCTGCCACCAAACTTGCTTGTCTATTAACAGTGAGCAGACAGAGATCTTTTTCCATTAAGTCCCCAAGTGAAATGAGCTCTGAAGGTCCAGGCTGGGGCCCAACCAACTCTCTCAGGTTTTGCTTTTCCCTGCTTTGAGTTTGTCCCTTGCTCCCAGCTCTGCTGCTGTTCCTTCTGCTGCTCCTGGTTCTGGTTCTGTTCCAGTCACTCCCTGAAGTTAATAGAGGACACAGAGCTGGTCCCAGGGGTGGCACCGAGGCCTTTGCTGCCTTTGCATACAGAAAATCAGAGGCAGCTCCACTGGGGCTGTGGAACAGCAGCAACAATTATTCATTGAATTGGAGGGGCTGATGTTGGTCAGGACCCTGAGGAACCCCCTGAGCTTTGTTACCTTTGCTCACCTGGGTTCCCTGCCTGTGGGTGGCTGCTGGGGCTCATTGCCCACCAGGTGCTGCAGCCCCAAGGATGCTCCAGTGGAAGGTTTGTTGGTGTAAGCCCAGAACTCCAGGTTGGAAGGGACCTCAGGGATCATCTGGTCCAACTTTCCCTGCCAAAAGCACCATCTAGATGAGATGGCCCAACACCCCATTCAGCTGAGCCTTACAAGTATCCAAGGGACCCACCACTTGTTCTCGGAGTGAAAAATGTTCCTCTTGTGGCCAAGACCTCCTTCCCCTGTTCCAAGTCCTGGTTCCTTGCTTCCCATCACACTGCTTGATTCTCCTCCCTCTTTCTGTTCCCCACCAGTGCCCACGGGGCACCTGGACCTCTGGTACCGACAGCAGGAGGTGGGCAGCCAGGGCCAGAGCATCTCCCTCTTCTGGAAGGTAAATATGGGAAAGGGGGCACTCTGGGGTCTGTGTGGGCAGGAGAGGTCCCTCAGATGTTCCTGGAAGGTCCATTAGCTTTTTTCTGGAGTATAACAGGATCCCAGCAGATCCCATCAGGGGGTTGGCACGGAGGAACCACAGCTCAGCTTTCCTGGGATGAGGGAAGCAGCAGAGGTTAATTATTGTGAGAGCCCAGGGTGACCAGACTCTAAAAAACTGAAGAGCTGGATGTGGTTTGGGCAACTCAGAGTGTCCCAGGCTGGTTTGGGTTGGAAGGGACCTTAAAGCCCCCCAAGTGCCCCCCCTGCCATGGTCAGGGACACCTCCCCCAGCCCAGGGTGCTCCAAGCCCCATCCAACCTTCAACACCTCCAGGGATGGGGCAGCCACAGCTTCTCCCCAGTTCTTTTGCTGTGGAAATTTTGATTCCAAAGCCAGGAAGAGATTTTTTTCTAATTTTTTTTTTTTAAAGCATAAATATCCCCAGTTTTCAGTTTGCAGCCTCTGGTTCCCCCCCCAATTATTATCTCCTCCAACAGGCCCCATGCTGGAAGTGAAAGCAGAGTTTCTCACCTAATGCTGTGACTCCAGCCCTTGTGGCTTTAAGGCTTTTAACATTAAGAACTTTAAATCTCCCCCTCAGGCTGGAGGCACTGTCTGTGTCAGAGCAGACTTCCTGCAGCCTCATTCATAAAAAGGCTGCTTGAAAGTCTTCACCACAGCTACAAAGCAAAAAAAAAAAACCAACCAAAAAACCCTTTGTGCAACGTGCTTCCAACGTGCATTCTCATTTTTCCACCCAACCCCCTCAAAAATGCTTGAATTTAGTTTCATTTCATTTGGTTTCATTTCATTTACTCCACTTTCCACATGCTTGCAGAGGCTTTGGAGCTGCACTCAGCCAAAGCCATGGCAACTCTGCAAATACTCATTTCAAAAACTGTTTTTTTTCTTTCCCTGCCCCTCCTCTTCCCTTTTTGATTTGTTACAAACACCACATACAAAAAAAAAAAAAAAAAAAATCCAACCCAGACACCCAAAGAAAGAAACCCAAAAGCAGGACAGCCCAGGCTACATGGGAACTGCAAGAGATGGGGAAACCAGGAAGGAGTTCAGCAAACCCACCTGGAGGTGTCCTCTGAGTGGTTGAATCATTTCCCGTGGGCATCATCATTTACATTTATAATTTTAATAACTTAAATCAATCTTTTATCATGGCTCCACGTAAAAATCAGGATTTCCCCTTCTCCCCCCCAAAAAAACCCATCACTCGTTTTTACAGCTCTTGGCTCTTGGCTTTGCTGCCAGGGGATTCATTAATTTAAAGGGGTTCAATTAGCTGGGTGGGTGTGAGAGGTGGGGACACGAATTGGGGGGGAGTGGGGGGTTGGGTCCTCCTTGGATCCAACCTGAGTGATGCTACAGCCACAGAGCACAAAAAAAACCCCCAAAAACTCTGCAAGCAGAGTTGGTTCCCAAATGGCCAAGAGGTCTGGGACACCCAGGGGTTAGGGCTGTCCCCTTTGTCACCACAGAAGAATAAAACCCCAAATTCCTCCGATTCCTCCCCAGGCTCTGAGCAAGTGGGAGGCAGGGGGACACAACCTGAGCTACAGGGTGACTTTTGAAGCCCTGGGCCAGCAAACCCCCCCAGCAGAATCCCAGCTCACCACCCAGAGCAGCTGCACCAGGCTCCTGCCCAGCCTGCCCTACAGGATCACACTCACTGCTGAGAACTCCAGGGGCAGATCCCCCCCCACATCCATCCTGACTGAGCCAGGCACTCAGGGTAAGCACACACCAGCTCTTCTGATGGCTCTGGGAACACCCCCAATGCTCTGGGGTGTCCTACACCCCATGGAAACACCCAGGTCCCATCCCATCCCCTCACCAGCTCGGGGAGATCCGCAGCTCTCAGTGTGCTCAGGGCCACCCCACCTTGGGATGCTCCAGGGTAATGCTGAGCTGGTTTCATCTCAACCCCTCCTGCTGGCACCAGCATGAGACAGCAGATAACAAACTGGGAAAAAGAAACAGAAAAAAAAAGGTTTGGGGTTTTTTTGGGTTTTGGTTTTCTTTCTTGCATGAGAGAGGTGCTGGGAAGCCACCCAACCTCCACCCCCTGTGAAACTGCACTCAGCAAAATCACTGAGTGTCCCCTGAAGCCACCCAGCCCCCAGTTTCCTGTGTGGGGCAAGGGCACGGGGAGGTCCCAGGGGAAAGTTCTGGATTTGCTCTCCTCCTGCTGTCATTGTCACCCAGCAGAGCCAAAGCCACCCCTGAGCATCTCACTGCATCCAGCACCACTGGGATGCTGCCCTCCTGGGGACCCTGCACTCATTAACCCAGCCCTTAATGAAGCAGGGGGAGCATTAGTGGAGAATCATGGAATGGGTTGGGAAAGAGCTCTGGGATCACTGAGTCCAACCCTTCCCCCAGCAGTGCCAAGGCCACCCCTGCCCCATGTCCCTCATCCCCACATCCCCAGGGTCTGAAACCCCTCCAGGGATGATGGGGACTCCAGCCCTGCCCTGGGCAGCCTGGGCCAGGCCCTGACAACCCTTTCCAGGCAGAAATTCTTCCCCAGCTCCAACCTAAACCTCCCCTGGCACAACTTGAGGCCGTTCCCATTCCCATGATTTGGAGGCAGCAGGACAAGAGCTGCTCCGTGGTCTCATATTTGGGAGAAAACTTAGAAAAGCTTCTGGGTTTATGTTCCAGATGTAAAACTTGATGGCATTGCCAGGGTTACCTCCTGCAGGAAAAGGTGACCCATGGCTGGCTGGGAAAGCAGAAGCTCTGTTCCTGTGGAGCTGTTGTGTTTTGGGGGCTCCATCAGGAGAGCAGGGGGGCTGTGACTGCACCTTCTCAGGGTCTGGGGATGCCCCAAGCATCTGTGTGTCCAGCCTGCTCCAGCACAAGAACGTGGCTTTGTTCCTGTCAGTTCAAAAAGAAAGAAAGAAAAAAACCCTTTGCCTTTTATTTTCCTACTTTCCCTGGCACCAAACTGGATGAGATGCACAAAACCCCTGGATCACCCTTCCCTCCTGGGTCCTCCTTGGATCCAACCTGAATGATGCTATGATGATGGTGCTAAGATGCTAATGATGCTAAGAGCTGCTGGTGTCTGTTTCCTTCCCTTGCCCTCCCCCTGGCAGTCCTGCCCCCTCCCCAGCAGGTCTCTGCAGTGCCCCAGGGCAGCAGCAGCATCCTGGTCAGCTGGAGAGCACCCAGCCCAGCCCCAGTGCCCATCACTGGCTACGTGGTGGAATGGGCTGGCACCCAGAGGAGCCCAGAGCCAGCAGCCTGGGTGAAGGTCCCAGCACCCAACCTCTCCACCCTGCTTGCAGGTAACACCTCCTCCAGCTGGGACACCTCTCAGGTGCCAGCTCCTCTGGGAAGCTGCCTGAGGAACAAGGCAAATGATGAATTCAGCAGGAGGAATGAGAGCGTTTGGCTTTCAGGGAAGAACAAGATGTTAGAGGTGGGGAGGGAACTGCAGAGTCACTGAGTCTGACCCAGGGTCACCCAGGGAAGGTCACACAGGAACCATGGAACCTCAGACTGGGTTGGGAGGGACCTGAAAAATCATCTTGTCCAACCCCCTTGTCCTGGTACCATGGCCCCAGGGCTTTCACCTCAACAGGAGGTCACCAAGAGGGCTTTGTCCCTTCTTTGTGAGAAGATGCATCAATAATCAGAGGGTTCAGCTCAGACTGAAGCTCCTGCAGGAAAGGGTTTATCCATGGCTGGGAACAGCTCTGCCAGTAACTCTCCTCTTCTCCTCTCCTCATTTAGAGAACATCCAGGAAAACCTCTGCTACGAGATCCGTGTGTCTGCTCTCTACCAGGACAGAGCTGGACAAGTGGCATCAGTCTGGGGACACTCAGGAGCAGAAGGTAAATCACAGGGATGGTCCCTGTGCTGGGCACTGCTGGGGCTGCACCCCCAATCCTGGGCTCAGTTCTGGGCCCCTCAGGAGCAGAAGGAGATTGAGGGGATGGAGAGTGTCCAGAGAAGGGAATGGAGCTGGGGAAGGGGCTGGAGAGCAAGGAGAAGGTTTGGAGAAGATGGAGAAGGGTCTGGAGAAGTTGTGGGGAGCATCTGAGGGAGCTGGGGGAGGAGGTTGGAGCCAGGGGGGGTCGGGCTCTGCTCCCAAGGAACAAGGGATGGGACAAGAGGAGCTTTTGGCACAACTCAAGTGGTGCCAGGGGAGGTTTAGGTTGCAGCTGGGGAAGAATTTCTCCCTGGAAAGGGTTGTCAGGGCCTGGCCCAGGCTGCCCAGGGCAGGGCTGGAGTCCCCATCATCCCTGGAGGGGTTTCAGAGCCCTGGGGATGTGGGGATGAGGGACATGGGGCAGGGGTGGCCTTGGCACTGCTGGGGGAAGGGTTGGACTCAGTGATCCCAAAGCTCTTTCCCAACCCAGCCCATTCCAAGATTCCATACCTTTCCAGGCATTCCCAAGCCAGGTTTAACACTCAGTCTCACCTTTTGCAGCACCCTCAGCTGGGTTCCAGATGTACAGCACCCCAGAGGCCACCAGCATCCTGACATCCTGGGATGAAATCCCTGCCCAGCTGCAGAGGGGCTGCACCCCGGGGCACCAGGTCCAGCTCCAGAGGAAGGGCTGGGAGGAAGCCCCAGATGTCCCCAGTCAGTGTCTGGTGACAACCAAGATGGTGTGGATGTGGTGCAGGTGGAGGGGGGGATACAGGGATGTCCCCAGAGGGCTCTGAGGGCTGGAAGCAGGACAAGGTCAGGTCCTTTCCTCTGCCTGCCCAAACTTCAGGACTTCCACCTATTTTGAGTGTGGAAATATCACGTTTCTCCCTTTCTAAAATTTTTTTTTTTTTTTTTTTTGATCTTGTAACCAATGACACGATTGGCAGGGTGACTGGACAGGCTGTCTGCCACCCAGGAAACTCACACTGCACGTGAGACACCCAAGATTCCTGATTTTAAAACAAAAAAAATAATAATCGGGCTGTTTTCTGAGTGCAAACACCAGGCAGGTGATGGCGATGGAACAGTTTGAACCAGCAGATTTTAAAATCCTTGATTTTAACTCAGCCTGGGTGTCTGCTGTTCCAGGTGCTGGGGACTGGGTGACACTGGTGCTCACCTGCAGCTTCTTCATCCTGGCAGCCTGCACGTGTTCCGTGCCCCCAGCAAGGAAAGGGTGAGTGGATCCATCCCAGCCAACCCGGGAACTGGTGCCAGGAAGGATGGTGGCCTTTGGGGACACCTTGAGGAGCAGCCAGGATGGTTCTGAATGAAGGTTTTGGGGGAGATGAGTGATAATTGTCTCCTCTGGAGACATCCAAACCCAACCTGGACACATGAGCTGTGCTGGGTGGTCCTGCTCTGGCAGGGGACTCCATCATCTCCTGAGGTCCCTTCCAAAGTTTCTGTGAATACGAACTGGTTTGAAATCCAGACTTATTTATGTGGATACAGATGCAGTGAATTTTCACCCTAAATTCCAGGTTCCAGTCCCTCCTCTCAGCACTGCTGCCGCAGAGCGGAGCCATCCCGGACCCCTCCAACGCTGCCTGGGCAAAGGATTTCCTGGCTCTGAAGGTACAGGGGGGTTCTTTTTGGCCTTCTAATCTCACCTCCCAGAGGTCTCGAGGCAGCAGATCCTTCCACCTCTGGCAGTGGAGGCTGCAGAGTAGATTGGGCAAGTTATGGGGAAAAAAAACCCCAAACAAACCCAAACCCGATGCTGAGATCTTGGAGGTTCCAATTAAAGGGCATCCAGGAAAGCTGGGGAGGGACCTGGGACAAGGGCCTGGAGGGATGGGATGAGGGGGAAGGGTTTGGAGCTGCAAGAGGGGAGATGGAGAGGAGCTGGGAGGGAGAAATTCTGTGCTGTGAGGGTGCTGAGCCCCTGGGTGCCCAGGTTGCCCCCAGAAGCTGTGGCTGCCCCATCCCTGGCAGTGTTGAAGGTTGGATGGGGCTTGGAGCCCCCTGGGCTGGGGGAGGTGTCCCTGAGCATGGCAGGGGGGACACTGGGGGAGCTTTAAGCTCCCTCCATCCCAAAGCAGTCTGGAATTCCCAGATTTTCAGGATGATTGGTTGGTGGGATGGAGGGATGCATCCATCCCATCGTTCATCCTCTCTCCCTGGCAGGCTGAGCTGAGGTGGCCCTCCACCCCCTTCCTGCACAACACCAGCATCTTTGAAGAGCCCCAAACCACCCCAGTGGAGGAAAACTTCATGAAGACCAAAGCCCTGGTCATGGAGGGCAGCAATGGCAGAAGGGACAAGTGGCTGGGCCAGGAGGAGCTGGGCTACAAGGTTGTCCCTGGCTCAGGCCAGGGGGAGGAGGGGGATGAGCAGCATCTCCCCTACAAGCAGCTGGGGGGGACAGGACCCACACAGAATGTCTCTGAGTACATTGCCAACCCCATGGCTGAGGTGGCCACCACAAGCCCATCCCTGCTCCCTGCTGGGGAGCACCCTGAGCTGGAGGGCAGGCAGCTCCCAGCCTTCCCAACAACTCTTCTGCCACCCTCCCAGGGGAACCTGACCTTGGATGTGGTGAGGATAAACTGCAGCCCCTGCCCGTGGTAGGTGAGCAGGGCAAGGACAGCTTCAGGTTTGCACTTTGCTGAAGTCTTTCAGCATGGGGCAGCCCTGGGACCTTCATCTGACATCCTGAAGTGATTAAAATAAATAAATAAACCAAATTCCCCAAGCTCGTCAGCACAGAGCAGCTCCTCACCCTCCCAGCACCCTCAGGCAGGAATGCCAGGACCCAACCTACCTTTGGGAGAAATGAATAATGATTTGGATGCCTCCCCACAGCCTGGGGTGCCTCAGGTCCCTGTCCCACTGCCCATCCTTGGAGATGGAGCTGTGCTCCCCATCATCCCAGCTCCTCAGCTCCAGCTCTGCACATCCAACAATCCAACCTGGGAGCTCCTGCCTGCTTTCTCTCTTCCAGGGAATGGAAGTGACTCAGCCACCAGCTTCACGGGATGGTTTGGGTTACAAGGGACCTTAAAGGTCACCCAGATCCAACCCCTGCATGGGCAGGGACACCTCCCACAGCCCAGGGTGCAGAAAGCTTCATCCAACCTGGACTCAAACACTTCAGGGATGGAGCATCCATCACCAACCTCTCCAGGCAAGCTGTTCCAGCAAGCTACAGGGCTGGACAAGGAGAAGCCACCAGCAGCCTGGGGCTCCAGCCCTACCCCCAGGAACCAAGCCCAGGCCACTTCCAGTGGTGTCACATCTGGCACTGCCTTTGTCACTGGCAGGTGTTACACCTGGGAACACACCGGAGGTCAAGCAGACAAAGAAACCCTCCCCAGGGGGGGTCTCTGTGCTCCCCACCTTCCAACAAGGCCACACACAAGTCCCCAAGGGTCCCTTTTGCAAACTACCAGCTCTGCAGCTTGGGTTTTGGGGGCTGACACCTGGTTCCAGGGCTTGATCTGCAGCCCACAGACACTTCCCCCTGGTGAGGACTGGGTTGGGGTCACTCAGAGGAAAAGCCTTCCCTCTGCTTTGGGTCACTCAGACCTGCCAACCCAACCAGGCTGGGCACCACGGCCACATCACTACCTCATGGGACACCTACAGCCAAAAGAAAAGCAGTAAAAAAAGGTAAAAAAGCACCATTTTGTCTTCCTACTTCTGCACGTGTACCTTCAGTTTCAGGAGAACACCTGAGTGCACCTTCTCCTCACTCTTTTAGTCTCTCACCTGCCCCATGGGGCTTCACATCAAGAGACAAACACCGCAAATGCACAAGGACCAAACTTCCCTGACTCCTGCCCCAGAGCCTCCCAGGAAGGACACAAAGAACCCTTTTCCCTCCCAGTCAAGTTCCAGCCCCCCAGCAGGTTTGGCTTTCCCAGCACCCCCCCTGAGCCTGGCCAGGGAGCTGCCACGGGGTGAAGGCAACAAAACCCAAAGGGGTGAAGGCAACAAAACCCAAAGGGGTGAAGGCAATAAACCCCAAAGGGGTGAAGGCAATAAACCCCAAAGGGGTGAAGGCAACAAAACCCAAAGGGGTGAAGGCAATAAACCCAAAGGGGTGAAGGCAATAAACCCCAAAGGGGTGAAGGCAATAAACCCCAAAGGGGTGAAGGCAACAAAACCCAAAGGGGTGAAGGCAATAAACCCAAAGGGGTGAAGGCAATAAACCCCAAAGGGGTGAAGGCAACAAAACCCAAAGGGGTGAAGGCAACAAAACCCAAAGGGGTGAAGGCAACAAAACCCAAAGGGGTGAAGGCAATAAACCCAAAAAGGTGAAGGCAATAAACCCAAAGGGGTGAAGGCAATAAACCCAAAGGGGTGAAGGCAATAAACTCCAAAGGGGTGAAGGCAATAAAACCCAAAGAGGTGAAGGCAATAAAACCCAAAGGGGTGAAGGCAATAAAACCCAAAGGGGTGAAGGCAATAAACCCAAAGGGGTAAAGGCAATAAACCCAAAGGGGTGAAGGCAATAAACCCAAAGGGGTGAAGGCAATAAACCCAAAGGGGTGAAGGCAACAAAACCCACAGGTAACGTGATCCTTGGGGGGATTTTTTAGGAAAGCAGCAGGTTGGCAGATGCTGGCAGTGTCAGCTTGAGGCAATGTCCTGTGTTTATTAGAACAGGAGGTGTGGCTATGCAAACCCATCCCCACAGCTGTTACAGGTTAAGAGTGGTCTCAACTCCAGTTATTCACCCTCACTTTTGAGGTTCCAGACTTTACCTCCTTCCCTCCCCAGGGCTGATGCTGCCTTTCAACAAACAGTCTGGTTTCCCCCCAGCACCAGCAGCACTCCAGTTGTAAGATGAACTTTCATGCTCAGACCTTGCCATCGTTCCACTCAAAAGCCAATTTGCTTCTGTTTCTCTCCCAGGTTTTTCCTGCTGAGCTTTTCCTTTTTTTTTTGTTTTTTTCTTTTCCAAACTGTTCCTATTTTAAAAAGGTTTAGTCCTCTGGATTTGGGGTGACAGCAGAAGCAGCAAGCAAGAGGACAGAAAGTGTTACTTATGAATAATAATAGACTACTCAGGAGATGTTTTCCCAAAGCAAATCCACTCCTGGCAAGGAAATGCTCAGGGATGGTGGCCACAGGCAGCCTGGAGCACCTGGGGCAGAACCTAGATGAGATGCTCTTAATCTAAGGGGGTTTCATCTCCATCTGCTTTAATGACATTTTTTTTTTTAAAGAGCATGAAAATAAACCTTTATTTTAGTTAACACCCACCAATATTAAAGAGATATTGTTCACAGTTTTAGTTCTTAGACATGAAGGGACTGAAAGAGGCAAATGTGACATCTATCAGAAGAGCAGGAGGACAACCTGGCAGTACAAGCTGTCTTGGGGACCATTTGTGACATGTCCCTGGGGAGCCTGCTCTGTGCCCTGAGGCAGCAGAAGGGGAAACTTCAGAGCAAGCCTGGCCAGCAGAGCCCCAACCCACTGCCTGGCTGCTCCAGAAGTCATCTGGAAAAAAAAAAAGCTGAGTGGCAACCCAAAGAGCAAATGTCCATTTTTGGCTAAGGGCAGGAGGAAAGTTTATGTTCCAGAGAAAGCTCTTGTGCAGATCAAGGCATTAATTGTGTTATCCAAGGTGTCCCTAAGGCTGGAACTGCACCATGTCCTAGCAAGCCACAGAGGAAGAGGGCAGAGGAAGAACCGAGTGCTGGGGAAGAGCTGCTTAGAGTCAGGAGGGATGAACCAAGAGACTTCACCTGCCACTGGTTTGAAAACTTTGCCTCTTCCTCCTCCTCCTCCCAGCCTGGAATTTTGGAACTCCAGGAGAGTGTACTAAAACGACCAATCCAATGGTATTAACAGTGGTTTATAACCAAAAAACTCTTTGTAGAAAACAGTTCAGCTAAAGCAAGCCAGCTAAACACCACTGGTAAGCATTTTGGTATTTCCTATCCAAAGGTCTCCATTACTTTTTGCCTGTCCTGTACAGCTTTTAAAAAAATAGGCTGTTACCTCTTGTTTTCTATCTACCTAGTCAAGAAACTACAAATACCAGCTGTCTGAAGTGTAAAACATTAAATAAGATGAGAAACCTGCTCCTAGTCTGCTAACAGAAAAAAAAACCCTACGAAAGCCTCGTTCTTAAGTCATTCTCACCACTCTTTTTTGTGTCCTGAAGTGGCAATCCTGTTCACAGGGATTAAATTAAACCTACAGCACATTTTAAGGGGGCAGAAAGGGTTTCTCACCATCCCACTCTGAAAAACATTCATTTGTCAGCTAGCAATCAGATCTCAAATGCTGCACAGACCCAGGGTGAAACCTGCAGGAAGGGAGAGGGGTTAGGGGTTGGGTGGGTTGTGTGGGGTTTGGTATTTTTGTATCTTTTTCTTGTGTCATGCAGAAATTGTGACAGAAAGGGAAAGGCAAAGCTCCCACCTGCCAGCCTCAGCCCCTGGCTTCTTCCTGGGAAGAGCTGCTGCTGTTGGAGAGCTGGGAATACACCAGGGACTTGTGTCAGCCAGGTAATTCCTGCTAAATCCCACATCCCTTCCCCCAGCTGCAGCAGCAGGAAAGGTCACTCCAACCTACAGGGTACCCTCTCAAAGAAAAAGCAGAAGGTAATTTAGAAACTCTTTTTTTTTTTTGTCAACAAAGCATCTGGTTCTCTTGAAGGAAAGAGGAGGGAATAAAGGTTAACAGGGTGAGTGAAGGGTGTAATACATTGATTTTCCTATCTCTGTAGACTGATTCCCCACATGTCACTGCTGGATAAACACACAGGTACTGAACTAAAAACCAATGTGCTTTGAATCTTTTTTTTTTTTTTTTTTTTTTTCAAGTATCTGGTATCAATTTTGTATCAAGATCTTGAGTAACCAAACTACCTGACACAGATGAAAAATGACTGTTTTTCCAAGTCTGAAATGAAGCATTAAAACTGAAGTAACCCCAGGAGTTAGTGTTTCCACACAGCACTAACAGCCTGCCAAATGAAAGCTTCACATCTTCCAAAAGACCTCGGGCTGAGAAAAATCTGCTATGCAGGAATTAAGGAAGGAAGTGTGCAATAATGGAAACCCAGTTGGTAGTTGGGGGAAAATGTCTAAAATCCTGAACTTAATTAAAAAAAAAAAAAAAGACAAATGAAGTGAAAGCTTTTAACTGGTACACACTGTTCACACCTATATTTCAAGTTTGGAAACGCATATTTTCAAGCAGCAATACAAAAAAGTATCCATGAAGAATGCATAATCTCTGAAAAAATTATGAAAACATCCCTGCTACCATTACATTTCTAAATACAAAACTGACTACCATATTGTTGCTTCTGTGTAGCGAGAGAAGTTCATTTTCAAAACAGATAAAATTCAGTCTTTAGGTGTGAATGGTATGAATGACAGTCTCTTTTTTTGTTTTTTTTTTCCTTAAATTTCTTAGTTGTTTAGGATCCTTAAGCATGCAAGCCTCGGAGAGGAAGGCCCAACGAGGGCAGGGTTGGCTTATGACATCCAGTTTAGGACAGAGCTGGGAAAGCCTCTGGGTCATCTACATCAGGAGCAGAAGCACTTGACTGGAAGAGAAACATCAGAAAGTTGTTACCTTCACAGCACTGAGCCCTGCAGTGTTTCTAATCCCTCACACACACACACCAAGTTCTAGAGATTCCCACAGGAAAGGTTCCTCTGTAGCACAAGTTAAGTTGCTGGTGTTTCATTTACCCCCTCAGCTGCAATCTGGCTGGATTTTTGTGGCACCCTAGCTCTAGAAACTCACAAGAATTGGCACAGTACTTGGCTAACAAAGTTCTTAAAAGACTCAGTAACCACGTGCAAAAACCAGCACTGCAATGAAAAGGCAGAAATCCAGGATTTTAGAAGCCTCTTCACTTTGTCCACGAGGGACACGGAAGAAAAGGAAGAGCTAGGATAGTGCAATTTCCTGTAAACACATTCATTGATCAGGAGTTATATTTAAACCATTCCAACAGCAGCTGTGTAACACCTACAGGCAAGAGGAGACACTGCAGAAGTACCCAGCCCTCAAACTGGAGTTATAAAGTTAACAGCAGGGTCCTAAGCCTCAGTGCTCCCATGTCTGCTGACACAAAAGCAGAAAGCCCCCCAAAGCCAACCCACTGACAGGCACCCCAAGTGCCACCAGAGATCACCAACCTGGTTGGGTGTGTGGATCACATCAAACTCCTTAACCAACTGGAAGGAAAGAAACAAAAATCAACATTAAATAAGCCTAAAAAATTAAGAGTCAGTGTAAAAGAGAAAAAAAAAAAAAAGGTCAGTGTCCTACAAAAGTGAGGCAAGTCTGGTCTGTGTAAAGACAGCCACACCACACAGCCTGAACTCATTTGCTACTGAACTCATTTTCTAGTGAGTAAAAATTTGATTAGATGAGTTTAAACTGAATAAATAATCCCTATTAAACCAAATCTTATCTGTAGCTATACTTGGAACTTCATATATTCTCCCCACAACCTCCCCTCACTACTGAGTCCTGATGATTTCATTAGGGCTTTATGAGGAAGAATACTACTGCAGATAGAATAAAACAACCTGGAATCCTATTTCCACATGGAAACACTCAATCCCTCACATTCTAGCTCTAACCTGGAGCTGTAAAGCCAGCCTCTCACCCACACAGGTCACACTGCAGACACAGCAGTTATGTGCAGTCAGGTTGGTGTGACACTGAGGGTTGTTTCTCTTTGTGCAGGAGCAGAACTCACAGGACGCTCAGGGCTGTCCATGCTGAAGAGTCATTTTTTGGGTTTAGATACAAAGGTGGACACTATTTTTTAACCCAAACTCCTCTCCATCCTCCTTTTTTTTGGTGTGTCTTTAATAAGAACACTGCTAAAACATCCATTCTTTCCTCCTAGCAGCAACCTAGTGTGAAGCAAACTCTGAAGAGCAGGCCTTGGTTTCAAAACGTGGTGTTGGTTGTCAGAGCATTCACCTCAAAATAATGAACACTAAAAAATAAAACAAAACCTATCTGCATGAGACAGAATCATTGAGGTTGGACAACACCTTGAAAATCATCAAGTCCAACCATGCACTCTACAACCCCTGACCACTAAACCATCCACTGCAGCACCTCATCTACCTGTTTTTTGAACACCTCACGGGATGGTGTTCAAAAGGACCTCCAGGACCTCCCTGGGCAGCCTGTTCCAATGTTTAACCACCCTTTCTGCAAAGCTGTTTTTTCCTAACATCCAACCTGAACCTGGTAGAGCCTGACCCCATTTCCTTTTGTCACTGGTCACACCATGGAGGTCAACATCTGTCTCACTGAGCCTCCTCTCGGGCAGCTGCAGAGAGCACTGAGGTCTCCCCTCAGCCTGTCCTCCTAAGACCTCTTCCCTGCACCCTTCTCCAGCAGGCAATATCCTTACAAACACTGAAACTATCCCCCCTTTGCAGAGGGAAGCTGCAGCTCCTTACCTTATCAGTTCTGCCCCCACGGCTGGCCCTGCCACCACGTCCTCGGCCACCTCGTCCCCCTCTGCCACCGCGTCCGGGGCGGCCGAGGTCTCCAAAGTTGATCTCCAGCTGGGATGTGATGTCATTTGCAGGCTTACGGAAGTGATGATCCATTACAGAGTCCTCAGCATGAGCCTGTAAGCAGTGGTTTTCCTCATCAGTCAACCAACCAAAAAACAACCCCAAGAAACCTCTGTCACCTGCAGTTTGCCACCACAGCACCCGTGGTCACCTCCAAACACGCTCCCGAGCTGAGGAGTGATCATCTTCCCTCACTCCAGTTCAGAGCCAGTGGAGGAACTGTGAGGAATCAAGTTGTGCAGGTTACAAAACCCCACACTAGTCATGGAATAAGCACTCCAGCAAACAAAGGGCATTCTGCACTTCCAAGATCATTCAGGGAAGCTCTGGAGTTCCTTCAGAGGAATGCGTTTATCCGAGACCAAAGTGCTCCCCTCAAAAGCCAGAGGGGAACCTCACTCCCCAGCACCTCTCACTTGGTATGCCCTGAGAGAGAAATCCTCAGGTTCTACCAATTCATCTCATTCTTTCCTAAAACCTTAATAACCCCTATTTTGCTCAGGGAGCACTTCACACTCCCCCTAGGCTCAGCCCCATGCAAGCATTTCAAACAAGGGAGGCAGGCAGAACCCTGGGTGGGTTTGCAGCTGCTGTAGGGTTTTGCAGACATCACCCAGCCCAGCAGTGAGGCAGCCAAAACCTGGATGCAGAGCCAGAGAACTTCACTCATCACACTCAACATCAGCCCCTCAGCACCTCTGCCAAGGCAGAACAGTCCCTGAAGCTGGAGGGTTCCCTGGGCAACCACAGGTTTGCACTGAAGAGTTGATATCTGCCCCCAAAACGCCCCAGTTCAGCACCCTGGGGCATTACACCCTGAACTCAAGAACCACCAGGCATTCCTAAAGTCCTGATTTTTCCTATTTTGTCCAAATGATTTTTCCATGCCAGGTTTTGGCACCTGTGATGACACAGAGAATGTAAGAGTGGCCAGAGGAGATCAGAGCAGGGTTTACACAGCACAGCACTCTGCCTCTTCCAAGATGCAACCATCACATTTTGGAAACATGACAGCACCCAAGGCTCTCTGTTCCTGCAACCCCTGACTTCTGGCACCACCACCATCAGTTTGCTTGCTTGGTTTGAGCCTCCTGACTCTTAACTTACTGCTCTTGTGGTGCAGTGACACAATATGGTGACTTTCAAAGGCAATTAAGGCTTGTGCTCTTTAATTACCATTTGGGGATCCTTTGTGAGGCAGCCCATGGATACACAGAGTCCAAAGCTGCTTTCAGGGATTTTTTTTCCAGACTTAGGGGTTTAACCTGTTGCCTTTTTCAGAAGAAAGGCAGTTCACACCTCGGCCTGGCACAGCACTCCTCAAAGGTAAGGACAGCAGCCATTGTAAGACTCCACAATATTTTTTGGTATGGTTTGATTCCTTTCCTACCTGTGCATACTCTGTCTGCATCATGGATTGCTGCAAGGTATTGAGATTGTATTTTTCCACTTACTGGTAACATTTTCTTTTGTGAGGCAGTACCAGTGGATGTGTAGAATAATTCTGTGCATTTCCTTCCCTATAGTGTTACTGCTTAATAAAAGAAACCCTACACTCTACCAAAACCATGGTCTTTTTCAGAGCTTTGCTTTGGTTTAACCACTAAACAGCAAATTCAATATGTAACCTGATGATTTCTGTATCAGAGGTAACTAAAGCTACTTTAGAACACCAATAAAAGACTGGGTATGTTCTCCTCATCCTCTCCTAGCCCTTAGGTGACAACTGTCAAAGCCAGAGCTGGACAAACTGACTGTCTCAGCTTTGGAAGTGGTTCACTGACAGGTATTGGCAGCTCTGGATGGTGCTCTGACCACTGAGAGCTGCTCAAAGGCACTGCTGGGGAAGGTTGTCAAAAATTAACACCAAGCTACTAACAGAAAGGGAGCCAAGCAGACAATGAGCTGTGGAGAAAGAGCAGCAACACCACAAAATAAAAGAGTCATGATAGAAGCATTTATGATGAGCAGGAAGGGGAGGAATTATGAAGGGTCCTACATGGTGCACAGCCAGACAACAGGCATGGACAGAAGAGCTCTGGATTGGAGCTACTTGTATTCTCTATTTTTGTGACTTCTCAGTCTCCAGCCCTTCCTTTCAGAAGGGGCTGACAGGGAAACACAAGCATTGCCAGTGAGAGAGAAAGGATCAGTACCTCATGTGAATCCAGCAGACTCCCCTGCATTTCTGTCATCGCCTTTGTCTGATGCAAGTTGCGTGTCCACGCCAAAGTGACAAAAGGAACAAAGGGAGAAAACAAAAGGAAGAGATGAGACTCAACTACATACAGAAACAACAGGTAATAAGGTCACATGAACTCGCTGGGTACAGATGTCACTGAGCACATGAAGCAGCAAAAGGATGATGAGATGGGACAGCTGGGCGAGCATCCAGAAAGAGCAGAGGATGGGCCACACACCAGAGGCGTGGAGACCAGAGAAATCTCAGACTCAGCTCAAAAAAGTCCAAGTCAGGCTGCTGGTACCCCCATGGAGAGCAGGCATGCAACATCTGGAGCACACTGCCCACAGAGCCAGGCAGGGAAGAGTGGGGGATGCTGAAAATGACAGCATACAGAGAGCAGTCTCAGAAGGGTTGGGCCAGGTGGTGCCTGAGGTCCCTTCCCACCTGACATCCTAGGATCCTGGGAGTCAAGAATTCTCTGCAGATGAACTACTCTCATTTCTCAGTCTCTACTGCAGCCAAGGAAGTTTGCAGGCAGAGGAAAAGCACAGCAAAGCAGAGCCAGGGAGCAGGGAGGGATCTCCCAGCCTATCAATCTTTCCAGGAGACTGACATCCAACTTTCTGAACAAATATTAAGGTCTCTCCACAATGGAATTCCTTCCAGTTTTTTATTCAGCTGCACCAGAAGAACATCAAAACACTCAAGGCACTAAACTGGCAGAGGACAAAAAAAGAGGATTTGTTTTATGGCATCACCCAATCTCCTGGAAAGAGTCTCAGGGCTGCCAGTACACATGGATTTCCTATTAAACTGGCCAGAATGGGAGACACTATTAGGAGTTTATTTCACACAAAGTGGCACTTTCTAGTAATCACACAGCAAATGGGAAAAGAGAAAAGACCTCAGACAGGGTCAAGCACTTCAGCCCTGAGTGAAGAGCAGGAGGAGAACAGCTCTTTCACAGACTAAGGCAGATGAACTGTGCTAGATCCTCATACTCCCTTTCCCTTAGGGCCTTCCCCCAGCAGTTCTCAAGCTACAAGAATGAAACTCAAATTTAACTTCAAAATTCTGAAAAAAAAATCTACTCTGGCACATAGTGATTTTTGTCAGCTGTAAGAGTACAGGAGATCTGGGGATAAAAACCAGAATTTCCTTATAAACCAAGTCACTTCCACACACCAACTTCCCTTCTCATCACTGAGAAACCTTACATCAACCTTCAATTTCATGACTCACGAGTACTTCCAAGAGGACAAACAAAAAAAGAACAGCAGATGATTGGTAGGTTTTGCTCACAGCTTCTAAATATTCCCCTTCTAAACCTGCTCACAAAGGAGCTGCCTTCCCAACACCTCTAATATAGAGCTGTGCTGCTACAATACTTAGCAAATAAAAAAACCCCATGCTGTTTCCAAAGGGATCAGTGAACAAAGAGTAAGTGAAACAGGGAGACATATCTGGACATGGAATAAAAAGCAGGCTAAAAGCAGCTGGAATGAAAAGCAGTCTGTTAATATCTCACTTCTGGGATAATATGGCAAACAGCTCTTAACTTCTAATGCTATAGTGTTAAAATTCTCTCATTTCTTTGTGGAGAAGTTAACTGCATGCACCTTTCCAATAGGATGATCTATTCATTATGTCAATTCTTCCATTTGGTTAGTTGTTGTAATTGGGTTTGTTTGGGTTTTTCTGAGTTAACAACCAAAATTCACTTTTTTTTATGTGGCAAACAGTACAGATCTTTCCAGGTTCTCAATCTCTCCAGAGTACCACCATCTTATGCTATCATACATGCAGAGATGTTAAAGAAGTGACTAAATGTCAGCTCAGGAGGGCCTGGGCCTGGGGGTATTTCTTGACACATTTTACTTGTTTAGTAAATCTCAGTAAAGTACCTAAATACTTCTGTTTAAACCTACAGAATTCAGTGAGATGGAATAAACATTCCCTTTCCCACACAAGCCAGGGTAAGCAGTAATTAACCAACACTTCAAACACTGAAGAGCTGAAGGTAAAATAAGGTATGCAGCCATTTAAGGAGCTGAACTACCTTACACAGCAAGAAGAAAACAGCATAAATGTCCCAAAGTCAGACTCACTCTGAGCTCAGTGAGATCAGAAATGGAGCTTTCCCTGGCAAGCACTGAATGACTCCTCCCCATCCATGTTGTGTCTCCAGTTTACAAAAGAAACTTTACACAAGGTGTAAAGCAGCAGAAACACTTCTTAGAAGACCAAACAGAACTCTACACACTATCCAGTGACTTCAAAGGGAGCCAGAGCCACCTGGTACACAAAGTTACAACCACTTAAGATACTTCAGTGTCAAAACCAAAGATTCGTGCAGAAAACCCAGGTCCCAGCAGGTCCCTCCCTTTGGGGTGAAGGAGTCTGTCTGTCTCTACCACTCACACTACCTTTGAAGAGTAATTAACATTTTGCAATGACTGAAATGAGTACACTTGAGAAACTACCATATGAAAAGAATTCTACTGCAACTCCACCACTGAAGCATACAAAAGCATTTCCCAAAAGCTTCAAGGATGTCTGTACACTATTACAAAATGAGGAGATACCTCTGTTACAAACTTAACATACAGAGTTTAGGTATTAGGTGGCTGAGGCATGACCAGCATTTCTTCAATCTGAGGAGTGTTTGGCCAGCACCATCACTCTGTGTACTGCAGAGAAGGCAAGGAAATCAATTTGATGTTGACAGACTTACTCTAAAGGCTCACCAAGACAGGACTTCCAAAGTCACCTGCCCAGGGGTACTCCAGCCCAGTTTCTATCACAGTGTACACCAAGCTAAGGGTGCAGATCATCAGCTGAAACCAACCACAGGAACACCAGACTCCTCCTGCTACTCACAACTTCAGGTTTATTCCCACAAACGTCCTTCCCACTGCACAGACTTTTAGCTACAGGTCAGTTCCACAACTATGGAGCTTCCACTCCAAAAACATAGAATCTGGATACTAACAAACACTGAAAAAATCTCTTTACCTCCTCACTCTTTGACTTGTGCAGAACAAATCCTTTTTTCCACTGCCCATCAGCACCCTCGTTGGGTTTACGGATGTTGAACTCGACTTTTGCACGATCCTTACTCTGAATGGCTTTCCACTCATCCAGGGTCATCTCCTTGGGGCCTTCTTCCTTAACTTCTTCAACCTCATTCTCCCTGTAGTAAATTCATGGATGTTATGATCATGACTCACATTCTAAAGAAAACAAATCCTGTATCAGCATTTAAATGACACCAGATTATAAGAAGTTTGCCAAGTGCTGAGAGGTTCAGGTGTGGGACACAGCTGCAGACACAGCAAATTTCATACACACCATTTTCTGATACATTTAATTTTTTTAAAGCCAAACTAGCTTGCATTTTCTGACCAATGCTGAAGCTGTAATTCCCTAAACATTCTCATAGTACTTCTGTCTACAAGACAGCTGCAACCTTGGACCACCACAACCATGGAGAAACAACAGCACTGTCCTGTTTTTCAGTTAAACTAATTTCTTGTTTTTCTTCATACTCACTTTACCCTCTTAACCATTAACTGCAACTATCATGAGGAGAACAAGCTATAGCAAACTCCAACTGGAGTTTCTCTGGAACCCACCATAAAGCACATCCCTGGTTAAAACACAACACTTGACTGCACTATGCTACATAAAGATTTGTATCCCATTTTCACACCACTTGTAAGTTTGCCCCTTTTGATTGGTGGTTCCACCTGGCTATGAGACAGATGCTCTTGGATTTGCTCCTTAGGAGCTGCAGTTGCAGGACCCTAAGAGTATTAGAACTGATTATTAACAATGCAACCTGAAAGTGACCTAGGATCCTGCATGCTGCAAGATAAAAATTATGAGGTGTGTGTTTTTTAAACAGTCTTTTAGCAGCACTGACGAGAATTTCATGTCTAGTGAGGAAAATACAATCTGAGTTTGACAAAACAGAAGTAGGAATAAATACCAGAGGTTAAAGGCAAAGTAATAGTACCTTTGAAGCTATCAAAGACCACGGGGAAGGGTGGCACTCACTTGTTTTCAGAATCAGCAGGTGGATGTTCCTCTCCCTCCGGCGTTTCCTCGGTGGCAGTTGACTGATCCAATTCACTGCAATCAGAACATTGGAGTTTGGGTTTTTAAAAGTTCATCCCTACTTAAAGCCACCTAGAAGTTAACACCTGAGCTCTACAGTGTATTTACACAACTCCACTCTTACTTTAAGAGCAACTCTTTCATTAAGGATTGGTGCTCTCTGTGCCTTTTAAGTTCTACGTTTCCCACATTCCTCGCAGTTCCCCCCCCCACTTCCTAGAACAAATTCTGAAAGCCAAATGCTGCAGCTTGACACAAAATGGTATTAAAGAGTTTTTAGTGTAAGATTTGTAGAAAAGCATGCTGAATTGTTAAATTTAAATTGTTGTATTTGCAAAGGAATCACTCAAATAATCAGCACAAGACCCCCAGCGCTCCAAACCTCCCCAAAATTCTGGTTTTAACAGCAAAGCTGTTTAAAAATTCAGCAAAAGCTGCTTTAATAGGGCAGCAACAATTGTACAAGGCAGGTAAATGTGTGAGTTTCTGCCAGGTGCAGGGATGAGGCTGTGTGAAGATGGTGAGGTTACTAACGTGAGCTCGTCTTTGACGGTTCCCCAGTTGTGTGAGCCGCTGCCTCCGCGCTTGTCCTCGTGCTTCAGGCCGCTGAAATGGGAATGTGAAACAGAACTAACAAAACTGAGTTAACATCATAGTGCCCAGACACAGACATTCAAAAAGCAAACTTCAAAACGTCCTTTTCAGCGTAAAGAACAGTAAAAACAAACAAAACCCAAACCAAAGACCAGAAAAAGTTAAAGACTTACGATCTATCGCTGCCGCTGTGTCTGTCAAATTCACGTTTGCCACGAGAGTCAAACCCATCCCCTCCTCTGCCCATGCCACGGCCACGGCCACGGCCTCTGCCCAGTCCCCCACGGCCACGCATGGGTCGGTCAATGATGGGTCTGGAAGGGAAGAGCTGGGTGTGAGAAAACCCCCTCCAAAATCTGCAGCGCCGATTTTAAGGGGTTTCTTTCTTTGAGAGCTTCGTTTCCCTGCTTTTCCCTCGGTAATTCCTGCACTGTGCCCAGGCTCTAAGAGCAGTGACAAGTTATTACAATGAAAAAGCCAACCATACAATGTATGCATTTTTGAAACCTGGCAACAAACACTCAAGAGGGATTTGCTGCTTGTTTGCATCTCTTGGCACCAAATTAACAATTTAGTATTTGTATTTTGTCACATCATGCAATTTTGATTTCACTTGCACTCATCCAACTTCTTTTAAAAGGGCTTTAATTAACTTTTTGACATAACTTTTAGAACACCTGGAACATTTGAGACACCCTAAAACCTGCCTAGATGGGAGATGGCTTCACTGATTCCAGCTCTGAAGTCACTGCAGCCATGGTGTGAACTTCTTTTAAAGGGCTTTAATTTTAACTTTTAACATAACTTTCAGAACACCTGGAACACTTCAGACACACTAAAACCTGCCTAGATGTGAGATGGCTTCACTAATTCCAGCTCTGAAGTCACTGCAGCCATGGTGTGAACACCTACATGGACTCTCACTGGCTTGTATGGATTTAAGCAGCAAACAAATCTCATCCTGCAGGCAACAGCTCTGAGATCCCTTCCTGACTCACCTGCTCCAGATGCACAGAGATTGGATGGATATCTGATTTAAACCAATGGAACTGTTCATATGACATCACTGCTGCTCTCTAACGTGAGAGGAGTTCACAACCAAGATTATGAAGAGTGTCACAGCCTGCCTGCCACACGCTCTTCTGGTGGCTGACAGAAATTTAATTCCATCCCTTCAATTTTGATTCTCAACCAGCTGCTGTCTGCTTGTTTAACTTCGTGGCAGGAGGCAAGCCAGCCCCTTCCTCTCAGAGCTAGGAAAGCTGTGAGGTGAGACAAAAAACAAAAAAATCCTTACTTGTCAACAGAAAATTCTCCTCCTTCGCCCTTCTCCTCGGCAGGCTTGTCGAAGCGGCGCTCCCGAGGAGGTCGTCTCTCAGGTCTCCTGTCGATGGGTTTGCCTTCCCCCTGCTGCTGCTGCTGCTGCTGATCAGGCCTCCTGCCAATCCTCCTTATCCCTGCAACATCAGGCCAGACATCAACGGAATGTGGAGCTGCTGGGGGAGAGATACTGACCCTGACACCCCGAAACAGCACTGGAGGTGAAGCTGGAGCTGCGGTTTTTCTCCTCGTTTTTCTCAGCCAAGCTCAGAGACTGAGACCTTTAGAGAAGAGTCACTGGAGACCATCTGACTCTTTTTGTCATGTTCCTTAGTGCAGCATTTCAACCAAACTGTGTTTCGTGCAAGTGTACGCCCTTACAGTAGTGTAGGAACAAAACCTGCCAGGGCACACAGCACATTAGTGATCGGTGTTAACACGACAGGATCGGCTTCCAAAGCAGCACCAAGGTAAAGAAAGGCTTATTTGATTTTCCTCCTCTGAGAGGTGCTTCTCTGGTTTTATTTTGATGCACACTAGAAAGAAGTCAGTGTCCCTGAGCTGGACCCAAGCTCCTGTGGCAGCCACCCTGCTCCTCTTGGGAAGGTTTTTGGTCAGCACTGCTCCCTGGGGCAGGGTGTGCTCACGCAGCCCAGTGTCACACCCATACACACACACACAAGCACTGTCACACAGCCCATGTCACACGCAGGCACTGTCACACACACACACAGGCACTGTCACATAGCCCATGTCACACACACACACAGGCACTGTCACACAGCCCAGTGTCACACACACACAGCCCATGTCACACACACACAGCCCAGTGTCACACACAGCCCATGTCACACACACACAGCCCAGTGTCACGCAGCCCGTGTCACACACACACAGGCACTGTCACACGCAGCCCGTGTCACACACACACAGGCACTGTCACACAGCCCATGTCACACACACACACAGGCACTGTCACACAGCCCATGTCACACACACACAGCCCATGTCACACAGGCCATGTCACACACACACAGGCACTGTCACACAGCCCATGTCACACACACACAGCCCATGTCACACAGCCCAGTGTCACACACACAGCCCATGTCACACACACACAGCCCATGTCACACACACACAGCCCATGTCACACAGCCCAGTGTCACACACACACAGCCCATGTCACACACACACAGCCACTGTCACATGCAGCCCGTGTCACACACACACACACAGGCACTGTCACACAGCCCAGTGTCACACACAGCCCATGTCACACACACACACAGGCACTGTCACACACACACACAGGCACTGTCACACACACACAGGCACTGTCACACAGCCCAGTGTCACACACACACACAGGCACTGGTCACTGACTAAATCCTGGGCAGTCCTGACAGACTCATCTTCTCCTCCCCTCCCTCAGAACAGCCTCAGAATACACCATGCCACAAACCTCCTGCCCTCCCCTCCTGCACCTTCTGGAAGGGTTTTTAAAATAACAACTCCCCATGGGCATTGTTTTCTTCACTAAGACAGCTGAAGGGTATTAAATACAGCTTGCTTCTCTACTCACCTGAAAGACCTGCTTACTCTTCTTCAGTACATATGGGCAAGCAGGTCACTCCTTTGGGGTTTTGTGGTTGTTTATTTTTTTTTGCCAAAATACTCAGGGGAAAACCACCAAGCAACCCACCAAGGCTGGTTGAGGAACAGTGAAAACTATGTTTTCACTGAAAAGGTGACAAATTTTAATTTTTTTTTTCTTTGAAAGAACCAAGTTCCTGCCTCACAAGCAATGCCATATTTGGGTGGGGCCAAAGAAGTTACAGTTGTAATGACATCCAAGCCAACACACCCAAATGAACAATGTCTCTGCACCTTACAAGCTGTACTTAGAGCCAAGTTTGCATGACATACATTGCTAAATCATCCTTGCTCCCGGAGGGAAACACAGGGGTTAAAAACTTGCTAACATCTCCTTTGGAAAGGGCCCTGCCACCCAGGACGACCATTTCCATTTGGTTTTAAGAGCTGGAGCTCAGCAGGGAGAGCAAACAAGACCCAGGAGGTATGCTGCAGAACTGGAACAAACAATCCACAGCTTTGGAATTTCGAGTTGGACACCCTGAGCTCAGAAAAACCTGGTTCCTGCTGGAGCCTAACCCAAAATACCAGTTATTTCTTCTTCTTTGCAGCACTTTGAAGCTTTGAACTGGTAATTCACATCATCTGCATCTTTACAGAGCAGAGGGGAATCATTTCAGACTGCACTGCATTCCATCCAACACCTTTAAAACTCCCGTCCCACACACAAAAAAACCCCCAGACATTTCCAAGCTGGGAAGTGACTTTGTTTACAACAATGCTCCTTCCATCCTGCTCCAGCACCAGGCCTGACTTTCTGCTTCCCTCCCATCAAAACCCACAAAAATTTATTTTTTTTTTAATATTAAAGTACTGTTTGCTCTTAAAATAGGATGTGAAAGCCAGGAGGTAAACACAGCTTGCTAGCCCCTACCCAAACCCCTCCATGTTCTCCTGGGGTGGCCAAAGACACTGCCCAGGATGCTTCAGGTGTACCTGATGCAGGACAACACCATCATTCTGTACCTGACTAATCCTTCCAGAGGACATGGCTCAGTAAATTGCCACTCCGGACAAATTATGGCATTCCTCACCGGGAAAAACCTCTGTAGCTTTCAAGTACAAAGGACCCACAAAGCCAAGCTTGTCACAACGGGTATTCAAATAACATTTGGGACGCCAGTGCCTAAAAAAAGGACTGTATGACCACTTCCTTTTCCTTAAAAAGCAGAAAACACGGCGGGGAATCATTTAGCAGTAAACGCTACAGTATTTAGGTGTTTTCATCTGCTGCCCTGAGCTGGCCGAGCTTCTGAAATGACGACTCAGGAGTTAAACTGCAGGTGGGAAGGAAGCAATTTCCTCACCCGCACGTCAAGCGCTGTCACCACATTCAGATGCCTTGCAAAGGTCCCAATTTAATCAGCTCTGACTGACCCAAGTGCGCCGAAGTTCTCCTGTGCGTGCAACATCCCTCCCTCTTCTTCTCCCTACTAATTACTTTGCCCACAGCGTGTTCACTTAACCTATTTGTATTTTATTTTTATACCTTTTTCAACACAGTTTCCCGGGCGGGTTTACACCAACAGGGCTGAAAATTCGCATTATTAAGCCGCAAACACGATTCCTACCGACACCCTTCCCTAGCGAAGCGCCTGCTGAGGAACCCAGGCACCCTGACAGATCCCCTGTCAGGGGGTTCAGAGCACCCCAAACACCGCTGCTGGGATCCTCCACCCCTCCTTACCCAGCCGCAGCACAGGCACCCACTCAGCCGCGGGCACCCCACGCCCGCCCGCCTCCATTTTGAGCGGCCCGAGCTGCGGGGACCCATGTCCCGCAGCCACGTGGGGCCGGGGCAGCCGGGCCTGCAGGTCCCTGCGTTTCCCCCGGAGCTCCGGCTGCCGGCCCTGCCCGCCGCTCACCGGGCCCTCCGGAGGGCCGGTACCCCGGCCGGGCTCCCGCCTGCCCGCCACGCGTTTCCCCCACACACGTGGGTGCGAGGCGGCGGGCACGGGGCTCGGCCCTGCCCGGGGTTCCGCGGCCTTCCCGCCGCCGCCTCCTCCTCCTTTGTGCGCGGTCCCCGCGGCGGCGAGGGGCGGCCCCTCCGCGGCCCCGGGGCCTCCCGGCCGCCCCTCGGCTCCCTCCCCCGCCGCAGCCCCCCGCAGCCCCCGCTCACCCTCCTTCCGCAGCGGAGCGCCGGGCTGACCGCTGCCTTCCTCCCGGCGGTCGGCGGCCCCCCCGGCGGAGGAGGCGAAGGGGGGCAGCGGGTTCTTGCGCTCCTTCTGGGACTCCCTGCGCAGCTGCTTGGCCGCGCTGCCGGCACCGCCGCCGGCCCCCGCCTGGCCCGGGCCGCCGCCGCCGGCCCCTCCGGAGGAGTTGGTCTGAGCGCCCGCCGGACCGCCGCGGGCCCCGCCGCCCCCCTGGTTCCCGCCGCCTCCGCCGCTCTCTTTCCTCCGCGTCTCGGCGGCCCGCAGCACCTCGAAGGGGTCGGACTCGTCATCAAAGAGCTGGTCGAAGCGGTTGGTGACGACGCAGCCGAAGCCCTCCTGCAGGTGTCCGGGCATGATGGGCCCCCGTCGGCGGGATCCTCCTCCGATGCTGCCGGGCCCCCCGCGCCCTGCTCGCTGCCGCACAAGATGGCCGGCCCCGAAGAGACTCGCTTCTCTTCCGGCGCCGGGCACATCCGGGCACCTCACCCCGCGCGGGGCACTGTGGGAACGGTAGGCGGGACCGCGCCCGCCGCCGGCACCGCCCGCCCGCGGGACTACATCTCCCAGCATGCCCCGCGCCGCCATTGTGCGGGGCTGGGAGGGGCGGGGCCGGGGGCTCCGGGGGGGGTCGGGTCTGGCGGTCACCCCGGGCCGGGGGTCCCGAGGGGTTGGGGACAGCGGTGACATCGGTCCTGAGGCTGCCAGGGGGCTTTGAGGTGTCTGTCCGGAGCTGAGGCCTCTCTGTGTGTGTGTGTGTGTCAGGGGCGCCATTGCCCCCCCTCGCCTCAGGGCCGCACGGGGAGTCCCGGCATGGGACCCCCCCCCCCCCTGCTCCGGGGATGCAACCGCGGATGTGGGAGGAACAGTGAGGGGAAAAATGAAATAAAACTTAAAAATCCTTAGGTTTGTGGGGGTTTTGTAGCGAATTCCGCCGTTAAAGCGCCAACATAACCCGCCAGGGTGTAAGCAGCATCCAAGGGTTAAATAACGCGACAAAGTTACAGGTTTGAGTTACTTGTTCAACACTGACGGGGGGGTTGGATACCTGAGGGTAAACCTGAGCCCAGCCCCAGCTACTGCTCCTCCCCAGGGAAAGGGAAGGGAAAAGGGAAAAGGAAGAAGGAAAGAGGAAAGGAAAGGAAAGGAAAGGAAAGGAAAGGAAAGGAAAGGAAAGGAAAGGAAAGGAAAGGAAAGGAAAGGAAAGGAAAGGAAAGGAAAGGAAAGGAAAGGAAAGGAAAGGAAAGGAAAGGAAAGGAAAGGAAAGGAAAGGAAAGGAAAGGAAAGGAAAGGAAAGGAAAGGAAAGGAAAGGAAAGGAAGAAGAAGAAAGAAGATGAAGAAAGAAGATGAAGAAGAAGAAGAAGAAGAAGAAGAAAGAAGAAGAAGAAAGAAGATGAAGAAGAAAGAAGAAGAAAGAAGATGAAGAAAGAAGAAGAAAGAAGATGAAGAAGAAGAAGAAGAAAGAAGATGAAGAAGAAAGAAGATGAAGAAAGAAGAAGAAAGAAGATGAAGAAAGAAGATGAAGAAAGAAGAAGAAAGAAGATGAAGAAGAAGAAGAAGAAGAAGAAAGAAAAAGAAAAAGAAAAAGAAAAAGAAAAAGAAAAAGAAAAAGAAAAAGAAGAAAAGAAAAAGAAAAAGAAAAAGAAGAAAAAGGAAAGGAAAAGGAATCTGAGGAGCAGGCCCTCAGGGGCAGCACTCTGGGTCTGTCCCTCCAGCAGCAGCCCTGGGACAGTCAGCAAACACTGACAGGGTTTGTCCCCTGGGACCCCCGTGGCCTTGGGGACAAGCCCCCCCTGAGTGTCCCCTGGGATCTGGGCAGGGGATGCCAGGCTGGTGCCAGGAGCTCAGAGCAGCAGGGACACAGCCAGAGGGACAGAGCTGCCCCAGGGTGACTTCACCCTGCTGGAGGTTCTGCCTTCCAGACCTCTGAATCCCACTCTCCGAGCTGAGCTTTGAAGTGTGACCCTGAGATAAACGTGTGGCAGCTCCAGGGAGAGGGCTGTAGAGGGTTGGCCTGCAGTGACATTCCCTTCATTGACATTTGCACTGCTCTAATTAGCAGCTGTACACAATTAGGAGACAACAGCAAGTGAAGACAGTGAATATTTGAGGTATTGATTAGTCTGTGGAGCTCTGGTTACAGGCAGTGGGGATTCTATCAAGAGAGATTTAACTGGCACAGGTTGGACACGTCCCCTAAAACACTGAGCTCACAGTTTGTGTCTTTCAATAAGCTGTCAGCACCTTTTGTTGGTACCTGGTGGCAGAATTCAGTTTACCCTCAGCAGGGATAAGATTTCTCATCTTTTCCTTGCCTGCTCTGAGAAGTCAGAATACTTCCAATAATTGCTCCAAAAAGCCATCTCATGATGTGTGCTGGGTGCTGCAGTGTGCCTTGCTCACACACTGGGGACTCCACCACCCAACTGCCTTTGGAAAGCAGCTCCACACTGCAGTTTCTTTCTCCTAAATGAGCTAAAAATAAATTTATTTGCCAAATATCTCTTCCTCTCCTCTCCCCGCAGTGCCACAGCCACCTCTGCCTGGTGGCCTTTGGGATGGTGTTAATTCTTGCTATAAATTGCATCCTCTGAACCCAAAATGGTTTTTTTTTTCCCAAGCTTTTGGGATGAATCCAACACCACCAAGCATCACATCATTAAAAGCCTTCTCACTGGCACAGCAGATGCTGTCAGGAAGAGCCCTGGTGCCCCACATGCAGGTGATGAGCAAGATGCAAACCTGGAGCTGGGTGGCACGGGGGTGGCTTTATGCTTAAAAGAGGCCAATTGGGAGGTTTTTTCACCCAAAGTGAAGCCAGGGCACCTCTGTTCTGTGCCTCTCCCAGGGACTCTGCTGCAAGCTGCTGCATATTCCATATTTCAACATTTTCCAAGATCCTTCTGATCCCTTCCTTGCCTCCTGGAGCAACACCTCCCTCTCCTTCTGGAGCAGCACCAGCTGAGCCCCATCCTCCTGCAGGGCTTAGGAGAAGATAAAGCAATTAATTAGCCAGAGACTGATAACTTCTGCTTCTCACCAAGGACCCAGCAGCTTTATGGCAGCTCCCAAATCCCCTGCCCCTCACCCCTGGACACCCACCCAGTTCCTGCTGCCACCAGTGGGGACACAGAGGAGCCCTCCAGGAGGCCAAGGCTGATGTGTTCCCCTGGCACAAGGGACCAAACCAAACATTTCCCCCATTTCCAGGGGATCCTTGGAGCTATTTCTGGCTGTTCCTTGGCTGGAGTTGCCCTATAGGGAACCCCCCTGAGGAGCCTTCCCCTGCTGCTTCCCAAAAGAAGCAGGGAGAGCTCTCTGCCCCCCTGCACACTGCTGCTGGCCCCGAGCTCTGCCAGCAGCTGTCAGCTGCCTGCTTGTTAAGCAAGAAAAGGAAATGCAGCCAGCCCAGGACAGGGGGAGAAGGATCCATTTGGCTCCTCACTCCAGTCCTCTGGCTTTTCCCTCGTTTTTCCCCTCAGAACCTTTATGAATCTGTTTTGCCAGCTCCCCCCAGGCCCACGTGCCAAAACGTACAATATATGGACAAGGAGAGGGTTGCTTTCCCAGGCCAACCCCAGCACTGGGAATCCTTGGGCAGAAGACATCACATTTGCTTCTCAACAAAGTCAAGTCTGGCCTGTAAGAAAACCTCAGGTTATAACCACAGGGTGACTTCTTCTGGGAATTGTTCCCACTGGATTATCCATGTTCTGCATGCAGGTACCAACCCCCCCAGCTGCTTTCTGCAGGGGGTCTCTGGGTGACCTCTTCCTGCCCCTTTTTAGGAGCAGAGCTCTGGGGAGTCTGAAACACAGAGAGCTGGGGGAGGAACAGCAAGCAGCCTGCCCAAAACTGCACCTTTAACAGTGGCTTTGCATTGCTAAGACAATAATACCTTTTTTTTTTTTCTCCATTCCTAATTATTATTATTATTGCATGGCTAATATAATAATGAGCCCAGGGCATTACAGCAGCACCCAGAGCTTGCCAGTGCTTGTGAAGGCAGCAAGGACACAGAGCACTTGTTCTGAACTCTTTGCAGCAAGGTACTTGCAATCCAGGGATTCCTCAGGACTCCCAGGATGAAGCAGCAGCAGGAGAGCAGGGACAACCAGGAGACCTCAGGAGATCCGTGCTCAGCTTCACCCTCCCACATATTCTGCTCATTTCAGCACAGCACTAAGTTCTGGTGGCTTCTTTGGGATTTTTTCCTAGAATAAAACCCAGCAGCTCCGTGGTGAGGAGGGCTGTAAGGAGGTGAGCACCAGCAGTGCTTCTATGTTGAGTCCGTGCACTGAAAAATAAAAATTAAAATAAAATAAAGCCCAGCACTGCTCCTGTGCACTGAAACGTGCAGCAGAGAAAGGGAGCCAAGCCTGCAGCCACACAACTGAGCCTGGAAATGGAGCCAGAAGAACTCACCCTGCCTGTCCTTACTTTCCTTGAATCCCAAACAACCTGCTGAGCAAGTGCTCTTCCTCAGCAGAGTCAAGGTAAAAGGTATTTTTAGCCTGGAAAACCAAGCACTGGAGCTCCACAAAGCAGAAGGTCAGGTACACCCAGTGCTGCTTTTCAGCTCCTCTCTGGGCTTGGTTTCCAGGAGCTGCCCCCTTCCCAGAGGGGTCCCAGGGGATGCAGAGAGTGGGGTGCCAGGAGGGTTCTGGAAGGTGTCTGAAAAGATGGAAAAGAGGAGGGGAAAAAAGAAATTGTTCTGTTTTTCAAAAAAATCCCACCAGAGCTTGGGGACACCAGGGGGTGGGTGCTGCCAGGATCCCCAGAACTTGGAAAGGAAAAACAACAAGGTGAGGAGTGGGCCATGCCAGGCTGAAACCCACTGGGTCAGCCCAGAACTTCCCAGGCAGCAAACTGCTCCTCCTGCCCTCCCTCCTGCCCAGCTCCAGTTCCTCCAGTTTCCCCAGCAGGTTCCCAGCTCAGTGCTTGCTGCCCACTGTCACCTCCCACCCCACCACCCATGGGGCTGCAGGACCCTCAGCTACCTGGGAAAAACCCAAAGATGCTGTTTTTGGGGGGTTTTGGGTTTGTTTTTTTCCCTTCTCTGCTGTCACTTCACCTGATGGTGGCAGGGTCAGCCCTGGGCTCCAGGACGGGGCAGATGCTGAGCAGGGGGTGACACCTCCCTGCACTGCCAGCTCCTGTGCTGGGAGCCACTGGTCCCTCCACACCTTCCCTCCTGCTTTCTCTGGGGCTGAAATCTCAGGAAACTGGAATTAGAAACCTGGTGGGAAAACTCCCTTCCCAGGTTTGTTTTTTTTTCTGTTTCTCAGCTTTAACTCTGGCATGAAAAAACTTAAAAGCAGACCTGAATTTTTAAAGTTTTTTTAAATCTGACTTTTCACAGGGTTATTCCCTTTTTGTCTTTTTTTTTTCTATTCTCCCCACACTCTTGGCCATGTCCTGGCTCCTCCTGTTGTCCCTCAGGGTTGGAGTCTGCCTTCACTAAGTGCTGATGGGTTACACTGAACACCTTCAGTCCAACACTTTTCTTGGGGAAGTTTTCTTTGATTTTGATAACTCAGAACCTCCTGCTGCAGCCTGAAGTTCCAGCTCTGCCCAAAATCTGAGCCCAGAGCCACAGGGTGCGAGCAGGAGGTGTCTTTGCAGCAAGCTGCCCCATCACCCCATGTCCAGGACACCCCAAATCTGGGGCCAACACACAGAAACCCCCTGGGATCCAACTTCTGAACCCATCCCCCTCTGCCCTGGAGTGTTCTCAGTCCCACGGGGGAATCAGCCGTGGGGATGAAGCCACAGGGGTTCAGCAGCATCCTCCCCAGCCCCAAACCAGCCCGTCTTGTTTGGCTGGGAGCTGCAGGGGGTGGGGTGTCCTGGGAGAGCTGCTGAGCTGGCAGCTTCCAGGGGACACAGCAGGTTGGGAAGCAGGAGCAGGGCCAGGGGGCTCTGACTCACCCCACAGGCACCCCCTTCCCCTCCAACCAGCCCAAACTTCTGCTCTTGCACCCATAAAAAGGATCCTTTTGTTTTCTGGAAGCATGAGTGTTGCCTTCTGGGGCAGGGCTGGCTGTCCTGAGCCATGGCATGGAGCTTCCCAGGGCCCAGAGGAACTCCAGGAATCTCCACCAGGAAGCAGAAGAACTTCTGGGCACAGAAACACAGAAATCCAGAAATAAAAATTAAAAAATTAAAATAAAATTGAAATTTCTACCATCTCAGGATATTATTTTGGGGTTTTTCCCTGCCTCGTTAGCTGTGCTCCCATCATTACAGCCCATCCCTGGTTACTCTGAGGGTGCTGTCTCACCCCCACAGGGGGTCCCTGGGGGGCATTGCTCTGATTTGGGGTTTCTGGGCATTTCCCCCGTATTTTTTTTTCCTAGGTTTTGGGGTAACTCTTCCCTCCCACCTGGGGGAAGGGAGAGGAATTCTGTGGTTTGCTCCTGGGGATAGCTGGGAACAGATCCCCCTCTTACCAACCCAAGGGGTGGTTTGGAAGCTACCAGAGTCCTGACACAAAACAAGCACCAGAAGGAGCCCTGGAGGGTTTTATCCAGCGCCAGTTTTAGCTCTTCCTTGAAATCCCCCTGGGAAGGAATCCCCTGCAGCAGGAGGGAGAAGCAGAACCTCTCCTGGAGCATCACCCCAGCCCCTCACCCTGGGCACCCACAAGGGGGCTCGGGGCAGCCAAGCTTCAGCCCTGTGGTCACCTCTGATGGGACACCAGGGACAAAACCTCCCTGGAGCTTTGGAATCTCCAAACCGTGGATTTCCCATGGATTTCTGGGCAGTGTCCTGAGCCTCTGGATGGTGTCACCTCCTCCTCCAGCATGATGCCAGGGCCTGGGCCACCACCCTGAGCCACCAGCGTTGTTGGTGGCAGCAGAGGGGACACAGGGGACACCCAGCACAGGGCTGGGTGCTGGCAGCAAGTCCCAGGGGACGGTGGCTTCAGGCACCCTGCAGCTCCTGGATGCTCTGGGACCACACAGGGCAAGGAACTGGAAGCAAAGCAAGCAGGGACAGGCCAGAAGCAGGTCAGGGAGCTGCAAGCCAAGCACTCATTAAGGTGATTAGAGGCAGAGGAGCTGCCCTGGCTCCCTGCTGAGGAGTGGCATGGCATGCCTGAGCCCTCGGGTCCCAAAGGAGCCCTGGGGCTGGGGACAGTGCCTGCCAGCTCCAAGCTTTGCCCACTGCTCTGGATGGTGCCTGTCCCCTGACCCTCCCTACGGGGAGGTGTCCCTGCCCAGGCAGGGGGTTGGACCTTGGTGATCTTTAAGGTCCCTTCCAACCCAAACCATTTTCTGATTCTGTGTCCCTGCAGCACCAGGACCCCAAAGTCCCCGTGGTGGCAGCAGGTCCTGCCCTGTGCAGGGTGCCAAGGAGAGCTGAGCTCTTCCCACAGCTGCCCTCCAGCCAGGGGCCATGATGGAGAGACCACCAGTCCCGGTGGTGGGGACCTCGTGGGGACTGTCCCTCCCTGCAGAGGGCTGCTCAGGAGGGTCCTCCATCCCACACCATCACTCAGGCATCAGTCCCCAGAGTGCCCACGGGGGATGTGCAGCTGCTGTGGACACGTCTGAGAGCTCCTGATCCCACCTGGATCGCACAGCACTGATCCTCTTGTTCCCCAGCAACACGGGAGCAAATCCCAGCATCCCAGCTGGGAGGTGCCTGACCTGGCAGCTCCAGCACCTCCCCACGCGGGGCTTCCAACCTGCTGAGTGGGCTTTGCTGTGGCATCGCTCGCTGCCTGTCCCAGGGTCACCATCCCACAGGGTCCCCATCCCGCGGGGTCACCGTCCCGGGTGGTGCCTTTGGATAAAAGAGGTGAAGGATCAGGGAGGGCCTGGGCTGAGGGCCCTGGTGAGGCCCTGCAGGAGCAGTGCCAGGCCCTGGGCTGGCGGCAGAGGATCTGCTGGGGGGGTTCCTGCTCCTGGGGGGGGTTGGGTTTGGTTTGGGTTGGGTTGGGTTGGGTTTGGGTTTTTTCCCCGGAGGCTCCGGGGAGTGACCGGATGCGGCCGCCAGGGGGCGCTGCAGAGGCAGCGCGAGACCGCGGAAGGACCGCGGAAGGACCCGAACCCGCGCAGGGACCCCAACCCGCGCAGGGACCCGAACCCGCGCAGGGACCCGAACCACCTCCTGCACAAGCCCAGCCCCTGCATCCGCGCAGGAACTCAAACCCGCACCCCGCGCAAGGACCAGAACCTGCACCCGCGCAGGGACCCGCCTCCGCACCCGCGCACGATCCGCGCAGCCACCCTCACCTGCGCAAGGACCCCAACCCGCGCAAGGACCAGACACGGACCCGAACGACCCCCTGCACAAAACCAGCACCTGCATCCGCGCAGGGACCGCGCAAGGACCCGAACCCGCGCAAGGACCAGCACCTGCATCCGCGCAGACACCCGAACCCGCGCAGTCCCGCCGAGCTGGGGCAGGGTGCGGAGCAGCCCCCTCCTTCTTTCCCGGCTTTTGTGCGCACCCGTGCCCAGGTGTCCCCAAAGCCCCTCGGGCACCCCAAGGCTCTGCGGGGGCTTCGGGGGGACGTGCCCCGGTGTTGGCCTCCAGGGGCCATGCCCTGGGTTCCACCGCGGATCAAAATTGCCCTTAAAACCTTTTACCAAGTCCTTAGAAACAAAACTCTGAGCATTTTACACCTTCCCTAAAGCTGCTTTCAGATCAGCCCCCTGGCTCCCCTCACACGCACCCCGCAGCTCCTGCCCTGAGCATCAAACTTGGCTCTCAGGTGCCTTCCCCCTTTTATTTCTCTCCCCATTCGGTACCTTAGATGTGATAAAATTAAATTCAATTAATTTAATGTTCCCACCCACTCCTCCCGGGAGCCGCAAAAGCCCTGCCGGCTGCGGGAGCCGCTTCCTCAGGGGGGGAAAGAAGGAAGGCAGAGGGAGGAGAACGCTTCTGGCTGATGGTTCCGCCCAGCCGGGAACCAGGACAAAGTTTGGGGTTTTGGTTTTTACTGCCGGTTTATCTGGGGAGCGGCTGAACGGGTGTCCCAGCTCCCGGACTTTGCCCGGCGCTGCCCCGGCCCCGAGCACCGGGCCAGGCGGGGTGGTTCCTGCAGGCACCCGGTGTGGAGCATCCCCTCCTCCGGAGGGAAGGGATGCAGGGATGCGGCCAGGGCTGGCAGAGGGAGCTTCTCCAGCATGGTTCAACCCAAATCCTCTTTTTCTCAGGGAGCGAGGCTTTCACCAGCAGGAGGTTTGGGTGAAAACATCGGCTGATGGGAAGAGGGACCCCGGCCACCCAAACCCCTTGTCGGGAGGTCCCACAGGAGGACAGCAGGAACGTGCTGAGTGCTGGCAAACTGGGGTGGGATAAATGCATCCCGGGACTCCCCAGATCAAGAGTGAGGGAGCAGATGGGGACACGGGAACTGAGAGAGAAATGGGGACATAGGGAGTGAGGGAGAGGATGGCAAGAGGGGGAGGGAGGGTGTGGATGGGGACCATGAGGAAGTTTGGGGACACGGGGACCAAAGCAGAGGATGGGGACACGGAATAAGAGAGCAGAGGGGGATATGGGGACCGAGGGAGAAGATGGGGACCGACGGAGAAGAGGGGGACCGAGGGAGAGGATGGGGACCGAGGGAGAAGAGGGGGACATGGCTGAAAAGAATTACAGGGCCAGAGGAGCCAGGGGACAACACGGAGCCAAGTGGGAATGGAGCTGAGCAGCAGCGGTGGCCAGGACCACCCGGTGGGCAAACCCCCAGGGAGGGGGCTCAGGCCCCTCTGCCTGACACCATCTGAGCTTTGGGCCCGTTCCCAAGAGCTTAAATTCAACCCCTCGGAGCTCTGACCTGCAGGAAACACCTCCCCGGCTGGCTGGGGTTGGCAGGACCCGAGTGGACATCTCCAAAATCCCTGGTGAATAATGAAAGTTGGGATGAAAGGGCAGGGATGGGGGAAGGGGGGAGCAAAAAGCCCCAACCGCTTTCTGGCAGGCGATGAAAGGAAGGGATAGCGGCAGCTGGGAGCTGGTGCGGGGACAAGGCGGCTCCGACCCCATCCCGGGCTGCCGGGAGGGCAGCCAAAGCGCATCCCGAACTTCTCTCTCCTCAGCACAAAGCAGGAGGGATCCGTGAGCCCCCCCGAGCACCCTTCCTGCTCCCCGGGGTGAAGGGTGGGAGAGAAAACCGCTCCCAAGCAGGAAAATGCAGTTGGAGGGCTCCCCAAGCCGTCATCACCTGAGCAGCTCGGGGAGAGAAGCGGCTCCAGCTGCTCCTCAGCTGCTTTCCAGACGGATTTAAGCCCATCCCGACCGCCGGGCAGAGCCAGCCCAGGCCTGGGGCATGGGATGGGGGGGGGGGGGAGCCGGGTGTTTGGGTTGCTCCTGGAGATGGAGCAAATTAACCGCACTTAATTGGGAGGGTCAGCACACAATGCTCCCACCTGCCTCGCTGCCGTCCGGCCATCTGCTGCCCCTCTACCTGATGGAAAAAAGGGCTTGGGTTAGGTTTTTTCCCTCCCTCCCCTCCCCTCCCTTTCTCCTGATGCAGTGGGCTTCGTGAAGTTGGGTCAGATCTCATTAGGAGTGGGGGGGGGCCAGGAAAAGGGGACGGTGGGACACAGGACAAGAGGCCCAGTGCTGGAGGGGAAAAGGAGGAGAAGAGAAAAGCCAACCCAGGCAGAGCATCCCGGCTGCTGAAAGCTCCACCGGGACCACCACGGGTCCCATCCCCAGCCCGGGGGGTGGGAAGGGGCTGGTGGAGCAGTGCCAGCTGGCAGCCCGAGCTGGGCAAGGGTTTTGGCACTCGGGGCAGGAGGAGGAGGAGGTGGGAGGCTTCTGGGTGCAGCAGCTGAGCAAGCGTGATCTTTGACACGGCTCCATCAGGAGAAATCCTCCCCGGAGGTCTGCGGGGCTGAGACGGGCCAGATGGCAGCAAAAAAAGGAAAGTTCCTGCAGAAACCTCGAGTTCAACTTGGAAACCCTGTGGAGAGGGTGGTGAGGGGCTGCTCACCCCCCCCCAGAGCCCCTCCAACAGACTCCAGTACCAACAGTTTCAGCATGGGGAGAGAGAGCTCCAGGCTGGGCTGGGTTGGAGGGACCTTAAAGCTCCCCCAGTGCCCCCCCTGCCATGGTCAGGGACACCTCCCCCAGCCCAGGGGGCTCCAAGCCCCATCCAACCTTCAACACTGCCAGGGATGGGGCAGCCACAGCTTCTGGGGGCAACCTGGGCACCCAGGGGCTCAGCACCCTCACAGCACAGAATTTCTCCCTCCCATCTCCTCTCCATCTCCCCTCTTGCAGCTCCAAACCCTTCCCCCTCATCCCATCCCTCCAGACCCTTGTCCCAAGTCCCTCCCCAGCTTTCCTGGAGCCCCTTCAGGCACTGGAAGGTGCTCTAAGGTCTCTCCACCGCATCCTTCTCTTCTCAGGTCATCCCGGGGCCTCCTCTGGGCTCTCCCCAGCAGCTCCGTGTCCTTCTTGTGCCGAGGACCCCCAGAGCTGGGCTCCCCCCAGAGACCCAACCACGGGTGTCCCAGCAGACACACGGAGCAGAAACCACGTCCCAGGAGAGGTGGGACCCTGAGCCTGTGCCAGGGACCTGCGATGCTGGCAGGGGTGGGCCCCACACTCGTGTCCGCGGTGCCACGCAGACGTTCTGCAGGGCTGCGGCTCCAACCGCACCGCACAACTCCCTGTCCGCAGCCTCGGGGGGAGGTCCTGGGGGGGTCCATCCCTCCCATGCCCCCCTCCCGAACCCCACATTTTCACGGCAGCCAGGGGGTGGCCGTGCCCCACTCCCGGGGGACACCGGGCGGCAAGACTCGGGTGGCTGCCTCCCCCCCGGGGGGCATGTGGGTCACAACCCCCCCTCTCGGGCAGGGCTCGCGGCTTTTCTATCGCTGATTCTTTTACAGTTTGGGGAAACCCCCCCTGCATGGTGCCCAAACTGCGCCCCAAACCGGTGCCCCCTCCCCACGCCCCGTTCCGGCTCCGTCCCGTGGGGGGGGGGGTAAAAGCGCGCCCCGGGTGGCCCCGCCCCTTCGCTAGGCCCCGCCCCCTATATATCTCCCCGCAGCCAATCAGCGCCCGGTTCCCGTGGCCCGGTCGCCGCTGTCAGAAGGTGAAGGGCGGGCAGCGCCTTCATTTGCATAACCCAATGAGAGCGCGGTACGCAAATGAGGCCGCCGCGGATTGGCTGAGCGCGGGGGGGGGATAACGCCCGCGGGGGCCTTTGTGCCGCAGAGGCGGCGGCGGCGCCGGGCGGGAGCGGCCGCGACACCGGGACCGATACCGGGACCGACACCGGCAGCAGCATCGGCACCGGCCGCACTATGACTCTGGAGGAGCTGCCCGGTGACCTCTGCACAGCCGGGAGGTACAGTACCGGGGTGGGACCGCGGGGGATGGCAGTGTCGGTGGTGTCGGTTCACCGGTGCTGACCCATCCGGTGCGGTCGTTTCCCGGTGTCTGACTGACGATCCCCCCCGGCCCGTCCTGTGCTTGTCCCGGCCCGCAGGATGGAGCAGGCGGGGGACGCGCTGGAGGAGGTGCTGAGCAAGGCGCTGAGCCAGCGGAGCCTCACCCTGGGCGTCTACGAGGCCGCCAAGCTGCTGAACGTGTGAGTGACCCCCCGGCCCCTGTCACCCACGGCCCCGCGTCCCCTCCCTCCCCGCCCACCCGTGACCGCGGTTATCCCCGCAGGGACCCGGACAACGTCGTGTTGTGTCTCCTGGCGGCTGACGAAGAGGAGGAAGGGGACGCGGCCCTGCAGATCCACTTCACCTTGATCCAGGCCTTTTGCTGCGAGAACGACATCAACATCCTGCGGGTCAGCAACCCGAGCCGCCTGGCCCAGCTCCTGCTGCCCGCCACCGGCCCCGAACCCCCCGCCGACCTCCACTGCGTCCTGGTCACGGTGAGACGAGACCCTCGGGGCGGTTTCCACGCGATTCGGGCGGCGTGAAAACACGAGGCCGCCTCGGTGGCCCTTTGGCCCCGGGTTCCCGACGTGGCTCCCGGGGGGATGGCGGCGGTGGGGCGGACGGGCGGGTGGGTGGGTGGGTGGTTGTTTGGGTGTCCCCGGGGCTGTGGGGCTGGAAGGCACAACCAACCTGTCCTTCCAGTGAAGCACAACCCGTCCCGCACGCGCCCAGCGCCGCTTCCATCCGGCACAGCCCGGCCTGGAGCCCAATCTCCGGGTGACGTTCGGTAGAACCGGAACTGGCGGTGCCCGGGGCACAACGTTGGGCACCGTGGCATTCGCTCGGGGCTCTTGCTCCCAGCCAGCAGGGTCCCAACAGCACCCGTGTCACCCAAAGGATGGGTTTTTTTCCTTTTATTTCCCCACTGCAGCACTCCCAGTGGGGCTGTGGGGTGGGTTGGTTTGCCCGGGTGGAAGCTGATTCACACCGCCGGGTTTTCTGCTGTGCTTTTTCATTCCCTGGGAGTTGTTTTTGCTGCTGCTCTGGTCAAGCACTCCCCCTCCTCCTCTTTCTCTCTCTCTCTGTGTTTTTTTTCCAGAACCCTCACGCCTCGCAGTGGAAGGATCCAGCGCTGAGTCAGCTGATGGGGTTTTGCCGGGAGAGTCGGTACATGGATCAGTGGGTGCCGGTGATTAACCTCCCCGAGCGGTGACCGCGGCCCAGGCCCACAACAAACTCAACCCAATTGCACTGAAGTTTTGCAATATTTTAGCAGTTGCTCAGGAAGTAAAGCCCTGCCCTGGCACGAGGAATATGGGGGGGGAGGATTTTGAGAGAGGGGGGAAAAAAAAAAAAAAGGAAAAAAAAAAAAGATAAAAGTAAACGGTGTCAAAAAAAAACACACAAAAAAGAAAACTAAACAAAAAAAAACCCCAAAAAAGATAAAACTTGAGATGAAGTTGAACTATGAGTTGTGTGGGACTGAAGAAAAGCACCTGGGGATGAGGTGGGAAGCAGAGAGGGAAGAGGCAGAGGATGGAGCCCTGCCTGCCCAGGGTGCCACACGCCGGGTCACCAAACCCCCCTCTGCCACCAGCCAGCCACCAGGGTTCTCTTGATTTTCAAAGTGCAACTTAAAACGTTTCTGGTTTAAATAAGAGGAAAAAAAAAAAAAAAAGAAAAAAAAAAGGTTAATAGAAACATTTTGCAAGCGATTTTATTGTATTTTTGAGATGCTGATTCTCAAGTTTTTATGGTAAGATATATAATAAGTTATTTTATGATATTGATGGAAAAAATTATTTATACTTGGAGGTTTGAGAACCAGAATGCCCTTAAGCAGCTGGTCTGCAGCCACCCCTCTCTGAAGAGTTGGCTGTCAGCACCAGCTATGTTAATACAATAGTTAGAAATCGGGTAGTGTTTTGGGTTTTGGGTCTTTGGGTTTTGGGGGTTTTCTTTCTTTCTTTTTTTTTGAAATAAAATTTAAACTCTAAAGCCTTGGTCCTGGGTTTTATTTTCTTACCCCCTTCATTAACATCCATCTGGCAGCTGCTTCCTTGTCCTGGCCACGGGCAAGGTCCTGTGTGGCTTTAATTCCTGGCCCCTCCCAAGCCATTAAGTGCAAAAAAAAAAAAAGAAAAGCAGCTGCTGTGCTGCAGGAAAGGTTGGAAATGTTATTTATTTTTCTTGAACGCTGCCACTTAGCAGCACAAATAAAAAAGCCAGGAGGAAGCATTATTTTTGACACTCCAACATCCTTGAATCTTCTGGGAAGCTGGGGCAAACCCGATTCCTTTCCCAGGAAGGTGGCAGCCAGTTTTGTACCCTAGATGGCTGCAAAATTCCACCCCCCCCTGCCCCGGGTTTGTTTTCAGTACCTCCAGGGCTGGGGGGGCTGCTGTGCCAGGCTCCTCTTTTAGTCACAAATATCTGCTGGCACAGAAAAAAAAAACCCCAACCTCTGTGGGGCAGGAAAATTCCCCCCTGAGATGCTGGTGACCTACATGGTGGCTTCTCTGGTGGCATCTGCTCTGCAGCCCTGGGGGGGCCCTGGCTCGGGAGGGGGTGTCCCTTGGTCCCAGCTGGATTGATCCCTGTGGGATGAGTGCTGGAGAGGGGATGGGCAGCAGCAGCATCACCATCTGCCCCTGGCAGGGAGCTGCTGGAGCCAGTCCAGGGTTGGTCCTGGAGCTGCTGGGAGGGCTGGAGCAGCTCTGGAACCAGGAGGAGAGAGTTGGGGGTGTTCAGCCTGGAGAAAACTCCAATGGGGAGACCTTAGAGCACCTTCCAGTGCCTGAAGGGGCTCCAGGAAAGCTGGGGAGGGACTTGGGATGAAGGGATGGGACAAGGGGAATGGCTTTAAAGTGAGACAGAGGAGATGGGAGGGAGAGATTCTGAGCCCCTGTGCCAGGTTGCCCAGAGAAGGATATATAACATACCTAAATAAAAGCTTTGGCTTGGGGAAGAGCCTCCTTTTCTGGCTTGGATTCTCCTTCTCTGGCTAACAAACTGACTTAAAACCAAAAAAAGCATCAAGGCAGAGTGACAGGAGCATAAAAAAAGCAAGAATATTTCAGCCAGGGGCTATTTTAGCAAGAGTCAGGTCTCCAAGCCACCAACCAGCCCTTCTCCCTTTAATGCAACCCAGCATTAAAGAGTCAAAATTAGAAAATACAGAGAAAAAAACCCAACCAAGACTACAGGGAAGATGGCTGCTTGATTTATGGTGAGGTACAAAAAATAAAGACCCTTTCTGGAGTGGTATTGGATGTGCTTGATATAAAAGAAGCTTCCCCGTGCTGCCCCACCATGCCCCCCTGTTCTAGGTCAGTTTCCCACAAAATTGACAACCCTGTCCTTTCAGGAGAGTGTTTCTAGGAAAACAGCAAAGTGCAAAAGCAATTGCTCTTTTTGCAGTGCCCCACTGAACTGCATGGTAAAAAAACCCCAGAGTTTACCAAACCTCTCTGCACTGAGGGCCATCAGAAGCAGAGAGCTGGGTGGGCTGCTGAGCTCAGGGATTCTGCCTAAAACTCAGAAAGCACCTGGAAAACAACCCAAAAAACAACACAGCCCATCTGGCAGGCTGCTTTTAATGCTCTGCCTCTGCTCAGCCACTTCACCAGGGCCACCCCCAACCCACCCTTTCATTTGCTGGGTGTGCAAGCAAGAGGGAAAGAGCTGCTGCAGAAACCTTGTCCCAGCACAGCAAGGATGTCAAAATTGGATGGGAAAAGTTGAAAAAAACCTCATTTAGCTCAGTCACCAGGCTGGGACAGAGCCAGGGGGTGCTGAGCCTTGGACTGTTGAGGCCCTGGAGCTGGGGGGCTTGATAGGAGAACACTATTGAGGCAGAGGTGATTTATCCCCCACCTACCTGGCTGCACACTTCTCCCAAGTTAGTCTTGCACACCCAAATGAAGTTCCTGAACTGTTTTTAACAAGATGGGTTAGAAAATGCTTGCCACCAACACAGTAACAAAAAAATAAAATAGCATGGTTCTACATGATTGCTCTGTCAGTGGAGAAATTAATTATAAAAATAATTTGCAGGCAGGCACAGAATAAGCAACTGTCTCAAGTGTTTGTTAAAGAAGCCTGTTAAACAAAGAGGTGATTTCTCAGTATACACCAATGGTGTGTGTATAATTTAATAGAGAAGTGACAAACAAGACAGAAAATTAACAAGTGGTTAATGAATCCTGTAAATATCCTCACAGAAAAGCACAGTTCTGAAAACCCCCACCTCGGAAGCACTGCCTGCAGAGAAAGACATCTGCAGCCAGCTGAAACCAGGATGATTTTCAATCCCTTCAAATTCTCTGTTAATATGGAATGTTTGTATAAATACACTAATAAAGTTTATATATATATATACACACACACACATACAGACAGACACAGAGAGAAAGGCTTTTTTATTATGTAATATATATAAAATCACTTTCTTGACAGAAAGGCCCTCCAATCCTAGCTGCATAACCACAACCTGGAGATAATTTGGCATATTTTTTTTTCCCCTTTCAAAATGAATTTTTAAAAATGAGCCAAATGCTGACTCCCTGCAGAAAAGGCAACTGGGAGGTGGAGTGAGGGAGCCAGGCCTGCAGCTCAGCAACCAGGGCAGCCTGAGGTTGCAGACTTTGATTCTTTTAGCAGGGTTGTTTGGTCTTTTTTTTTTTTTTTTTTTTTAATACTAACACAACCCAGCCAATTCTATGATTCTATGATTCTATGAAAAAGCAGAATCAGAGGTGAAAATTCTGCTTTCTTCACTCATCTTAAAAAGCAGGGGTATAAACCTGCAGGTCTCTGGTTCTCGAGGCTTTAGGTTTTATACTTAAAAACTCCTGCCAAGAGGAATCAAGTTAAGGACAGGTACAGGCATGGCTCCCTGGAGGTCCCCAGTGGTTGCTACAATCATTTTTCAAGGCAGCTTTTGCAAGATAATGCACTTTTTTAACCCACAAGCACGGGTACACCCCTCCCCCTGCACACTAGAAGAAACAACCAGTAAACCCAGTGATGTTCAAGCAGGTTCCTCCACCTTTGCCTCTGCTTGGTCAGGCAACTTTGGTCTCGTCGGTGTCACTTGAAAAATGAAAATGGGACCCATGGAAGACCAGACCCCCTTGGAGAAGAAAGAAGTGAATTCAGTTTTGAAACCTGGCTTCCTAACAAAGCCAGGGGACAGAAGGAAGGCTTCAGAAAGCTTAAGAAATGGTTAAAAACACGCTGGGTAACAGAACAGCTGCTCTGCCCCCCTGAGGAGCTGGTACCTTACAGAGCATTTGCCTACATGGTGGCTGGCTTGGCCCAGGAGGGGGTGGGGAGGAGCTGCTGCTCTCCTACAACAAAATGCAGGTCCTCCTGTCCTTGAAAGGGTTCTCAGAGGCAGGGATGCCCATTAGCAATGGGTCTTTCTTGGCGTGTTCTTCACAGTACAGCATTAGGTCTGCTGAGGCTTTGGACACCTGCAGAAAACAGGGAGGAAACAAACCAAAACACACCATGAAATGGTTATTTCCCCATAACTGGTAACACCACCACAGGTGCTGAGAGCTGCTGAGGGGTGCAAAGTCCCTGTGGGGAATGCAGTTTCTGCTGGAAAAGGGGAAATGCAGGAAGAGGAGGAGGGGAGAAGGAGGAGGATGTGAGCTCACCTTTATTCTCTCTATTGAGGCTTCTATCCTTAACTGCTGCACAGTCCTCCGGGCCTGGGCTATGTTGTTGGTCGTGGTTGCTGTTTTGCCAGACATTTTCAGTGAAAAGGTGAAGTTCTGCTTGGGAAGACAAGGGGTTAGTTTTCCAGAAAGTGGCACAGGCACATTCAACTGCTTTTCCCCACAGGCAACTGCAACATGCTGCAAAAAGTGCTTTTAAAAACGATTATTTTGGACAACAAGGGGGGGTTATCTGAGAAGCTGCTCAGCAAATGATGCTCTGCAACCAAAAGAACCTCCAGAAAAAAAACAGGGAGCTCTTTCTGCTTGGCTTTTCCCTCACCCACCTGAGTGCTGGGGATGTGGCCACATCTCAGGGGATGGAGCTAAATAACTGAGTGGCTCCAGGACCTTCCTTCTCCAGGTAAGACTGCAAGGCATCAATCCTGACATTTGGAGGGTGTCCAGTGAGAAGGGAGGATGCTCAGCCAACCTCCTTCACAGAGTTGGACCAAGGCAATGTCCTCCTGGCCCCAGCAAAGGACTGAAGTGTGCAGCCACATCCAGAGAAGGCAGAGAGCTACTCCTGCACAACTCATGCAGGACAGGCTCAAGTCCACCCTGGTTGGTGGGACCACCATGAGCTGTCCCTTCACCTGTGCCATGCTGAAGGCCTCATTCCTGCTGCATATCCCCAGAGGGTTCTTATCCATGCAGCCACCCAGACGGACGGACGGAAGGAAGGAAGGAAGGAAGGAAGGAAACAACCTGCACAGGGAGCAGGGAGGAGCTGAGGACTCTGCAGCCTTGTGTTAAAAAAAAAAACCAGAAACAACCCCTGAGAGCATCACAGCAGCACAGAGCTTACTGCTGATTTGTTCAGGTACCCAGAGTCCAAAGAGCAGCAGGTTCAGGACAGTGACACTGTCCCCTCTGTGCCACTCCTTGCAGGCAGCAGGGCCCTTTGCTTGCTGCAGGCCCAGGGCAGCAGCCAGCTCGGTGTGGCTGCAGTCACTGATGGCATGGCAGGGACTCCAGCCCAACCTGACCTTTCCACAGGCTGCAAACAGCCTCTCCTCCTCAGCTTCATGTTTCTCACACCTCAGCCTGGAGCAGGGCTGGTTTTCCTGCCCAGCTAGCTGGGAGCAGGGTGATTTTGCATCCAATCCCTTTTTGGTACACTTGGGGCCCAGAGCTGGAAATGTTTTTTCCCTTCCACGGCCCGTGCTGGCAAAGTGCACCCGTGACAGTGGCTGGAAGGATGTTCACAGCTCATCTAGGGCACCATTAAAACCTTATTTCTTGGAGCAATTATGAAGAACACCATCAGGAATCTCTCCCATCTGCAGAGGGCACTGAACAGCCCCCTCAGGTCCAGCTCCACGGCCCACTTTCCCAGCAACTCTTTGCATCCAGGAGAAGGAGACAAGCCCAGAGCCCACAGCCAGCTGGAATGTGGGCTGAAATGCCCCACTTCAGGGCCAAGCACCTCAGCTTTTCTGTAATGTCCAACCCTAGCAACGTGTGCCAGCTCAGGGAGCCCCAGCTCCTGCCTCCCCCTCCTCTGAACATCTCCTCCCAGGAGTAAAGCTCCTGCAGAGCTGGGGAAACCTGAGCAGAGCAGAGGTTGGTGAGAGGGAGGCCAGGGAAGCCTGGCTGGTGGGTGACTCATCCCACCCTGCAACCCCTGCCTGTGTCTCTCTGCAATATTTAGGTCAGTAACCTGAGCCTTGGTTTGTGGCACTCATCTGCTGCCCCAGTTCCCCACCAGCTCCTCATCACTCCAAAATTTCAACAAATCCCAGACTGCTTTGGGTTGGAGGGACCCTAAATCTCCCCCAGTGCCCCCCCTGCCATGGTCAGGGACACCTCCCCCAGCCCAGGGTGCTCCAAGCCCCATCCAACCTTCAACACTGCCAGGGATGGGGCAGCCACAGCTTCTGGGGGCCACCAGGGTCCCACCCCCCTCCCAGCAGTGAATTTCCCCCTCAGATCTCCTCTCAACCACCCCTCTTGCAGCTGGAGTTCCTTCCCCCTCATCCAATCACATTTTCCCCAAGTTCTTTCTGTGGGGATATGGAGTTTTGGGAGCAGTGCCTGCTCCAAGCATGTGCAAAGTCTTTGCATGCTCTGGCTGTGAGGAGCAGAGCTGGAGATGCAAGGGAGTCTGAAATACCCTCTGCAGCAACCCCACAGCACCAGCTCCCCAGGACTAACCCAGATCCAGAGTGCTCTGCTGCTCCTCAGAGCTACACCACCCCCCAGCACGTACACAGCACACACCTCCTGAATTACCAGTGCTTGGAGCTCCCAAATATTCAAATGCTTTTGGATGGCACATTCAGCCCTTCAGCCTGCAAATTACTCAAGAGGAGCAGCAGTGCTGACTGACAGAACACAAACACATTTGTCTGGAGACAGCTGTGAAGCTGTTTAGGAGTCAGAGGTTTCTCTTGACTGCTGGGGAAGGACAAGCTATGTGGAGCACGTTTCTTGCTGTAAGTGATGATGAGAGGGTTGTGTCGAATGCACCTCGTATTACTTGGAAAATACAAAGGGAAACCTCTCTGGAATTCCAGGCAAAGGCATTCACCACCTCTGACACAAGCCCTGCAATGCTGTGACATGGCCAAAAGATCTTTTCCAGCTCAGGTCAGTGGTGGCCAACTCACCCAACTTTCCACCATGCTGTGGGCTTCACTTAGAAACACACCAGGAGGCCATAGGAGACTTCAGGGGCATTTAACCTGAAATACTGAGGAATTTACTGGTGGCAGAGCTAATTGTTAAGCTAGAGTTCCTAGAAAAGGAGGTTAAAAAGACACAGATTTTTTGTCTCCCCAAGGAGAGATCCTTGGGATCCATCTGAGGATGTTCTTGCCATGGGATTGTAATCACCAGAAGTCCTCCTGTCCATCAGCAGTGGAGGAAAATGTCCCAGCTCTGGATAAAGAGCACCAAGTGGAAGATGTGCAAACACAGAACACTTCCATGTACTGCTAGAAAGAGGTAGGAATGGCAGAAGAGGAATTTAGAAGGAACTTCTCACAAAAGAGTTGGGGGTGTTCAGCCTGGAGAAGAGAAGGCTGCAATGGGGAGACCTTAGAGCACCTTCCAGTGCCTGAAGGGGCTCCAGGAAAGCTGGGGAGGGACTGGGGACAAGGGCAGGGAGGGATGGGATGAGGGGGAAGGGTTTGGAGCTGCAAGAGGGGAGATGGAGAGGAGCTGGGAGGGAGAAATTCTGTGCTGTGAGGGTGCTGAGCCCTTGGGCCTGCAGAAGATGGACACAGCTGCAAAACCTTCCCCACACCCAAGAGGCTCAAACATTGGTGAAAAATGAGACTTCCAAGGCAGGCCCTCCAACAGGCACTGTTGGAGCTGATAAATGCAGCTGCTGGGCTGGATAATGAACTCTGCTGGTGCGTTGCAAACCGCCCGCGAGTGCTTTAAAATAATCGTTGCTGGAATAACAAGGATCTCTTTCAGAGGGACACAAAAGAAGCACAGATCCACTACAAACTGAGCCCAAATTCCAGACCCTGCACTTTTCTCTCACTATATTGAAAAACTACAGGGTGAAAAAAAAACCCAAAAACACAACCCAAAGCAATTAATTCTTACCCAGTAACACAGGCATCCCCCAGAAGCAAGGCCAGTCAGCATTTGCTGATCCAACTTCATTTGGGATTACTGATTTTTCTTTTTCAGACACAAGGTTAAAAAACAATTACTGCAAAATTAAAAGCTAAACTCTTTTCCTCTCATTTCACCAGGACAAAGCTAGGCTGACTTTGCTCAGCCTTCTCTCACCCCACCCCCAAGAACCCTTTTGCCACCAGAGAAGATTGAGTTTGTCTGGAGTCCCTTCCCAATCCTACACCAGTGACCTCATTAGGAAAGTTTCAGGGCTTATTCTCCCAGCTGGTTATCTTTGTTAACAAATTAGATGTTTTTAAAAAAAAAATTAAAAAAAAAACCTAAAAGCCAAAACAAAACCAACAACCCCCCAAACCATAACATTTGAGAATTAAATTGCTGTCTTTCCTCCTCTTCAAACAAACAGAAGCAGCCTTGCCTTTAATGGTCCTCCTAATATTACTAAACCTCTTCTGCAGAGAGATTTACAAACAACTAGGTCATCACCCAATAATACTGTTTTCCCTCTGAGTTCCTGGCAACCTCCTCTCTCACCCAGGCTGCTGTGGCCACCTGAAGCTGCAGGGTTTCTCCTGGGCACATTTGATTTCAGACAACAGCAACAAAAAGCAGCAACTCTGCAGATTCCCATCAGCACCATACCCAGCTCTGCATCACTTGGGGTTCTGTACCCTCGGGGTTTTCTGGGGACAAAGGATGTCTGCAGGGATGTTTCCCAGGAGAATTAAACCACTTTCTCAAAGACAGACCACTGGGGCTGGGTGGGCAGTGGCCCAGTGTCCAGCCAAGAAGCCTTTGTGCTCAGCGGGCAGCCCCGACCCAAAAGCAAGGATGCTCTGAGAGCCCAAGGTGGCTTTGCTCACAGGGGTCTTTTACAGCCCCCCAGCACTCACAGCAATTAAATGGACCAGAACCCAAGTTCTAACACGCTCACTACCTCAGACAAACCACGGCAGTGGGATCTCATGCTGCTGCAGGCAGGAGGGGAGCCGGGAGTCCCCAGAGCCTTGCAGGGACACACAGCAAGTAACCAACCTGGGGTCCCTCACAGGGGGGACACTGGGGGAGAACCTGACAGACCTGAGGCTGATGAGACCACGGGTTCCACAGCCCCACAGCCACATGGCTGAACTCTTGCTTGGCTCTGACTCACAACCTAAAAGGAGACAAAATAATCAGTCCCACTGACAGCCTTCTCTGACCACCGTGCCAAGGCCAAGCCCTTCTTGCAGAAAGTGTTCTGGAGCTGTCAGCAGTTATGTTTGAAAGCACACAGGGTATGTTTTTTCCAGCTGTGCTGGCTGGTCTAAAATAAAACATGCAAGCTTTTGAGCCCCTGCTCCACCCCAGCTACTGAGAGGCCCACAGATTTTCCTGCCCTCTCCAGCCATCCCACCCCACCCCACCAGCCTGCCTACAGTCCCTGCCACTGCTCTGCATTTCCTGAGGAATCTGGGATGATCTTCACTTGCAGTCCCAAGCACATCATGCACCTTTGGTTTTGCCATACTCCCCCTTTGGAACAGAAGGAGCCTGCAGGAGCAGAAAGGTGTGGGCAGACAGACAACTTGGAGGATGGTTTATGAACCAGCACCCATGGACCCCTCGCCTTCCCCAGGGAGGAGAGGAACACCATGCACAGCCCCTGTGCTCCTTGTCACCTCTTTGCCCTTTGTCACTGTTCACAGGCCTTCCTGCACAGACAACTGAGGACCTGGGCTCGTTTCACAGAGGAGAATGCTCACCAGGATCAACCACTAAGAGCAAAACACATGGAACTCTCAGCGCCCTCCACACAGCCCCTATGCCTGCTGGTTTTCTGTTTGTTTGTTTCTTCCTTTTCTTTCCTACAAAGAACAGAAACACCCGCAAACAGGTGGAGCTGCCCTTCTTTTTGAGGAAAAGCCTGTTTTCCTAGGCCTTGCCCTACTTCTTTCTGCAGGATTTAGGTAAGGAGGTTACAATGCAGCAGGCGCTCAGCTGATACGCTGCTGGGCACTGAACTGGAGCTCCAACTGGGATAATTAAACACCAATCTTTTTTTTTTTTTTTTTCCATATTTTTATTATTCTTTTAAGATCCAGGATTTACCAACCACCTGCTGAGGGAAATGTAATTAAATCATCACTGCTAAAGTCCTCCCCGGAAACCAGCCCAGCAGCTCTGCCTTGCAAACAGCTCCCTGCTCCTTCCACTTACATAAAAGTCAGCTCAGACTGCAGCTCCCAGCAGCTGAATGAAGGCTCCAAAGGGCATCTGGGTACTGTTCCTTTTGAAGGAAAACAGCTTTTAAGTTGAATAACTAGCAACAAAAGAGCAGACTGAACAAAAAGCCCCAAAATGACAACACTCAAAACGACAGCATCTAAAGAGGTACAAGGTGACCGTGGCTTTAAGGGCCCCTCAGCCTCTGGTTTGTCAGGGAGAGAGCCCCCAGCAGGAGATCAGTGTGAGTCCAAAGTTACAGCTCATCTACAAACCCAAAGTTCCTCCTGCATCTCCTTTTCCATGCTGTGTGTGAGAAGGGTTCCAAGGTGCAGATAACCTCCCCACCTGCCCTCAGCACGGGACTTGGAATTTGGCAATGAGACAGTGGAGAAGGAGGGACGTGAGTGTTAAACACACAAACAAACAAACAAACAAACACACACTATGCTTTTCTTAAAAATAAAATAATAAGGGAAAAAAAGAAATAAAGGAGCAGCCTGACAGGTTCCAAGCTGGGCTGCATCCAGCCCATGTTGGGTACCGAAGGTAAGGCTCAGAAGCACACACAGCCCAAGGAGCTGATCAACCCTGCTGGGTGCTGTTCTCTGGGCAGTGTTTCAGCCCCAAAACACAACCATAGCATGCCACTGGGAGCTCATGTTTATGGTTCCAGGGATTCAACAGGAAACACTGCAGGCTTGCAAGTGAAGCTGTCCCCAGTCTTTGCTGGAACAGTTTTAGGTCGGATCCATTTCACATGCTGTCACCACCACCAAGGCCTCTGCCTGTCCAATGACACCAACAGCTCCCCACTACTTCACAAAAGTAGTTGTAGAGTTGTCCACAAAAACATTTTGGGGTGACTAAACTCCTACACCATCCTCCTGGCAACCTTTCACCCCTCTGACCTCTGCAAACCATTCAGTAACAACCCCGCACCAAACCCCAAATCCAGCTGCCTCCTCTCTCCTACTTACACTCCCCAGAGCTAGTAGGAGTAAAGAGCCAGGAGCTTCCTCCTGCCTCTGAAGTCAGCAGTTTTGCTTATGAACATACAGAGAATAAATTTCTTGAGCAAGGTGGGGGAGGCTGGAAGGAGCAAGAAGGCAACAAGAAGAGCAAGCCAGCAGCACAGAGGGGCACCAGCAGGCTACATCTGCCCCTTACTACATGCACCACTTACTCCACAGAGCACTTACTGCAGGCTGGGGGCACAGAGCAGGGTGTGGGGTGTCTGGGTGTAAGGTTTCAGGGGGTTCCCTGGGTGCTGCAAGCACTTCTGCACGTGCTGCTTTCCCAGGCGCTCGCGTGGGAGCACTGGAGCCCTGCAGCCGGTTGGGACTTGAATGCTGGTGGTTGGTTTTCCTAAGGGGCAGAGCTGGCTGCTGGGGAGCAGCTTTGTTACAACTTGCAGAACCCAAAAACTCTCAAACCCAAGCCAGGAAGCCCAGTGCTGGAGTTAAAGGCTACGGGTGGGTGCAGAAAATAAACGTCTCTATTCCGAGGGTGAGTCCCAAGCTCCTTCCCCAACACCAACTTCTCTTCCAGGCAGGGTTTTTTCCTGCTCTCCCTGTGAGGTGACCCACAAGGAGGGTGGGAGAGGCACAGGGTCCTCTGTGGCAGCAGCAGTGGGGAGAAAGGTGCATCCAGGGGATGTCTCTTCCCACCGGAGACCCAAACTGCCCTTGGCGGAGGGCTTCATCTCACCCAACATTGACCATACAGAGTCAGAGAGCCTGAAGGAGCTGCCTGGGAGAGGCAGGAGTTCCAAGGAGTTCATATGAAGGACCTTGGAAGCCAGGATGGGAATTGAGTGTGGAGAGAGAGTGGAAGTCTCAGTGTGGAGGAAGTGCAGCAGCCTGGCTGTGTCCATACCTGCCAGGCACAGCCCGGCACACACCGATCCCTGCCGGCACCTCTCCGGGAGCACTCACCCACTGCCACACCTGCCAAGAAAATGCCACAAAAGTTCTCCACGCTCTTCCTCCAGCAACAGGCACCCTCTGTCCCAGAGGTAACCCTAATTAGAGAGCCCTGGAAGGGGGAAGGCACGTCCAACACTCCCCCTTGCTCCAACCGGCTGCCCTGCTCAGAGAAGCAAACAATCCCTCAGCCCAACAGCCCCTTTCCCAGTGCCTCCTGGGCTGAGCCCACCCTCACCCACCTGCACCTCACCCACCCCTTGCTCTGCTTGGGCAGCCAGCTGAGGTTTTTTCCAGCAGCCAAAGGCAAAGCCGGAGGCAGCAGGGCCCCGGCACAGGGCCGTGCTGACACCCAGTGGAAACCGCGGTGAAGGCGCCCGGCAAAGGCAGAAACGCCAGGGCTGAGACCTTTCCCTGCTGCTCTGCTGCTGAACAGAAGGGAAAACAGGAGCTGGGCAGCAAGGAAACACGGGAGCCCTGCCCTCGGCGAGGGAAAAGAACCAAGTAGGAAACTGAAAGAGGACAGTTCTCAGCAGCAGGGCCAGGGCTGCCAGCTGCGGTGTCACGGCTGCTGCCATGGCTCCACCAAACCTTCCCCCTCCACCAAACCTTCCCTCTCCACCAAACCTTCCCCCTCCACCAAACCTTCCCCCTCCACCAAACCTTCCCTCTCCACCAAACCTTCCCCCTCCACCAAACCTTCCCTCTCCACCAAACCTTCCCCCTCCACCAAACCTTCCCCCTCCACCAAACCTTCCCCCTCCACCAAACCTTCCCCCTCCACCAAACCTTCCCCCTCCACCAAACCTTCCCCCTCTACCAAACCTTCCCTCTCCACCAAACCTTCCCCCTCTACCAAACCTTCCCCCTCTACCAAACCTTCCCCCTCCACCCTGATGGCAGGGGGCTGGTGGCTTGGGAAGGGGTCTGCTCCTGCAGATGATGAGCTGGTTCCTTGGTCCCCAAATCCAAGTGTTTAGGGCTTGGGTTTTCAGCAGGTATTAGGCAAGATGTACAGTGGTGGCACAAAGAGTTTATATGCAGGAGAAGTTTGGGTTTGGTAAAAGAAAACAAGATCCTCCCTCCCCAGACAAATCCAACTGCTCAGGGTACTCAAGGCTCAGAGGATCCAGGAAAGCTGAAGCATCTGGCAGCTGCAGCACTGGCACACTGAGGGTTTGGGACACACACCCTGCACAGCACCACAGCTGAAGGGATCAGGGAAACACAGGTGCTCCAGAAGCCCCAGCTTCTCTTTTGCTGGGCCCAGAAGCATCAGTTTTGCACAAAACTGGTTGGGTTTTTATGCACTTTGCACAAGTACAGAGCTCACCCGTGCCACGAGCTCAAGGCAAACTCAGAGACAGGGTCTGACACCTCAGAGACGTGAAGTGAGCTGAAAGCAGGGGATGCCTTCACTCCCTCTGCCTCCTGTTTGGGTGACAGGATGTATCAGCAGATTTTAAAAGCACTTTGACAGCAGAAAAGACACAGCAACCACAAAGTCTCCTTCCATCTCTAGTGCTAGGAGCAGGAATGAGGGCGAGGTTAGGGGTGGGAAGCCTGGGCATGTGGATCCACCTGCTCTCCCCAGAGGCAGCAGCCCATCAGAGCACGTGGAGAATAAAGAAGCTCCTTACAGCACAAAGCACCAGTCTGTGATGTCTGCTTCTCCAGAGAACTCCTGCTCCAGACTATTTCAGAGATGTTATGATTGAGATCTTTAACTACAAACAATGCTGCTAGTGTCTTTCAAAAATGTACAAATATCCCAAATAACGTGAAATGAAAGAAAACAGCTCCCAAGATCCTCAATTGGACTGAGCATTCTGGGTATTTAATGAAGGATGGATTCCTTCCTAGCCCTCATGTCACAAGTTATCCCAGCACCATCCTGTTGGCAAACCTGGCTCCAGCTACATTTGATTTTCAAAGTCAGCCTCCATGCATGCAATTCTGTCAAACCCAATTTACTTGCTGGGAAACAAGCAGTGGAAAAACCTGCTTTTATTTCCCTCTGCATTTTTTGCTGACTTAACTTTTTATATCTTTAGCACAAACGAAAGCCATGAGAACTGACTTGTACATCAAGGGTACTCTGGAAAACATCTGAGCAGGATTATTTCAAAGAGAGTGACCTGAAGTCACCAGTAATGACAACCTGTGGTCCCTAAAGAGCCCCAGTGCAGAAGGTACCTGCTTCGCCCCACTACCCAGCCAACTCAAACCAGCAAAGACAGCCACAAAGAGGCTTTTATCAAAATCAGTTCATCTTACAGCATGTAAAGCAGGAGCCCTCAGTGATTAAAGCACCAGGCTGGGTGTCAGGAGATCCAGCTTGGCCTCAGGTTCTGTGCCCTTCAGCAAAATTCTTGAGTCTGAAAGAGATAAAGCCGAGGCCACTGCTGGGAGATGCCCTGCAAGGAACTCCCTGGTTGCCAGCTCAACCAGGGTGCAAAGTATTTCTGCACAGATTTATTGGTTACATGAATTTATCAAAGTAACTGCTCTAAGAATGGGTGAATGTAGGGAGAATTTGCATTCTGAGATGGTCAGACAACACACACAGCAAATGCAGCAGTCACAAAGACTTCCACGTGCTCCTGGCTAACTAATGGAATAAACAAGGAAAAGACTAATTTCCGTGGGAGAAGCAGCCCGTTCAGAAACAGTATTTGTGCCCCAAACATTCCATAGGAATGTGGTTGGGTAGCAAAAAAGGAGGGGAATGAATGTCAGCAACCACTGCTGCTAAGGCTGTACAGAGTGGGCAGCAGCCAGCACTGCACTGAGGGGCAAGCACAGAGCCAGTGCTGTCCTCCTGGCCTCCCCTCTGCAAAGCCAACCAGTGTTTGGCATTTGTTCTACTCCAGAATAAAATTAAACCCCTGGCATTTGGGACTTGCCACACTGCTTTATGTTTTGCATGAAAGAAAGAAACAAGTGTGAACTGGAAACTCACCTACATAAGCAGCCTTGCTTCCTGTCTGGCTCGCTTTGGTCTTCTGGGTGTAATGATCCTGAAACAATAAAATAAAAATTGGTAATACTTCAGAGCACAAGAAAGCCAAAGCTGAGAGGGGTTAGCATGTGTGGGTCAGTTCTAATCACAAAGACTACAGTATTATGAGGCTGGCCTCCCCAAGAAATCTCCCTCAAGCCTTTCTTCCAGCCAGCTCCTCTGTTTCCCTTCCCGAGGTGGTGGCCATGGGCAGCAAATCCCCTCTGGCCAGACCTGCATGAAGCCCCCCAGCCTGGCAGCCTTTCTGCACCTCCTCCTCACTGCCACACCAGCTCCCACCCAGACTGACAGCAGGTGAGGATTAGAGGCAGCTTTTAGGAAAGCTCCTGGCTTTAAAATGAGTGATCCCTTGAGCAGGTTTCTGTGTGGCACTGAGCACCTGTATTACCCTCCCTCCTGCAGACTCCATTATTCCAGCTGGGCTTAAACCAGAGGGGAAACGAATCCAAGAGCCTTTACACACCCAGAAAAAACAAAAAAACAACTGGCATTTGATGAACCCTAACTAAAGAGTGCATGTCCCTGCAGCAAACAGTGCAGCCTCTTGTTGCAAGACTGGCAAATCCGGAGCACGCTGTATTTAACACCCTTCCCAAATGTTCACTGTATTAAATGCTAATTTTAAACTAAAAGCATAACCAATGACCATTCAAAGAGGGCAGCAGTTTTCTCTCAGCATTGCCAAGACCCAGAGATTGCAGGACACCCAAAAGACCTCAAGGGTTTACTGGTTTAAAAACATGGACCTGTAATACAAACACAAACCATGCTGGGTCCTTGATGGGTGAAAGAAGGTGATAAAACCCATAAGGTCACATGCCTTCTGGGAGGGATAGAAGGCTTTATTTACAGAAAAAATTGTCTTTCTATTCTCTGCTGAAGTCTGAGGCTGGGGGCACGTGCATTGGGTGCAAGATGCACACAGTGGTGAGCAAATACAGATTAAAAGTTCTAAAAAAGGAAACTAATAGTCTAGCAGTGACTGGTGATTGCTACATTGATCCTTCCCTTGTTTTATACTGCCTGTTTGTACAGCTCACTGTCCTCCTAGAGATTCATCCTGTCCAACAGGCTGCATAAAATGGGATTACATGCATTTATTAACCTGGCAAAGCTGAGATAACTCATTAACTAGGGCACGGCAGGATCTGGAATGGCCACTGACACTTTTTGGAAGGAAAACAAGGATCCTTTGCCAACAGCCAGCAGAGATCTGGCACAGAGCCCCGGCCCAATCACGCAATTAGCCACGAGCCTCACCAGCCCTGGGATGTGGGAAACGTGGAGCCAATTCCTGGCATCCCGAAGCCAGGGGGATGCGCAGCAGGCAAGAGGCACGAGGGAGGCTCAGCACAGCCCCAGCAGAGACCCTGAAAGGGTTTGGCAGAGGGGCTGAGCTGCAGCAGTGATGGGGCTGGAGGAGCCAGAGGGATTCAGCTCCCCCATTTCCAGGAAAAGAATGGGGGGGAAAGCACAAAAAGTTCCCAAGGGATGGCCCTTGGCACGGCAGCATCCCCTCGATAAATCCCACGCTGCTTCCCGTGTGGGAAACAGCACCAGCATTTTAATAGTGGTGTTAACAAATCCTTGTAGGGAGGAGGGAAATAAAGAGTGTGCAGCAAGAGGCAGTCCTGTCCCAGCCAGCCCCTGCCCTCCTGGTGCCAAGATGGTACTTTGCACTTCCAGCAAGGAAAGAAAAACAAGTGGGAGGCGTCAGCCTCTTTTGCATAGGTGTGACAGGCCTCAAAAAAAGGGGAGATTCCAAATGGAAAAGCTTCTGCTTTGCTGCCCAAGTTCTGCCCTCTGGTCACAGCCCCTGAAAACTGTTAAGGAAAACTTCAGGACAATTTTAATCTGTCGACTTCTTGCTTCCTGATGGAGATCAAAGCCCATGGATAAAACAATCCTTAAACGTGTGTAAATAAAAAATTAAAGATTAAAAAAATGAAGAAATAAAATACCATTTTAAAAAATAAATAAAAAATAAACAGGGCCACTTTCCACACTAGAACCCTAAGGACTGGAAATCCCTGCCTAATATCAAAAAGCTCCTATCATATTAGCCATCAAACCCCACAAGCATGGCTTTGAGGCTGGCAGAATGCAAAGCTCCCCTCTGAAACTCATGGAGCCACCAGGAAATGGTGCTGCCCAACAGGACCCAGGCACTCCAGGACCCTGGCTTTGCAGGATGGATCCCTCCCAAGTTTTACACTCAGATAAATCAGCTGAGGCTGGGGAGATGATGGTCCATTCCCTCAAAACTGTCAGTGACACTTTCTGTCACACTTGAATGAAACTGGAGATGTTTTGGGGATTGTTTTGAGGTCACTTCTTGCCAGCTGTGTTGGTGTTTCACAGGGTCAGCTGAGAGGAGAGTCATCAGTGGAAGGTTTGGAAAACATCCTACAGCACAGGATCCACCACAAAAACTTTGATTTTCTAAGGCAAACCAGGACAATTCTTTGCACTTTGCTGCGATACAGCAGCCCACCAAAAGATCACATAAATGCTCTTGGTACTTTCTTTCTTCTAGTTTTAAGAACAGAAAGGAAATAATTTTCTTGTGGAAATAATCCAGCCTCTTATCAAGGTGATAAATGACATGGCAAAGAACCTTTTGTTCTACCATGAACCGTACACACAAGTACGGGAAGGATCCTGCAGGCTGCTGGGGAAACTCAAGCCCAAAGAGCTAAGAACAGAGGACAGAATTCCAAACACAGCCCATTAGGGACAGGCAGCTCAGGAAAGACCTTTGTGGAGACAGGCTTCCTACATTCCAATCAAATTAAATGAAAGGCTAGGTCTGTAAGCAATCAGGACTCCTGTCTGTGCCCAGCAAATCCCCTCCTCCCCAAGTGCTGTCACCGCTCAGACCCCTCTGCCAGAGCTTCCCAGCCCTGCCCCAGGTCTGTCCTGCTCTGCCAGCCACACCTGCAGCCCCACTTTTGTAGCTGGGATGGTTTTCCTGCTCTGCAGCCCAACATTTTCCCCTTCCCAAGGAGCTCCAGAGGGTCCCTCCTGAGAACATCCTGCGCCTTCTTCCCCAGCAGAGGCTGCGTGGCTCCCACGCCACGATCCTATCCCAACGGAACTGGGAGGGAAGGGTTTTTTGGCTCTCCTCAGCCTAAACCACTGAAAAAGTTTTACTTTTCCCCTGAAACTGATGCAGGAGCCCCGGGTGAGCCTGTGGGACTCAGCACAAGCTAACACACCCCTCGTGGGGGCTCAGGACCCACAGCATCCCCAGCTGGGCTGCATGCCCCAGCCATTTGCTGCTGCAATACCAATAATCCTTACAACACACTATTTCTTGAGGTTTTTTTTAACTCCCCAACTCCACCACATGCCAAGAGGCTGATACGGATACAGGAAGTGGAATATAAACACATTGCCTGCTTTACCAAATATCCAAAGAAACACAACTAAAAATATCCACTCAACAGTGTCCCTGAACATCTCGAAGCCCCATAACACCCATACCCACGCTGACTGGGAGCCCCCAGGAACCAAAGGGCTTGCAGGTGTGGGGCCACCATCCCCCAGGACTTGGTTTTCAGGACCTTCTTCTCCCTGTGGATGTAGAGCTGGAAGGGGGTTGAGTTGCTCTGGAATTATGAACACAAAACTGCCCCGTCCTCCTGAGCCATGTGCCATGTGAGGGGCTGGATGCACCCCACCATACTCCCACCTCCCTTGGGTACTTCCACAGCTGCCTCTGCCTTCCCACTTCTCCCTACCTCCAAAAAAAAAAAAAAAAAAAACATTCATGGAGAGCCTTACAGTGACTCAGTCACACGAGGACTTTTGTCACCAGCTCTGCTCTTTCTGCCACTTCTCATTAATCGCTGCAAAAATAGAGGGAAAACTTTTTGTGCTCACGTCACTCGTGCCTTCTCTCTGCCCTCCCTCCTGCGTTCCTCCAGAGGTCATTGCTGGGAGCAGAAGGGATGTGACTGCAGAAGAGGCCACAGAGGATTCACAGCCAGGTTCAGAAAAATGAGGTCTCTTCATGCCATGTGACAAAACCCAGAAACCAGCGGCACGGCTCCAGCAGTGATTAATGCAGAGCAGTCCCCAGGGCCATCAAACATCTGCAGCTTCACTTTTCCAAGAAACAGCAAATCCACAACTACTTTCAAGACCCTGGGGAACTTGTTTGCTGCTTCCTATAGCTGAGTAAAGTTTCCCTACCCGTTCCTACCTCAGTACGACACAGCCACTTCTGGGCTAGCCCAGCCCTACCCGGGCTTTGGAGGTGCCAGATGAGTTTGCAGCAGGACAATCCTGCCTGGAATACTGCTCCACACTGAGGTGGAGGTGGTTATCCAAGGATAACCACAGCTTGCTTTAAAGCACTCCTCTCCATCCCCATGAAGGCAGCTCCTGCAGGGAGATCTCTGCTCCGGCACAGAGGGCAACACGCAGAGGATGAGGAGGCTCTGCCACCGAGGTCTGCAGGGATTTCAAGTTGCTTTTGCAATCAAAGGATGCTGCATGGGGGTTTGGGGCAGCTGTGCTTGAGAAGGAAGCTGAAGACAGAAGTTCCCACCCCACAGATCACCTTCCCCACCAGACTCAGCGTTTCCTGAGGCTCCCCTGAGCCCTCGCCACGCTGCTGCCTGCATCCCAGAGAAATCCCCATGAATCTGCCTCAAATATTCCAAGTCTTTTGAGGGACTAAGACACAAAGCTGCCAGATTTAACAAGCCCAACAACAGTTGCTGCTTGGAAGCCCTCAGAAACTGCTCCAAATATCAGGAGAGTTTCAGTTTCAGGTGAGGGAAGTCCCATCAGCTGGGTGAGCTTGCCCTCAGCACTACATCCCAGCCACCCTTCTCCTTTGGGGAGTTAATTTGACACTTTAGTGCTTGATTAAAGAGACTCCAACTGACTGGGATGAAATACAGGATTGAGAAGTGATTAACTGCATGCTAATCCCCCAATCCCATTTAGTGCTGCTGGAGTAGGATTAAAATGCCACTGGTGTCCAGGACTCCCCCTTTCCCCACAGAATTCGACTTCTAAACGAATTTACAACCAAGTTAGACACAAACCAGCAACTTGTCCCTGATGCCACTAGCACTAAATCAAACAGAGACACCAGCTGATAGCCTGACAAATTACTGGGAATTCAACTGGATGTGCCACACTAATCAACTTGTTTCCTGATCGTCAGAGCTAATGAGATGCAGCTTCCTACCTCCCCAGCATGGCTGCTGTGACAAATACCCTGACACCCCCCCAAGCATGAAGCCACACATCCTCCTGGCTGTCCTCTAGTGGTGACAAGTCCCCAGTGTCCCCACGGGGTCACTGACAGCAAAGGGGGATCAAGCTGAGAGGGGTCCAGAATGCAATACACCAGTTAGATACCACAGCACATCCAGTTCTGGAGTCCCCAACACCAGAAGGACACAGAGCTCCTGGAAGGTGCCCAGAGGAGGCACTGAAATGCTCAGAGGGCTGAGCAGCTCCCTGGGAAGCCAGGCTGAGGGATTGGGGTTGTTCAGCCTGGAGAAGAGGAGGCTCCCAGGTGAGCTCAGAGCAACCTCCCAATATCTGAAGGGGCTCCAAGAAAGCTGGGGGAGGGCTTTGGACATGGGGGGGTAGGGAGAGGACAAGGAAAATGGGTTAAAACTTGAAGAGGGGAGAGTGAGGTTGGAGATGGGGAAGGAATTCTTCAACTTGAGGGTGGGGAGACCCTGGAACAGGAAGCTGTGGATATCCCCTCCATGGCAGTGCCCAAGGCCAAGCTGGATGGAGCTTGGAGAAACCTGGGCTGGTGGGAGGTGTCCCTGCCCGTGGCACCAGGTGAGCTTTAAGGTTCTTTCCATCCCTTTCTATGATACATTCCCAACCCCTGCCCCTTCCAAATAAATAAAGAATGGAAAGCTGGGATGGAGCACGGCGATCTGAAAGTTCCTAAAGTAAAAGTACGAGTGCAGCAGGGTGTGTAATCTCAGTATCAGCCCCAAACCTCCCCAAATAATGACGCTTCCCACTAATTAAAGCTCCTTCCCACACTAATCCCACAGCTCCTCGCACATGGGAAACTTCCCCCGCCCAGTTCCCCGGCAGGGCTGCGGGAAACCCGTGGTGGGAACATCCCAAATAAACCGAAGTTTAAATGATTTCCCGACTTGAAATGATTCCTCTGGATTGTTCCTCCTGCCCCTCCGGATCATTTCTCCTTTGCGGAGGGCGGGAAGGCCGAGTGCTGCTGCTCGGACTCTGGGAGCAAGGCCTAGCTGATTAGTGCTCATTTTTAACTTCGGGCCAAACCCTTAAGTTGGGTTTTTTCCACAGAAACGAGCACATTTCCCCCCTTTTCGGAGCGGCAGCCAACCCGCTAACCCGCCCGCCAACCACCCCGGGCCTTCCAGCCGCCTCCCCCCTCACCGCTCCTCAGGGGACTTCAACCAAAACCCTTCCGATTCACCTCAAAACCCCGCCGCCAAACCCTCGGGGAAGGGTCCCTCGCCTTTCCCCGAGCTCCAAATCACTTCTTCGGGGACGTTCGAACCAGCCCGAACCCACGGGAAACCCCCAAACCCCGCACCCCGGTACTCACCGCCCGCCGCTCCCTCCTCCGCCCTCCGCCCGTCTCCACGGGCGACCGTTAAGCCACGCCCACCGCCCACGCGAGCCACGCCCACCCCCTTGGCCACGCCCACCCCCGCCAGCCCCCGCCCCGCCCCGAACGGGGCGGGGCGGGGGCTGGCGGGGGTGGGCGTGGCCAAAACGTTGTGGGCGTGGCTTGCGCTTGGCGGGGAATCGGCTTTTTCGCCCCATTTTGTGTCTTGACGTCACGGTGACGTCGCTGGGGGGGTTAGTGAGTGTTGAGCTGCCTGGGTTGGCCGAGTGTGGAGGCTTAAAAAGGAAAAGAAAAGGGATTTTCCCTTGTTTCGGCTGGAAGTTTGTACTGCTGGGGCTGGTGGGTGAGCATCCCAGAGGTGCAGCTGGAGCATCCCTGTGCCCATGGGGACAAGCTGGGCATCCCAATAGGTCTGCAGGATCATCCCTGTGCCCATGGCGATGAGTTGGGCATCCCAAGGGATCTGCAGGATCATCCCTGTTCTCTTGAGGATGAGTTGGACATCCCAAGGGATCTGCAGGATCATCTCTGTGCCCATGGGGACAATCTGGGTATCCCAAGGGATCTGCAGGATCATCCCTGTTCCCTTGGGGATGAGTTGGGCTCCTTGGGGTCTGCAGGATCATCCCTGTTCCCTTGGGGATGAGTTGGGCATCCCAAAGGATCTGCAGGATTATCCTTGTTCCCAGGGGGACAAGCTGGGCATCCCAAGGGCCTTGCAGGATCATCCCTGTGCCCATGGAAATGAGTTGGGCACCTTGGGATCTGCAGGAGCATCCCTGTGCCCATGGGGACAAGCTGGGTATCCCAAGGGATCTGCAGGATCAACTCTGTGACCCTGGGGACGAGTTGGGAATCCCAACAGGTCTGCAGGAGTATCCCTGTTCCCTTGAGGATGAGTTGGGCACCCCAGAGGCCTTGCAGGATCATCCTTGTGGCCATGGGGACAATCTGGGCATCCCAAGGGATCTGCAGGATCATCCTTGTTCCCATGGGGACAAGCTGGGCACTCCAGGGGCCTTGCAGGATCATCCCTGTGCCCATGGGATGAGTTGGGCATCCCAAGGGGTCTGCAGGATCAACCCTGTGCCCATGGGGATGAGTTGGGCATCCCAAAGGATCTGCAGAAGTATCCCTGTGCCCATGGAAATCAGTTGGGCACCTTGGAGTCTGCAGGATCATCCCTGTGCCCATGGGAATGAGTTGGGTACCTCGGAGTCTGCAGGAGCATCCCTGTGCCCATGGGAACAAGCTGGGCATCCCAAGGGATCTGCAGGATCATCCCTGTGTCCATGGGGCAATGTGAGCACCCCAAGGGCCTTGCAGGGGTGCAGGGGCTGGGGAGGAGCATGTCTGGGATCTGCAGGGATTTGGCTGCTGCCCCAAGAGCCCAACCTGCCCCTGCTGGGTGCTTTGATCCTGCACATTGCTGGGGACCACCTGGAGCTTGGGAGGCAGAGGAGAAGGAGGGGTCCCTCAGCCCCAAACAGGCTCCTCAGAGCTCCTCAGGGCTGAGGAGATTTGCTGGGAAGCCCCAGGGGGATGCTCGAACCCCTGGAGATCCTCCCGGGTCCCTGCGGGTGATCCCGGGGCTGAATCCCCCTCTCAGGAGGGGCGGGGGGCACCCAAATTCTCACCCGCTGCCCTGGGGACCCAGCACGGGCAGAACCCACCCGGAATCCCCAGTGATGGCTGCGTGGGAGAGCATCCTCGTGTCCTGCGGGGAAAGCACACCGGGAAGGACACAGCAGTCCTCGGGAAGCGGCCAAACGGACGGGAAAAAGTTCCCGGAGGGATCGGTAACCCCAGAAGCAGCCGATTCCCCCCCCTGACCCCCCCATCCCTCCGGGCCCTGCCCAGCATTGCCCTCTGCTGGGCTAACCCAGCACCTCCCACTAATCAGCTCCAGCCTCAGCTTAATTAACCAGCGGTAATTACCTACCCCCCCTGCCTGGGACCGCAGCCTGCCCAGGGGACAGCCCCCAGCCGGCTCCTGCTGGCCAGGCAGGGCTAGCAGGGCACCCCGGGGGGCTAGCGGGGAGTGCTGGGTGCACTGGGAGCACTGGAGGGATGTGTTGGAGGCACTGGGAGTGCTGGAATGTGTTCTGGGAGGGCACATTGGCTGCACTGGAGCATGTACTGGGAGCACTGGAAACAGTGGAGTGTGCACTGGCCATGCTGGAAGGGCACACTGGGTGCACTGGAGTGTGTACTGGGGGTCATACTGGGTGCATTGCCATGAGCAGTAAGCCCAGACAAGCACCCCCTGGGCTCCCAGTCGCAGGTACTGGGAGCACTGGGAGCTGGGATGTGGGACTGAGGGCCATGTGAGCACCTGGGGGATGCTCAGGCAAGAGCTGGGGCTGAGTCTGGGCAAGAAGAATTTAACAGAGAGAAGGAAAAATGAGCTCAGCTCTCCCAGAAAGGGGCAGGGGGTTAACCCAACCCAACCAGTACTCCCAGTGCTCAGGGAACTGGGCTGGAAAAGTTCCCAGTCCCTGCTGGGAGCAGAAAATGCATCAGGGGGACAAGGGGGTTCTTTCCTGATTCTGTGAAGATGGTTAAGTCCCCATCATCCCTGGAGGGGTTTCAGAGCCCTGGGGATGTGGGGATGAGGGACATGGGGCAGGGGTGGCCTTGGCACTGCTGGGGGAAGGGTTGGACTCAGTGATCCCAAAGCTCTGTCCCAACCCAAATGGTTCCAGGATTCCATGCACCAGGCAGCCATGGGAGAGGAAACCAGAGCCCAGGCTCTGCTCCCACCCACACCCCCAGGATTCCCCCCCTGGCAAATCAGTCCCAGCCCTCCCCAGGCTTGTTTTCCCTTGCTGTTTCTCAGGTATTTCACTCAGAAATGTCCCTTCAGTTCCCCACCCTGGGCTGGGGAGATGGAGCAGGCTGTTCAAGAGGAGCCTGGCTGATAAATGGCCTTGTCCTGGGAGAAAACCACGGGGTTACAGCCTCTGCATAACAAAAGCTAAATAAAAAAAAATTGCCTGATCGGGCTGCAAACCTTCTCTTACCACCCAAATCCACTGGACTGCAACATCACAGGTGAAGAGACTGCAGGCCTGGTCCATTTCCCCAGAAGCTCCCAATCTGGCAGAACAGTTGAATATTTTTCAGACCTGAGGAGCTGCTCTGCTCTCAGGGGGGGTGTGGGTACCCAGGGCATGGCAGGCACATCCCATCCCTGACCCACAGCCCAGAGCCACCTGGGACCACCACTGACACCCCAGGAAGGGCTGTGCTGAGCCTGGGTTGGGAAGTGATGAATGCAAAAAAACCCAAAAACCAACATAATTCAAAATACAACATCTTTAGCTTAGGTGTGAATCACACCAGCCCCCCCTCAGCAGCCTCTTTCTTGGGCATGAAGATTTTTATTTTTTTTTTCACCTAAAAGAGAACTTACTAAAGCAATGCTTGGAATTCTGCCTGTGGGAAAGAGTCATTTCTTGCAGTCAACAGAAATATTTTCCTTTTCTGAGCCACTTTCTGGCTAATCTTTCCAGATGCAGAAATCAGACAACCTCCAGCCCCTTCCAGCTGGTGAAGCATCCAACAGTGGGAAGAGCTGAAACAAGCTGAGCACAAACATCCCCTTATTCACTGATTTTCTCTCCCTTTCCTTTTGTGGGCTTTAATTGGTAGAAACAACACTTGAGGAGCACACCTGACAGATGTATTTTTCCCTCCAAGGAAGGACTTTCCCTGCCAGGAGCCTGAGGCAGAAAATGGGATGGAGGGGCTGGAGAAACCCACACAGGGACAAAGAAAAGTCAGCAGCATAGGAGAGAAGAGCCTTCCTCTTTCCAGCCTTGGGTGGTTTTAGTCTTAAAGGCATCACTGAGGTATAAAAAAATCCTCAGTGGCAGAGGAAAGGGCTGGGGGAATCTCAGGCTGGGGGAGCAGAGAGTGCTGGAGCATCCCTGGGCAGCAGCTTGGTCCTTCCCCAGGCCATGATGCAGCATCTGGGCCCATCTGTGTCCTACCCATGGTGCAGCATCTGTGCAGAGCTTCCCAGGCACTGATGCTTTTCAAAAACCAGCCCAGCAGAATGGTGCAAAACGAACCTGTCAGTTCTAACTGGTTCCCTCTTACCTGGGGGGAGGAACAGGATGCATTTCTACAGAGGGGATCTTCAGCAAGATGCACCTGAGATCCTGCCCCAGAGATGAAAAGAAACAACTGTTTCTGCTCCTGGAGGATCTCCTTTCCATCCACTGACTGTCTGGATCCACAGCTCTCATCTGCAGAAGGAATCAGCCTTGGTTGGTCCCAGCTTCCCACTCCTTGCCAGCACTTGTCCAAGTGCTCAGTTGTCCCTGGAGCTGAAGAGAAGGAGTCAGACCCCCAACAGATGCAGATCCTGCACTTGCCAGAGATAAAATAACACCCCGAGGGTGATGGGCTGAGGTGGCCTCTCCATCAGCACCCTTCCCACCCAGCTGGGGACCACGGGGCAGCAGTGAAAACTTGCTGACAACCTGCAAAGAGCAGTGAGAGGGACAGGGCATTAACCAGGAGGCTGCTAGGCTGCAATTGGCTTTAAGTGGTCCCTAACGTTTCCATTAGCTCTCAGGTGCTTTTTGACATCCCTGATTTATGCTGCAGAACCCACAGGAGATGGCAGGTGATGATTAAGATGTGCTTTTACTCTTCTGGAGTACCTCGTAGCTGTGGCCCATGCATACAGAGCATGTTGCTTATTATTCAGAGCTGTTTGTTCCATTAATCATGTGCCTGCTTTGCTCGGGGAAGAGGGAGAATATAGCAATATTCTGGCTGCTTGTTTTTAAAACCCGTGTGGGGGTGGACACTCCAGCTACTGCTCACATTTTTCTCTCCAAGTCACAGCAGAGCTGTTCGTGATCCTCCTCCCTCCTGTTTTCTCCCAACACTGATTTTGTTGGCCAGACTCAGGAAGGAAGCTGCCTCCAGCCAACTGATGGAAATAATAAGTATTACTAATGGAGGAATGTTTCAGTTTCAGCCTTGGAACAGCTTTAAAATGAAAGGAGCTGGGATATTTCATCTCCAGCAAAGACACAGAAAGGCTGCGGGGCTTTTATCTTTGGCCATCAAACCACTTCTGATCTGACACCTCCTGGCCTGGTCATTGCTCCCCAAGTTCTGGGAAATGCCCTGTGTGCTGCTTCTGAAAATTACTGAAGAGCTCTGCAGTAGTAAAAAGCATAGAACTGATTAATTATTTTGTTTTTAAATTTGAGCCAAGCTTTGAAGCCAGCCTGAGCTCCTGAAACGCAGCTCCAAGCAAAACCTGTGTTCATGTTTCCCTGGGTCTCCATTGCTTCCAGACTGAAGCTGAGAAACTGAACGCCAGGGTTGGATTTGTGCTGGAGATCCATAGCAGGTCAAAGCTGGGAACTCTGAGTCCTCATCAGAGGAGCCAGAGGAATAAACACCGCGAGAGGCTCTGCCTGAGAGGTCCCAGCCTGCACCCAGCCACCCAGCCTCCCTCCAGGGCCCAAGTCATTGCCCAGAGGGTTTTTCCAGCCAGCTGTGGTCACTTCAACCTCCTGGGAAGTGATTATGGAGGAGGAACAGCAGCTCAGGGAGTTGTACCTGTGTCTCCCATGGCCTTGTCTCCCCGGAGTGAAGAGCACGTGAGGAAAACACCAAGGTCTGGGACTGCATGGAGTTTGCTTGAATGAGGGGAAAACCAAACCAAAACAATAAGAATAAGGAAAAAAGATTGAAACCAACCAAACCTGAGAAAACCCTCAGCTCTCCAGATCAGAACAGTGTGTCCAGGCATTTCTGCAAGGTGCAGAAAGAGCTCCCTGAAGTCCTGGTGTCACTGCCTGCTGAGCAGCAGCCTGGTGGCAACAATACAGGAGCTGGGCTGCTTCTGTGGGACAAACAAAGGATTTCACCTGAATGTCTTCCATCAAAAGATCTGCTGCTTTTTTACTTTTATCTTTTTACAGAGATCTGCTCACTTTTTTTTTTTTTAGACTGCACATATTATAAAGAAGACTGAAGTGTTTACTTCTAATGAACACTCTGTAGGCCAGGAAACACTTGAATCCTTAAAGAAAAATCATTATTCCTTTAACTTAGCTAAATGCTCCTCCATGGGAAGTAAAACTTCAGGATGTGTGTAATAAACCCCTCCAATGACACTTTGGCTTGGTTTTAGCAAAGCCTTAGCCATCAGTCCCTAAAAATTAATGTCCCCCAGGGCTATGGGAGTTTTCACTGTTAACTACAGTGACACTCTCTGCACAGCTCCCTGGAGGAGTGTAAAGAAACTCCTCTTTATTTAGACTTTCGTGGGACTTTCAGTAGCCAACATCTTGACAGGCATCAGTTCCATTGACATAAATGTCCCTTCTTGTCAGACTGGCAGAGTGCACACATGTAAAAAATCCAGCTAGTTGAGTTTATATGGGAAGAAATACAAATCAAATGGTTTTCATTCCCACTACACCCCAAACACAGATGATTTGCACAGCTGGAAAGGCAGCCACAAAGGTGTCACTTGTGCCCAACATATCCCAGGCTGCTGGAGCAGGAGCTGGGGTGCTGAGGGTCTCACAGCACCATCCTGCATCCCCAGGAACACCTCAGCATCTTCCCCCCCAGCCAGGCAAGCCCCTGAGACCTCCTCTTGCTGCCAGCAACCCCCCCATCCCTGGTGCAGGAGGGACTCAGCCTCTTGAGTTCCTGGGGTTCTGCCAGAGCCCAGTGAGCTCCCCAGCACCTCCAGGGAAAGCACCAGGGGCACAAGGAGACCTGGCAGGAGATCTCTGCTGTGCCAGGAACTGCAGCCTCTGAGCAGGCACTGCCTGCTGGCTCTGGGAGCTGTGCAGACATTCTGAGGTCTCCTGGCATCTTATAAAGGCTTAAATATTAAATGACTTACAGAGGGTTCCAAAGGCTGGAAAGGAACCCAATTAGTCTTTGCACTAATGAGTGCCAGAGGCTAAAAACTGACCCACAGAGAAACACTCTGTCACTGCATGGAAGGGAAAGGACAGATCAAAATCCACACCTGAAGTCAAGGGGGGGAAAAAACCCCAAGAGTTGTGTCCCAGCAAAGCTGCTCTGGTTGCACCCACAGGCACCTTTCAGCCCAGCTCCCCCCTGGCTGCAGCAGGAGCAATGATGCACACAGCAGGAACACAGAGAACATACCCCCCAGCCCTGGGGGACCTGCAGGGATCATCTCCAACCAGAGCCATCAGGTGCAGAGCCTCTGGATCAGCTGGCAAATCCACACTTCATCTTGGCAAGGAAGAGAAGTGTTCCAGGCAGCACCAAATGCCCACGCAGACCTCAAAATCATAGTGGGGAAGATTTTTCTGCTAAATCAAATGATATCAGGATTCCAGCTCTGGGGCCAAGCTCCCCTGACACCCATGGAACTGCCTGAGCCCTCGTTTCGGTGTAGGAAGAGCTGGAGGAGACCAGGAAAGCAGCTCAGGGAGGAGGCAGGGGAGCACCAGGAGCAGGCACTGATTGTAGGAGTTGCTCAAATATGCAAGGTATTCACATGGATCCCAGGCTGACAGCTTTGTGTTAAAGCCTGCAGGAGAGGAACAAAGCCTGGCTGAGAGAACAGGCCCTTCTCCAGCATCCTGCAGAGAACAGCAAGAGTTATTAATAGACACTAATGCTCTCAGACTAAGAAAGTCTATGTACTCTCCAGCATCTCCCCTTCCATATTTTGTTCCTCTTCAACAATAAACCCCACTTCACCAGAAAAGGGCTATAAAAAGAAGCAATTCCTCTCTCTCTCTCTCTCCCACGTCTCTTGCGTCAAGACTCAAACCTACAGAGCAGTCCTCACAGTCTTCTGCTTGCATTGAGACAGATACAAAGCAGAAAATCTGTGGCATGGCAAATACTTGCATTCATTTTCTTGAATTGTTCCTCAACCACGCAGTGCAGATGCTGCTCCTCACCCCTGTCTCTGCTTAACCAGAGCTACAAAAAATAAAGGGAGGGGAGGAAGACAAGAGAGGGACTCAGCCCCCATCCCAGTCCTTTTGTTTCTGGGAAGTGCCTGCTCAAAGTTTGTCTGAGAAGAGTTGGCTTTCCACAGGCAGCTTCCAGGTGCAGATGTTCCCTCCTGGAGCTGTGTTCTCTGAACCCACGGGTCTCAGGTCTCCATTAAAACCTGGGTGACACGGGTGAAACAAGAGAGGGGAGGAAAATAACCATGCAAGGGGACTGCAGGAAGGTTGCAGAAGTTGCTTCTGCCAGCAGAGCAAGGGAAGGCAGATTGCCAAGATAAGCAGCTACTACATCAACTGGTACTTCAACACCACCATTACCTTAATGAAGGAAGCAGCTCCTGCCCAAGGATGCTGAGAAGCTCCCTGGATCCGGAGCCAGAGGACACAGAACCTCAGTGAACAGGGAACATCAGAGTCCCAAAGCAGCCTGACTGCAGGTACAGTCTGGGGGAATGCAGAGGACACAGGAAACTTCTGCCCTGGGAAAGCTGTGTCTGTGGTGGGGAAGCCACCCAGAAATTAAATCACTTGGAGCCACTTACACACTCCTAGGCAGTGCAGATGCCATGATTCCTTAAAGATCTGCTCTGGTCAATAGATTCCTGAAAAAGAAGCAAACCTGTTGCAGATACAATGATTTCTTTCAAGCTATCAGGCTGGAAATGCTTAAGAATTAGCATGTACTCAGAGGAACAGAGAGGTTTGTTTCTGACTGACGTTCTTCCCTCCTGTACACGTCTTGCATTAAAAACTTCTAGTCGTGTGGAACTGCTAACACTGAACGTTTATTGTTTTAAAAAAATACACATGCAGAAAGCCATTCTCTTTGAAACCAACACACAAAATAACCCAGTAAGTATTATAAAGAAAAGCAACAGCCCTGTGAAGGCTTGTAGTGACCTGAAACCTCCAGCAGAACCTATATTCTGTGGGAGTCCATGCCCCAGCTGCACCACGCAGTGCTGTGAGTCCAGCCAAAGTCACATCACAGAGCACTTGCCTTGCAGTTTATCTTTCTTTTTCTGCTGCTTGGATTTCTTGCCATCCACCTGGAGACTGACAGTTCTCCTCTTCTCCAGATTCAAGAGCTCCTGGAAGAGCTCCTGCACGTTGTAGTTCATTTTGGCTGAGGTCTCCATGAAGGAGCATTTCCACTTGCTGGCTAAGGCTTGCCCCTCGCTGGCATCCAGCTCCCTCTGGGTCTCATCACTTTTGTTCCCCACCAACATGATGGGGATTTTTTGGATGTCCCCTTTAATCTGGCAAATCTGCTCAAAGATGGGGTGAAGATCTTCCATGGACTGCCTGCTGGTGACCGAGTACACCAGGATGAAGGCGTGCCCTTTGGATATAGACAGCCTCTGCATAGCAGGGAACTGGTGGCTGCCCGTGGTGTCAGTGATCTGGAGGGTGCAGATGCTCTTGTCACAGCTGATCACCTGCCTGTAGGTATCTTCGATCGTGGGGATGTAGGTTTCCCTGAAAGTTCCCCTGACAAAACGAAGGACCAAGGAGCTCTTGCCAACCCCAGCTGCTCCAAACACGACCACTCTGTAGTCATTGCTTTGTTCAGGCATCTTTCCTGCCCGCCGATCCAAGGGAAGATTTTAATGGGAAAAGCTTCGATTCTTCGAGTTTGCACAGCCTTCTGTAGGGGGGGGCTGCAGAGAAGAGAGGGGAAAGAGAGGAGCAGGGGGAGAGAAAGAAATCGTTCACACCGTATCAATAATTTCACTTACCGAAACCAGCAATTAATTAAGTCACTCCCCTCCCATCGTTTGTTTGGTCTCTTGTTGTTTTTTTTTTCCTGGCGTTAAAGAGAAATAAACCACTACTCACGTGTAATCCCCTCCCTTTCCCCGCACACTCAACGTTATGGGAAATGAAAAGCCTTTCATTCACCTGTAGCCATCAGCTCCCACCGTCCAGCGAAAGGAGCCCGCACCCTCCTGCCAGCAGCGGGGAAGCCACCGGCCGGAGCCCCGAGGCTGCGGGGAGGGAACGGGGGAGGCGGGGGAGGCTCGGGATGCTCGGGGAGGGAACGGGGGAGGCTCGGGATGCTCCGGGAGGCTCCGCGCCCGTCCCCGCCTCCGCCCCCCGCGGCCCTGCCCCGCTCCGCTCCCCCCGGCACCGCTCCCACAGCCCCTGCCTTGCTCCCACCTCCTCCTCCTCCTCCTCTTCCATCCACCCCGTTCCCTGCGGGCCCCGGGAAGCGGCAGGAGCCGCCGGAGCGGTGCGGGATGGCTGAGGGGGGATGGCGGCTACCGCAGGCGGGCGCGGGGCTGCCCCTCCGGGCAGGGGACCTGGGTGCTCTTCGGCTTCAAAATCACCATAAAAAAAACAAACCAAAACAAAAAAACCTTAAAAGCCCGAAATAGATAATTAAATAACCAACCGCCCTGCATCTGGTGGTTAAGGCTGTGGGAGCCAAGTTTTCGGCTCTCCGTCCCTCTTAATTCCACGCATAAATCAACGCTGCTCTTCTGCACCACGGACACACACGGACACGGATACACAGGGATACACACGGACACGAATACACGCGGACAAGGATACACACGGATACACACGGACACGGATACACACGGACACACACGGACACGGATACACAGGGATTCACACGGACACGGATACACAGGGATACACAGGGACACGGATACACATGGACACGGATACACAGGGACACGCTCTCCGGTGCTGACAGACCTTGCCGGCTTTCCAGCCTTCCCTGCTCGCGTTTAAGGCTGATTTTACCTTCCGCGCTGAGAATCCGGGATGCTGCTCCTGCCGCGCTGCCATGGGAGGCAGCAGCGGTGCCCTGGGGTTCTCCCCACCGAACCCGTCCGGCTACGGCTGACAACCGATCCGGCTCCCTCACGCTGGCAAACCGAACACGGGTGTTTCACAGCCACGGGCTGTATTTCTCCTCACTGATCCAATATTCCCCCAAAACACCCCCCTTCCCCTCCACACGGGATCCCTCAGCCCGCACACCGCCCGGTGCCTGCCAGGAGCCCCGCAGCGGCCGCTCCCGCCGCCCTTAGCTCCCGTCCCGCCTCGGTACCACCTCCCCGCCCCGCTCCGCCCAAGCTGCCGACATGGCGAGGAGGAGAGGGTGCCAGGCTTCCTGCTGCCACCTCCGGGCTCCGACAAGCCTTTGCCCGGCCCCTCCGGCTCCTCTCCCGCAGGGACTCCCCAGGCGCGGGGCTCCGCTGAGATGCTGCCCACCCTTCCTTCCCTCCTTCCCTAAAATGGCCGCCAGCCCCCGGAGAGAGCTCGGCACCGACACCCCCGGGAAAAACGCTTCTCCTGGGCGCCCCGGGGCCGTACCGACCCCACCCGGGAGCCTGTCCCCTCAGGAAGGTTGATAGGGACCCCGTTAGTGGGCAGTGGGTGCGGGTGAGGCTCTGCGGGAGCCCCGCAGCGCTGCGCTGCCTCTGCCGGGGGCTCGGTCCCCGCTGGGCAGGAACAAACTGCGCCTATCAACCTGGCAGGTGGGGAGGTTTCCCCCCGTTTCCCCATGTTTCTCACCCCAACAGCAGCATCTCCCACCGCGACCATTACAACCATCCCTGTGTCTGACTGGGAGCTGGAGGAGAGAGGATCCCTGCCTTGCTGGCAGAGATTCTTTTTTCTTTAGAAATTTTTTTGGGTTTCTTTCTTTTTTTCTTCTCTTTTTCTGAGCATCACCTCCAGCTTGGACCAGAGCTTCCCACCTGGAAGTCTGTAAAAAGCCACAGGTCCCTGGGTGACCATGGAGCAGTCTCAGTGGGAGGAAAGGATGGTCCTGGGCAGCACCCCCGGGCAAGACCAGGCCCTAGAGAAGCTGCAGTCTGGAAAAAAGAGCAATATGCCGATTTTAAAACGTGACAAAGAGTATTTGAGGTGTTCTGCTGCCAGGACGTTCAGCAGGAAGAGAAGTGAGGGGGTCAAAAGTCCCTGTGAAGAGCTCAGCTCCAATTGAGAGGCTCGAAAATGGGGACACCCTTGGTCTTTAGGGCCTGGCTGCCTTGTCCATAGCTCTCATACTCCCCAGGATGGTGTTTAGGAAGCCCTTTTTGCAAGGCTTCACTCTTTTTTTTTTATTGTTAAACATGACAAACTCCCCAGCCAAAGGGGCTGGGCCTGAGGACCTCCCTGTGCCACCGACCCCAGGAGGGGGTGGTCCAAGAGCTCTTTTTCTGTTCTGAATTATTACAGAAAACATGGTTAAAGATGGTGCTGTAAACATTTCCCCTGATTCTGTGGGCTGCAGGGCATGGTCTGGGGAATGACAGCTCTTAAAGGGGCAAATAAAATACTTCAGGAAGGCTATAGGGATGTGGCTGTCCCCAGGGTCTCCTGCAGACCACCTGCCCTGTCCTCCTGCCCACCCCAACCACACGGTTCTCCACGGTCCTTTGGCACATCTTGGGCACCAGATTTGCTCCCTTGCAGTCCCCTGCTCCTCCTGTGCTCCCCATCCAGACCAGCAGTGCCCATTTCACAGCCTAAATCCTTGAGGAAGTCATTGCTTATCCCAGAGCTGTAATTAGATCCTCCTCACAGAAGGGTGGATTGGGATGAGTACACAAGCTTCTGGCTGGGGCAAGCTCAGGTCTGTGTAGCTAAAGGGTTAAATCTGTCACATTTATCACAGCCCTTCCTAGAAAGCTTGGAGCTGGGGAAGTGAAGGATCCCTCCCCGGTGGGATGCTGCTCTGCCACCTTGATGGATCCAGAGCAGCCAGAAACAGCCCTGAAAGCCAAGGGGAGGAGGTTAAGGTTGCCTGGATCCGGTGACTTGCAGAGTCATGAAATTAATGCAGGAACTAAAAGAGGAAAGACAGGCACAGCCTATACACTGACGCAGGCTGTGGAATAATTACAAAGAACAATTTGGCAGCAGTGGGTGCCTGCTTCCCCTGGGAGGATGTAGGCGAGGAGCTGTGCCCTTCCCCACACAGCCCAAAGGCAGCAGCATCTCTGAAGTCTCAGGCTGTTCCCCTGCTCCCTGCCTGTGCAGAAGCTGGAGAGCAAAATGCTTCTAGGGGATCTCAGATGAATCCTGGAGCAGAGGGAGTGTGCCTGAGAAGAAGGAAATGTTGACAAAAGCACAATTTCCACTCCTAAAGTTTTTCTCCATCCCCAACTCCAGTTTCTGCAAGTACTCAACTCACAGTGGCTGTGCCACTGGGGGCAGACCAGGAAAACCCCTGTTTGCTGGGGTTTATGAACAGCTTGGTTTTGCTCATGGCCAAGTGGCTGTGGCTACTTTAAGGCAATATCCCACCTTTTCACCTCTTCCCAGAAACCTCACCCTGCTTGGTGGTTTATTCCCATCTTCCCTGTAGGCAACAGACCTCTGCTAGTTTATGCCCAGTAAGGATATGGAATTAAAATAAAGCCTCAGACCTGGTGGGGTGGGCAGCTGCGAACCCTGCAATCCCTTTTCCTTGGCACAAGGGGGCTTGGAGCTTGACACCAACACACTGCACAGTGCTGGAGTGTTTCCCAGGGCCAACACCTCCCCTTCAGCCACCAGCTCCAGCCCCAGCCCCACGGGAATTACTGGGTGTTCAGGAGCAGTTGTAGCTGTTCACTCAGGATGAGGGCAGGATCAAGCAACAGAGAGAAAATGCTCCAGTCCCCTGCTTGACACCATTTTTGCAGCTGCATCCAGGGTTTGGTTGGTTCTTTCCCACCAAGCCCAAGGCTGGGCAGAGGCAGGACAGGGTCGCAACGTTCAGAAACCACACATAGGTTTGACTTTGGTACCTTGTCCCTGCCTGACAGGGAGGCTGAGTGCAGGAGGCAGGGGTACAGGAGGCAGGGGTGCAGGAGGCAGGGGAGCAGGAGGCAGGGGTACAGGAGGCAGGGGTGCAGGAGGCAGGGGTGCAGGAGGCAGGGGTGCAGGAGGCAGGGGTGCAGGAGGCAGGGGTGCAGGAGGCAGGGGTGCAGGAGGCAGGGGAGCAGGAGGCAGGGGTGCAGGAGGCAGGGGAGCAGGAGGCAGGGGTACAGGAGGCAGGGTACAGGAGGCAGGGTACAGGAGGCAGGGGTGCAGGAGGCAGGGGTGCAGGAGGCAGGGCAGGCTCTCCTGCTCCCCACGGAGAAACGTGTTGGCTCCTGCGTGTGCAGGAGGAGGAGCTCACACTTTTTTTCTCAAGAGCTGTGAATGGTTTTCATACTTCCTGATGCAGCAAAAAGGTGTTATTTTTTTTTCCCACAGCAGTGCCTGCTGGATTGGATACCTGCCCACCTTTGTTCCCAGCAGTGGTTGGGGAAGAGCAGATCTGTGCCAGGACCCAAACCGGCTTCGCATGAGGAGCTGGTTAGAGCTGTGCCAGCCCTTCCTGGCAGCAAGGAAGCACTGCTGCTGCTGAGAAACCAAGGAATGACAACCCAGCACCAGAGACAGGATGGTGCTGCTGCTAATGAACCACTCCCAGCAGGACTGGGCTGTCCCACATCACCAGCAGGGCAGTACCTGATGAGTCCAGAATCCATTGGCACCGCCTTGTGCCAGGCTCTGAGGCTGCAGGTGAATCTCCAAGGGACAAAGAGGCAATGCTTCCCTTTCCAGGTAGTTTCTCCATGCTTTGAGAAAAAATTAAATCAGTGAAAGGGTCCTGAAGGTGCTGAGACGTTGGGATGGATTTCCCATTCCTCAGCTGCTGTACAGCTGTACCTCATCATCAGGTGGCTGTGCCTGGGATTTTGTCCTTCTGACTCTTCTCCAGGGAGTGTAGGATGAACAAAGCTGTGAGTCAACTTAGCAGAGGCAACAGAGTGGGAAGATCTCCTTAGAGAAAGGATGGAGAGAGACCTGGCCTGTGCAGTACCCCCTTTGGGTGGGGCAGACCCATTGAGGAGGACAAGGCCAAGAGATGCTGGCTCTGTGCTCTGCTCTGCACCAGGATTTACTCGGGCTGGAGCTGACAACAACCAGAGACCTTTGAAATGGAAATTTTAAATGGAAATCAGCTGCTTGCCAGAGCCCCTCTCCAGAAGGCAGAGAGCAGAGGGAGAGGCAGAGTCTGCTGCTTTGCCCAGGAAAACTGCCTGGGGATGGTCTGGAGCCAGGAGCTGGTGCAGGACAGAGGTGGGGACCCACCAAGGGATGGGTGAGGATGCTCAAATCCCTTTTCTGCAGGGACTGTGCCAGAGATTGTTTCTGCTGTGTCAAGACTCCCTTGGGACTCACAGAGATTGCACAAGAACATACTTTCCCGGGTTACCAAACCCAAGCACAGCTCCTCACTGCTTGTTTATCCATGTTTACAGTGGCAAATTCCCCTTTCCCACTACTTCATTATGAAAAGCAGAGGATGTGTGCCCATGGTGCATGTTGCTTATCAGAAAGGATGTCTCTCCTCCAAGCAGTGCTGATACTCAGGGATGCAGTTCAGGCTGTGAAATATTTATCAGGAAATGTTCCAGAGGGGCTTATCTATTTTTGAGACATAACATCCATCTCGTGTGCGAGCCTGGAAGAAGGTCCTTCCCTCTGGAAACCCTGCAGGGCTTTAAGCACAATGAAAGCAGGAAGGAAAAAAAAATAGAAGAAAACCAGAAATGCCTGCTTTTATACTGGGTATAAACTTTCCTTGACTCAAGATAATGAAATAGCCAAAGGCTAGCACAATATTTAAACCATCTCAGCCAGGAACTCCCTGCATGGAGCCACGACACGTCAGCTCAGCTGAGTCAGAAACATACCCAGCCTGGCCAGCAGCCTCTGCCCTGCTGGGGGAAGGTTTGGGTTTGCTCTGTGCAGCCCCAGCTCCAGCCTCACCTCCTACACACGTCAGAGGTGAAGATGCCAACAACTCCGTGACGAGAACCTGGGATTTGATTTAAAACTCAAGGTCTGAAACCTGATGCAGGTATTGATTTCCTGTGCCAGTCTCCAACAAGGGAAAAGCTCAAAGAGCTATCAGCTCTTGGACTGTGTAATGCCAGGTGCTGAGCAGGAGAGTAGGGCTGTGAGACATGTCTGTGTGCTAGCCACAGAGCAAAATCCTTCCAAAAATAAACCTGCTGTTGCTTATTACTTATTTTACCCCAGTGGAAACACAGGGGCTGTGCCTCAGCTTTGAGAGCAGGAGGGACAGTCATGTACAGCAAGAACAGGAGCAGATGTGAGCAGCCATCCCCTGCCCTGCACCCATCTCCTGCAGCTCAGTCAGTCTCCTGCACTTCTTTCCCAACAGCAGAACAGCCCACACTTTATTTTTTATCATCATGAAATCCCAGACAGTATCCTTGGGCTTCAGGATTTGTGGTGGGAGAGGGGACACATTTCAGTTTCCCACCACACACTAATTGCATGGGGACTGCTGGGGAGGGGGTTTAAAAGGGAAAAGGAGTAAATGCCAGCACCTCCCTCTCCCCAGCCAGTGCTGACAGCAGCACCCAGAACCTGGGGACAGACTCAGATTCCTGCTGGGACACAAAACCCCACCCAGTCACAAGTTGCTTCTCCCATTGTCAGGATAGGCCAGACCCATCCCACAAGCCTTGCTGTGAGCTTGTGGGTGCTGAGACAGCCAGGGGACCTTCTATCATTTCCATCACCCTTCCCTGAGCCTTTCCTACACCTAATGTAGCCTTCCAGAGGGATGGACACCAGGGGCACGAGCCCAGTTTCTCCCCCAAACATCATCCAAGTGCCTCAGCACAGGTTTGGTGTGGTTCCTTCACTGGGGATGGGTTCCCCAGGAGGGAGGAGCACAGGGAGCTCTGGGCATCACCCGAGGTTCCTGGTGGAAGGAGATGAGCCCAGACTGCACACTGACACCTCACCTTGCACTGGCATCACTGGGAGCAAGGAATGAGGAACAAGACTTCCCTGGAGCCTGCTGCAGCTCCTCACTTTGCTCTTTGGTCAGTTTTAGAGCAGCAACTCTGGTCCCAGATTTCTAAGAGAATCCAGAAAGGAGGTTAATAAGAAAAACAAACTGGACCAACCCAAGGCCAGTTGCTGACCTCAGAAACCTAGGTCCTGAGCTCACCCATAAAGATCTATCACAACCCTTCCCCTTCTCCTACTGATTTTGGCTCAAATAAACTCCTGGGTGGTTTTTCCCATTCCTCTCCCCTCCTCACCATGTCCCTGGCCCAAGGACCACAGAAGCACAAAGCTCCTGGGACAGGTCAGACCCTGAGCAGGAACTTGCAGGCAACAGTAACCTCCACTCCCCAGCAAATTTCCCACACTTTTCGAGGTAAGGGATTTACTGCTTTCTTTTCATCTGCTGAAGAGCTGTGTGCTGCTGGCTGCAGAGGGCAGCAAAGGCCTGCCATGGCAAAGAGCCCGACTCCCTAACCTGGGGAGAGAAGCTGCGTGGGAGGGTGCTGCAGTGGTTGGTTGGTTTGGTTTTTTTTTACAGTTATTTAAAATTCATGAAATTTTCTCTTTTGAAATTCATTAGATTCTGGAAGAGCTGCAGTGCCCCCAGTTTGCCTTTGAGCAGCCCCCAGTTCCTCACCACTGCTGCCAACACAGCAGGAACGAAGCCACCGGTACAGCCTGAAACCCAGCAGCCCAGTCCCCCTTCTCACCTCCCCTTTTGTCAAGGGGACAACAGAAACTTCAAGCAGTTGATCCTGAAATTAATCTCTCATCATCCAATTTCCCCCACACAGGATGGGTGGGAACAGGGGGGGCTCAACACCCCCTGGTCCTGCTCCTCCTCATCTCGTGGGCAACGGGAGCTGCAACCGATGCTGCAGAGACAAGGTAGAAATCTCTCTGCTAAAGATCAGCCTGAAAGCAAAGGTTTTAAGGGTTAAAAAAACCTTTAGTGTGTGAACATTCCAAGCAGGGAGAAGATTCTCCAACCAGTGACAAGCTGCAACAGCCTTGAAGTGAAAGAGAAGGCAAGAAGAGCTACGATTTCTCAGGCAGCCAAGCAGACTGACCACGGATCCACAATATCATGTATTTTATTTAAATTAACAAACCTACACGTTTTCCAGATTGCTTAAAGCACTCTGTAAAAACTCAACTCGACCTAAACAAACAAACAAAAAAGAGGATATATTTTAATAAGACCCAGGGACTATTTCTGAGACATATGAGTAGGGCTTAGGAATGAAGAAATAAAAAACCCCCCCACACGCACGCACGCACACGATACATGCGCCCCCCGTAAACAAACTGTTAGTGTCTGACACAAAATTTTGGTTTTTAAAGCTGCAGCTCCCCATTTGCAAGGAGCCTTTACAAAACAAGAGGCTCTACTAAGCTGGAAGAAAGAAACCATGGACACATCTATGGGAACAACATAAATATCACGTAAGGACCAGACGTAAAAAGGGCGTTAAAGTTGCAAAGTCGAGCACCCAGCCAGGAACCTGTTGGAGTTGGGATTGGTTTTAATTTATTTGTTATGTGTAATGTCATCTAAACATTAATTTAATTCGTTTGTAATGTAACAACTCTGCAAGTAGGAGCACTGCTTGGCCCTACCAGCACTTCCTTTCCTCATCTAAACTGCTACAAGTTACCTTTTGCCATCCCAGTGCTTCTTCCAAGAAGTGTGCCCTCTCCTTTCCCAAGTTTTTTTTTCTTTTAAGCTATTTTCTTTCAGCACAGTGGCACTGCCACCCCACTTTACAACCCCCAAACTTATTTTTAAAAATGTAGTGTTCCAGTTCAAGTATGCAAAAATCACCCCAAGCTACCTCCTCTCAGGCAGCAGTCAGCACTTCTCCTGTGCTAAAGGGACTTCAGGTGCCCAGGCATAGCAGCACTCAAGGGGCTTCAGCTGGGGTCAGTGTTCTGGCCCCATTCCCTGCTGGAGTGGGAAAAAAAGGGAGAATTAATTGAACACTGGCTGAATTTTAGAATTTTTATGAGTCCAAGGAGAGCATGTCACCTTTCCTGGTATTGACAACTGTCAGGGTCTTTGGAATCCTGCTCCCTCTCTCCCTAATCTCCAACCTGTCAGCAACAGGCAGCACCACCAAAGTCTCATCTTTTAGGGACAAAAGTGGGAGGTTGAGTTTCAAGCAGTTAACAGAGGCATTAACTAGTGCCAGGTGAAGTTCTCTGCAGAGTCAGCTTCTCTTCTGGGCCCTGGAAGAAGGTGTGTCCTGAGAAGCACAGACCATTCTGGTCATGTTGCCATTAACTCTTCTATTAACTGGTCCCCAGCAGAGTCCAGTTTACTCCTCCATCCCATACTGGTTACAATTGCCCTTGCCCTGGGCAGTCTGACAGCCAGATCCCCCCCAAGACACAGCAGAGGGGTGAGCAAGCTCATAGCACAAAAAAAAAAAAAAAGCAAAAAAAAAGCAAAAAAAAAGCAAAAGACTCACATTAGTATGTGACAAGCTGATTTTTCCAGTCCCTGGAAGAACACACCTTGACCAAGTGTGCTCCACCCTGGCTGTGCAAGGAGGAGCAGGACTGCCCAGCTCACAGGGATGGGAGCCTGGAATGCACCATCCCTCCTGGGGCCTTTCTTGTCTCCCCATGGCACGTCAGCAGCGTGGAAATGAGAGAGCCATAACCAAAAGGTGAGAGGGAGGAAGATGGCAAAAGGCAGGGGAGCCAACTGGAAACTGCCCCATGGCAGCTCTACCCCTTCCTGACCTCGACTTTGCAACCTTAATGCTTTTCTAGCAGGTTTTACGTGCTGGAGTGGAACACAAGATACATAACCCTCCCCCCAGAAGTAACTACACCATAGTAAAGAGTTTACAAACGTTCTGCTGGGCGTCACTGCCTGGTGAAAACACACAGGGTGGCTGGAGGAGCAGGTTAGGTCCAAGAGGTCTCCTGCCAGAGGGCAAGGTGTGGTCCTCTGCTCTCCACCCCAGTCTGGGTCCCAGCCAGTGTCACTCCTGAGCCTCCTTGCGTGCCAGCTTATAAACCTCTGTGGGTCCATCCACGTGGGTGATGGTGGTGGTGAGCTGGAGCTCCTCCCCACTGTTTACTCCCAGGTCACCTGAGAAACAAAAGCTACTCTGTTAGCCTGGCCTCACAGGGAAATATTTGACAATTCAGAAGCAAGAAACACATTTTATTCCCTTCTGCTGGTTGTGTCTGGGATAGAGCTGAGTTTCTGTGTAGCAGAGCTTCTCACCCTGTGTGGGACTTAGGTGCTAACTGGGGTTACACTACAACACCCTTCCACACTTTCAGGAGCTACCTGGCCTATGGACTGCCCAGTATTTTTACAACTGCTTTCATCTGCAGTTATTTAAATATTTAAATACAAGCACATCTGCAAAAGACAATTTCCGTGGTACTGAAGACAACAGATAAAGGAATCCAACAGCACTGCCCAGATTTCTATTTTCTCCTCTCCTCATCCCTCCACTTGAGCTACACAATTACAACCAGGCAATGCTAAAAACCATCTGGAAGGTTTTAGCCTTGGCTAAACACTCCAACCTGTCTAACCTAGGCACTAATTAAAGTGTCCACTACGAAAAGAAAAACCAAAATCCATCATTTGCATAACATTTCCATGTGCTGAGCCTGCACTTTGGTTAAAAAAAAACAAAAAAATTGCACAAAAGGTATTTTATATTGCTTTCTAACCACAAGAATCCTCAGCTGATGTCGAGGCATTTACCATTTGACTGATCTTCACCATAATTCTTGTGTGAGGGGGCGTAGAGGAACATGAGAGCGAAGACGTAGAGGTTCCACATCCCGTAGATGCCAGTGAAGAAGGCACTGTTCACTTGGATGGTTATGTCCCCCCACTTCCAGTGGCCTTCTGTCACCTGCCAGGGAGAAAGCAGACACACACGGGCACATCAGTGAGACCAGGTTCTGTAAAAACAGAGAACTGACCTGCTAAAGCTGTAACTTGGAAGTCAAGCAGTAAGAATTTAACAGGATGGAGTAAAGGGAGTGTAGGTGCAGAAGTCAGGCTGGGATTCTCCTCTTTAACCTTCATCTGCAGGGAAAAAAAATGGTCCTTACAAAATGAGTGCATGGGGATTTCCTTAACTTTGATTTGTCACTCTTAAAATGTGGCAAAAGGTCTCCTGCTCTGCCATGCATCCCTGCCACAATGGATGTGCTCAGAAGGGGCACTGCCTAGGAGGCAACTGGTTACAGCTGAAAACATCAGTCTTATTTAAACAGAACTTCTAGAGAAGAACCAGCACAGATAATGCAGAGCTGATGTGCTGCTGCTGCCTTGGGAGGGGGACCTGGCTGACAGCACCAGCCTTTGACACACAGGGATGTGCCAAGAGACATGAAAAGATCATCAATAGCAACACAACCTGAATCATCAATATTAACAGTACTCGGACACACAGGCTGCTGACACTCAACTTGGTGGCTCCCCCATTAAAGAAGAGATAAGGGGGAAAGATGAAAACTAAAAGTAGGTTGGAAAAGGGCAGCTGGACAAAATTATTCAGCAATGGTTCACCAGCACTCCATGAAGAATCAAGTTGCCATGTGGCAGTCCTCAAACCATTGCTTCAGGTAACAGATTTTTAAAAGCAAGATCACTCACTGCTGCATTTTCCACCTTGTACCTCAAAACAGCAGCAGTGCAGTGAGAGAGAAACTGCTCCTGCACCTGTAACTCTGGGCTTGTGTGGCTGGACCCAGGGCTCTCCTGAAGCTGCAAGCCCCCCACGCTCAGGAACAACCAGAACACCTCTGAAAGAGATGCAACCTTAAAAGTTACTTGGAATGAACCAAGTTTAAGGTTTAAGTAGTGATATAAGCTCATTTGGGCTGAAACTGCTCAGAATAAATAAGCCCCAAGAGTGCTGGAAACAGCAGGGTTGCAAAGTCAACCCCAGGAAGATGGAATTCTGTTGTTTTTCTGTGGGCATCCAAAGCCACCAGATTCTTTCAGTGTGAACAGCCCACTTTCCCCTCACCAAGTTCTCAGAAATGACTAAACTGTGTTGGCTGATATTTCAAAACAGCAGAGCCCCAAACCTTCCTGTGAGCCAAAGACCATTGGGGCAGCTTTGGCCTCAGCAATTTTTACAGTGGTGCTTCAAATAAATGAGAACAAAAAGCAACTTCCTATCAAGTCTGCTTGTTACAGGCATGCCTTGTCTGAAGAGCAAGCAATCTCATCCCTGGAGATGTTCAAGGTGAGGCTTGAGGAGGCTCTGAGCACCCTGATCTGGGTGAGGGTGTCCCTGATACTGCAGGGGTTGGACTGAGTGAGCTTTAGAGCTCCCTCCCAACCCAAATCATTCTGTGGTTCTGTGATGTTGTAAGTGGCTGGGGAATGGGAGGCTGCTGCTCTTGGACGGAGCCAAGTTTTGACACTCACCTGGCTGACAATGAAGAAGATGACAGTCATGGCTGCACAAGCCAGGGTAATGAGCATCAGGAACTTGAACCTAAAAATCAGCCCCTGTGGAGAGAGAGAAATGTCACTGGTCACATTAGCGGAACCCACAAAACCCATTTTTGGTTTTAGCATATACGGGACACAAGTATAAAAAAGAAAAAAAGAAAAAAAAAAAAGGGTGCAACCCACGAAAGCCCAAAGCAAAACAACCTCCACCCACTCCTCTGCCTTGAGGCCAGCCCATGTTCTCCTCTCCCCACACGTCTGCATTCCTGCCGGATGCTCCGCGCGGGGCGTGCGTGTCCGGACAGCTCTTGCTTTCCATGACATTTGCTTTTGTGACTGATTTACCCAGAGTGAGAGTGGAAGAGGAGGCAGCTCAGCCACGGGGTTTCATCCAGCTCGTGGAAAACAAACATCCCTGGTTCTGCAGCAGCAGGTTCTGGGTCCAAACCAGGGTGATCCTCACCTCCAGCAGCTGCGATTCCCAGCGCGGGTCAGAACCACGCTCGCTACTGCAGAAGCATGTGGGTTATGAGAGAATCTGTGGCTGAAGACCCCATGGCTGGGAGCTGCCTGCAGATCAGTGTTACATTTTCAATTAAAAGTTGTTTTAGTTTTTGTTGGTTTGGTTTTTGTTTTGGGTTTTTTTAATTATTTTTTTTTAACCTGTTTCTGGAATTCTGGTGGAAATGTCAGGGTGTGCGTAACTGCTGTGCCACACTGTGACAACAAGTGACTATTAATTTAACTCTCCCAGAGCTGATTGATGCTTGCCAGATGTAGGGCACAGCTGCAGCAGCTCCACAAGACCAGCTGAAGTCCTGGGTTTCTTGCTGAAGAGGGACCCCTTTTGCTGGGGGAAAAAAAAAAGCTCAATATTGTTTCAAGATTCTGGCAAGCCCAAACTTCTGTATTTTCTGTGCATTTCTGATGGGTGATACCTGGCCTGCTTAAATCAGAAGTGATTACAGGACAACAGTGGTGGTAAATATTTACACACCCATGGAAACAACAAGCCCTCTCAGCTTAATCACTTCAAGGTTGCTCCTCAAGCCTTGCAGCAGTCAGGGACAGCTAGGACAGGAACAACATACAAAATCACGGGCTAAAAAAATGGGGATAACGGGCTGAAAAGATCCCATTTTTTATCCTAGTAAGGTAGTTTGCCCTCCTGTGACTTGGTTAGGAAATGCTAAGCCTGAAAATCTGCACTGACACCACGGAACAGGGCAATACTTGCCATAAAACACAGTAATTGATAGCACAGGAGGAGAAACAGAGGTATGGGGAACTGACGGGCCCACAGGGATTTAAATGGTAACTGGGAGACTTTTCTTCTGTCCTCCAACACAGTTCATGAAAGTTGATAGATGGCAACTACTTGCTGAAAGGGAGACCTCATTTTTGTACCCTCCCCAGAGTTTAAAATGCTTTGGTGGGACCAAAGACCCCAAACAAAGAAGAAACTTCCTGGCAGACAAAAAGGTTTGTAGGTAATTTGAGCAATACAAAAAACCTAAGCCAGATCAGATCTTCCAAATCAGGACTAGATGGATAAAGAAGGTCTCAGGACAGACTCCTCTAGGTTAAAAATGCCTTTTAAAAACTGAAGAATGGTTGGCATGAGGAGGGATGTTACCTCGTAATGGAGGCGGCGAGCCTTGCTCATGGCTGGGAGGCCCGACTGCTTCCCACTGATGTTTCTGAACACTTGGAAGACCATGAAACACAGGAAGAGAAAATACAGACACAAGCAGATTCCTGCCACGATAATAAAGGCCATCTGGGCAGTGAGTGTTAAGGGAAAATGTTATGAGCTAAACAGAAAGAAGAGCAAATGTTATGCAGGCAATGAACTTATTTTAATGTCAAAATCAAACTTGCAGTGGGCAGCCAGACACTCAGGATCTGCATCTCCCACACCTCCCCTCAAATCTGTGACACTTTAGGGAGAGGCTCAGTTGTCCAGAGACTTCCCCAAGCACAGAACCAGTACCTGGAGATACCCAGCCCCAAACCTGTCAGGACTGGAGTGCAGAAGGCTGCAATGGGGAGACCTTAGAGCACCTTCCAGTGCCTGAAGGGGCTCCAGGAAAACTGGGGAGGGACTTGGGACAAGGGCCTGGAGGGATGGGATGAGGGGGAAGGGTTTGGAGCTGCAAGAGGGGAGACGGAGAGGAGATGGGAAAAATTCTGTTCTGGGAGGGTGCTGAGCCCCTGGGTGCCCAGGTTTCCCCCAGAAGCTGTGGCTGCCCCATCCCTGGCAGTGTCTCAGGTCAGGTTGGATGGGGCTTGGAGCACCCTGGGCTGGTGGGCTGGTGTATCCCCATGGCAGGGGATATAATGGGATGGTGTTTCAGGTCCCCCCAACCAAACCCATTCTAAAATTCTGTGACCCACAGCACCCTAGCATCCCCCTCACAGCTCTGGGCTGCCAAAAGGAAGAGGGTTTGCCCCCATCCTGCACCACCTCCCTCTCCTACCAACACAGGCCAAGCTGACCGGAGCCGGGTGGAAGGATACAGCCAGCTCCGTGCCAACCTCTGTGGTCCAGATGCTGTAGAAGGGGTTCTTCAGTTGCACTCCCCTGTGGAGAGCAGAGAGAACATGGAGCTGGCACAGTAACCAAGAAGCTCAGAGAGCCCCACACTGGCTCTGCAGCCTGGAAAGAGCCACCCACAGGTGGCTTCATGAGCTGTGGCTGCTGCAGGAGGTGGCCAGGGAAGGGTTCCCCAGGGAGCATCGCTGCACCCACCTCTCACACATGTCAAAGATGAAGAGGCAGAAGGAACCAACAGCTATGGGTCCAACCTGCTTCCAGTACCCTGACAGATGGTTCCGTTCATTCTGGTCCTAATCAGAGGGTCAAGAGGGGAGGAGAGGATGGAAAAGCAGGTTAGCCTGGAGCAAGTCAATAAGCACGAGGGAGTTGTCAGGTATCGCTGCATGCAGGGCTGGAGACCTCCCTCCCTCCCTCCCTCTCTCTCTCCCTGTGTTGCACCCACCATCATGTGCTCCCCACAGAAGATGATCCAAAAGGACAAGAGCATGGCATAGAAAATGCCTTGTCGGATGTCTCCAAAGAGCAGCATCCAAGTCCAGTCAAATCCAATGGAAAACCACTCCACGGGGATGTTAATGAAGGTCATGGAAATTCCCAGAGCGAAGATGACCCTGGAGAGGCAGAAACACCATCACTTTCCAGCTGGCAAGGCAAGGACACAGAGCCTCAGAAGCCCAAGCTGTGCACAAAGACCAACAGAAGAAAACCTGGCACTGTTTGGACAAAGGTGGTGGTGGGATGGGGATGCTACCTCCTGCCAGCAGACTCTCTGGGGATAAACCCCCTCTGAGCAGCCCCAGAAAAACACAGCTACTCATCCTCTGTGGATGGAGTGGGAAAGAAAAGAGAAGCTATGGAGGTCTCCTGCTCCCAGGGTCCCTGGGTGGAGGGGCAGAAGGGACAGAGAAGAGACCATCCCTGTCTCCTCAAACATGGGCTCTGCCTGGGAATAGCAACCACCTCAGTCAGGGTCCTCTTTCTGGAGGGTGACCACAGCCAGCACACAAGCCTCTACTCACTTCTCCAGCAGGACAGGAGCCCGTGTCATCAGGGTGATCCTTCTCCAGTACCAGACCATGATGATTAAAATGCTGGGGGTGAGGAAGGTCTTCATGGCAAACCACACTTTGGTAAAGCCCCCGTTTTGATGGATGCCCTAAGGAAAACCAAGGCCCAGGGTTTAACACCATTCCTCCTTCCAGGAGCTGGGAGGAGGCAGGGACGCGGCAGGACACGTAAGCACACACAGATGCAACCAGTGTTGGAAGGACGTGGTTTGTCCAACACAGGAACAGGGAGCAAGTGCCTACTTAGCATCCAGGCCATCTGAGGAGGCTTCAAAAAGTCCTGAAAACAAACAGCAACACCCACAGCTTCCGCTGCAAGGTGGAGAGCAGTGGAGGGAGCGTGGAAAAAGCTGGCAGACAAGTAACGAGACACTCCTGAGGCCAAGTCAGCACTGGTGGGAAAAGCATCAGCCAAATGAATGCATTTCTCCAGACACATGCCCTCCCACCCCTGTCTGCAGCCACCACAGCTGGCTGGCTCGCTCACTTCTGCTGAGAGGGACGGTGCTGGGAGGTTTTCCAGCTGGAAGTACCCCTGTCCACCAAGCCTCAAGGGAGGGAAGGAGCAGGGATAGCTGACAGCCATCCCAAACCTCTGCAGGATGACAGCCACCTCCAAACCAGAGCAGGTCACCCCCTGAACCCTGCTGTTCTCCTCCTCCTTAGGTCCTATCTGTGAGAACTTCATCAGGTAGAAGACTGTGCACCCCAGCTGGACTGCAGTGGGGAGGAGAAGACACAAGGGAGAGGTCCTGGAGCTGTGGGAAGAGCCCAGGTCTGGGGGTGGTCACAGGGCAGCAAAGGGGGGCTGGCACTGCTCAGAAGACAGCAGGTCAAGAGAGCATCCTTTGGTAAGGGGGAAAGTGACACAGAGTGACAGGGAGGATCAAGGAGGAGATGAAGATGTGAGCTGCAGCAGCCCTGGGGCAGAGATGAGGCAGAGGGAACTCACCACCAGCCGGATGTCCTTGATCTCCCCGATGCCCACGTTGATGCCCTTCCTCTCGTTGACGGGCAGGCGGATGTTGATGAGGTAGTACTTGTGTGCCACACTGCCAATCTCCATGAAGGGCAGGAAGTCACAGTCGTAGTGACGGCCTTCAGACTCCAGGGTCTGGTGACAGGGCAGAGAGCAGCCAGAGGGTGGTCAGGCAGGGGGTCAGGGTGCTCAGGCAGACCAGCACATCCCCCACGGTAAGGGGCTGCAGGAGTCCTGGCAAAGGGATCACTGCTAGCACCAAGAGCCTCTTTGCTACTTCCAACCCTCACCTGGGAAGAGTCTGTGCAAGTCTGGAGGGTATCAGAGGTGTGGGGACAGGTTTGATTGTTTTGAGTCATTCAGTCAATGTGTTTGAACTCAGGAGCCTTTCAGGGTGAAGGGCTCCTTTGGGATCTCCCTCAACAAGACCAATGTAAGCCAAAACTACACATGGAACCCTCTCACACACATCCTGAATTGGAGTTTCTTAAGCCCTGTTGTGCTTGCAGTGATCCCCTCCACACCTTGTCCACATTTCCTGCCTTTCTGTGGCTGCAGGGAAGCATGCAACCTCCACGTGGTTGTGGAGGGGCAAGGGCACGCTGAGAGGGACTGGGAAATGGGACAGACCTGAGAAACACAGCATGGTAAGGAGACACCAGATGAGTTTAAGCACAGAGATTAAATGAAGCCCAGAAACACCTTCACTTAACCAAGAGGCTGTGCTCTCTGCACCTATGCTTGGTAGCCTGAAGCATTATTTTAAGAAATTCTTGCCCCGCCTCTCCAGGTTTCTGAGTTATTTCCTCATCACTCCTGAGGAACAAAGTTCTGTCCATCATGGAAGAACAAGATGGAAAGTTCCAAGTTCTCCAGGATGACCTGGGGTATATCGATCTCAAGGGATCTGAGCTCCAGCCTGACCTCACCTATCTCTGCAACACCTCACACCTTTTCTTCCTTACAGTTTCAGCTCTCCCTCTGGCTTCATCCCCTTCTCTTGGATCACCAAACAGAACCAACTGTACACTGGTTCTCAGGAGCTCCAAGATTTTGAGGTGAGGGAAAGCTGACACACAAAGTGAAGGCTGAACAGCTCAGAGCTCCTAGGAAGCACCAGGAAGGAAAAGGAAAACTCCCACCACTGTCCCACACCTCCCCACCTCCAGTGCCATCAAACCCCCTTACTTTTGGTGAGCCAAAGGTGCACTTCAGCTTCCTGATCTCTACTGCATGTGCTATCTCCTCCCAGTCCTCAAACATGTTGTCACGATAGGCCAGCGACACATCCAGGGTAATCTCTGCATTGTCTTCTGCAAGAGGAAGGGGAGATGAGGCTGGTTAGAGAGAGGACAGCAGGTCGGGGGAGAGCCTCTGGACACCAACAGGGCCTCTGAGAGGCACACAGCATCTCAAACTGGAACCCAGAGAGCTGCAGAGATGGACAGTAAGCCAAGAAACAATCCCTTGGGCCATGGCAGAGGGACAACAAGAGAGGCTTTGAGGGAGACTTCCTGCAGGTACTGCAGAGGTGTGCAACAGCTTCAGGAAACAACTACATTGCATCAGAAGGTTTGCTTTAAACCAACATTAAAATAGTGCTTAGTTACAGAACACCACACAAAAAAGATGAAAGACTGGTATGGGTGGATGAACTGTCCAGAGGAGACACCATGCAAGTAATGGTACATTTTGTTCCTTTAGGTATGATGGCAGAAATTAGCTGTGAAGATATGGCTGGAGATTCACCATCCATGAACACTGCAGACCAGCATCTGGAATGAAAAGGCCCAGAACTCATCCCTTAACAAGATGTGTTCTTTCAGAGAGATGTTACACAACAGAAATAAAAAAGGTCACAGAGGTCTTGGGGTGGGAGGGAAAGGCACTGCTGGAATGGACTGATTTGGGTGCTGTAACTGAGCAAGTTCATGAAACAGAGAGTTACAGTTGGAGCCTGCCAAGCAGCAACAGATAAATATGCTTTAAAATCCAGAGGCAAGTCTGTACCAGCCCTTCCAGATGTAAAATGCTCCTATTTACCAGGCACAGATCCCAGGGAAGGCTCCAAGAGAGGAACACATTCCTAAATGAGCACGTGCATGCTACAACCTGATCACCAACCTTTGAGAGCCACAGCTGCTGGAAAAGCCCTGGAATATGGCTCCAGAACCACCTGCCATGAAGAAGCCTTGGAAATGTCTCCAGAACCACCCACCATGGAGAAGCCTTAGAAGATGGCTACAGTTTTCTCTGTGTTTCATGGCTACAGGGAAGCAGGAGTCTTTAAAGCTCTGCATGTGCCATACATCTGTCATCTTTTTCAGCAGTATTTTTGTTGGGAATATGTGGTGGCACATTTCTCCAAAATGGTGGGAAGGGGTGTGGATGGTAGCTGTGGCTCAGACTCTCTATTTATAGAGGGTTTGGAGGTGGCTCTCTTGTGCCTTTTTGTGGATGCATCAAGATTTTTCTGGGCATTTGTTTCTCTGCACACAGGATCTCCACCATCCAGCCCAATACCAAGTTCCTCTCCCCAGCAGCCAGGAGTTAGGTTTCCATGAAACTTTAATCTGCCATCTCAGATCTGCTATTTAGGAGACCAGCAAAACAGATAAATGGGAACATAAGGTTAAACTTGGCCCAGCTCAAAAGAATTACAAATTCATTTCAGAAGCCATAAAACCAACTGGAATGCTCAGGGTTCAATCCAACCAAACCAGCTCTCCTTGTTTCATCTTGGCCATCCAAATGTTGCTGCTGGCATCGAGTATGGAAACCAGAAGGCAGGAGATACACCAGTGTCTGCCCTTCCAGAGCAATGGGTTCCAATCACTCCCTGGATTTCCTTCAGTCTCTGCATCAGGGTGACATCTCCCATCAGAACAGAGTTTTTGTACAACAGCCCTTCAGGAGTGTCCACATAAAGGATGTGTGTCTATAAATACACCTCAGTTCACTCCCCACCTTTCACCAGCAATCCCATTATCCAAGAGGAACACACAAGGACACTGACACATCATAATTCAGCAGAGAAATGAATTTTCAGAAGATTCACAACTCATTCCCATTAATACCAAACCATCAGATGGTGATCAGACCATTTTGGGGTGTGTGCCCTTTTGTGCACAGCATTAATACCCTGCACAGAGGGCAGGTGATGTGCCTTGGCATGCAGGAGGAGGAGAGAAGCAGCAGCTGATGTTCCACCAGGCTTGGCTTCAAGATAAAAGAAAGGTGTTATTTACCATCAAAACAGCAGATGGGAGGAGTGAACAAGAGGGGAGACTGACAGCCAAGCCCGTTTTTACTTCTGGTAGTGCTACAGCAGAGTATTTTAATTATTCAGGCCTGAGCCACAGGGAAAAAAAAAAGAATACATGCAAGAAAAGAAGAGAAAAAGCTATTGCATAGCTGTGCTCAGCTTCCCAGCCAGTAACATGTTCAAGGAAAGCAATAATTCAGTTCCTCAGGCATGCTAGAGGTTCTCCTGAATTTCCCAGCAACAAAGGGTAGAAATAAGCAGGCAGAAATTTCAGTACCAAGAGATGGAATTGCCCATGCTGGGAAGCTTCATTTCACATGGCATGCTCCAGATTAACCTGGCCAGGTAGATAGCATCAGGATAAAATCAGGATAAGCCTGGCAAATCCCCTCTGATGTTACTACCTCAAGCACTGAGTGACCTGACCAGTACCACAGGATTATCTTAAAAACCCCACAAGATGATTATGTGCATCCTGGGGATGACCATAGAGGAGCAGACAGCTCCAGGCTGGGAACACCAGCAGGACTGCTTCCCCAAGGCTCTCCATTTGCAGAAATAAGAGATGCTCCAAAGAAGGTCAGATCTGTGACTCCCTCCCTGGCCAAGCACCACCAATGTCTTTTGCAACATCCAACACCCAAGATCTTTTCTAGGATCCACTTTCTAGTGCCATATTAGCAGGAGACATCTTCACTCCTTTTACAATAGTCTAAAAATGGAGTTTCAGACAGGGGCTGTATGCCAGGTGCATCCTAATACAGCTGTCTGGAAAGAAGTGCATGAAAGCAAACAGAAGAAGTGCTGGAATTATTTGCATCACACTTCCAGGCTCCACCAGCTCTCCAAAATTACAAAACCTACCAAAGAGACCAAATTGGGATGAGTTTGAACAGGAGTCAGCAGTGCTCAGCCATCTGTACACAACTGCTTTCCAACTGCAAAGAAACCAGAAGTTGTTCTCACTTACTAACATTTTAAATCCACTAGATACAAAAAGAGGAAAAAAAGCTGGGTTTGTTTTTGTGGAGTTTTTTTAAGACTGAAAATTGGTGAAGGCCCCTCCACACAGTCACACCACCTGCTAAAGGCAGCACAGTGCAACCACCCCTCTGCACCCCTCAGGGACACAGCATTCCTAGATGTCAAGTCAAGGTTAAGCAATTCCAGGTTTACTTTTCCACCTGGCACAAGTGAGGAAACAAACTCCTTCTTGGCATGGAGGAGGTCACACTGCACAACAGCTGAGAGGGAAGGGCTGATGAATACTGCAGAGTTCAGAACACTGCAGCTTGCCAAATGGCCCAGCCCCATGGCAGCAGATCAGCCCAGTAAATAAATATAATATTTATTTTTTTTAAAAAAAAGGACTTTGACAACCTGGAAGGCCTTCACTTCATCCCTCCCCTGAAAGCGTTCCTCACATCCAATATGGGAACCAGACCTGATCACAGAGTAAGGGAATAAAGCCCCCAGCTTCAAAAGGCCTTTGGTGTGCAGGAGAGCTTTTGGGGCTGGCAACCAGAAGATGGCCACTGCTTCAGGTTAATGACTGAATGCACAATGCACCAAATAAGAACAGACAGAGCCTTTTCCTCAGAGAAACAGCAAGCCTTAGTCTCCTCCAGCTTCCTGGGGAGGATAAACACAAGGCAAACAGCTTCTAAACACCTGCAGTTTGAAGACATCTACATTTCAAAACCATTTCTGAACATCTGCCTTGTGACAATCCAGAGCAAGTTCTCAAGGCAAAGGTGGTGCAGGCTGCTTCCTGCTGGGAAGGGCACAGATCCCACAGGCTTTTTGGGAAGCCCAGCTCTGCCTGGGCTGCCCTTTCCCTCTGCCCCAGGGAAATCATGGCTGGCTGGGATAAGGACTGTCCAGAGGTGAGGGGAAGCACCTGGTCAGGCTCCTGAGTCACCCTGACACCTCTGTCCCCACTGAAGACCAAGATGGGGGGATCAGCATCAGCTGCAGCAGGAGGTCTCAGATTAAAGCTTGGATTAATTCTGGATTTAAAAGAAGAGATGAAGTTATTTTACATCTTCAGTGTTGTCTCCTCAGGAGCTGATTCCACTTACCTGATCAATGAAGAAGCTCTTAACACAAATGCAAAGCTAGCAGCAAGATACTGAGCCATATGTGCAATTGGTTTGGCTTAACAGGATTTATTTTTATTTAATCCCTTATGGCACAACCTAGCAAGAGATGAGTTACTCACCAGTTTCTTAGATTTTACACTTAATTTACATCTGCCTTCAGCTTGGCACAAAGTGTAGGAAAACACTTTTTAAATACTTTCTACAGTCAATGCAATGAAACCTTCAAGCTGTGCCAAGCCAGCTCACACCAAGAGAAGGATTCATGTCCCTCCTCTCCAAATGCTTCTTACAAACACTCCACCAGCAGCCACTGAGCTGAGAATGACCAGAAAGTGAGTCCCTCCCAGCTGCACAACCAGGGCTCATCCCCAAACCTTGTTTTAATGAAACAGCTGATGGGCCAAGACAAGCTTTGCTGCTTTTAAAACCTCAAAAAAGAAAAAAAGAGTTACCACCTTTGAAGGACTTGGTCACTGAAGAGCACAAATAATGAGCTGAAGAAAGGAGAAACACTGCCAAGGGTTTGTTGAGTGTTTCAGGAACCAGTTACTGACTCCAGCTCAGCAGCCTGACTTTAAAAGCCTGGGAACAAAGGGTTATTTTCTCCCAGAGCAATCAACTCTTGATGTCTAAGAAGCTGAGGCCTTAATAAAGCCACAAAACTACTCTTGCTGTGTTTTAGAGATAATTACAGGGCTAAGAATACACACACAGGCTTTAGAGAGTCTCATTTTTAACCTATCTTCATGATGACACCTGGAAGAGGTGGGGAGGAGCAGGCTGAGCAGCAGGGCAGGGAAGGGGAGGTGAAGCTGTCACAGAACCTTCACCAGATTTCTGGTGCCATGGCAGCAGTCCCTGGGCTGCCAGCTCCCCCTGCACGTGGCACACACTTGCTAGCCCAAACCCCCAACCCAGTAGCCATGTTCTCAAGCAGCTTTGCTCCCTGAACTGGCCATTGGTTCCAGGAAGACTGGGGCCAGACCAACAGAGAGGCTACAAACCAGTAGCAAACCAGTTTGAAAGTGAATTTTTAGTCACTGGTTACAGTTGCTCCAGGTAGGGATTTCCCCCAGACACTTCAAAACTCACAAACACACAGCTCTGCAGAAAGAGGCAGATCAGCCTTGCCCTTGCTGCTCCCAACATCATTTTGCAGATTTTGAGGTTGGTTTCTTTTGTGGTTTTGCTTTTGTTTTGGAACCTTCTTCCAGGTTCCAAGGGTGAAAGCCAGCAAGGCAGCTTCCTCCATGGCTCCTGAACCTCTACAGTTTTCCAGTCAATCTGAACCACTGTAGTTGTTTCAAGGCCAGAAGTTCCTTCCCATCTGCATCTATCAATTTTTTAGATTTTTTTTTTTTTTTTGCTAAAAGTCTCATGATTGCTGGAAAGTAGGGCAACAATTTCAGCTCAAGCACCTCAAACTAAGAAGCTGCAGTTATTATTATGACATAGGCTCATAAATATGCAACAGGTCTGTGATGGAGAGTGTTTAAAAACTCAGATAGGAGCACTTCTTCCATGAGGAGCTCTCTTAAGAAAGTTATGGATCAATATTCCATTTACTGAATACTTTTGCTTGCAGTCTAGAAACTCACTGCACAAAAGCATTTAGCAAGCATGGAGCAAAACATCATGGCTTGAAGTCATCAGCCCTGGGAAATCTGCTAACAAGATCAAGTTTTTTATATAAAAGATTTTCAAGCTGGATACGTTTATAAAAATTAAAAAAAAAAAATCTCAGGAAAGCTGAAGCTCTCCTGAGGAGCTCAGAGCCAGCACAAGGGATGGGAACACGTAGGAGCTGGAGGAAAGCAGCAGCTGTGTTAGCAACTGCAAACTGCACTCAGCACCCCAGAATATTTCTAAAAGCTGTATGAAACCCAGGGACCAAGCTGGCTTTAAACCTCTGCAAGTTGCAGATGGTCTACATATTTCAACAGGGAACCTGCCCACCATCTGCCTGAGCTGCTGGCTAGTGCAGCACCAACAGCTCTGAGTGCAAAGATGCATTTTTGAGGTGTGTCCCATTCTCAGCTCCTTGAGAACCTGCTCCTGAACCACCCTGCTGGAGAGAGGCACCTCAGGGGTTAACACACAGCACGGGATAACAGCAAGTTCAGGACAAACACATTTGGAAACCAAAGTCAGGAGGTAGGGAGAGGGACTTACTCAGGTCATTGTCCATCTTGAAGGCAATGTCCAGCTGCATGATGAAGAGCATGAACTGGAACCAGGGGCTCATCTCCTTGCTGGGCAGGGGGATGTGCACAGCAAACACGATGTCGTTGGCTTCAATCTGCCTGCTCACTGCCTCATCAAAGTTCTTGAGCTTCTCACAGTGGTTGGGTCCCCAGGGCATCAGCCACTTGGTTTTGTGGTGGTTTTTTCTGACATCGATGCACTTCACAGACATGTAGGGGACAGCTGTGGTGGGGCTGGGAGCTGCCAAAGGAAGAGATTCACATTTTCAGCACCTTCGGGTATCTTGCATAGTGGTTTCCCCACCATTACACTATTGGAAGGCAATTTAAAACAAATGCATCAAATGATTCTGCTTCACAGCTCCTTGATCTTGCAGTTCAGCCATTAAGTTTATTATGTCTACAGTCATCTTACTGACTTTGTAGTGGGATCAAATTAGGCTTAGCTGAAGCAGTGGGAATCTGGCCCAATCCATTCTCAGATACCTCTGGTATAACAAAAGAGAAAAAAAAATCTCAGAATGTTACTGGCATCTTTTTCTGTGCATACACTCTCCTAGTTTGCTCACTCAAGCAAACCCATTAGCTAAGCACGTGGCTATCACAAACCTAGAGGGATGAACTTTGCAAGAAGGGATTTCTTCCTCTTGCTGGAAGGCAGCTGTGAACTCAGGACTATTTTAACTATGAAGATTTGTCTCTCTGTTCCCCCCAAGTCACAGTTGGGTTTTTTTTCCTAGTTTGTTCTGGGGTTTTTGTTTTGTTTCTTTGATATGCTGGGAGAAAAGATGCTGAACAGAGACTGTGGCTCTGCAATGCTCCCCAAACCCTGCACTGTCCCCATCACCACAGCAAGTGACCAGGCTCTGTGGACACACACACAGGATACTCATTCCATTCAGGTACCTAAAACCATGGATTGTACTGCTCAGGCTTTACATTTATGAAGAAACACTCAAACTCCAAAGTACAAATAAATAGGGATGAAAACAGAAAACAGATTCTGCTTCCAGCCAGAATTTCAGCATAAAACACCTTCAAATCTGACACAGAGAAAGAAAAGGCTTTCAAAACCTCAAATATATTTCCAACAGACTTCTTCCAAGTGAAGGCTTCTTATGACAGCAGCTCTGCATGCTCTTAAACATCATTTGGGAAATAAATATTTTAATGCTATTTTAATGCATCACAGAACTGGCAAACCTGGAGGTGAGCAGAGCTGGAGCTGCTCTAGATTCTCATCTCTCCCTGCTATGATGTGAGGAGATCCCACGGGTCAGAAGGTTCAGCACCCAGCAGGTCAATAATACCCCAGTCCCTTATGGGTCCACTCCCTTTTTTCAATTGAAGAAGTATTTTTTTGCACAACAGCCACCTCAACACATCCTAACACCCAGTCCCTGTCACTGGCATCAAACCAGCACTGTCCTGCTTTCTGAAGGATCACCAGGAAGGGACCACTGGACATGCTGCAACAAATTCCTCCCAGCTTGGGGAGGCAGATGGCACAGGTGAACTCTTTCTTTTTAAGCTGTTGGAAGAGATTTTCTCAGTTTCTGTTTTCATTAGAATGTGAAGAAATTGAAGTTATGAAATACAAGTTCCTTGTGAAAGAAAACACCCCAAAGTACCCAGCCCTCTTAAATGTGAAAAGAAAGCTTGAAATAAAAAAAAATTAAGCACAAGACCCAACGATGTAAAAAATGCAAGTGAGAAGAAGCAAAATGTTCCCATTCTATGAGTTAAGGCTGCAGTGCCATACAGAATAACAGATGACTTTATGTCCAAGTCTCCAGGGAAAAGCCATCAGGCTGGTGATGTAAAACTGGGGCTCAGCCAGCAGGCTCCCACCAAAGGCCACCAATGGTCACACTGTCACCAGGCTCCTTCTGACTGATGGGCCAGGACTTCAACCAACAGCCCACCAAACAGTGGGCAGTACCACCCTCCCTACCAACTACAAGGATTTACATGAGGAAAAAAAAACAACAAACAAATAATTAAAAAAATAATAACAATAATTTAAAAAAACCAAATTCAAACTGAGGCACTGCTGCCCCATCCCCAGCTGGGGCAGAGCCAGCTCAGGACATCCACATGTTACACCCAGATGATTCAGACCCAGCTCCCTGAGCATTTGGAGTCAGCATCACACAGAAGAAGCAAGCAGCTCAGCTGCTTTTTGGGATGCCAGCCAGGAACCCTGCACAGCATCTTCCCTCCCGTGCCACCTCGTCAGAAGTGACATCCACACTCCCTTCCTGCAGGCACGGGGAGAGCTGAGCCAGGAGGAAGTTATTAAAAAGCAGCTGTTTATAAATGGCATTTTTTCAAGGTTTGGTTGTTTTTTTTTTCTTTTTTGACAGCTGTTGAGTTTCCTCCAGTGAAGCTGGCACAAAGGGTGGGCTGACAGGGAAGGGAACAATCCCAGGTTCATCCCTGCTCTCCTCACCAATCCACAGCTTAAAGGCAGGACAGATCCACAGCACTGCTGCATCTCCAGCCCTGCAGGAACCCCAAAAGAACAAACTCATTGACATGCCAGAAAGAAACAGCTAAATAGAATTAAATAAAGCATCCAACACCACCAACAAAAAAGATCAACCAAAACAACCCAACAGAACTACCCAGCTGCAAGGCCAGGATTACAGAATGCTTTAATGAAATGCTGTAAGAGCATGAACTGGGGCAGCATTCCTCTCTCATGCCTGGATGCAGAGCCTGGTAACCGTGGCTAAATCTGCAGCTGGGAGGATTGGGAATCTTGTGAAATAAGCCAGACACTCAGGCCAAGCCCTCAGAGCTTTTTAACTTTGACAGATCTTTGTGGGATTTAAAAGCAGGCATTTCTGAATTAAGAGACATTGTTACATCTACAGAGAAGATGAATGTTTCTTGCTTTGATGCAAGAACTCATTATAGTTATAAATACTTGTTTTCATCACTGGCTGATTATGATTTTAAATACTTGGCAAGCTAACTCAGTATCCCCTCTGCCAAAGTTACAGCTTTGAGGAGCAAGAGACAATGACTAGATGTATGTGTGTATATATATATATATATATATATATATATATATATATATTCCTTCTTGGGAAATGCACCTCCCAACGTTGGTTCCTGCCTTCCATGACTTGTTTGGCTCCAGGCCCATCAAATTCAAGTGAGTGTTGAACCAAGTGGAAGAGAAAAAAAAATCCTTTGTGAAACTGCAGCCAAGTCAACTAACAGTATTACAAAGTGCTATGCAAAACAAAGCCAGCACCCAGGGATTTCAGTCACAAGGTGGTGCCAAGCAGGCTGCCCTCAGCCCCTCTGCCTCTGGGCTGCTGGAGGGCTCAGCTTTAGATATGGAATGATGGATGGCAGCCTGGGAGTAATTAAATAGCTCTTTGTGCACAACACAGTGGGTAAGATGTGCCAGGCTGCTTGTGGTGGTGAGAAGCCCAGACTGGTTTGGGTTGGAAGGGACCTTAAAGCTCCCTCAGTGCCCCCCCTGCCATGGTCAGGGACACCTCCCCCAGCCCAGGCTGCTCCAAGCCCCATCCAACCTTCAACACTGCCAGGGATGGGGCAGCCACAGCTTCTGGGGGCAACCTGGGCACCCAGGGGCTCAGCACACTCAAGTTAAAGAGCCTCTTCCCCAGATCTCATCTCAATTTCCCCTCTTTAAAGCCATCACCCCTCACCCTGTCACTCCATGCCCTTGTAAAGTCTCCAGCAGGGTGGAACCAACATCTCTCTTTCAGTCTGCTGGTTCTCACCCTGGTCTGAGGAGCAAATGCAGCTTTCCCTCCTTGAAGCTTGTTTGCACAAATGCTATAAAACTACTTGTCTTGGAGTTTCAAAGGCATTTGAGCAACATCTTGCAGATGGAAGCAACTCATTGCTTGTCAGTTCCAAGGAGACTCTTCTCACTTCTCGTACTTCCATGAGGACTTGAAAGAGACACCTCAGCTGGTCAGAGATCTCAGGACCTGATTCAGCAACATCATGGCTTCAGCAGTCAGTTGGCTTTCTCATCCCTGCTGACCATCCTCATTACCAAGGCAGGGATGATTTTTCTCCTACATCTCAACTGGAACCAAAATTCCTTCACCTCACATAGAGTACACCACACCTGGCAGCAAATGGCCCAAGTGATTCATCCCACAGCTGGACATTCCAAGCCACCCAAAACTGCTTCTGCCTCTCTTCATCTTCTCCAACGTTCAAATCCTCCAGAAACTGAGAAACACAGTTTTTGGAGGCAACAAACCTTCAATAAAATTTCCAACCTGGGAAAAATGACATTTCATCATCAAATTTCTACAAGAAAAAAAACCACACAACAGGATGAAGACCTAGTGGTTTCAAGAAAGAAGGAAACAAAGTCCACCTCCTCAGAACAGCTATCAGTTTTTAAGACCCTTTCCCATCTTTATGGCACAAGTAAAACCTGTTCCTCCTACCCACCTCTTGGGCTCCCCTCTCCTGCAAAGCATGTTAGTGATGGTGAGTGGGATGAGGGGAAATGGACAGAGAAATGCCAGATCAATGCCAGCACCTTCTCAGGGGCTTACCCTGAAAGATGTCAGCAAACAGCACTGAGAAGCTGCACAACTGATTTTTTTGTGTGTGTGTAATTATTATTTTAATCTTGAAGGCACAGTTTTGAGGCTTGACAGCTTTAACATCTCTCTAGCACAGCAATAAGTGGCTTTCCTTTAGTTGTAACTATGCTGTCCTGGGAGCAATTTATCTCCATTAACATGTAAGCATTTCTTGTTCTCTTCTGAGAAGAGAAGCAGCAAAATAAGATGCTGCCTGGAAAGGGACTTACCTCTGGAACCATTCTTCAAAGGAAAAAAAAAACCCCAAAACCAAGCACACAAACATCTTTCACTGTGCTCAAACATAAGTCTTTAGGTTAAAAAATTAAGACTATTTACTATAATAGCTCCATTTGTCAATGTTTTTGGTTTACAATACTATACATCTCTAGATTTGCACGAGAGCCACCATCATTCAGCTTGGTAATTTCAATAAATTAAGCAGATCTGTATAAAGCTCTTGTGATAAACCCTCAAATAATTCCTTCCTTCCCTCCTCCATAGCCCAGTAAAACCAGTTCCAAGCACAGCATCCCCTCCCCTACTCCCACATGAATCCTCACCTCCAGGAGAAGCATTTTCTGGACCTTCTCATCTAGAACACCTCCAGCATTTCCTAATTAACTACTGACCCTTGCTCTCCCCCCACCAACAAGCCCTTTAGAAAATCTCAATTGCATTGTGTCTACATTGATTAAAGCTTGAATCCTACTGACCTCAAGTGGTGTTAACTTCTCCCAGGCACCAGGAGCATTCTGCTTTTCTACTCAATTACCCCCTTCTGTGCAGGGCCATCACTACCCAATGCTCACACACAATGCCCTTCTGCTTCATTACCCTAACCAGCAGCAGGGCAGGAATAAACAAGCTAATTTCTCACCAGACAGACCCAGCCTTTTCCAACTACAACAGTGGGGACCTGCCTGGCATTAGAGATACTTATCATTTATAAACACAGATCTATTGCAGCATCAAAGTTTTCTTTCCCACCTCCCTCTTCCCTGATCATGGTGCTACCAGTTTAATATGCCAAGAAGAGGGATCACTAACACAGTCTTGAAATTTCTTTACTACTAGGTACTGATTCACAAGCTGTGTGAAAGCCTCTGAACACAGCAGCACCTTCTATAATGCAGAACTGCTCTACACTTCAATCACCTTAAAAAAAAACCAAACAACACACCCCACTACCTACCAGAAGCCCCCTCCTCATGGTAAGTTTCTTTCTCACCATTTGACACCAAGCTTTCTCAAGACCTTTAAAGCCCCAGGGCACCATTTCCATCCTTCTTTACAGTGGGAGTTGCCAGACAGGTTTCCGTACCTGAGCACCTTTAGTCCTGTTGTCTCCAACAGCTTTACCAATGCCACAGCTATCAGACCACAGAAATGAACCTGCCAAAGGGCTCACCCCATCAGGATAACTCATATCTGCTCCACATACAACTCAAATATCTCCAAAGAAAAACCCAAAACAAAAAAAAACCCCCAAAAAAACCCAAACAACCAACTCTGTGGTTTAGAGAAGAAGAGAGACAAATCTTGCTTGTAATAGTCACGAGTTGAACCAAAGCCTGATTTGGGAGATTCCTCACCCAAGTTCACATTCTGCACTCACATCTCCTGCTTTGGATGTGGAGAGCAAGCCCAGAGCAGGCTGTGGACCTACCTCTAGTGGACTAGAGCCAGCAGAAGAGTCTCCCTGTGGTTTTGAGGAATTTCTGTGCTTGCTTGGCTTCCTAGAACCATGCAGTTGCTGGAGATACGTGTGTGTACACATGTTGGGGTGGTGCCTGGGTTTTCTGCTCAGGGTTTGCACTTCAGTGCCACTTTTGCACCTTTGGGCTGTGCCAGCAGTAAAGTTATCCGTGCAGCATGGCCTCCTTCCAGCAGCACAAACTGGAGATTTTCTGCAGTAAATCAGTTCTTAAAACTGTGCCAAGAGCCTTTGAACCAAAGTGCAGTTGGGATCCCTGCTGCAGGGATGGGAATCCAAGCACCCCCACAAGGCTGCTGCCACCCAGCACCAGCCAAGGGGCTTCTGAGGCTCTTGCTCTTAGAGATAAGGGATTATTCCCTCAGCCCCAGGCAAGTCACAAAGCAAGAAAACCTTATGAGGCAGGAGAGTGCAAGTATATTTGCTAGGAGAACTAAATGGGTGACCTCCACGATTCATATACACATACAGCAAACAACTGCAAGCAAAGGGAGGACCAGCAGTGGGAGTTCCATAAAGGTACAAGTAAATATTAAAATATATAAATATATATATGCTTAAAGGAACTAAGAGGGGAGGAGGAAAAAAAAAAAAAAAGACAGTAGAATTGATTTACTAATTGCCACATCCAGTTTGATCTGCTTCCAAGTCATCCTTTGTCAATTTTCAACTGGGATGAAATGCATTTCCTGCTACATCCAGCCAAGATATTAAACCCCTGCAAAAAGAGGTCTAAAATAGCAGTATGACTTCTCCTGATCAACGGCCTGAAACTCCTCAAGTCTCAGCCTACAGATAACAAGATGCCTCAAACCACCAGCCCTCAGATATGTAAAGAATTTCATCTGCATTTGAATAGGAGGGAAGGGGTCCTGGGGCACTTCCCCAGGCTGGGGCCAGCAGCAGAACAACACCTTCAAAAGCCTTTCCGAGGCTACCAGAGTTATAACTTGGCTTCAGAGACCATAAATGTTAATTGCTAAGGAAAAGACTTCCTGCTTAATCGTTATCCCTTGCAAAGCCAGAGAGGCGGTGGGGAGCTCTTCAGGTCAGGGTTAAAGCAAGGCTGTTTAGGGAGGATCAAGACAAGAGAAAAGGGGACTAGAAACCAAATTCCCTGATGCATCCATCTCTCTGCAGGTAACCGAAGTTCGGAAGTGATGCAACTGCGAGCAGAGCAGATAAAAAACCCACCACCCCAGGAGGATTTACAGCCCCACTGCCTGCTCCTCAGGCCCCCAGCACGGATGTTTCTGCCTGGGAACTCTCCATTTCTGGCACATTTGCCCATTCAGCTACAGTTACAGCTCTTAAAAAAAGAAGAACTGAGCAGACCTAAACTAAATAGACATGACCTTTCATGTCTGCTTTTCCCTCGGCTCCCAGCGCTTCTGCCAAGGCCGCAGCACCGGAGGAATGTGTCTATACAGAGGAGCCCATTGGCATTCATGTCCACGGTGCAGCACCGAGCTATTCAGCACAGCTTGCCCATCTTCTGGAGAGGCCAGCGATGAAAGAAAGTCAGGCACATGAAAATGGGCTTTGTCCTGGAGCCTACAGATGCTTTTCCCTTGCAGGCTGCATCCACGCACCTCAGAAATCAGAGCGTCCCCCTCCCTCCCGTCCAAGGAGCAGTTCAGCCCTAAGAAGGTAATGAAATCCCAGGAAAGAAAATTAAATCCTGGAAACTGGCTGCTTAAGAAGCCGAATCAGACATTTAGATAATGAACTGGAATTGTTGATAGCTGCTCAGCCATTTCTACACATGACTCATTATCTCTCTGGGCGAGACACACAAGTAAAAAGAGTTTTATTTGCTCCAGTCAAAACAATCCCGGTTTTTTCAGCCTTAAGCCGAGGCAAGGGAGCAGTGAACCTGCACCTTCTTAAATGCATCCCCCTCCTCCCAGGAAACTCGGTGCTAAACAAATACCTCCACTTTTCCAATCAGTTAAATCTGTAAAGTGCAGGGCTGGGCCCCAGACTCTGGTACTTAACTGTCTGTATGCCTGCTCCTGGACTTTGTCTTCACTACTGAGAGGTTCTCCGGCATTCAGTCGGCTCATTTGAATGTGAAACAAGGAGAATCTGTGATTTTGGGACAAGGCACCCTTGGAGTCCTGGAAGTAACTCGCATAAAATAAGTTGTCTATTAATAATTTGTCTAAAGGAACACAGATCCCAGTGCTGAAGCAGGGACACAGCTCACTGAGCAAAGCTATGGGCACTGTAAGAAGTGCCTGACATTTTGGGACTTGCTTAACACAATCTCCTGCTGCTTCCATGGACAGCTCTGAGCAGTGAAGTCTTTTTTTTTTTCCTTGTTTTCAATACCACGTATATAAACGAATCCCAGGATGCAAGGGAAATGACAAAGAGGGACACCACCAACAGCCTCCCCCAAGGTCTATATACAGAGGAAGAGAATTTGTAATCAAAAGCTCTGGTTTACAGAAACCCAAGAAGCATTACAGCCACACGAGAGTCAGTTTCCATGCAGGAAGTTTCTCCTGGGTTCTCTGACACATCCCAACTGAACACACCACACACCAGCCAGCAGCATAACCTTTAAACAAGTCGTGTACCTCGGAACAGAGCAGACACCAGGGATTCTCTAGGGTTTGAGGACGGGATGGTTTGACACAGTGACAGTCCCAGCTGTCTGCAGCCAACAGGTTGTAGGTGAAGCACAACAACAAAGAAACAGTTGGATACAACTATTTTCTGAGGTGTTTTCTCACTCCCTAGCTTTGCAAAGCTCCCTCAGACCACTGCAGGAGCTTCACCCTGGTAAGGGAACGACTCCCACACACATACATCTCCTACTTTGCCAGCAGGGAGTTCCAACCAAAACCCATGTGAGAGCTGATAAGACTCCAGCTCCTAAATAAAAGAGCTGTTGGAAACGTGCAAGCTGTCTTAAAAGCCATACAGGATGCAGCTGACTGTTCAAAACGAGCTGGGGAACCAGGAGCAGCAGGAACCCCCAGTTCCAGAAACATGGAGTTTTGTTGTCGTTGTCGCATCAGGTACCACCGTGTTGCATTGGTGTATTTTGGACTTCCACAAGTAATCTGTTAAAATAGAGCACTTAGTCATTGTTTTGAAATATGACCTAACTGACTGCTAAAGGAAAGGTTGGTTCAGCTTTCTAGCCCTGTCCCCGTTGTGTACATATTTTGGTTTGTCTAGACCTGGATAAACTAAAATAACCAGATCCTGGGTGTCTCTTGGGTGCGCTGGATCAAACCAGACCAGGGATGCTATTTCAGTGACACCTCAGCTCCTGTCCCACCTTGTGTCACACCTCTCTGAAGAGTAGCAGCCCCGTCTCATCACTGCCCAGAGCTGTCACCAGCTTCAGGACTGGGTGCAGCACAGCTTCACTGCCCACCTGCCAGCTCCAGCCACCTGTCAGAACACTGCCCACCAACCCCTTTCCCACCAAACACCCCAAAATGCCACGTGCTGGGGACCAACTAAAGGGGCTGTGGAAGCCTGAGCTGTGGGCTGTGGTCCAGAGGAATGGCTGCAAGCGACTGGCTCAGAGCTTCCAGGGACACAGGGACCCCAATATGATCCGTAGCTAAATCCTAGGAAAAGTTCCATGTGGACCCCTGGGCCGTGATGCTCTGCTGGTGTGTCCCCAGGCCAGATGTTGGTGACCACACTCAGCTTACACCAGGAACTCACACTGGGGCTGACTGGGAGCTGCTGGAGCCCATGAGCACAGCTCCTAAGGGGAGAGGAGGAAGAGCCTCTTAAATCCTTGAATGCATCAGCAGTGGTAACCACTGGGGAGGAAAAACCAGTCTGGGTGATTGATTAGGGCAGCTTTATCTGCTCCAAGATCAGAAGTGGGGTTTTCCAGCAATTAAAGACAGTTTGCCCACAACAACCCCTCAGGACTTGCAGAGCAGTTCCCCTGGGTTCCTGCAGGACCTTGAGACTCATCCCCAAATTGCCATCTCCCTCAGCAGAAGAGCTTCTTGGGTGGAACTGCCCAAGCATGTTCCCAGCCCCAGCATCAGCTTGGGCTGCCACTCAGGACCAGGAGTGGGCCCCCCACCCAGGACAGGGCCCAGCAGCAGCTGGGTAGGCAGGGAGCAGGCAAGATGGAAAAATGAACTAACAGCATCCTTCTACTTTGATCTCTGGATCCCTACAAACCTAAACAGAAACATTCTCTGCCTGTTGCCTACAAAGCTGAGCACATTTGTTTATCAAACCCATCCCCAGACAACAAACAGGAACAGGCTCTCATCAACACCTTCCTTTTGTACAAGAACATATTCTTAAAGAAATTATGAAGCAAGAAACTACTAGAAAAACACTTTTAAGGTGAACTTTTAAGATGAACATCCAGGTCTGGTTTCTCTGCACAACACAGGCCAAGACATTTTATCTTTTCAATCAGCACTGGGTTCAGTAACCTGCTCTTAAATAAAAAGGAAAGAAGGGAAGGGAAAAAAAAAACAACACCCAAACAACAACAATCCTAATAATATTCAGTGTTAGTTCAGACCCACAAAACTAGAAAAACTGGGTTTTAATCCAATGTTTGCCACCAGCTCCTTTGTGATTAGAGCAAAGCCAAGGACTGAAACAACAGAATAAGGGAAACTTGAAGTTTTTGCAAATTACATGTAGCAGAATTCCTCTGGCTCTGAGGAACAGACAATTAGAGTGGTGAGCAAGGCACAGCACTAACACCAGCAGCACTGGATCTGCTTTCTGAGAAGCAGCTGTAGATACTCCCTCAGTACCTCTCAAACAAAGACCACCCTGAGAACACTCCAACTTCATTCTCCCCAGTACAAAAAAACCTCAACCATGTTTGCCCGATGCCCTTTCAGAGCAAGGGGACTTCAGGCACCCACAGTCACTATGGAAAACCCCAGCAGCTCCAAAAATGAGCCTGCAAGCTGAGGAAGGGGAACCAGCCCTTGGGCAAGCCAACCTTCACTTCGATTTTAGAGAAAAGGGGAGAGGGGGAGGGTTTGGGTCAGGAATTCCTCTGCAGGGCAGCACAGCCCATCCCCACACTGGAAACCCCCAAAGAAGGCAGATCCATACAATGTTCAGCAGGCACAGAACTCAGCTGCTTTCTAGTAAAATAAATAAATAAACATTTTTAAAATTCCAAGGGACTGCCCCAACGCCGTCCCTCCTCCATCTTTCTCCTTCCAGCCCCCAGCTCCTTTTTGCTCCCCAGACAAAAACCCAAATCCCGCCTGGGCAGAAGGATGGCAAAACCCGACTGCAGGTTTGTCACCAAAGGTGACATCCCCGCCAGTGCTTCCCCGGGGGTTTAGCAACGCTCCCTGCGAGCTAAGAAAGACATAAAGGCGATCCCGGGCTGGAAAAGTTTTAGGGGAGGAGGTTTGAGTGGGAAAGTCGGGAAGGACCCGCTGGGAAGGACTGGATGGGACCCGGGGAGCTCCCAAGAGGGGGACGGGAGAGGTGCTGGGGTGCCACGGCTGGGCAGGAAGGACACGGAGCAGGGGGCTGGAGGTGAGTTTAAGGCCCCCCGCCCCAATCAGCCACCCGGGTTTTCCGTGAGCAGAAACAAACTCCAGAGGGTTTCAGGCGCCTCTTGGAAGGGGATGAGAGGAGAGTGGGGGGGGGTCCCAAGACAAACGAGCCCGGACAAAAGCGAGAGGGGGTGGGGGGAGCCGCCCAAACGCACCCCAGAGACGGCAAAATAATAGTCCTGGCCTCACCCGGAGCAGCGCCCATTAATGTCTTTTTTCCTTATTTATTTATATTTTTTTAACTTTTTTCTTTTTGTTCTCATCACGGCAAGCGGCGGGGTTTCCTCCTGCGGTCGGTTTCGGAGGCCGAGAAACGGGGAGGGGCAGAGGGACGAAAAAGAGTAGGGGAAGGATTTCTTTTTTTCCTTTTATTTTTATGTGTTTTAAATACTCCCCCCCTCCCCTTTATTTTCTCCTTTAACAAACCAACTTCACCCTGCGAGGCTTCCCTGCGCTCCCCGTCGCCATAATGAAGAATTTTTTTTTCTTCTCTCTTTCTCTCTCCCCCCCCCTTCCTCTTTCTTTAAGTACAGACTGAAACCAGGCCAAAAAAAGAAAACTTTTCTCTGCCCCTTTCTTTTCTTGCAGGCACTAGAGTGAAATGTGCACAAAGAGGCCCAGGGAGCCGTGTTTTCTTAACTACAATAGCCGGGCTAATTAGATCATAGGAGCGAGTCAGCGATACTGTAACAAGTAGCTCCAACAACCCGAGCGAGGAGAGGAAGGGGGGGAGGAAAAAAAAAAAAAAAGGAAAAAAAAAAGGAAAAAAAAATAGAGAAAAAGTTTTGCACCTTCGGCACTCACCGATCAGCCCTCCCACCAGAAAGGCGATGACTTGGAAGACCAGCAGGATCCCCCCGACGATGCACAGCTTTTTGGTGCTCATGTTCTCGATGATGGCCCCAGCCATCTTCTCCCGCCGCTAACCCCCCCCGCTCCCCGGCCGGGGAGGGAGGGAGGGCTGGTTGGTGGGGGTGGGCAGGGATGGGTGCCCGGGCCCGCCGGGAGCCTGCTCCCCCTCCGCCGCCGCCAGCCGTGATTGTGGCGGCCGCCGGGGCTGCATGTGGCCGCTTTAAAGGAGGTGGCACCCGGTCACATGACGCCGCCTCCACCGCCCCTCCCCGGGCCCGGGCCCGGCCCCACGGCCCCCCCGGGATTCTCCTCACACCCCGGGGACACCCCGTGCTCCCCCCACGTCCTCCTTGGGGTTCTCCTTACACCCCGTGACCCACCGGTGCCCCCCTCACCAGCGTTCACCTCACACTCCGGGGCCCAACGGTGCTCCCCCCCGACCTCCTCGGGGTTCTCCTCACACCCCGGGGCCACCCCCTGCTCCCCCCCCGACCTCCTCGGGGTTCTCCTCACACCCCGGGGCCGCTCCCTGCTCCCCCCCAGAGGTCTCACACCCGGGGGCCGCTCGGTGCCACCCTCCCTGGCATTTTCCTCGCACCCCGGAGGCAGCTTGGTGCCCTCCCAACCCCCCCCGTCCTCCCCGGGGTTTTCCTCACCCCCGGGAGTTGTTCGGTGCCCTCTCTCCGGGGTTTTCCTCACCCCCGGGGCTTGCTCGGCAGCACCCCCGGCAGAGGAGGGGAAGGGCTCCTCTCTGAGGTGTGGCTTTGTCCTTCCCTCAGCGCTTCTCTGGTTTAAATCTCACCCAGTGCCCCCCCTGCCATGGTCAGGGACACCTTCCCCAGCCCAGGCTGCTCCAAGCCCCATCCAGCCTTCAACACTGCCAGGGATGGGGCAGCCACAGCTTCTGGGGGCAACCTGGGCACCCAGGGGCTCAGCACCCTCCCAGCATGGAATTTCTCCCTCCCATCTCCTCTCCATCTCCCCTCTTGCAGCTCCAAACCCTTCCCCCTCATCCCATCCCTCCAGGCCCTTGTCCCAAGTCCCTCCCCAGCTTTCCTGGAGCCCCTTCAGGCACTGGAAGGTGCTCTAAGGTCTCCCCACCGCAGCCTTCTCTTCTCCAGGCTGAACAAGCCTAAATCTCAAAACGAACATCCAGTCCAAATATTTAGAACTGCAATAATCATCTGAAGCAAACAGTTACACAAAAAAAGTTCTCAAGAAAGAAATGCATTGAACCCAACAGAAATCCCAGTAAAGATGATGGGCTGGATTAAGGGTTGGACTTGATGATCTCAGAGGTCCTTTCCATCCTGGATGATGCTGTGACAGAAGTGTTTGGCAATACAACGTGGTAGCCTTGCAGCCACCACTGTCACTAACTCACTCTCCTGTTCCCTGGCCAGAAGCAGGACTACAGCTCCCAACCCCAGCAAGGGGAGCAAAGTCCTCTCCTGACTCTAGAACCCAACCCTTCAGGTTCAAGGCATTCAAAGGAGCATTTTAGAAGACTTGAACTCCCAGCGTGCCAGAGACATCCCAAGATTGAATGCTGGAGGCCAACCAACACTACAATGAGGTATTCTGGATGATGTAATAAAATGTGACTTGACAATTAAGATCCTGGAAACAACAGAATCCATCTGACAAGGACTGCAACAGTTACTCCCAAACACACTTAAGGTGGTCTTCTAGCACTAAGACTTTGGCTCCCAAAGTTGGACTTGAGAACCTAAATGAAACCAAGCTCAGGTGCTACTTCTGTGTTTTACTTCTGTGATAATTTCTTGATTTGCAGAGCCAATAAATTCTCCTCCATCAGGGTAACAATACAAGCTGGAATATAGGTGTCAGGGACAGCTCTACTGATCCCGTGACTCCAGGACAGTTTGATCTCCTAGAATATTGCACGTTGTGTTTGGTTTTGTTTTTTACTTTTAGCTTTCCTTTTACATTACAGCTATGACTTCACTGTTAAAAATAGCTCTTAATGGAGGAGTCCTTTGTACCCATTATGAACCCACGAGGATCATTCACACAGATGTGCCTCCAAAAAATCAAAGCCTGTCTAGCAGCATTTTTGCCAAGACAATTAAAAGATTTAAAATACCAAATATACTGAAATTTCAAAACAATGCCACATAGAAAAACTGCTATTAAAAAGGCTTGCTTTGAAATATCTCACAACAATTTTTAGGATCTCTGCCTAACACTTAACATTCATTTTGAGTGATGACTTTTGCTATTTTCTCTGTTGGAAATGGCACAAGCTTTTTAATTATGTTGGTTGCTTTACAGTCTGTAATCACCGCTGTCAGGGAGAGGGTCTCACAAGCCCAAGCTACCCTCTGAGACCTCTGTTATCCAAACACCTACATGACCAAACACCTTTGCACCCACATTAAATCTGCCTTAATGACTCTACAGAAGTCACCTGGTGCCATCTGCCCCTTTGTTCCAGTTCATTTCAGAGACAAAAATGTAAGCAGCAAGAGTCTGCCATAATAATAATAACAATAAATGAAAACCTCGAGTGAAAAAGGTAAAATAATAAACCACAGGAAACAATACTTGACATTCATAAGGACCTTTCCATCTCTGCCACATTCCTACATCTTTACTGCCTCACAGTCTGGAGTTACTAATCACATGTGACTTCTGACACGCATCCAAAGGGCGTATAGAGCACATACCATCGTCAGCTGGGACCTCCCTTTGTGCCCCAAAGTGACCACACACAGAATCTCACAAGAGAGAAACTGGCCCAAAGTGTGTCAGGAAGTCCATCTCCAGCCACCTTTCAGCTGTTGACAAAGCAGAGTTTCTACCCGTGGAAGGTCTCCAGAATCAATCACCTGGGAACTCATCTACTTGCCGCTTATTACATTATTTTTCCCTGACTGCTTCAGGCTGTTTTGAAAGCCTCAGCTATTAAAATAGCTCTGCTACAGCCAGCCCCGGGCAGGAGGAGGAGTCTCTCCACAGAGAACTCTTTGCAGGGTTGGGCCTAGAGCCCAGATTTTCAAAGGGTTTGAGCTGCCTGGAGATGTAGGTAAGGGCTCAGCGGGACTCCCACAAGCTCCTCGTTTTTGGTGCTACGTGTCCGTGCTCCAAGTTCCTGCAACAGTTTTGAGGAAAATTCCTGGGTTTACACAGAGCACAAACTCTCTGAAAGCTTCAGTATTTTTTCCTCCCTCTCCTGTTACCTCGTTTCAATTGGTTAATAGAAGTTATTTGGAAAAGAAGAAGTTAGAATTTACAGGTATTTTCCAAATACAGCTATAATGGAAGGACATATCCTACAAACATTTATCATTCTGCTCCCTTACAAACACTGATAACATGGAAAAATTCCTCCCAGCACAGGAAAAGGGTGTTTTATGTTATTTCTAGTGAACAGATGGTGGGGAACATTTTATCTTTGTAAGAAAAGCTTTTTCTATGGCTCGTAAAAATACTCAAACACAAAAGTTAGTGCAACTCACATTAAAAAAAAAAAAAAAAAAGGGGGGGGTGGGCTGAGATCAGTGGGCAGACAGAGATTTACAACTTGGAAATACTCATTGTGGTTAGGACTAGGAGGAAAATCGACAGGTATGCAATACTTCATCTGAAGCAAGCCCCAGTCTGCAATGTAAATATTTTGATCAACTTTCAAGCCTCGCTGTAGTCCAAGGCTAAACATTCACCCACTTATTAGAAGCCAGAAAGGTTGAATTTTGCCCCTGTTCCTACAGCTGGGAACTCAGAGCTAGGATTAATTTTATTTCTCACTGAAGTGCCACCCAGCCTGCTAGATCTGAGATCCTGTGCTGCCCTTCAGGCTTTACACGAGCATCCCAAAGCTCCGTCTCTGCCCAAGGCATGGGCTCCTCACAGGATTTCTTTGATGGCAAAGGGCAAGGAAGAAAGCAACACAAACATGGCAAGGGAATTACCCAGCTGTCCAGGCTTCAGTCTTACAGTGCACAATGACCACAAACAGTGAGAACAGAAGAGCTATACAGTTCACCCCAAACACCTGCTCCCAGCCACTCTGTACCTACCAGACTCCTCAGCAGCACTGGGTGGGTGGCAGCATCCAGCTGAGGTCCTTCAGAGCACCTTATCCACTCAGCTCTCCCTCTCTCTGGTGCCTCCTCACAAAGTCCTGTCTGTCTCCATAAGGAACTGGGCAAGAAAAACCACGATTCATTGAGTGTGGACCAACATTTGAAAACCATGGAGAGAGCAGCCCCAGAAAGCTCTCCTGATAGCTCTTTCCATCAGGTGACAAAGCCTTCTTCACATCAAGATGAACTTTTGATAGTGAGATCAAGGCTTCCCTTACATATGTGAGACAAAACTGAGCTCATGAATTGACAGAGAGCATATTTTGGCTTGTCAGACTGCAAGTGTAGACTTGTGATATCCTGAAGGAGGGGCCAACAACACTGCATTAAAATCATCTTCTAATGACTGTTTAAACTGGATTTTAAATTTTTATTTATAACCTTTACAATTGCCCTGTCACTAAAAGGCTCAAGCCCTCCAAAGCAAATCTGTGGAAAGCCTTATATTTGAGTCTGCCAAGCTGTCTCCTTCAACCATTAATCCAGTCAGCAAGAAGCAGAGTTTCTGCAATGGGATATCTGAGCAAGTCTGGGGCAGATTCATCATCAGTCTATCATTACATTTCCAAGCTCTTCCATCTAAACCTCTTGCATAACATAATGATCTAAGTACAGCTCTGCTTGAACCCTTCTTGTTGATTGACTGAGCAATCATCCTGAGGCCCAAAAAATTTCTCTCATCAAAACCACTCCTCACACCCTCCCCAACGCTACAGGACTACCTCCCACCTCCAGAGAATCCATTTTAAAAAGCCACAGTTCAGAAGACAGAGAACTCAGGTCACTGGGAGGGTTTTGCTAATGCACAGCTGAGGGCTGATAATGCACCCTGCAGGCCTGCTCTGCATTTGATTTATCAGTTCAAATGGCATCCCTGATATTTTTGACAAGTGTAAGTTTGTGTGATCAGTGTGCAGGGGACCACACATCATCAGCCAAAGTTCTGCTCAGCCTCTCACAACTTTCCCCTGCACCATTTTGCCACTTCTTGCCCCTTCAATCCTCATGAAGATGCAAGCTCTGGGCTTTTCCTCAGGCGCCATCCCTGAATCTCCCACCTCACATCACCCTGACCATCACGATGGCTTTTGATGGAGCAGTCACTCCACTTCTTGCAGGGCTTCTTGCCTTGCATTGAACCTCCCCACCAAACCATTTCCAAAACTTGACACTTTGGGCATCTACCTACATGTCTGAGTTTTCCTCCACTCCTGGGATGGACATCACTGGTACCAGCTCAGATGTGTCAGAGTTGTGCTGTATGCCCCAGCAGGAACCACATGCAGAGGTGGTAATACACCAGAATGGCTCCAAGCACCCATCCATCCTTGAATGCTGCCTTGCCACAGGTTTGCAACCTCCTCAAAAGCAAGCAAAGAAGGTTGTGTTACAAATAGAAATGGACACTTTAATACTAAAAATTATATCCAGGATGCTATCTATGGACAGTGAGATTAGCAAAAGTAAATTCCTTCTCCTAGCTAAAGTGTACAGTCATTTATAGTAAAATCTTTATGGTTCAATCATGTTCAGCACTGGAGACCAAATTAGCAGATGGAGCTAAATTTAAACCAAAACCACTTCTCATAGTCCCAGGTGAAGTGAAAAGTGCACCTGGGCTGAGCATTTGTAACCACAGAATCATCACTGAATGGTTTGGGTTTTCAAGTCATGTTTAGCAAGAGCTGACTGATAGTGGTTAAGTAAGATGGCAGAGCCAGGAGAGATGGAATCAGCTCCACTGGTAACAGGCTTGGAACATCAGATGAAAAAAAGTTGACAGATATGAAGTAGCTTTATAATTTTATAAGTTTGTAATTTTATTCTTCTGGTATATTAAACAGCAGAGCTTCATTGGTTGTCTAGATTGGTTATTATAAAAAAGGCTCTGCAGTTCTCAGTGCTTGCACTACTTATACAGAACTATCAGCTAAGACTCAAAAGTCTTGAGAAATCAGAAATGTAAAGTTAAACTAAAGCAATGTATGTACCCAGATAATGTCCCAAAACACCACCTAAACCCAGATATAGAGCATGTCTCAGTTTGAAGGATCTCCTAGAAAGAGACATCTGTTTTGGAACAATCACAAAGGGCTATGGCCAAAACTACCCCGTAATGGTTATGAGCTGTAATTTGACATTCTAGACACACATTCTTCTTGCCAAGTAATATCATATTTTTGCTCTTGGCAGCAAAAATAAAGAGAAGCATATATCCAAGATGAGTAATTTAGTACAATGTAATCAAGTCAAGCTGCCCCACAGACTAGGGACTGAATTAGAGTTAGCAAGGTAGGGTTTTATTGTCCTCTTAAATAAAAGTGTGTGCATGATACACTGTATTTTTATAAGATACTTTATTGAATTTTAGAATGAAAAATCATTTTCTTGTGAATCTTCTTTTCCATCTGAGCCTGAGTACAGGCTTTTATTCCAAGACAAATGGTCAGAGGTGGGGTAGCTAGTGCAAGCTGTGTTCCTTGGAGGTTTCCATCCCTGCAGGTACACATCCTAGTCAAGGAACCTTCTGCTCCCCAGCTGCCCTGATGGGACCTCCTCCTGGTGGGGGGTGTTCCTGCCCATGGCAAGGGGTAGTAACAAGATGATCTTTAAGGTCACTTTCAATCCAAACCAGTCTGGGATGCTAAAAGCTGCCTCAGTTGTTACAGATTAATCCAGCTGCAATGAGGAGTCCCAGGTCTGTGTCCCCAGGCAGGGCAGTGCCTTGTAGCTGAAGCAGTAAATCACTGTGCCCCTGACCATTCCAGCATCATTTAACTGAGCTAAATAACAGAACCACTTCATGTAGTCAAAGGACTTTACCTCCCTCATTTTATCCTGAGTCTGAAATAGTTAATGAAAGAGATGGCTAACTTCAGGAAAAAAGCAATCTCTTGTCTCTGATCTTCATGCAATGTTTCACCTGCACATTCAGAGCTTATCAGCCAGCTCTCTGCCTTTCTGCTCCCAAATGCAAAGTTGGCAGACTGCATCTCAGCTGCCCCACTTACCAGCTCTGGATTTGTGTGCAAACCCACCTAAAGCAGCTGTGAGGCACGTTCCTGTTCCATTATGACAGAGATTAGCTGGAGCTTGCCTCTCAGCATTCCTTCAGCTCTCTAACCACAAGAAGGAATGACCCAGATATTTTTTAATATTGCCTTCCCTTGCCTTCCATCTTTTTTTTTTTTTTTTTTTTTTTAATTGCAATGATTTCCTTAATTTGCTCTCAGGCATTTCTTTAAAGTAACAGCAATCAGTATCCACACATAGCCTGAACCCTGACAGGGGTTTCATGTGTTATTCCAGTGCTCCTTCAGCTTTCTGACAACCCTTAAGGCAGCAAATGTCTGTTAAACAGAATATGATTTTTAAGATGTCTTACTTACAGTGTACTGAAATGAATCAATATAAGCAAAGGAATTTCACTAATGAAATAATACATTTAAATATTTAAATGTAACTTCTACTGTGATTAAGCCAGTGCTTCCCAAATGCTATAATATATGTGATGCAAATCACTATAGTTATTTTACAGCAGAATCACAGGTATTTCAGCTGAGAAAGAGTAATTTGGTTTTCTTTTGTGCTGCTGTCACTGCAAATTTTTATCTGTCTTTACCAGCTCAAGCAATGGAAAACTGTGAGCTGAAAGGGTGAGCAAAGTAAACTCTGTTCTTCACCTCCAGAGTTGCTCATTACTTAAGGGAATGAATGAACTTCCAGAGAAAACTCCACTCTCACAGCAGCCAAAAATGATGCCCATCTCACAGCAAGGACTGGCAACAAGAATGGAAAAACAAGGAAAATTTGCAAGAACATACACACCTTCTCACCAAAAAAAAAAAAATATATATATATATATATTCAGGACATCTGATGCTGTAAGAGTGATAACCCCTGTCTGAAAGAACAGTGCAAACCATGTAGAATGTGTCACAGTCAGCCTGTCAGCCTGCTTTCCTCTTAAGGCAAAACAGAAACCTGAAATCATTGTCCTGGAATGCACTGAAACCTCTTAACACGACTTCCTGAAATATTCATGAACATGAAGAAAACATAAAGCTTTTGAAGAGTGTGCTATTTAGATGTAGGGAGCTGTGTACATGGCATCCTCTAAGCTCTAAAAATATAAAAGGAAGGATTCCTGTAGAAAGTAAATGAATGAAAGGGGACTCAGGAATCTTATCTCCTGGCTGTGGCAGACTGCACAATGTTGATTAATTCAGCTCCTCGATTACTCAACTGGAAAAATTCATCTGTGATGGGGTGTTTGCTAGTGTAGGTCAGGGAAGAGATCAGAATTTTAAGATGAGAAGACACAGTAAGTATGTAAATCACCAATAAATAGCAGAGAAAACTCTGAACTGTCATATTCCAGCTGAATTCAGATTTAATATTAACTTTCCAAACTCCTCCATTTTTATTACTGTATAAAATTCAGAGGCAGGCACCTTTTAAACCCCAAATTCTTACCTTAAACACTGCAAAAAAGGAGGAAGGAGGAAAAAAGAAAGGCAAAAGAGGAAGAAGGAGACATGAAATTCAACTGTAGGTATTAGAACTCGCAGCAGAGCAGCATTTCCCTGTCATCCCTGCCCTTCATCTGAGTCTTCATTCTTGTGTTCTGGGGCTCTGTGCCTCTGGTCAGGTCTGGTCAGGAGCTCACCCAGTGCCAATC